>NC_045595.1:87958460-88574293 GCF_009762305.2 Zalophus californianus
AAGAACTGATCAACGGGGGAAATTGTGTAAGAAACTTGTGAGCACTAGCTCCTCTTCTGTACAAACTTAGTGCTAAGGAGTTGTGCTAATGATGGGTATAAAATAATACAAATACAAATACCATTGAAAGAAAATATGTATAATGTAAAAATTAAATAATTTGATGAATATGCTTGTCCCAAATTGTAGATCATTCTAGTAAACGTCAAGAGGGAGGAGATGGAAAGAAGCGCAAAAATATGCTAATTTTACTGGGGAAATGAATGGGTACTGTTTGGTTTCTGAAGTTGATAATGACCTCACGGTGGATTAAAAACATGAAATTTTTACTATTTCAAGGGACATGCCAGAGCAGTATGATTCTGGTTGAATGCGAAAAGATGGGCAAAGAATACCAGGTAATTGCAGTCAAAAAGTAAATAATTGTCATAATATTAATATCAATATCAGTATCAAAAGCACTAGGTGGGACTAAGAACTCTTCAACTGATGAAGAGCTTGTCCACAACGATCACATAATTGTCATGAATTTCAGATTACATACAGCAAGATCTATGGGAAATGCAAGGAAGAATCACCAGAATGTTTTGGGGAGACGACAAACACATTTCCTCAGTCCTTGGTGGTCCTTGCTGCTGGGCAGGCACTAGTCCAAGCTCTTTTCATATATTAACTTGCTTACTCCTTAGAGCAACCACACGAGGGGCGCCTGGGTGGCTCAGTTGGTTAAGCAACTGCCTTCAGCTCAGGCCATGATCCTGGAGTCCCGGGATCCGAGTCCCGCATCGGGCTCCCTGCTCAGTGGGGAGTCTGCTTCTCCCTCTGACCCTCCCCCCTCTCATGCTCTCTCTCTCATTCTCTCTTTCAAATAGATAAAATCTTAAAAAAAAAAACCAAAAAACCCCACATGAAATGGAGATACTATTATCGCCATACTCCAAATAAAGAAACTTGGGCACAAAGATCAACAAAACAATGACTATGCTTCACCTCACAAAGATTGAACTCTAACCTGAAGCAGAGCATATACCTTCAGGACCCAGGAAACATTTGGCAAGCGAGGTACTGGGCCTTGTAAAACCTCGACAAATCCTCTCCAGTCTTGTACTGCTTCTCCAAATGAAGAGAGTACATACCACATGGTGTGACCACAAAATGATGCAACTAGAAATAAATGATAGGAATTCTGAAATTTTTTTCTTTAGGCTTTTTCATACTGTCTGAATCTTTTGCAATATGTAGGTATTCTATGTTCATAAGTGACTAGTTAAAAAATAATTTTTTTTTCTTGTGAGTTTACAGAAACCCGGCCCCCAAAATCTAAAGAAACAAGGAGGGGCTCCTGGGTGGCTCAGTCGGTTGGGCACCCAACTCTTGATTTCAGCTCAGGTCATGATCTCAGGGTCATGGGATTGAGCCCAGGGTGGGAGCTCTGTGCTTCACAGGGAGTCTGCTTGTCCCTCTCCCTCTGCCCCTCCCTCCATCACACTCTCTCAAATAAATAAACGAGTAAAATCTTTTTTTAAAAATTAAAAAGAAACAAGGAAAGGACTCCGGTGGGTGCAGGACCTGTCCCAGAAGAAGAGTGGGGGAATTTGTCGAGTTGTGGGAAGGCCTAAACTCTCCAACCCCAAAAGAGAAAATGCAAGTGGAGCCCAACTGAGCAGGTGTGGACTGAGCAGGTGTGGCCCCGTGTCCCCCCAGGCCCCTCCCTCAGCCAGGCCACCGGACACCGCAGTGTGGCCCGCTGGCCTGGGCTGGGCCCTCTGGGTGGCTGGGGGAGTGGGGAGCAGATCTGAGGAAGGAGCAGCTCTCCAAGGGAGGCGGCAGTGATGTTGTGTCACATAGACAATGGATTTTTTTTAATGCTCATAATTTTTTTTTTATTATGTTCAGTTAGCCAACATATAGTACATCGTTAGTTTTTGGTGTAGTGTTCAACGATTCATTAGTTGCGTATAACACCCAGTGCACATCACAACACATGCCCTCCTTAATACCCATTACCCTGTTACCCACCCCTCCTCGAGATCCCCAGTTCATTTCCCGGGGTCCATAGTCTCTCATGGTTCATCTCCCTCCCTGATTCCTCCCCCTTCAGATTTCCCTCCCTTCCTCTATGGTCCTCTGTGCTATTGCTTATGTTCCATATGATAATTGTCTTTCTCTGCCTAACTTACTTCACTTAGCATAATCCCCTCCAGTTCCATGCATGCTGATACAAATGGTAGGTATTCATCCTTTCTGATGGCTGAGTAATATTCCATTGTATATATGGACCACTTCTTCTTTATCCATTCATCTGTCAATGGACATCTTGGCTCTTTCCACAGTTTGGCTATTGTGGACATTGCTGCTATGAACACTGGGGTGCATGTGCCCCTTCTTTTCACTACATCTGTATCTGACAACTGATTTTTAAAAAAGGCCAGGCACTCACGCTTCCTCTTTGTTCCAATAGGGGCAGCACTAGGGGTTCCCCGCATTTTAATCATCTCCTCTTTAGTTTCTTATCCTCCAACCCCCCAGAGTGAAGAAAACCATGTGGCTCTCAGGCTTACTGAGGACAAAGTCCCACTCTCTTTCACACACGAGCCACCGCCCCTCCGCCCTCCCTCAGCTCTCTCTTGCCGGAGGCACAGTTTGCCTAGTAACTCTGACTCTTACTTCCGGAGGGAAATATTCTCTGGCCCTGACCTTCCAGACTAGATTAATTTCCTTCATACCATATTGAAAATGAGAGTAGAAAAATAAAAGAACACGCAACCCCCCAAAAGTAGGAAAGAATATTAAAAAGGTGTGCCAGGTAATTCGTCGTTGTTTTCTGTAATTTTCCCTGGATTATGTCATGTTTGTGGTCTTTTTCAGCTTTTTGAAGTTGTGATTTGATATTCTAAATTGGTTTGGTTCCTTTCTTTCTTTCTTTTTCTTTCTAATTTTGGTTGTTGTTTGTTTTAAGAGCATTCCCCAAATTGTGTAAGATTCACATCCCACAAAACCTAGTCCTGCCCATGTGTGGAGGCCTGGCACCCCCTTGCTCGGATGGGACAGGAGGATGCTTTCTCCACCCCACACCCCCAGAAGCCCCTCATGCTAGGACTGAGACAGGAAGGAGGAATTCACGGTCATCTGTTTAACTTTTTTTTTTTCTTCTTTTAGCTTCTGGGATGTCTGGGTGTCTCAGCTGGTTAAGCATCTTACTTGATTTCTGCTCACGTCGTGATCTCAGGGTTGTGAATTTGAGCCCCACATCTGCCTCTGTGCTCCTCGTGGAACCTGCTTAAGATTTTCTCTCTCCCTCTGCCCCTCCCCACCCTTAAAAAGAAAGCTTTTTTTCAGCTTCCAGAGCTAACTTGAATTATTTCTTATTTATGCAATAGATGGTAAGCTATCTAAATTTTCTATTCTAGAACTTAGGGGTGATGAGGAGGAGAGATGAGGGAGAGGGAGTAATTGTATCTCTGTGAGCATAAAGTGTCTGGGACACCAGGTGTTTTCCAGTTACTATTGTCATGTAACAAATCATCCTAAAACTCAGGGGCTTCGAATTACAACAATCACTTTATCTTTCATGATTGGAGTCAGATAGAGGCTGGGAGCCTGAGGAGCCGGGGGCTGGCCAGGCATCTCTCTCTGTCCACATAGTCTCGTAGTCTCAGGGGACTTTCTCCCAGCATGGCTGCCTTAGAGCAGTCGGACTGCTTACGTGGCAGGTCAGGATCCAACATGGCAGTTCCAGCAAGCAAGATGGAAGTTGCATGGCCTTGTCTGACTTAGCCTCAGAGGACATAACAGCACTTCTGTCCCCTTCTACTGATTACAAAGAAGATGTAAACTCACACAGCTTCATGGGGTAGGACAGGAGGCTCCATCTCTTGATAAGGGGGTGACAAAGCTCTAGAAGATCACGTGTGACATATTTTTGTGGCCATCTTTGGAAAATACAATTTGCCCCTGGGTGGCTAGAAATGTTTATTACAAAAAGAGAATATGGGATCTGAAAACACTTGTTGCTGGCCTACCCAATTTGGCTGGATTAAAACCAGAGAGTCCTTGACAGCAGCTCCTGCTATAGGGCGGGCTTTGAAGCTCTCATCCTTCTCCTTCAGAAAATGGGCCTCACGGCGAAGATGCTGCCCAGAGTCAAATCACAAGTCAGAAATCTCTGGAGATGGACACACGGTGGTGCCATGTAAAAAGGCCAAGGGAAAGTTCTGGATCCAGGATTTTCTCTCTGATAAGTTTTAAAGAAGTGATAATATGCTCAGAAACATCAGGTCAGACTTACCGTTGTTTGCATTATTCTACGATGCACATTTTAAAATCTCTGAAATCAGGATGGTCTTACAGTTGATGCCAGGTAGTGGTCTTGACTTAGCTGTCATTTGCTGCAATCCGCCTGAAAATTTTTGGAAGGAATATCCACAGCTGGGAGGAAATCCCAGAGACTACTGTGGATAGCTCAAGAAATGTTGCAACACCATGGCTCTCGATGACACAGAAGTCAACATTCCATAGAAAAACTCAGCCACCTGTGACCCCAAGTTAAAAGAGCTGGACACTGTGTGGAAGTGTGAGGACTATCTGAATCGATTTATTTTGCTTATATTTCCTTTCTGTGTATGCACAAGAGTAAACTATGATGAAAACTCAAGTCTAAAAATGTCCAAAAATCCAAAAAAAAAAAAAAACTTCCAAGTGATAGGAAAGCATTGTGTTATGGCTTAATGACAGTCATTTTCTTTCTGAGAGGTACAGAAAATAATATGGCGTGCTGCATCAGTGAGGTCTTAGAGTGGGCGAAAGGCAGGATGGGAGAAGCCTCATTGTCCACTTTGGAGGCATCCGAAATCATACGTGACTTCTAAGAAACAGCCCCTGGTATGCAGGGAGGTCTGAGAGACAAGGAGTCAAATATGCCAACGATGTGGGTGCTCTGGCTCGCCCGCTACCCGAGGCACCAGGCAGAGGCTGGGACAGGGCAGCAATGAGCATGGGAACCAAGAGGTGGGGTGATGGAGACCAAACACTGTGGCTTGAAGCGGCTTTGGAGCCAGTGAGGGATAACGCAGGGTGGTGGAAGAGGGAGGAGGTTCTGAGGTAGCAGGCCGGGAGGGTGAGGGCCTTAGGCCTGCCTGTGCCATCAGGGACCAGGCCAGCCCCAAGTATCCCTTAAAGGGGACTAACAGGCTTCGGCCAAGCAGGGCAGGAGATCACAGGTAGACAAGGAACGGTCTCAAGAGCTACCTGGCTGAGGCAGGCACGGGTGCAAGCAAAACCTTTATAGATCAGTTGCTTATGGAAGGAGTTACAATTGCACTTGGGTTTGTGGTTGGGACGGATGTTTTAGGCAGAATAAGTTAGCCTCTTGAACCACTCATAGTGACTCGAGCACCCTTGTACTTTAAGATCCATTCAAATATTGGCTGCATGACCCCATTTCCCAAAGTAGCATCTGTCATCAGTTGAGGCAGCTTCAACTTCTGGGAACAAAAGAGCCAAATGTTTGAAACTGGACACCTGGTCTCCATAGGCATCAGGCACCAGCTTTCGGGCACTGCTGAGAAAATGCCAATCCTCTTTTTAGTAACACGGTAATTAACGTTAAATGCTGTCCATTCCTGGAAGGTCCCCCTTGCCCCAAGCCTCTCTCATGCCTGCTTGTCCTTCAAAGCTCATCACCCCTATAGGGCAGCTTTTCCCCTTCACTTCTGGGTTGCTATGGCAACCAGAGAATAGCACCATCCCACCGGCCAGGATTCTTCCTTTAAATTGTTTTTGGCCTTACTGGAACACGACTTTATTTCCCCAGCATCTGGCATGTTGCTAATAAAGTAGACTCAGTAAGCAGTCAGTAAAATGCTTATTGAATGCACGCTTCTTAAAAAGTCTTTTCTCTTAAGGAAGTTAAATAAGCCTATGGAAGCTCATTTTGAATTCACATTAATTCTTTTTCAACAAGTTTTTTCACATGGTGGCAAATAGCACCAGACTGGAATTCAAGTCTTTTTACAAGTCCAGTGGTCACGTGACTTGGAGCCATCTCCCTAACTTCTCTGGGTTTTGGTGTTCCCATCTCCTGTGAACATCTCAAGGGTGCCCTGTATCTTCCATTATTAGCACAGTGCCTGGCACGTAGTATGTGCTCAATAAATATTTGAATAAATTAATCTGCAAAATGAGTGAAAGGATTGGATAGATTATCTCAAAGGGTCCTCTTTGGCTTCCTAATAATGCAAAGAAACATTTCCCCTCACTCTTTCCAATCAAAACACATATTAATTTTTAATCCATATCACCAGTTTAACAGAGAGCTTACAGAGCTGCTTGGAAGTATCCCAGCAACTTATTACCATGGCAACGTCACACTTCCTACTCATCAAATGATGGACGCAATATAGATGAGCCTACCTAATATATATATTGAGGTTTATCAGCCTCACTGACTATTATGTGATAAGGTTTTAGTGGTCCCTACAGACACTTCTCAGATTCTCTTCTACTTGTTAGCTGATAACTAAAATTCTATGATTCATCTTCTTAGTGTGAAGGGCTTTATGTCCTTTACAAAACAACCATAATTTTTTAAAATAGTGTCCCATACCAGAGTACATATTTTTATGTATTGCCTGCATGAAACTTTTAAAAATAACACTGGTGAGTTGAGAAGGTCATATTGCTTCAGTTTCATAATATTTTAAGGGAATTAAATTCATAAATCATTGCCTCAAGTCTGCTAGCGCCTGGTGGGGGTAGCCTGGCTGGCTCAGTCTGGAGAGCATGCAACTCTTGATCTCAGGATCATGAGTTTGAATCCCACTTTGGGTGTAGAGATTACTTAAACAAATAAAAATTTTAAAAATGCTGGTAGCCGTGGGCAGATTAGTCCTGCAAGTCTGTGTACATTATAGCTAATTATAATTACACTAAGATGTAGATTATTCATAGAAAGTGTTAGTTCCATACTTTTTAATGGAAAAACCAAGTCCATTTGGTAAATTGTGCATTTTTCAGGTACCATTAAATATGGCTGAATACCTCCCAACTCAGCCTGTGGTCTGCCACTCTGTCATTCCCAGCTAGGACATTCTGGGCTTTCTAAGAACAGACCTTTATTGGGCGCCTGGGTGGCTCAGATGGTTAAGCATCTGCCTTCGGCTCAGGTCATGATCCCAGGATCCTGGGATTGAGTCCTGCATCGGGCTCCCTGCTCCTTGGGAGCCTGCTTCTCCCTCTGCCTCTCTCTCTCTCTCTGTCTCTCATGAATAAATAAATAAAAAATCTTAAAAAAAAAAAAGAACAGACCTTTAAAAGCTACTAGAATGATCCATGTGGCCTAGGTGGCTCAGTGGGTTAAGCATCTGTCTTCGGCTCAGGTCATGATCTCAGGGTCCTGGGATCAAGCCCCGCATCAGGCTCCCTGTTCGGTGGGGAGCCTGCTTCGCCCTCAGCCTCTCCCCCAGCTTGTGCTCTCTCTCTTTCTCTCTCTTGCTCACTCTTCCTCTCAAATAAATAAATAAGTAAACTATTAAAAAAAAAGCTACTAGGATGATCCAACTGTCCCTGCCTTTATATTTATTGTAATTGAGATTTGGGCAACGAGGTAGTTCTGATTGAATTTCTTACTAGGAGAGTGAAATATACTTCATAGCTTTATTTCTGGGACATTTGTGATTAAATGCCACTTACTAATTGTGTGAAACCAAACAAGATGTACAGGTAGACGAGGTTAGGTAAATTCATTGGTAAACTTAATCCTTTAACAAAACCCATCTACTGTTTGTTGATGACAAGCAAGAAAGAGAAGCCTTTTGGGATTGGCCCTGTAGAGGCTGCGGGCAAGCCCTGAATTGCTGCTGACCCATTCATGGGCTAACGGATGTTAAAGATGCTTCCCCTGTCTGATTACCTCATTGGGTTTGGACTCACCAGGCAGGTACCGTGTCCAACTCTGGTTCCGCATGACTTTCCGAACCTTCACTACACGTACATCGCCATTTAGAGAGGGAGTCAGAATGTGCAGTGCTCATGTACAAACAAGTCCCCAAATCAGAATTCAGATTCGACTTCAGATACGAAAGAAAATCATTTTGCTTAAGTGAGATCATCCGCCGTGATGACGCATGCTACTACGGGGAATGGTGAGCAGAGCCCCCTGTCATGAAATGCCCGAAGCCAATATAATTTTGGAAATGTAAACACATTTCCACATTCTGATGAGCCTCTATTATTTATGACATTTTTGGTTTTAACAGATTGTCCAACTTAAGACCTTTTAACTTATATACCTGGAAATCTGAGAAGTATGTCGATTTCAGGAATATTTGATCCAAAGGCTCAATGACTTAGTTTTATTCTCTCACTATGCTCTATTGTAGAGTGAAGCTCCATCTCGCCCTGTTTCCCTTATTTGTATCCAAGGGAAGAGTCTAGTTTTGCCATGATTGGGCCAGCCCTGGCCAATCCCTGTGGCCAAAGGAAGGCCAGGAGCTAATTGGCTTAGGTCTGGGAGAGATCTGCCAAACAGAGTTGGTGACTCTGCCAAGGGCAGTAAGTTTGAGAGTCAATTCTATTCAGATTTCATGGCTGCTATTTAATAAGAGAGGGAAGAAAACTACAACGTCCAAACTGGCAACAATGGTACCACAGAAGGCAGAGCATTACCTCTGAATTAAGTACATGATTATTTTTGTCAATCACAGTGTAAAGGGGGCACAAGCAAAAAGTATTGTTCTGCCTGATTTCAAACAATTCCGTGTAATTGAAGGATTTGTGTGAAACCACTGTCTCTCCCTGGCAGCTCTCTCACTCCCGCCCCATATTCAATGAGAGACTGAAGTCAGAAATGGATTTGGTAGCTTATATACCATGGTAACTAGATACCATAGCTAATCCTGCGTCCCTAGCTTTTATTGTTCGGAATGCTTGGGCAGAGATGAGTCAAATGGCCTCTCCTGGAGCTGGTGCACAACCCTTCTACTCTAAGTCAGAGCTGAATATTCAAGCCTCAGCAGCAGTATCTCAAATGGCCAATTAAAAAAAAAAAAAAAACCACTTACAAATTAGGCTGTTCTCCAAAGGGTTTTTCGAAACATTTATTTGCTTCAGTGACTATAAAATTAGTAATATGGTTAAGACTCAAATTAATGGGCTGGTGTAGCCTTGTGAGTTTATTTCATAGGCTCTACTTGGACAGAACATTTTGCATCAGTTTTTGTTATCCTAAAAGCCAATAGGCTATCAAGCCTTTTACAAAGGACAAAGCACCACACTACTTCCTCCTGAGGATCTGGAGGTATGCTTTAAACACTATCGCCCTGGACTCCCTTGAGATCGTGTGAGTGTGTGTGTGTATGTAACTATCATATATCCTCATTTATAAACAGAATTGAGTGTCTACTATGTACCAGCTACTTAACTTAAATCATTTTATTTAATCTGTGGTCATCTTATTAAATATGAATTCCATTGTACAGATAAGGAAAGAGGCTTGGAGACATGAAATGATTTTCCAACAGTCATAGAGCTATACATAGCAAAGCCTGAACTGAACTCAGGTCTGCACGTGGTCACAGCTTATGATCTGACCCACTGAGCTTCACTCCCTTACTGCCTCTATGGGACTTGAATTAAGTTCTATTTTTCATTTTGCTTTCAGCTTTGCCTCCCTCCCTGTCCACCTCTTCCCTGCCAAACTTCAGACTTATTGACTCAGGAAATGTTTTTTGAGGATCTCTTATATGCCAGACACGTTTTAAAGTGCTAGAAACACAGCAGTGAGCAACACTGGCAAAAATCCCTACCCTCAGGAGTTTACATTTTAGTCAGAGCAGTTCAGTTGTCTGTGTCTTGATGTCCCAGATTTCCACCCTAAATATCCTTTTCAATCATTTAATAAACTCAGTGCCTCTTTCCCAAATGCTACTTGCCCTGAAATATAACTCAACATCTCAAATTCATAAAGGCAATAGGAATTTGCTTGTATTCTTCTGCTCCAAGACACCCTTTGCTGCTCCATTGGGTTCACTTCAGAGAACGTACTGGGGCCCTGAATTGGCTGCTTGCCCAGTGTCACATGAGTATACGGGCATCAGGATGTCCAGTGAGTCAAGAGAGGGTTGTTCAGACTCAGGATATCACAGGTTCAGCTTCCAGGGAAAGAGGTTCTGAGCCAGAGATTTGCAGGCAAGAGGTTTATTGAGAAGAGCTCTTGGGTACCAACTGAGCAGAGGGAAATGTTGAACTGCTCCGCAGCCACAACAGAGGCCAGTCCTATGGGGAGTTCTGGAGCTGGAATGGCCTTCAGAGCCGTGTCTAATTGGGGCAAGGTAGCCAGGCCTTTGTACCTCCACACCAACCTGTCATGGGATGCAGCTTCCCCTAGGAAGAGAGTGTGAATGTGGGTGAAGCGTCTCTCTCCAGCCATGGCAATTCCCAGATGGGGTGTCAGTTGAGTGGCACCTGCCAATACCCCTAGAAACTTGGAAGCACAGCACAGCCTCCCCTGCAAGGAGCTGACCCACAGGTAAGCTGAGAGTGACACCTCCTCCCTGATGGAACATTCCTGTGGACTCCTCACCTCCAGGTATTACTTCGGCAGGGTTTTACAGAAACTCAAAGGCCTCACCAGCCTTAGACTCACCAAAGAGACACTGCAGGAAAACTACACAGGAAGCCTCAAAGGCAAAGCCGTAAGTTTGAGCCACCAAACTTAAGTAAGTAAGCTACTTAACCCCAAATGAGGTTCCCCATTTTGGTGATACAAGAACCATTGATGTGACTGGCTTCCTTTTGTTCTTAAGGATGATGATATCATTTTGCTTGGTTGTAGTTAGCATTTATTGGGCCAAACTAGGCACTGGACCTCAAGTTACATAGATTATCTCATTTAACCCTTAAAACAACCCAATGAGACAAACATCACTCTGTCTCCATTTAACAGAGAAGCATACATACTGAGGCACAGCGAGGTTAAGGAACTTCCATGTCGTTGCACTACTAAGTGACAGAGCTGATATCTGAACCCAAGTCCCTTTGACACTGAACCTGAGCCCTTACCATGCCTCTGCCTCATTTACAGGATTGGCCTGGATCTTCTTTAGGTTCAGTAGTTACGATACACTCTTGGATCTTCTATGTACCATTGATTCAGTTATCAAATCATTCAACAAACATACCATAGTCTGTACAGTGTTCAAGGCACTGGGGCTATGAGAGATAAGACAGACATATTTAGGGCCGTCACAACTTTGTAAGAGAGAATAAGAGGCTTCAGAGAAACAAATAGGTGCTTACAAGGCAGAGGAATAAGTGCTAAGATATGGCGATCTCTCTGTGTACGACAGGTGCACATGGGAGAGGCTCCTAGCCCAGTCACGGGAGGAGGGGAGGATGGTCAGGGGAAGCTTCATGGAAGGGACATCTAAGCAGAAGCCTAAAGCAATTATCCAGGTAAATGTGTGTGTGTGTGTGTGTGTGTGTGTGTGTGTGTGTGTGTGTGTGTGTGTAGGAGTGGAGCATGGGAGAACATTCCAAGAAGCAAAAGGATGCAAATGCTTGGGGTGGACCCACGAATTGGAAGAAATTTAGGATGTCTGGGGCCCCTATTTGAGAGGTTGGACATGGTAAGGGTTGCACGGAGGCTGAGCCGGGCACCACATCATCAAGCCTTCCTAGCCAACCTTACAGAGACTGGATTTCACCCAAAGAGAATTGGGAAAACACTGAAGTGTTAAATAGGGCAACATCATATTTGCTTTTTATTTCGCCAATAAGTTTTTATTCAGTTTTCTTTTTAATAGCTTTATTGAGACATAATTGGCATGCAGTAAGCTGCACGTATTTAAAGTATACATTTCTCTCTCTCTCTTTTTTAAAAGATTTTATGTATTTGAGAGAGAGAGAGCACATGAATAGGGGGAGGAGCAGAGGGAGAGGGAGAAGCAGACTCCCCGCTGAGCAGGGAGCTGGACTCGGGGCTCGATCCCAGGACCCTGGGATCATGACCTGAGCTGAAGGCAGTCACTTAACCAACTGAGCCACCCAGGCGCCCCTAAAGTATACATTTGGGTAAGTTTCCATCTCCGCACTGTGCTGCTGACCCCACAAACACTATCAAGAGAGATATCCCTCACCCCCAAATGTTTTCTCCTGCCCCTTTCCAGTCCTCCCTTTTTCCTCAGCTGCTACCCCCAGGCAACCACTGATCTGCTTTCTGTCAATAAGGATGAATTTTCACTTTCTGGAGCTTCATATAAATGAAATCATAATTTACATGTATGAATTATTTTAGCAAGATCATGGCAACTGCCTAGCAAAGAGTGGGTAAGACAAGGGAAAGACTGGGGGCATTAGTAGTGAATTATTAGTGAAGAAGAGGGGTCGACACGTTCCTTACGGACACACTTCAGCCCTACAGGGGAGACTTCTCTCTTAGGAGTGATCGGCAGTGCAGGACAAGGAAATGGGGTCAAGGACCAGAACTCTTTAAGGGAGAAGAAAAATATTACATTTTAGCCCTGTATTTTCTCCTCAAATTACACCCAAGTTAAATCTTCTTTTAGGTAAACACTCAGAAAGCCTGCAAAGGTTGTACTAACAGCTCTTGGTGATTCATAGGAGTGCTTGACTCTGGAGTTGCTTGTCTTTGAGGAATGTTGACGTGAAACTTTTGCTCCTGGGAATTACAGTCAAGCTCTCTGGACTTACTGCTTTGTGAAGTGGTTATGATAACAGTAATTAATAATTGTATTTCTCCGAGCTCTGCCAAAGCAGTTGGGCACTGCAAAAACACTTTAGAATAAAGCAATAAATGGATAAGTAGCAAAAGACTTTAAGCCGCTTAAAATAAAGTACCATTTCATTTTCTTTGTTTTTACCCCCAGTGTTAACAAACTTTAAAAATACAGTGTTTGAACTAATTGCTTGGGTAATACCAAAGATTATCATTTGTAGAAGTATTTTATTAGATAGAAGCAAAACTCCAAGATTCTAAAATGCATTTGATTGCAATGCTTCAGTTTGGGGCAAACACCCTTCCTAAATGGTAGACCCGAGAAGGTCCTCAGTGCTAGGCCTGGTCTGCTCCCAACTAGCTATGTGACCCGGGGCAAGTTGCTTCCTCTCCCGGCCTGTTTCCCCACCTGTTACATGAGGTCACTGGAATTGATCTCTAAGACTCTTTCCTGCTCTAGGATTCGTTAGCAGCTACAAATGCACAAGAGCGCCCTTACCCTAAGTACAGTAAATAATTTTATGAATGGCCCACGGTAATATGATTTTACTGATATCTGCTCTACCATTTTGTTATAAAAATTTTCAAATATACAGAAAAGTTGAAAGAATGGCACAGGGACCAGCCGCCTAGGTTCTATACACCCACCACCTGGCTTCTACCATTAACATATTCTTTTACTCACTCTGCCACATTTTTATTCATCTACCTATTCCTTTGTCCTTCATTCCGTCACAAGTGGCAGATGTCAGCATACTTCACCCCTAAGCATTTCAGCATGCATAGTGTTAACTAGCATTTCAACATTTCTTTATTTATTTATCTTTACGATAAAGCTTATGTACTGTGAGAGACACTAATCTTAAGTGGCAGATGCATACACTTGTGCAACCCAAACCTCTATCACGATAAAGAACAGGACTGGGGCGCCTGGGTGGCTCAGTTGGTTAGGCGTCTGCCTTCGGCTCAGGTCATGATCCCAGGGTCCTGGGATTGAGCCCCGCATCGGGCTCCCTGCTCAGCAGGAAGCCTGCTTCTCCCTCTCCCACTCCCCCTGCTTGTGTTCCTGCTCTTGCTGTCTCTCTCTCTGTCAAATAAATAAATAAAATCTTAAAAAAAAAAAAAAAGATGAACAGGACCACACCACAGAAAGTTGCCTCATGTACCTTCCAGCCAATCCCCACCCCACACACGCCCCCACATTTGTTTTGGATGTTCTAAAATGTCATATAAATGGAATAACACAAGTATGTTTTCTTTTGTGTCTGGCTTTCACTCAGCATGTTTTTGACCTTCATCCATGTGGCTGCATGGAATCCACAGTCTTTCCTTCTTATTCAGAAGTAAAGTCTACCGTCTGAATACACCGCAGTTTGTTCAACCATTCTTCTGTTGATGACGCCGGGCCGTTCCACTGTTCTGTCCACTCATGAGATCCACCCTTTGCGATCCATTCCACACTTCAACAGATCCAATCCCAGAAAATTGTGTGTAGAGTGCTTTGGTATATCAAATGCAGTTTGCCTACTGGCTTTGGCCAGAGCTTGTCGAGGAGAGCCTCACGCACGGGTGAGCCATAAATGGGATACAGATGGTGGCCTCATTGATGCCTTCAGTCCTCGGGGCAGCTGGGCTAGGACCGGGGAAGCTGAAGGCTGGAGCCACTGGATGGCCACCTCAGGATCTGAAGTAACCTCATCTACTGTACAAATAGCATTTTCCTGAGTGCCGTGGTGTGAAAACCTCTGGGAACCCCCAAATTAGGCTTACAAAATAAGAGATGTATCCTCCACCAAGAAAGAAATTGAGGTGCCATGGAATCCCACTTGAGGTCTCAACCAAACTTAGACACATGCACATACACTGTAATCCAAAGAAAAACTTTCAAATGAAATGGAAATCAGCCTAAAACTATATCATAGTAATAGAGAAAGAAAGCCTGCAAGAGGCTTAGCAACTTTCATGGGACAAATGGCAGAGGCAACAAGAACTTTCTTCCCCTTACTTCTTCTTCTTTTTTTTTTAACATATAATGTATTATTTGTTTCAGGGGTACAGGCCTGTGATTCAACAGTCTTACACAATTCACAGCGCTCACCATAGCACATACCCTCCCCAGTGTCCATCACCCAGCCACCCCATCCCTTCCACCCCCCTCCACTCCAACAACCCTCAGTTTGTTTCCTGAGATTAAGAGTCTCTTATGGTTTGTCTCCCTCTCTGGTTTTGTCTTGTTTCATTTTTTCCCTCCCTTCCCCTATGATCCTCTGTCTTGTTTCTCAACTTCTAAATGGGGCTAAAACAAAAACAGCCAGCAAGTTCCAACGGATTTTTACAGAAGCAGAGTCTACCTTTTTGGATCCCCTTTCCCACCTTATGGCACCTTTGCCTCTCCTGTTTACAAACGGCCTGGTCCATTTCAGGCTTTGGGATCTAGAGATTGAAGGTCTCCTCTCAATTCTTCCAATAATCAACAGTGTCCCTTTGGCAAGTTATTTTAAATAAAGGAATAAAAATGCCTATAAAAAGGTTTACCCTGCTCATTTCCAAAAACGGACATTGAGGCAACTTTGGATAAAACCCTTTTTTTTTCAACATAATTATGTGATCTTGATGTTCTTTGTTTTCAAATCATGTCAGTCACAGAGATGACCAGAGAATGTGACATTTCACAGCTGCCAACATCCAGACACCGATCCAACCCTTTTATTTCACAGATATGAAAACCACCATGGTCCAGACCGCTACAGGTACCTCTGAAAGTTGCAAGGCTACTTGGAGATAATGAATGCAGAACCCAGGTCTACTTGGCACTTTTCCATTAGTTGCCCTTTCTCCCCAGGCTTGCCGTAGTTTAAATAGCATCTGTCATGTATTTTCTATCTTTGTGTTTGGCTGTCCAGCACATGAAATCCTTAATTTGGGGGGAGCCTCTGACGGCCACCTGCCCCGACAGAAGCCGAGAGTGCCAAGCAGAAGCCTCGCTTTCCCAGACTGCCTCGCAGCGAGGACCCGTGCATGGGCTCTAGGCTCTGCCAGTCTCACGTACCCAGGCAGGAATTCCACTCGGGAACAGAAGGGAAGCAACGGCTCCCAGACAACCTATGTTGGCATCAGTGCCTTCTCTCTCAGAACCAGTGGGGAAACATTATTTGGGGCCTGCTGTCTTAGCCTTGAACCTGGTCCCCCAGATATCTCAATATATCAGTATCTAGTAGATTCCATAGCCAGTGTCTTCTACCATCTACAGTGAAGACCCCTGACAAGTTCAGCCAATATTATCAAACACCATGTGCCAAGAGTTGTCCTAAGTACTTTACATGGATGAACTTATTTAAACTTCACAATAACCCCCTGAGGCAGGTATCATGACCAAGCCCGTTCTACTGGCGAGATAACTGAAACACATTAAGAAACTAATTTGAGGCTAAGTAATGTGCCCCAAATTATTAGCAATGAATAGCAAGGCTAGGATTTGAACCGGGTTGTCTGGATCTAAATCTGAGCTCTTAATCACTGCACATACTGCTTTTCCATGGGTTTTTGTTTGTTTACTGATTACATAAATAACTGTTCCTCATAGAAACATTCAAACATAGAAGAGTAGAAGAGAGAAAATACAAATAAACTGCTACTCTACCACTTACAGAAAATCATTGTAGCTGCACTGACTATTTAAAATTAATTAAAATTTATGTGGAACATAAGGAAGAGCGCGGAGGACCACAGGGGAAGGGAGGGAACACTGAATGGGAAGAAATCAGAGAGGGAGACAAACCATGAGAGACTCTGGACTCCGGGAACCAAACTGAGGGTTACAGAAAGGAGGGGGGTGGAGGGATGGGGTAACCGGGTGATGGGTGTTAAGGAGGACACATATTGTGTTATATGCAACTAATGAATTGTTGAATGCTACAGCAAAAACTAATGATGTATCATATGCTGGCTAACTGAACATAATTAAAAAATTAAAAAAAATTAAATAAGATGAAAGATTTCTTTTCTCAGTTGCACTAACCACATTTCAAGTATCAGTAGCCACATGTGTCTACTGGCTACTGTTTTGGATAGCCCAGATATAAAACGTTTCCATCACTTTAGAAAGTTCTAATGGACAATGCTGAGGAGTTTGGGGGCCTATTTCCATAGTCCACTGGGACACTGAACAAGTACATGCAGTGTTATATATGGAAATATTTTGCATGCTGTTTCTTATGAGGGGACTCTTCCATTATTCTCTTACCTAAAGCACACTTTTTCTTTCTCTGACTCTTCACCTCTTTCTCCTGATAAGCGAGATGCGTATGCATCCTTCTATGCCTTTCTCTTGGCTCTTACAATCATACAGTTACATATTCACATGCAGAGGGCCTTGTTGGTGGTGAACAATTTTGGCCCTCTTGCATTTTTTCAGTTAATAAAACATCATGGAGATCTTTCTGAGTCAAACAGTACAGATGGAGCTTGTTAGTGGCCACGTGGAATTCCATGGTTCAGATATATGACAATATTCTGATCGCATTCAGCCTTTTCCCATTTTTTTCTACCATCAACAATGACCAACAAGTGTTGTCGCCCATTGCTTCTTATGAATTAGGACTTTTATTTCCACAGAATTTATTCCTGGGAGTAGGATTATCGAATTGAAAGGTATATTTATGTTTAATTTTCATAACCATTACCAGGGATCCCAATTTCCTCCAGCAGCGTGTGAGTATATTCTGCTTTCTCCTTTCCCTTCTGTCTCCCTTCTACCTCCAGACACCCCAAATCTTGTCCAACATTAGACTCTGTCACACCTCTGGATTCTTCCAGAATTATGGTTGAAAACCGATATCCCTCTACAGCAGAATAATAAGAGTAGATGGTGAGAGCAGTTGCCCAAAGTAAAGCAATTAAAAGTTTCCATTTTATGAAAAGGATATAAAAATAATAAACTGACTAAAAGTCAGTTTGTTTTCTACCGTCACCACACACAGGTCATTCTAACAACACTGCTCCCCTTAAAAATCTTTTATTGGCCAAAATTCTAAGCTATTGCTGTGACTGTCTTAATAATGTGTAAGCTTCAAATCCCAGTTACATGACTGGCCTCAAACACACGTGCACACACGTTTGTTTCAAAAGTAAATTACAAAGAAGTTGCTGTGGCCGATGTTGAAGAGGTCACTGCCTATGTTCTCCTCTAGGATTTTGATGGATTCCTGGCTCACATCGAGGTCTTTCATCCATTTAGAGTTTATCTCTGTGGATGGTGTAAGAGAATGGTTGAGTTTCATTCTTCTGTATATAGCTGTCCAATTTTCCCAGCACCGTTTATTGAAGAGACTGTCTTTTTTCCATTGGATATTCTTTCCTGATTTGTTGAAGATTAGTTGACCATAGAGTTGAGGGTCCATATCTGGGCTCTCTATTCTGTTCCATTGATCTATGCGTCTGTTTTTGTGCCAGTACCATACTGTCTTGGTGATCACAGCTTTGTAATAGAGCTTGAAGTCCGGAATTGTGATGCCGCCAGCTTTGTTTTCCTTTTTCAACATTTCCTTGGTGATTCAGGGTCTTTTCTGGTTCCATACAAATTTTAGGATTGTTTGTTCCAGCACTTTGAGAAATGCCATTGGTATTTTGATCAGGATGGCATTGAAGGTATAGATTGCTCTGGGTAGCATAGACATTTTAACAATGTTTGTGGAACATAAGGAAGAGCATGGAGGACATTAGGAGAAGGAAGGGAAGAATGAAGGGGGGGGGATCGGAGGGAGAGACGAACCATGAGAGACGATGGACTCTGAGAAGCAAACTGAGGGTTTTGGAGGGGAGGGGGTGGGGGGATGGGTTAGCCTGGTGATGGGTATTAAGGAGGGCACGTTCTGCGTGGAGCACTGGGTGTTATGCACAAACAATGACTCATGGAACACTACATCCAAAACTAATGATGTAATGTATGGTAACTAACATAATAAAAATTTTAAAAAAAGGTACATTATAATGGTTCTCAGTAATTCTAGCTCACTTTAGATGTGGTTTGTGTCTCTATCCCCTGCAGTACATTCCTGTGCTTCCATGGGAGAGTCAGAATAAGCCAGGCTAGCTGGATGCAATTTTTCTTTTTTGAGATTAAAAAGACACAAACATCTTTTCAAACAGAATCAGCCTTGAACAAGGTATTCTGAAGCACCAACCTTTAAAACTGTTCCTTGTGGAGAAGCCCATGAACAATGTAATAGCTACCAAAAAAGTAAAGAAAAAGACAATTCCATAGAAAATATAGTCAAATTTTGAAGAAGAATGCCGGGAAAAATGACAAGAGGAGCTGCCAGAAGGAACCGAAGGACAATCTTTGATTCTGGAACAAATCCCATGCGCTCTGAGCTTCAATTTTTCTCACCTGTAGAATAGGGACACTCATACTTAACCTCCCGGGATTCATGTAGGGATTAAATGAGTTAATATCTAACATATGAGGCTAGAAGTTCCAAAATTACGGCAAGGTTTGACCTATGGATCTTATTTTTCTTTTCTTCCCCCATCCCCCGATTTTTTAAAAAAAAAGTTTGAATCAGTTCCAATGTTTAAACATGGAGAATTCTCCCACTTTAAAAAAAAAAAAAATCCACATTTCTGCCATCTCTTAGAAAACCGGAAGCTTTACCGTACCCACCTTGTCCTGCGCTAGCCAGGGCCGGGGCTGGAGAAGGGTCGAACCCCAGGGGCGCAGGATGGCAGGTGAGCATTGATCTCCGCTTCCGCTGGGCCTTGGCCGCCAGGAGTCCTCTGGCCGCAGCGGGCTCCCCTCGCTCACTTTACCTGCCGGCCCAGGTAGGCCTTTGAGCCAGGGACTCCTGCCCTGGCATTTAGCATCATCCCACGGTGCACCGGCTTCTCCTCGGGGTCAGGTCTCGTCGCGTTAGTCACGCAAAGGTGGGAAGGCTCGATAAGGACTGAGGTGATGGCTATCTTCCTCTGGGAGATTTGCCTTCTGATGGGATTTAGGGGAAGGCCTGCCCTAATCCTGTCACTCTGACCCTGAACCACCCTAGTAATGGGGTGAGAACTTTTTTGCCATCTGGGCAGCGGACCAATCGTTGAGTGGCAGAAGCTCTTACCTCCAGTCTATTTCACAGTTCTGTTTCTCTCCCTCCCCACCGCGGTAATCCTTGTTCAAGCCACCACCATTGCCCAGATTCTCAGGAGACCAGGAAGGGGTGTTAAAACAACGTCGTCTTTCTTTTCTAGTTCCTTTTTTTTTTTTTTTTCATTTTTACATATAGTAATTTATTCCAATCACTTTTTTTTAATTGAGGTATAACTACCATAACATTTTATCAGATTCATTATAGCATTTTAACAGTTTATGTGGATAGTGTTTGTTTTTTATTTAATTCTTCAAATTTTAGAAGTAATGGATTCACATTTTTTGGTTTTTTAATGTTTTCATTTTTATTATCCATGAGAACATCTTTTCAAAAAATAGCTCTTATTATTTTCCAAACTTGAATGATAAACCATCCCCCAAACCCGCTGCTAAAGAAGTTTATTATTTTTCTTCTGAGGACATATTCCCCCTAAAAATACTTGATTAATTTAATAAATACAAAATATTTTGCTAAGGGATTTATATATATAATTGACTGACTTCAATTCTGCCCTTCTTCTCAAGTACTTTTCTTCATAAATATTCAAACTTGGGAATCTTTTTTTTTTGGCCTTGGTGGTTTTTTCCTGTGGCTATTGTTTTGCTTATTTTTAACCCATCTTTCCTTCATCTCTGAAAACTAGGAAATGATCCAGAGAGAACAAGGACCAGCAGTAATCTTATGATTATTTCTTTCTCCTTCTATTTTTCACTCTACATCAATAGTTTCAGCTTACCGCTCCTCTTACTTGGATTTTTAGGTGTTGCAAAAGTTTGTTTCTTAGTTTATATATTTTAAACTTCTGAAAGAAAGAATGATACTATCCAACTGTATCTCCATCAATTTTCTACAACTTAAGCTGTTGCGCTTAGCTGCTGAGTCATGTTCTGGGGGGTGGGGAAGGAAAACGGCTTCTGCTCATCACCTTTTCTCTGGCCTAGGTGGGGGCCAAATGCATTACTACTTATAGTAGCTTTATTGAGGGTTCCATAGGATATTCGACAAAGATGATCATGTTTCATGTAAGTAAAATGACTTTCTTTTCTATTTGGATTCCTTTTATTTCCTTTGCTTCCCATATTGTACTGTCTTAGATCTATTGAAGGAGTAGTGTTCAGATTTGCTGACAAAGCAAAATCCAACAGTACACCTCATGAGGAGTCATGCAGTTCTGAAAGTGTCTGGAAGTCTGAGATAAGGGTGATAACATGGTTGGGTGCTGGTGAGGACCCTCTACTGGGTTTCAGACTGCTGACTTCTTGTCATATCCTCACATGGCAGAGAGCAGAGAGGGCCACATTTGTTCCTCGTTGGCTCTGCTGGCTATTTTTCAGTTTTAAAATTCAATTCACACAATGATTTGTCTGGAAGACTGGGGTTGGGGAGGCTGCTTTTAGGCAATAGGCTTGAAAATGGAAATCCAAGTAAGGTAAAAGGGCCTACAGTGACCACCACGCTGAATGCAAATAGGCTGATTAGGTGACCCACCTCAAAATACCCATATGCCCAAGCAAACCAATGGGTTACTTACATCCGGCACAGTTACCAAAGAAGAAAAATTCCACAAGTTCCCATCCTTCCTCACTCCACCCTATACCTATAGCCCCTCACCACCGCCTCCTGGCAGACAGTCTCTCCTTTGCTGTCCTGCCCGCTTCTCCCTTGCGGTGTATTTGATAAACTTCTGTCTCCTTTGTTCTGCCTTGGGAGAATTCTTTCACCACTGGCTGGCTGCTGGCCTCTACCCAGTTGGTTTGCTCCACAGGGGTTAGGCTAAGCTACAGTGATAGTGGTACACAAATTAGCAAGTTGAAGACAAAATATCACAGGCATTAACTTCTTAGCACCAAGGAGGGTTGGGGAGAAACTTGGACAGAGATTGCCCAGAGTTTGGAGCTGATGCTCTCCAAAGCCCTGTCTTGACCTCTGCTGGGCTCCCAGGATGAACAGGAAATCATGAACATACCATTTTGAAATCTGGCTACTGAAAAGTCAATCTGGGGTCAGCCCCCAAGAACAGTGCAAGGCCTGGCAGTCTCAGGATCACACTACAGGGTTACCAGACTGACAGAGTCCCCTGCTTTCTGTCCCTGCAAAATAGCATGTTCCTCTGTGCATTTTGTTCTATTTTAATCAAACCATCTCTTTGATTAGTGTTTAATCAAACACTATCTACCCTCCTGGTACCTTTCTCTGAGACAAATTTCTGCAATGCCCAAGTCTCGGTTAGTGTCATTGGATGCTTAGCAACCCTCTGAAGACTCAGCAAGTCCCAGTGCTTCTTTAAATAAGGGTTCACTGACTATTTGCATGTGACATCCTCTGGGGTGCTTGCTAGAAATGCAGATTACCTAGGTCTCAACTCAAGCCTCTTATATCAGAATCTTTAGGGTGGGTCCTAGGTACATGTATTTTAAAGTAATCTGATCTTACACTAAGCACACTTAAATTCCTCCAATAATTTCCCATTGCTTCTAGGAAAAAACTAAACTCTATATTTCCGTGGCCTCTGAGGTCCTGCTTAGACCAGACCTTACCTGCTTAGCTCCCATGAGGCTGTCCTTCCATCTCGCAGTTCATCCCCAAATAGCCAAATTCCCTCCTTTTACAGAATCACATGCTCTTCCCCTGCATGATTTTTCCTCCCCACTTCACCTTGCTAACAATAAGTCATAATTTAGGTCTCAGCTCAAGAGTCTCTGACTGGATCACATCTCCTTATTGTTTGTTCTCATACTACTTGACCCCTATTCACTTGCATGAATAGTTGATTAATATCTGAATCTCCAAAAGACCATGCAGTTCTGAATGCTGGGCCAGTGTCTTGTGTCTTCTCCCACTAAACCCACAAAGCTCACCATCATGCCTGACATATAGCAGGTGCTCAATATGTACTTATTAATGGAAAGAACCATCCTTTTCCCAGTGTGACCTCATCTAGTCTCATGATTTTAAGCCCCATCTACTAGCTAGTGACCTCCAAATTCATATCTTCGACTCTAATAAGCATACCCCAAACTCAACCCTTTCTCTCTCTCTCTCTCTCTTCTAGAGAGTGTGGGTGCATGCATGAACAGGGGTTGGGGGGACAGAGGGAAAGGGGGAGAGAGAGAATCTCAAGCAAGCTCCATGCCCAGCACAGAGCCCTAAGGTGGGCTTGAGATCCACCACCCTGAGATCATGACCTGAGCCAAAATCAAGAGTCAGACGCTTAACCAACTGAGCCACGCAGGCATTCCCAAGCTCAATTTTTGATCCCCATCTTTGCCATCTCATATGCTGGTGTTATCATTCCTGTTGCTTTAGGGCCCAAACTTGGTGTCATCCTTAACCCTCTTTGTCTTTCACCCATATTTGATCCATCAGCAACCCCCCTATGGCTTCCTTGCAAAAGTACTTTCAGAAACCTCTATTCACCTGCTCCAGTGCTACCACATTAGCCCCTGCCACCATTATTTCTCAACAAGACTGACTTCTGTAGTCCCCTTCTGAGGAAAACTCCTAGGTTTGTGGAAATGATCAAAGGCCACCCAAATGAGAACGCTATTTACTCAGCATTTGCTGTAACAAGGGAATCAGCCACCATCATGCATTTGTCAGAGTCCCAAAGGCAAGCAGGGGAGTGGGAAAGATTTATAGTGAATTAAAGAAAGGCTTTGGGTGTGCTTGATTGGAGGCTTTAGCATGGGAAGCAGGACATGGGCTAACTAGAAGCAGAGTGTCTTATGTGATTAGTTTGAGGAGTATATTTGGCTTTCTTTTGTTGGTCCTGAGTTGGAAGTGGCTGCAATATTAGGGAAGCCAGTAGTCACTGACCAAGTCCTGACCAGTTGCTGCAGAGGGTGTGGTTTGGATCCTGAACTGGTTACTGCATGGGTTGTGGATCACAGTTCTATTTCTACATAGTGTGGCCATTGCCTGTTGTATATTCAGTCTCTTGGGGAGATGTGGACTTCTAGACCTAGCATTTGCTGCCCAAATTGGAATTTTAACCACATGTAATCCACTTACATGTGGTTAAATGTGACCACTTGGGCCTTCTCCCTTTAATGGGTGTCAGATGAGCTTTGCCATAAGTTTCAGGGCATAGGAGAGTGGACATGTAAGTCTGTACAGAGGCATCTGTGTACCCAATAAGGCTAATAATGTAGTATCCTTTCAAATAGATAGTCTTAAGGTATGTGTTCACCTGAACCTGGGGGATTGAGAGAGGTCAATGAAGCCTCACTCTGCCTGAGGCTGTCCAGCCTCCTGTGAGGAGTGTGGCTCCTGAGTTGGCCCTGTGCACTTCAGTTTGGCTTCCTTTTGGGAAGGAGCTTCCTTGGAAAGGGAGGGCCCTGTCTACTTCTTCAAATTCTATCTCCATCCAATCTCTGTGTGAGGGGGAGAAATCTGTGGTGGTTTTAAAGCATGTCTACAAATTCTTTGACCCTCCTGCCCAAAAGAGATTGGGTCTAATTTCTTGCCCTTTTCAAGTAGACTTACCTTAGCGACTCACTTCTAATAAAGAGAATGTGGTAAAAGTGATGGTGACTTCCAAGTCTAGGTCATGAAAATTAATAGAGCCACCGTCTGGATCTCTTTTAGGGACATGCACCTTTGGCACCCCGAGCCTCCATGTGAGAAGTATGGCTGCCCTGAAGCCATTGTACTGGAGAGATGGAGGGACCACGTACTGGAAGCTATTGCACTGGAGAAACAGAGAGGGATATCTGAGGAGCCCAGCTGTTGAGTCATCTCAGCGGAGGCACCAAGTCATATGGATGAAGAGGCTTTTGAGATGACTCCTGTCCCAGCTCTTATCTGAGTACAAATGCATGAAAAACCCTGAAAAAGAACCACCTGGCTGAGCCTCGTCAACCCCCAGACCCATGAAAGAGCATAATAATAAATTGCAGTTGCCATTTATACCACTAAATCTGGACTGGTCTGTTACACAGCAATAGATAACTGTTACAGACCTCTTGAGCACTGCTGAGAAGGAAAGCAGGCCAGAGGAGCCACGGGGGATGGCTGTCACCCATGTGGGACCCCACTGTCACACTCTCTGCCGCCTTGCTGAAGGGCAGCTCACTCCCGTGGCCCTGGCCTGGGAAGGCGAGCCTGGGATTCTTCAAATGTAAATGTCTTCAAAATGCTAAACTCCCATAATGAATACAAAGAAACCCTGTTAACCACACATCCCAACAAGGGAGAAATTTCCACGGCACTGGATTACGTGTGGTTAAAATTCTAATTCGGGCAGCGATGCTAGGTCTAGAGATAAGGCTTTTTTCCCCTCCCCTATGGAAACCATTTTATCTTTCCATCCTTTGTGAATATAAGATCCCTTTGCTAGTTAGAAAAATAAGCCACGGTTAGCTACGGAACATATCCAGTCCAAATTCCACACTTAAGGCAAGGAAACAGTCTCAGAAAGGTGAGGGGATATCTCTGAATTAATAGATGGCTGAGCAGAGTTTAAAGGCCGGGATTTTAGACTCCCAATGTCCAGTGTGCTCTTCAAGGAACAAATGTTTAGTTTAGATAATAAACCCTTATAAACCACTTATGGGCCAAGACTAAGCACTACATAAATATTAACATATTAATTCTTATGGTGGCCCTAGGGCTATTTTAACTGTCATTTTGCAGTGAAAAGAAACAACAGAGGCACAGAGCTTAGGGGCCCCTGCCCAGGGCACTGCTTTAGAGAACCCTACACTGGCCTTTTCTCGCCTTCCCCTTCCCCATGGGATGAGGAATCAGTGGGGCCAAGATGCTGTCTACCTAGAGGCTCTGCTCTATCTTCTAGACCACAGCCAGGTACCCAGAACTCCGGAATTCCTTGCCCAAGCAGCCCTGGGGATGTTTCTAGGTCCCATGCAGGCATTTCCCCAGGGTCGTCCTACTGAGAGTGGGCCTCCCCCAGCCCATGGGCACCCTTAGGCCAGAAAGGAGGCTGAGGAGCAGCGTTTGTGGTTTGGGGGCTTGGGGGGAGCTTGAATGTACAGGCTGGGGGTCCTCACATGGAGAGGGATGGATCTGGGGACAGAGTGGGAAGGGAAGGCAGGTGGGGGCTGGCTTGTCGCCTACGGCCACCCAACAGGGAATTCTGAAGAGCATTAGAGTTCTAAATTTGAACATAGCTTTCCAGTCATCATAAAGATCTATTTGCCAGGGTTGGAGGGTGGAGCTATTCTATAAAACAGTGCGTTAGCGTGATTTAGAATTTTTCAATATTTAAACATACCTGTAACTACATGTATACTCTTACTCGGATTCCCATAAAGTTAGCAGTGAGCAGTGGTTTGCTGGTGGATTATTTAGGGCTGGGGGGGTGTGGAGGAAGCCCTGATTTGGAGCTGGCCTAGGGGCCTCTTTCCACGCGGGAATATGCCCACCACATCCAAGATTCCTTGGGATGGGTGACAGGCTGCCCCGTAGCGGCGAGTGGGAAAGGCTGTGCACAGTGGGTTCTCAGGAGCCAGACAGCCTGCCTCCAACCCATCGCTCAAGGCAGGTCTGATGAGGTCACGCAGCTAGTAAGCGGCAGAGTCAGAGTTTGCACTGAGGCAGCCTGGCTCCAGAAATCTTCCTAACTGCTCTGCTGCTTCCCAGCCCTCTCTTTCCCAGGCTCACATCCTCAGACCCTGCAAAGTGTGGAGGGTTGCTGCACCCAGCTCTGTTTCGGGTCCTGGGCCCCAGAGGGCTAAGTCCAACTTCAGAAGACATTGTCTTGGCTGCTGGCATAGAGAAGACTTTCTGGCTGAAGCAAGATAGCCATGTCTCCCTCAGTGGCAAAACTTCTTGCCTATGTTGTGGCTTTCTAAACTTTCCAGTTTATTCCAGCTCTCAGAACTCCTAGAGCTTCCTGGCCTCCTGCCTGCTTGTTTTGCCTTTCCTGTCTCAGCTTGGTGGCTTTTACTTACTTGTCCCTGTGGCTCGTCTGACCACGAGTCCACGGGGGAGGCGTCCCATGCCGTGAACATTGGGTGCTTGCGTGGTTTAAGGGGCCAGTTATTTCCCTATTAAGTGGATGTTCACATGGGGAATAGTGCATATAAAATACTTTGACCTTATAAAGGGATTCCATTTTTGAAAAACTTGGGAACTCCTTTTCTAGACATTTCAGCTTTTACCAACCATTTTAGGGGAAAATTAAATTCTAATGCTTAAAGCATCCATTGTATATAAAAAATTAACTTCTCTTCTGTGCATCTAGAATGGTACCATCCTTGGGAAAACCAAAGAAATAGTGCTTCTCATACTTCAATGGGCGCATGGATCACCGAAAAATCTTGCCAAAATGGAACCTCTAAACTAGTAGGTCAGGGATGCAGTAGTTCTCCAAGTGTGTTGGTTGGTCTGGCCATTTCAGCAGTGCCTGGAAACTTCTTAGAGCTGTAAATTCACCCCAGACCTACTGAATCAGCAAGTCTGGAGGTGGGACCCAGCAACTGTATTTCAACAAACTTCCAGGCGATTTTGATGCAGCTAAAGTTTAAGAACCACCATTCACAAGTATTACTGCAAATCTGAACGTGCTCTAAGAACACGGGAATCCAGGGAGGTAAGGCACTTCCTGAAAATGGGGAGGAGAGGCAGAGGGATGTGCTAGTGGCCTGGCAGTGTGGTAAGTTCACGGGTTATAGCATTTCTCCAATATAATTATCCAGCCTGAACTGGGGAGTCAACCTTGTTCTGACTGTATCGCATCACAATGGTGGTTATATTTTGCCACCAATTAAAACTTCTCATGGCCCAATGGGTTCCCAAAGCTATGTTCCATTCCAGCCTCTGTTCCAGAGGTGACCAGATAGCTTCCTGTGATTGCTTTTCAAGTGCCTCCTGCAGAGAGATGTGAGCCTCCTGTTGGCCTTCCCCATTTGCATGTAGAATATCTTTTAGCAAGGATGATTCTGATTTCCAGCGGTTGGTCTCCCAGCTTCCCCTCTGCTTCCCCACACTGTGACCTGCATGCTAAACAGAGCCCAGAGGGAGCACATTAAATGCATGGAGAAGTAATGCCACAAAGGGCAGCAGGATCCCCAACCAATCTCATTATACAATCTTTTTTTAAAATTGAAGTATGATTGACACGTAATATCCTGTTAGTTTCAGGTGTGATTCGGTATTTTTATACCTTATGAAATGATCCACATGATAAGTCCAGTTACCATCTGTCACCATACAAAGTTATTACAATATTATTGACTATACTCCCTATGCTGTGCTTCATATCTCCATGACTTATTTATTTTATAACTGGAAATTCGTACCTCTTAATCTCATTCACCGATTTTGCCTGCGCCTTCAACCTCCCCTACCTTTGGTTGCCAACAGTTTGTTTCTTGTATCTGTGAGTCTGTTTCTGTTTTGTTTGTTCATTTGTTTTGTTTTTTAGATTCCACATATAAGTGAAATCATATAGTATTTGTCTTTCTCTGTCTGACTTATTTCACCTACCATTATACCCTCTGTGTCCATCCATGTTGTCACAAAAGGCAAAATTCTATTCTTTTTTTTAATGAATGAGTAATATTCCATTGTATTGAATGTGTAATATTCCACATCTTCCTTATCCATTCATGTATCAATGGACACGTAGGTTGCTTCCATAACTTGGTTGTTATAAATAATGCTGCAATGTACATAGGGGTGCATGTATCTCTTCAAATTAGTGTTTTCATTTTCTTTGGGTAAATACTTAAAAGTACAATTCCTGGATTATATGGTAGCTCTCTTTCTAATTTTTTGAGGAAACTCCATACTATTTTCCATTGTGGCAGCACCAGTTTACATTCCCACCAAAAGTGCACGAGGATTCATTTTTCCTACATAACCTTGCCAACGCTTACTATTTCTTGTCTTTTTGATACTGGCCATTATGACTGGTGTGAAGTGATATATCATTGTGGTTTTGATTTGCATCTCCCTGTTGAGTGATGTAGAGCATCTTTTCATGTGTCTGTTGGCCATCTGTGTCTTCTTCAGAAAAAATGTCTATTCAGGTCCTCTGTCCATTTTTTAATCAGTTGTTTATTTTTTTGATACTACTGAGTCCAGACTCCTGAGACGCTTCAATATATTTCAAAGCTATAATGCCTAAATTTAGGACCATCACAGAACTCAGTAGTATGAGAATAGAGCCAGGAAAAAATTCAGCTTCTGACAGAGAGGTGGTGTGAGAATGGAGTTTGTCTTTTAATCTAGGGGAAACACCTTGAGTTACTTGGCTGGAAGCTTCTCCAGTGTGGTAGCCCAGGCTGTAGGGGACTTGAAGGCTGAGAACCGTGAAGATCTTTGGCTCTCTGCCTGAGGTGTTTTGTCTGGCTGAGGGAGCATGCTTACAACTGTCAGGAGATAATGTCCCTAGAAGCAACACTCTACCAATGACAGGTGGGGAATTAAGAAATAAATACCCTCTGTGTCCTCACCTCTTGGGTGGGACATCTCTGAGGAGGGTCCTGCTCTATCCCTAAGGCACCCCAGTAGAACTGCCCTCCAGTTACCTACTGTGGGTACTGGCTTAATAACACACCCTTTATCACTTTCTTTCTCTTCCCTGGCTACTTTCTTACTCTTTTGCTGGTGTTTTCTCAGATCACCTCTCAAATAAACTACTTGTCCTTGAATCTTTGTCTTAGGGTCTACCTCTGGAAATAGCCAAACTAAGACAAGGATAATGAAAATATTTTAAGTGGGATGCTTTCATTCTTTCGTAGCAACAAAAAGCAAACCACGACCTTCAGGAAAATGGTATCAATGAGTTCATTCATCCATATGCTACCAAGCATTACTGGGTACCTACTCTCTATCTGGAGCTAAGGTTAGGTCTAGAGAGGTTGGGGCATGATTGTAAAAGGCCTGGAATACAAATCTAATGTATTTGAACCTTTTTGTATCAAGAGGAAGAAGGGGTGATATAGTGAGAGCTGCACAATGAGACGCTAACTCTGGCTCTACAGTATGAACTGGAGGGAAAAATTGGGCTAAGGAGGCTCATCACAAAACTTCCAGAATATGTTTAGTGCATGTGCTGAAGAACACTTTTCCAAAAGTTAAATACATGACCTTCATACACATATCAAATAAACATGTCAAAGATTTTATTCCACTCATTGGGAACCATAATATAAAACTAATTCAAAGGAGAATTTGAAGAACAGAGTTTTACAACAGACCAAAAAAAAAAAAAAAAAGTCAAAATGAATTTGTTCATAAATGTGAAACTGGTTAATATCCTACAAATAAAGGATTTGGGGGATTATCATTTTTGCCAATGGAAATCAATTGTCACTATCAGATGAAAGTTGCATTTGTCAGGCATCATCTGCACTGCTACCAGTTTCCTACAAGTTGTCCTCTACCCCTGCAGGGCTGTAAAATATTCACTAGAAAGCCAATCAAAGGTGCCCTCCTGACATATTCTGCAAGAATACCCCATAATCTCTCTCTCTTTTTAAAATATTTAATTAATTTATGAGAGAGAGAGAGCGAGAGCACGAGCAGGGTGGGGGGCAGGGGAGGGAGAGAAGCAGACTCCCTGCTGAGCAGGGAGTCTGATGCAGGACTCGATCCCAAGACCCTGGGATCATGACCTGAGTTGAAAGCAGACACTTAACCGACTGAGCCACCCAGGCGCCCCCCTCATAACCTCTTTTGCTTATCTTCAAATTTAGGTAATTTTTCTAAACAGTCTCCCCCTTTGTGATCATAAATAATCTTTGGAGATTATTTAGGATCACAAGGAAGGCTGCTCTCATTAGGTTTGGCCTGATAATTATGAGGTGCAGTCAGAGTGTTATATAACCATACAGACTGCCTTGGGCTTGCTTTGGAAAACTAGAGCCAGGCGGTATCAGCAACTCTACTGAGTAGGGGTCACTATTGGACTTTGAAAAGTATTATTTGCTTTCCTATCTTGAGGCTGGGGAACCAAGCCCAAGAAAGTCTACCCACCACATTTAACCTGGAGAACCTATAAATCTGATAAATTATTTTCTTGAGGTCCTCTCTATGTTTTAGACATCTTGGCCTGCCACGACGTGAGCTTCATTGCCACCTGGGAGGCTGGGGCCCCATCAGCCAGGCAGCAAGCCATTCTTCCTAGGAGAACTTTGAGTACATTGGCCCAAATGTGAAACCAGACCCTTAGCAGAGGGTCTGTTGTATGTGACTGGCTATAGAAATGGCTTCTAGGTATACTGATGTGATCATTCTTTCAGATTGTGCAGGAAAACCTGACATGCCTTGAAATCTTCCAGTTTTCAAAACGCAGGAGTTGCTTTCAACTTTAAGCAGCTCCTTTTTCTCCGCTGTCTACAATAATCCCTGAGGCAAGGAAACATTGAGGGTCCAGACACCAGTTTAGAAGTTGAGGAAAGGCTTGCGGAAATCCACAGACTGATACCTTAGTGAAAGACCCTGCTGCATGAGCTACATTGAGGCTCAGATTGTTTCAATGGTCCCATCTTATCAGTCTTTGACTGAAAGTAGGTGGTATTTACATAAATTACATCATAATGTAAATCATGTCTTGAGTTGAGGGGAAGGGGGGAAAATATCCATTTAGAGTTGTAGTGACCCAGCTGTTGCTCATGTGAGACATTCCATGTCATTGCTCTTCAGAGAGCCAGACGAAGCACCAGGAATGCCAACAAATTCTGGGGTCAATCTGACATGCTGCTATATGCTTCCAGATGGCAACATAAATAGCAATGAAGAGGGAGTGTTCAAATGAGAGATCTGACAACTAATCATTTGAAGAGACAGGGCAAAGGTCTTCTGCCATTTTCTAGCAATTTTGCGTCCACTGTGGAGAGAAGTCAGCATGGCATTTGCAACCTGGTGTGTAAGAGGAAAAAAAAATGATACTATACCATCAGAGGAAATGTGGTTTGAATTGCCTCTGTACATTTATTTTCTTTATCCCAGCTGCATCTGTACCCACCTTGTTGTGGAACAACATAATTAACCACTGGATTTCAGAGAGAGATGATAATTTTCAGTGTATTCTCAGCTCATTATCAGTCAGGATTTTAGCCTGAAAATGGTTTTCCTTCTCCCTGTCACAGCAACTCTCAGAAATGGATTTTGCTGGAAGCCATCTATTTTCATCACTCTGATTGCTTTATTTATGTTGCAAATCACTGATTTGGTGTTTGGGAAATTGCCATGTTTGGGCAGCAACACTTTTAGTTAATGGATTGATGAGTTTCAAACTTATTTATAAAATGCTTCTTTTTTTAAAGGTCCTTAGAGTTCCAAGTCATCATTGAGGATAGTGATATGTTCAGGATAGTGATAAACAGTGACCTCTTTTATCATTTATATCAACCCTTGATGTCAAATCAAAACTGAAGACCATATTTACCTAATGGTAAATCATGAACATCTTGGTACTTGGTACTCCCTGAATACCTGCTCTTGTTGAATGGGATGTAATGAGATAGAAATCAAAGTTGAGTGCTGATTTTGATTCTGCCATGACTTGGTTATAATCACTACATCTTGACTTTTGGTGACTCCGTTTCTTATCAATGGATTGAGAAGTTTGATTAGATGATGACTTTATAAGCTCTCTTGTTTGCTGTTGTTTTGTTTTAAGCAACAGAATTTTTCAAGTGAAATTTTACTTGGAATTGTACTATGTAAAACAGTGTGTTGATTTTCTAGTCCTGTATAACAAATCACCCCAAAACTTCATGGCTTAAAGTAATAACTTTATGATCAGGTTCCATGGGTTGAAAGAATTTGGAGGCAGCTTGGCTGAGTGGTTCTGCCTTGGTTTACTGAAGGCTTGACTGGGGCAGCAAGATACAAGGATTCCACTTCTAAGGTGGCTCGCTCAGGGAGCTGGTGGGGTGAGCTGGTTGTTGGCCAAGGGCCTCAGGTATTTTTTTTTTTTCCACACCATGCTCTCGACAGGGTTGCTTGAGTATTTCCTCAGCATGGCAGCTACCTTCCCCCCAAGACGTTTTCAGCCCTACCTTCTTCCAACCTTCCCCCAGATACAACTGGCCTTCCTGCCTCACAGGCAACAAGCTTGCAGCCCCACCCCCAGCAGGGTGAGGCAGGGGCCACAGGTTGGGGATGGGCGGCTGGGCTCCTTGTTAGGATCTCCCACACATTTGCTGTTTTGTTTCAGGAAAGCCCTCAGCCCCTGTTGGATTCTTGGGAGGTACTTGCAAATATTTCTCTTCCTTGACATCACATCACAGGCCTCCTGTTTCCCTTTCTTGTTGACTTGGGCAGAAGAGCAAATTGTGGGGAAGGGCTCTGGGTTCTTTCAGAGCAAATGTAAACTGCCATCTGCTGAGCACATGCTCCGTTCCAAGCAATCTTGGATTGTGCTCACAATCTCCTCCCTTCTTTAGGACTTTCCTGTAAGGACAGGACTGCCATCCCCGTCTTGCTAGGGAACAGGTCGCTGCTTCTTGCAGGTGCTGGGGGCAGGCTTTGAACCCAAGGCTGTCTCGTCCTTCCAGTCTAGCTGCTGCCTCGGAGCCAGGGCACTGGGGTGCAAGAGCGCCTGGATCCAAGGCCCCCCAACAGACCAGGTTCAGCCATTTGCCACTGACAAAATCCAAAGGCAGAGAAAGAAATAAGTGGTGGTGAAACAAGAAAGGAATTTATTTCAGTGAAACCAACACCAGGAAGACAGGGGACTGAGTCTCAGAGACTGTCTCCAAGGTGCTGAAATCCTTCCAGGTTTATATAAGGAAAGGGCGGGGCAAAGGTGGGTGGCGGCCTGCAAGTGGGCAGTGAAGATCCAATCAATCGTTGCCTTGGAGTCAGTCATGGGTGGGGTGGGGTCTGGCTGGCTCAGGGCAATCTGTGTTGCTTGATAGGGTAGTTTGGTTCCCATCAGGGGATGCTTTACCCTCAGAGTCTTCTGTCTGAGCCAAGAGAAACAACTAGAAAGTTTGAGGTCAGAATGCAGGCGGTCAAAGTCCTCTTCATGTCCCACACCTTGGAAGACAACATTCAGAGGGGGAACTAGGTTGGTGTTCACTGGGAGAAGTGGGAAGTGAACACACAGAAGGAGTCCCATGACAGCTGGGTTTCCTCCCTCTGGCCTCTGTCACCGTGTGTGGGAAAAAGGCAGGTGGGGGGGGTCTGTTTGGGTGAGGGGTGGCCCAAGACCCTCGCCCCTGCCCCCGACAACACAGAAAAACTAAACAGCTTCACTTCCAGGTGGAGGATGTGAGGCTTTTCCTGCCTGGCCGACAAGGCCTTTGAGAGGAATGTGGTCTTGCTGCTTGAGGGTTAATAAGTTTCCATGTTTTTCTCCCTCCAGGTGGCTGCTCTGCAGAGATTTTCATTAGTATGCAAGGCCTGGTCCCATTAAGTATTGATGTCAGGAGCATTTATTTTTACCACTGTTGTGGGGGGAGAGAAAAGGTTAGGTCCTGTGCAGAGTCCATTCATATGCATGATTTCCTCCAGCCCTGGGCAACCCACCCTGTGGTTCTCCCGCCTCAGCTCCCCAAGGCTGGTCTTCAGGGAAGAGGAAGGTAGAGGCAGCCCCAGTCCTGAAGAATTTTCCGTGCCCGCGCACACAGGCACACAAGCTCCCAGGTGACCTGGGGTGAGGTGGGGGCTCTCCCTCCTGTAGGATTCTCTAAGGGACTTGGTTGGGGGCGGCCCAGGCTCTGCTTGTCCTGGGTCCTGGCTCTCCTAGTGCAGGGACATGAGCATCAGCCAGTTTCTAGTCAGGCTGAGCTGGCACTACCCAGAAGGTTCAAGTCCTCCAAAATCCTGACTTCTTCCTCCATACTTCGCGAGAATTTTAAATGCACAGGTTTCTCCTGGTTATCACTTGCTCTGATTTCCTGCTTCTGCTGATATCCGGATCCCATTTGGGCTCTTGTGGCCATTGCCTTCTCTCTGCCTTGCATATCTGCCCAACCATCGGATCCGGCTTCCTTTCTCTGCCTCCCTCAGCACCACTCACACTGGGTGAAATCTTTGCTACTAAAGACTTGAGGATGACCATAGGTCGGGTTGGGGGGGCCCTTGGACCAAGCATAGCAAGTCAGTTAATACCAGATACTGGGCAGCCGTGTTCTTAGAAGGCCCTCAGCCACACCTGTCCCCTGTACCTTGCCTCTCACTGTCTTGCTTGGCTTCCAATCAGCTCGTCCAGTTTCCCTGGTTCTGTCCCCTTCCATTCCTCCCTCTGGGATTCCCACAGAAGCTCAAAGTTCTTCCAACTTTACATGCAGAGCAATTTCATTCTTCAGTCATGCCCTAGTTTGGTCTAGAGTATGTACTGAGGGTTATCTTTCCACAGTGAAAATAAATTTTAAGATATATAAGTAAATATCTAAATCTATGTTCTCCCTGAGACCTCCCCGTGCTAATATTAAACTAACAATCATTACTTTAGCCCTTGCTGCTTTAGTAAGGGTTTGAAGGCAGAGGAGCCACAGGACAGAAAGCTGTGCCCCAACGTGGTTAAACCTCTGGGTTCCTGTCCAGGAAGAGCACAGTCCTGGGTCTGTCCTTTACAACTCACAGAGAACACTTCACTTCTGACACTTCTGGCCACCACATGTGGGAGTTTCCCCCATACCCACCAATGCTCTGTGACTCCTGCTGGGTGTCCTACAGTTCAATTCCATCCTGACACTAAGCGGAGTTAGCGCTGGCCCCCCAGGTTAAGGGCTCAGTCCCACGAGGCAGCCCTCATTTCGGACATCAGTTGCCCGCAAGGAGTGGGTCCCAGGTTACCCACAACTTCTGTCCAACTTTCCTACATATTGGAGGTTCCCAGGATCCCCTTCTTGGATTCCATCATTTGCCAGAGCAGCTCACAAAACTCAGGGAAACACATTTGCTAGTTTATTGTAGAATAAAAGATATGATGAAAGATATAGATGAACAGCCAGTTACATAGGTCGAGGACTGGAGGGTCCTGAGTGTAAGTGCTTCTATCTCGAGGGAGCTGTGGTGTGCCACCTTCCCTGTATATAGATGTGTTCACCAACCCCTGAAGCTTTCAGAGCCCGTACTGTGGGGGTTTTTATGGAGCTTCATCATGTAGGCACGATCAGTTATGAACTCCATTTCCAGCCCCTCTCCCCTCTCCTGAGAATGGGGGGGTGGCATTAAAGTTCCAAGCTTCTAATCACTGCTTGTAATAACACATCTTTCTGGTGACCAGCCCCCATCCAGGAGTCCACCACGAGTCACTTCCTTAGAACCAAAGATGCTCCTATCACCTGGGAAATTCTGAGCTTGGTGTTGGGAACTGGGGTCAAAGACTAAATATTAGAACAAAAGATTTTCCTGGCACCCTTATTTATAAGGGTTTTCAGGGTTCTGTGTCAGGAACCAAAGGCAGACACCAATACATATATTTTTTATTATGTCGTACTTCTGGATACAGAGAGACCCAAATTTGAATCTTGGCTCCACTACTTACTTGCTGTGTGACCTTGGACAAGTTACTTCATCTGCCTGAGCCTCAACTTCCTCACCTCTAACATGGAGATATTAATGAATACCCCTTGTAGGGTTCCCGTGAAGATTAAAAGGGGAAAGACACATAGATCCTATTGTCTGTTGTTTAACGAACACTCAATATGTAGCTCTTTTATATGAATCACTGTGTGAAGCTGAATGGACAATGAGATTTTTGCTAAAGGAAGTTATAATAATACTATTAGCATATGCCTTTGCAAGTTCCAGACACTTTCCATGCATTAGCTCACTGAATTCACAAATAACGGTCCAAAGGAGAGATGGTTATCTGCCTCTTGTAGATGTAAAAATTCAAGTAGTTTACCGAATGCCACACAGCGGGGGGAAGCAGGAGGATTCAGACTGTGTTTATTTAACTCACAATGGTGTTTATCAGCTCAAGGCCTGCTGAAGCAGGGGGAGGAAGCAGGATGGGGTTGGGGAAGGAGATCTGTGGTGTCTAACTGACAAAGCCACAGCCAGTCTGGTCCCTGGGAGCTCTGGAGCATATATAGCGCAACAGGGTTATTTCTCGGCAACAGATAATTTTCAGCAGAACAAAACTGAACCGATGTTACCTCAAGATAGAGGTCAGTATTAAGAGGGTTATATCAGTTAGGAACTGTATTCTCTAAGTATCAGAGACCACTCTTACCCACCCACCCCCAAAACAAATTTTCTCTCACAAGAAGGAGACCTGAAGATCAGCAGGATCCATTTCTATACTCGACTCCACAATCTAATCACGATACTTTCCTCCCTCCTAGCTCCTGGTCTCCAGCCTCAGAATCCTTTCAGGTTCTAAGATGGTTGCTGAAGCTCCAGCCATTGCATCCGTGTTTCAGAAAGGAAGTAAAGGTAGAAGGGAGGGGTTAAAAAAAAGATGTGTCCCCCACAGCACCAGTCCCTCTTAAAGGGATTTCTCAGAACTACCACCAGACAGTTCCTCAAAACATGAAACATACAATTACCATATGATCAAGCAATTCCACGTCTAGGTGTATACCCGAAAGAACTGAAAGCAGGAACTTTAAGAGATATTTGTGCACCACTGTTTATAAGAGCATATTCACAATAACTAAAAGGTGGAGTTAGCGCAGACCCCACAAGGTAAGGGCTCAGTCCCACAAGACTGGCCCCACCTCAGAGGACAGCTGAAGTCCTGGAAGGCCTCTTGTAGTTCTCACTGGCTGAGAATCGTGGGGTCCCCATTTAACTCCTCTTCAGACTCAATCATTTGCTAGAACGGCTCACTTTACTTATGTTTACCATTTACTGGTTTCTGATAAAGAATACAGCCCGGGAACAACCAAATGAGAGAGATGCATAAAGCAAGGTATGGGGCTTCCCTGTCCTCCCTGGGCCTCCCAGCACCCTGAGATAGTCACCAGCCCAGAAGATCTTGGAATCTTGTTCAAGAGTTTTTATGGAGCTCAGTCTCCATCCCTTTCCCCCTCCTTGGAGGTGGGACTGGAGCTGAGATTTCCTACCCCCTGATCACGCGGTCTTGCTGGTCACTCGCCCCATCCTCAGACTGTCTAGGGACCCCACCCTAAGTCACTGAATTCACAGGAACTCAGGTGTGACCAAAAGAGACTCGTCATGAATAACAAAGGACACTCCTATCACTCGGGAAATTTCAGGGATTTTGGGAGCTCTGTTCCAGGAAGGACCACATATACTTCTTATTGTACCACGGATAGTGTGCACTGGTAGAGGTTGTCTGATGTCACTTCTCTGTCACTGAATAACTTTTCTTTTGCTTGCCTAAGATTTTAAAAAGGTAGCACAGTTCTGATTCTAAAGGGAATGGATTCTGGAACCTGACCGCCTGGGTTTGAATCCGACTCCACCAGCATCTGTATGGTTTGGGAAGCGATAGGATCTTCCCCGTCATGGTCGGGGTAGATCAAGCAGTCCATGGAAACACAGTCCGGCACATAACGTGTGCAAGAGCCGGGGGCGAATTAGGGAAAGATCCCTTTACGTTTCATTTGATCTTTAAGTCAGCCAGAATTTAGTGTTCAAACGTGTGTATCTCTCTTTCTAGAAGTATTTGCAACAGTATCTCTATCAGTGTTTACAAGTCAAATGTGTGTATTTGGTGTGGCACAAACCAAGTAACATTTTCCTTCTTTGATTCTGCATGTTTGTAAACAGCACTGTTTGAAGCAGAACGGCATCATACGAATTTGAATAGCCTATACTTTTGTATATGAAAATTGTAAAAAAAAAAAAAAGAGAGAGAGAGAGAGAGAAGAAAAGAAAACAAACATAAAGCTGTTATTTATTCTCTGTTGTTCTGTGCCCATTACTAGTGGGTATACATACAGACTGGGGTCATATTGCTTCTATACAAAAAATTTTATATTATCAACCATGAGCTTTATAATTGCCTACTCTGTAAGTCATCCCTCTGGAAGGATTGTCATGTCAGCATGATATGGAAGTGTGTATAGTAGTTTATTAAGTGATAATTTAGTGATTTATTTATTTAGCAACTATTCTTGTAGCTATTTCACTCGCTGGAGCGAGTGAGCAGCAAGACCAAGGGTTCAGGGGGTGGGATACTTTTATTTATTTTTCTTTTCTTTTTTTTTTTAAGTAATCTCTACACCCAATGTGGGGCTTGAATACAAGCCTGAGATTGAGACGCCTGCTCCACCAACTGAGCCAGCTAGGCACCCCAATAAAGATCCCTGTAACTACCGCAAAAGAAAAAAAAAAACCAGGTACTTTACATACATGGTCCTATTTAACCTTTACAACAAGTGGAGGGAGAAGGTCTCCCCAGGATAATGATGGCACAGAGGCACAGAGAAGTTAAGTTACTTACTCAGGATCGCACAGCAGGCAAGCGACAGAATTGGGATCGAAAACCAGGCCAATCTGATGGAAAAGCCCCGTGTCCAGTCTACTCTACCGTACGATTTCTGATTCTTTCCAGGCCTTGCCTTGCCTTCCTTGCCCTCACTCGGCCTATGCAGCTTCTCCCCTCAGCCTCCTTGATGATGCCTTGGGTTTTATTTTTAACGTGTGGGGTAAATACGAGGGATAGATGGAGAAGAATTGTGGGTAGACGATGCTCGGAAACCAAGTTTGAATTGTAAGTTCAACAACTGTATAGGCAGAAGGAAAACAATTAAGATGCAACAGTTAAGAGAAAAGAGAATATACAGAATTTATCCATCCATCCCATTACTGCATCGCACTCAGATTTGTGACAGGCGCTCTTCTAGGTCCTGGGAATGGTCTGAGGTGGGGCCCGGAACAGAGTCCCAAGGAGCCAAAGGGAAGACACTTTTAGTCAATAAGGAGGCGAGAATCACATGTGGATTTTCATATATATTATGGTGAGGGCGATGAGGAACATAAAAGCAGGCAGGGCAAAGTGATGAAGGTGCGGCCTTTCCAGGTCGGGCGGTCAGGACAAGCCCTCAGGAATGGTGGTGGAGAGCCAAAATGCTCTGACTGCAGCTTTCTGAAACCAAGGGAAAACCACGTGAACAAAGAAAGACTCTGAAATCCTAACGGTGGGTGGGTCCACTAGAGAGAAGACGGTATGCTTTTTTCCCCTCTTCTAGTCTCTATTTTACAAAGTTTTTATAAAATCCTTATGTATTTTAACTATGAAAAACAACTATTCAAAAGAGAAAGAACAGGATGCCTGGGTGGCTCAGTGGGTTAAACATCTGCCTTCGGCTCAGGTCATGATCCCGGGACCTTGGGATCGAGTCCCATATCGGGCTCCTTGCTCAGCGGGAAGTCTGCTTCTCCCTCTACCCTTCCCCCCTGCTTGTGTGCTCTCTCTCTTTCTCTCTTTCTCAAATAAATAAGTAAAATCTTTTAAGAGAGAGAGAGAGAGAGAGAGAGAGAGAGAAAGAACAGTTGGTTGAAGGGATCCCAGACTTCTCCTGGGCACAGCATGGCTCACACCCTGGGAGGGACATTTTTGCTGTTCACACTAGCCTGGGGAAGGGGTAGGTCTCAGAGGCACGAAGCGTTTTTGTTCTGTTGGAAAGTTTTGGTTCCTTAGCACCCAACACCATTGAAATTAGGTGAACTCAGGGATTGTTTGAGAAAAGAAAAGGAATTTTTGCAAAAGGCTTCAGGCCCTGGTGCTTCTAGCCCCTTCTATACTGACAGCCTTCAGTAATGTCAGCTTACCCTGGGCCAACCCAGGACAGGTCTTCCCCCGGGCCTTCCTCTTCTGTCAGCTGCAGATGCCATGTCTGCCTAACCAAACACTGGAAGTTTGCACAGGCCATGACATTTCAAGAAAGGTCACTTCCCTGAAGGCATTTCCTGAAAATGTCTTCTACTCCAAAAACGGTCCCTCCAACCCTGCCAAGAAATGCTATTTTGGAGCTGAGGGCTTCTGGGTTTGTGTGAAGCCACAGATTTTCTGCCTGCCCTTGGGTAGTGACCCACATCACCCAAGGACAGGTCAAGAGTAGAAACGCTGGCAAAGAACAGGCTAGAATCCGCCGTGCTGCTCCAACTCATTTATTTGTCATTCTGTGTCTCGCCCCCATTCCTGTGCTCCCTGGTGGGCTGCTCCCCAGCTCCCTCAGCTCTGTGACCCAACAGGAAAGAAGTTGGGAAGGCGGTTTCTCAATTCCACATCACACTTGTGGTGGATGCCAAAGCTGGGGGAGAGAAGGGTGCCCCTACCCCTGCATTAGTGTCCTAGGGCTGCCATAACAAGTTACCACAAACCTGGGGTAGATTCTCTCAGTTCTGGGGCAACCGTCTGACTCAAGGTGACAGCAGGGCTGCACTCCCTTGGGAGGCTGTAGGGGAGAATCTGTTCCTTGCCTCTTCCAGCTTCTGGTGGCTGTTGGTGCTCCTTGCCGTGTGGCTACATCACTCGGTGGTCACACTGCCTTCTCCTCGGCCTCCCTCTTATAAGTACACATGTGATTGCATTTAGGGTTCACCCAGACAATTAAGGAGAATCCCCTCATCTTAAGATCATTACCGTAATCACATCTGCAAAGTCCTTTTTGGCCACGTAAGGTAAGAATTAGGACTCCTGTATAATTTTTTTATATATGTGTATATATATATATATATATATATATACACACACACACACACACACACATATATATATAAAGACGTCGTTTATTTGAGAGAGAGTGAGAGAGAGAGAAGGAGCAGGGGGAGAAGGGCAGAGGCAGAGGGAGAAGTAGGCTCCCCACTGAGCAGGGAGACTGACGTGGAGCTTGATCCCAGGGCGCCGAGATCATGACCCGAGCCGAAGGCAGACGCCCAACTGACTGAGCCACCCAGGCGCCCCAGGACCCCTGCATCTTTTGAGGCACTGTGTTTTTACCCTACGACACTCCCCAAGAAAGAATGCCTCCCAGCTTCTTTGTGGGAGCGTTAAAACCAGCTGCTCTGAGGCTCTGCCTTGAGGAGAAAGGCTTCCTTTATTAACACTGAAGGTGTATTTAGGGAAGAGGCAGGTGACAGGGTGGGGGGGGGCTGGTGCTCAGAAAACAGGCATCTTTTGGGAGAAGATTCTAGAATGGCCCAAAACAGGAGAAAAAAATACGAGAAGTGGGAGCAGAGGACAGAACAAAGGTGGGCAGGGGGCTCGCGGGGCAGGGAGAAGGAAGACTCCATGCCCGCCCACGGTCTGCGCAACAGTGAGACGGGACTCTGCAGAGACGAGGCCACTCTGAGACTCCCTCCCACTGCGTGCAAACACAGCACTAAGCTAGTTGGTGGCGCTTTTTTTGTTAAATGAACTTCCTTCTAAAATATTGTAAAAGGGCTTATAGATAGGATGACTCGGATCTTGGGGGATGGGTAATAAAAGGTCACGCTCCCAATTGGTTCCTTTCTGTTCCAGAGACATTCAAAATGCCACTTTCTTCCACTAGAAGTCAGTGCTTCTGAAGATGACACCCCCATTCCTGATTCTCTTTTGCTCCTTGTTTTCTCCCTCAGGACTTCTCAGTTCTACTTCAAACTCCTCTTCCTTTCCCTAGATTTTAGCACCACTCAATGTCACCACCAGAAAGACCCCTGCAGGATCTGTGCCATCACCTGAAACCATGTGTGAGCAGTCCGCTGTCGTCCGTGTTCACGAATTCAGGGGCAGCAGTCAACCCACTGTGGTGATTTCGTCCAGCAGTGTCCAGCTGCCGAGGCCGGGCCTGGGGAGACAGCAAGGCCAGCTCTCTTCGGCGAGATCAAGGCCTCTGAGATAAGACGTTGGAGCTAGAACAGCAAGTCGTGGTCAGAGAAGAAGGCATCTGAAATCAGGAAATGTGGAGGTCTATTCAACCGTTCTATCTTAAGTGGCTGCTACGTGCTAGGAGAATTCTATGATCAGGTGCCTTAATAAATCTTATCTAGAAGGAGGGAGGAATAGACCAAGGCTAATGCAGGACCTGACAAAGAAGCAGTGGTCACTCCTCTTAGCCAGGAGAGCGGGATATGTGGTCATCTTCGTGCTTTGGACAGTGTTCGTGTGTTGTGTGTGTTCAGACACATTTGTAGGGTGTTCTTGTTTTTGCCTCTATCCATCAAGGTCGCAGAGAGATCCTGTCTGTTGCAGATGCTCTGCACACGTGTTATGTTCAATGGGAGGGCACCAAGCCAGCCTTCGGGTGTCAAGGACTGCTTTTCTCTCTTTCGCCCCACACAATGGACCAAATGTTAAGAGAAAGAAAATTCCAGCTTTCACTAAACGGGTTCTGCAATTCTGACATTCCCAAGAAGGGTTAACAAATTTCCCAAGCTCCCAGCAGCAGACATATGATGACTCTTGAAGACGAATTAAAATTTCATGTCAAAACCATTTAGATGCAAGAGCAATGAAACATTTGAGTTCACTTATTATAGGTATAGTGTAGAAACACGAAGTCTCAGAAGCTGACCTACTTTAAAATTGTGATAATCTTTGGGGGGATTATTTCCTGGATACTAAATAATTTACTTTTAAATTCTATTACAGTTGCTGGTTTTTTATTAACAACACACTTCCTATTCTCATAACCTTGAATATATAGTGACCTCCCAACATTATAGTTATTGTAGCAAATGAATACATCTGGAATAAATATATGATTCCCAAATTCATACTATTCAGGGTAAAAGAAAATAATACAGTGTTGATGCCCAAAGGAGGGTATCAGGGTCCTAATCACCAAAAGCACCAGGCTAGAATGGGAGCACACAACGCTGGTCCTAGGTCTCTAAACTGAACTCCTGGCTTCAACCACATGGGGTTCTTCCCTCCCAGTCCCTAGAAAGTCAGCTTTTGGTGGGCAGAGACATACTCTTTCTGCTTCACGGCTGGATCCCCAATGCCTAGCGTGGTGCTTAATGAATCGTAAGTGCTCAATAAATGAATAAATAGATCACTTAAAAAGATAGACAAGCAAAACTCATTTCTGCGAAGTCAGCTCTAAGGAACTTCAGACCTTGTTATTCAAGACAGCAGCAGCAGCGTCTACCGGGGTGTTGTCGGAAATGCAGAATCTCAAGTTCCACCCCAAATTACTGAATCAAAATCTGCGTTTTAACAAGATTTCCCAGGGCAGCAATTAACATGCTAAAGTTTGAGATGTGCTGGGGTGCACATATCTCCCCTGGCGTTTCTCAACTTTGGCTGGCTATCACGGCGGGGAGCTTTGTAATACGTATGAATACTTGGGTCCCATGTCCAGAGATGCTGATGTACAGGTGGGGTTGAAGAGCAGTGATTGTAGCCCTGTCATCGGTGTGACTTTGAATGAATTACTTAGCCTCTCTGTGCCTCAGTTTTCTTATCTGTTAAATGGGCTTGCCAATGCCCTCCAGCTAAGGACCATTAGGAATACACTGTTGGGGAACAAAGTTGATTTAGTGGATGGCAGCAATGAGGGAAATAGCACTCCGCAAAGGGCCAGGAGGCATTTCAGAAAGAAGGCATTAGGAGGGTTGTTTTGCTGGATTTGAACTCCGGTTAGGTGATTTGGGAGAGAATTCAAAGAAGTGTGGTTTTCGCAGGTGGCTATGGCTGGGTGGTAGCGAGAGCGAGAGACCATGACTGGAGGCGAAGCTGGAAAGGACAAGGTCGAGCCCAAGGTTAGGCAGCACCTGCCTCGCTCTGAGAGCAGGGCTACCGGGTCCCGCGGGCCACACCCTGGGCCACGGAAGGGGTGGCCACTGCTGCCATGTGCAGCATAGCCCAGCCGGAGGGCCTCCCTGCCCCTCTGTGGGTTGGAGGCTGATGCTTCTTGCACCATCTCACAGTAAAGCGGATCATCACCCCTGGTGATGAGGGCTCGGATTCTCTTACTAAGGCTACTGTAGCTGGGGGTGGTGTGAACCCTCCCAAATCTCTGATTGAGAGAGAAGGGACAGCAGAAAACTGCTTGAAGAGTTGTTTTAACCAATCCTCTTCCTCCCAGTCATTGTACTGTAACCAGGGCAGAGGAAGTAATGGGGACATGTGAATTTTTTGTAAACAATTAAATGGACAAGCCTTGACAGTTACTGCAGACACGATAAAAGAAACATTTGCATGTTCTTTGACCGGAAGTGTGATGAAATTACCTTCCTATGTGGCAGTGCACTTGTGTGTCAATTGGCTGGGGTTCCCCCATACGTTTTATGCAAAAAATGGAAGTGATAAACCATTTCTTAAAAAAAAAAGTGTGGTTTTGTTCTATTGGGTGCTGAGAGCAGGAGTGATTCTATTATACCTTTATAATTTTTATCACTCAGAGATGAGAGGAACAAAAATTGGTAAAGAAGTAGTCACTTATTTGAGCCGGGCGAGGTGAATACTTGGTTATGTTTATGGTTTCATTTGTGCTCAGACACAGTTTCCGAGTGATGTTTTTTGCTTTGCTCTATGATAGTCACAAAGTAGCCTTGTCTGTTGCTGGGCAGATGAAGTTGTCTGTGTCCAGAATGTAATACGCATAAAAATCGTTAAATTGTTGGCCTTTTTTTTTTTTTTTTGGCACTAAGTTTTAGAATTCCAGGGCGCGTTTTATGTTTACACCACATCTCAATTCAGACCAGTCAATTTCAACTATTCAAGAGTCACATGGGGCTCGTAGCTCGCGTTTTGGAAAGCACAACTTTTGAGAGTTGTTTTGAAGGTTAAGTTAGCTTACAAGGTAGTCTAGTCAGTCCTTGGCCTGGCTCAGTAAGTTTTAGCTATTATTGCCACTGATGCAAGAAAGGCGGAAATGACAGGAGCCTCATCTAGGCTACAGCTGGGATGAATTTCCTGGAAGACAGTAAAATATTAATTTAACACCAAGAGGAGCAGAGGGAGTTTCGTGGGGCCAGGAAGTAATGGCTCTATAAATGTCCATTAGATTAAACTTGTTCATTGTGTTGTTCAAATCTCCCATGTCCTTACTGATTTTTCTTTGCTTCTTCTATCAGTTTAATGTACCTGATAGAAATATGTTCAAGTTTTGTTCTTATGTACTACGATCACAGATTTGTGTTTTTTCCCTTATAATTCTATTTGTATGTACTTTACATATTTTGAGTTAAATTGTGAGGTACATAGCATGTCATGATAAAGCAATCCACTCTTGTTTCCCTTCTGTCTGTTTTTATTTTGTTATTTTTTACCGTTTTGAATAGAATTTAAAACGTTAGCCATCCTTTGAGCATCCTAAATGCATTAATTTTCAGATTTTTGTTGTACTGCTTTTAACTTTAATTTCATGTTGGGGGGATTCATTCTGATTGTTGATTGTATTGGCTTTTTCTTAGTGTTTGGTTTCTTCTTGTGTTTTTACAATTTTCGTTTTGAAAGAGAGACATTTCATTGATTTCCTCTTAAAAATGTATTTTCTCTTGCTATTTTTACCTCATTGCTCATCTGTCCTCATCTGATGGTTTTGTAGTTCCTTCTACTTTGCTTCTGGGCCCTTCATCCAAAATTATTTCAGAAGATACTAATCTCTGGTGCTAGTGGAGAGGTTGCAAATCCAGGTATTGGGCCAGGAGAAATTTGGTATATCTCTTGGTTATAAAACTTAGATTGGAATCTCTGACACAGCAAATGTCATAAACAACAATAGTTTTGTTTGTGTTTCTTTTCCCTTGTCTTCATTTGAGGAAGATATTGGAATGGGAAAGCCATTCCCCTAGCTTCACGTAACAAGCTCACCTTTGTCTCCCCTCTTGGGGCAAGTGTTTTGGTCCCTTTAGCCCCATGCTCTCATTTTCTTTCTTATTCATGTCTTAAGAGGCATATGCTTCGGGTTGTTCTCTGTTTTATTTTGTTGGTTCCCCCCCTCCTCACCTTCTAGTTTATTTGCTGTGAAACCTGGCTATACCGATTTACATATTTTGACTCTCACTGCTGTGTTTTGGAGCAGAAGGGCTGGGAAAAATGTGATCTCATTTAACTTTGCCGATGAGAGGTCGCAACTTGCCCTTTGTACTATCAGCCCATGAGTGCGTAAGCTCGTCAAGGGCCGGGGCTGGGAACAGCACACTCAGTGTCCCCAGACATAGCCCAGTGCTGAGGACAAGGGAGAGGCACCTCCATGAATGTGGATTTAATTAAGTATGCTGACTTGGGTAATGCCAGCCTTCTCTTGCAGCCCAGGTCTTGAGAATCTATCACCATAGTCCTTTTTTTTTTTCTTTATATGATTTCTTTATTTATTTTAGACAGACAGAGAGGGGGGAAGGGGCAGAGGAAGAGGGAGAGAGAAACTCCAGCAGACTCCCCGCTGAGGAAGAAGCCCAACACAGGGCTCAATCCCACCACCCTGAGAGCATGACCTGAGCCGAAATCAAGAATTGGACGCTTAACTGACTGAGCCACCCAGGCGCCCCCCCATCCCATTTTTAAATCTAGTCTGATCATCTATTTTTATTGTAGTGCTTATATCATTTACATTTAATATAATTATTGATTATAATATAAATGTATTTATAACTGCCATTTTGCTATTTTATGTCTCATGTAGTTTTTCTTTTCTATTTCTTTTTTCTTTTTTATTATTATGTTAATCACCATACATTACATCATTAGTTTTTGATGTAGTGTTCCATGATTCATGGTTTGCGTATAACACACAGTGCTCATCATAGTCCTTTTAAAAAACTTCTTCTCAGAGAGAGAACATATGCTCATTGATTTCTTTGTCCCGTAGGTATGGCTTTCTGCAGTTCTGTATTTGCACATTAAAAAAGAAGACCAGTTTCAAATGAAAGCCACCCAAAGGTAAAATCTTACATAAATGGTCAAAGAAGGGAAATTAGGAAGACGGATACTGTACACTCCTCTCCCTCTCTAACTCCTACATTTCCAGCCAAGCCTCAGTGCAAGTTCCCTGGACATTTTCCTAACCAACCTCCCTGCCCATCCTTCTCCGACTTGGTTCCTTCAGCAGCGGTAGGTAAGCTAGATCATCCTGTTGCACATGGTTCTATGGTACTCTAGGATAGTTTTGTTGTTTCATGTGTGAAAGTTCTGAGGCAAATTTTGAAGTAATTATTTCCTGGTATCATGTCACCTCCTTCACTGCAACCTTCACTTCCTGTTCCTACCCTCTCGTACAGGTGACTTGCTCTCAACTCCCCATTAAATTTTTTAAAAATTTAATTTATAACCGAGGTATAATGTGTATGAGCACACACATCTTAAGTCAACAACTCATGGCATTCTTACATATAAACGTATGCACTCACATAGCTGTTAGGAGATCAAGCTATGAGACATTTCCAACAACATAGACAGCTCCTGTGAGCTCCCTTTTTTTTCTTTTGTCTTTTATAAAATTAGACATTTTTTTTTTGAAGAATTCAGTCCTTTATTTCTTTTGGAGGCATGCCTGACATTCCTTAATGAATAGATTCAGGTTATGCATTTTCAGCTGGGCTATTACACAAGTGCCATTATGTCCTTCTCGGTGTATTAGAGCTGGTGACATATGATGTTCATCTGTCTGTCATTGGTGATGTTCATTTTTATCAGCTGGCAATCACTCTATAGCTGGTATTTCCCCTTTCAATTAATTTAAAGCAATCTCTGGGGACCCACTTTAAGGCCATGAAAATCTCTTGCTCCCCATCAAAACCTATCCCCGTCCCCCTTGATTTAGTATCTTTTGATGATTTTTGTCTGAACCAGTCTTTATTGTATTGGTTATAAAATGATGATTTTCCACCTCTCGCACTCCTGCCTCACTTACTGACTGTTGCCATTCAACATTCTATTGCAAGTGACCGTCCTCCCTTCTCTCACTTACTTATATTTATTATTGGTATGGACTCATGGATTCCTTTTTTTCAAATGGTTTCAAATTAATAAGCTGACTTTCAAAAATATCTTTCTATACTTGTTTTAATTTTTAAAAATCTGTTTATATCTTACGCCACTATCACAAGAGCCTTGTTCATTCTTTTTTTCTAAAATTTATTTATTTATTTTAGAGAGAAAGAGAGAGAGCATGCACAAGTGCACACAAGTTGGGGGAGGGGCAGAGGGAGAGAATCTTTCAAGCAGACTCCCCGCTGAGTGCAGAGCCTGATGCAGGGCTTGATCTCATGATCTGTGAGATCACAGCCTGAGCTGAAACTAAGAGTCAGATGCCCAGGCATCTCGGGGCTTTTTTCATTCTTAAAGCAGTGTCTATGGTTTAGAGTCTCAAAAGATAAATCTTTTTCCCATTTTTCATTATCTAGAATTTTTTTGTATATTTCCTCCAGTTTATTACTCTGGATGAATTTTAGAAACTTTCTTACAAAATTTTACTCCCTATGCCTTTTCTCTTCACTGCCTTCCCTCAACTCTGGTGGCATTATGATAGAACTGTGTTGGACCAATTTAGAAATAACAGGCAATTTCGTGATATGTAGTCCTTTCATCATGAACAAGTCTGCTCTCCATTAATTAAAGTTTTAATCTGACCAACAACATTTATAATGAATACATTTCTATAAGCATAGGGTACATAGATGTGCTATTGCTCTGTGTTTTCTCAAAAGATTTCAGACTTCTACAAGTATGTCACTTTGTCACTATGGTGCTGGGGTCAAATCAGAGAAAAGCAAATAAAATAACCAAGGACATGTAAAGACAGACAGATGGGGGGGGAGAGAGAGAGAGAGAGAGAGAGAGAGAGAGAGAGAGAGAGAGGAGACTTGAGACTCTTCAATATGCTAATTTTATTTGCTTACCAAATCAGCCTTCTGGAGGTTCTACTTGTCACCTGCAAGACATTGTATTAGATGTGGGGACACAGAGGGGAAGCCAGACCAGAGAAAAGTAAATAAAGTCAAATGGATAGAAGGCAAAACAAAGTCTTCAATATGCCCATTTCATTCCCTTTTTGTACAGGGTCTTTTGGAGACCCCCATGTCACCTGTGAGACACTGTCAGCCATGGGGACACAGAAATGAGTAAACCACAGGCCTTGCCTCTGGGAGTCCATAGGAGACTAAGGGGCTGCAGGGTTGATACCTAATGAAGTGGGGATGGAATGATCATGAACTTCTCTATCAAATTTCAAAAGTCTTGACTATAGTGTTGCTTCCTGGAGCTTGAAGACAGCGGTCTTAGGCAGGTAATAGGAAACCTTGTTTAACACAGCAGGTGGTAAAGTGCTGGCTGGAAATTATTAATGTAGTCTGATGATGAGCTTCAATAAAATGTTATATGACTAATTCATAATGTGTTAACTTACAGCCTGGAAAAGCTGCACACATACCAAATAAGAGCACATGGGGCAGAAAAAAAGAAAGGAGAGTATATATGGTGATTTTTTTAAACATTTTCTTGAGAAAAATATAATTTAAAATCTGGAAACTCTTCCTGAGAGTTTCACTCTCTACATCCTGCCCCAAGGGACAGAGCTGTCTGGGGAAAGGGCAGGGATTCCCAGGGGCATCACCTGGAAGCATTCAGACATCTGTTCTCTGTGCTCTGAAATACACAACTAAAATCGTCGGACACCACTGACCATTACAATGAAGGGGTCTGAAAAGTGCTCAGCAAATTTCTTTTGGCTCTATTAGCTTCTCAGCACCTTTTAGGAGGCTGTCAACTCCTGGGATGTGGCCTAGATCACTTGTGGCTCCGCCAGATTAGGCCTGAGCTCCCAGATGCAAGCATTACGCACCCGGTGGAGAGAAATGGCCCGGGTCACCGTGCAGTGGTGATTCTAGTCCTGGGTGCCATCTGTGGTTTCAGGTGAGGTTCCCAGGCCATAACCTATTTCTCCCTCTTTCTTTTCTCCTTCCCTCCCTCCCACAGGTATTTAGGAAACACTCTAGTGTAGAACCTCCATAAGGCTGATTTGGTAAGTGAATAAAAGTAGCATATTGAAGAGTCTCGAGTCTCCTCTGTCTGTCTGTCTTTACATGTCCTTGGTTATTTTATTCGCTTTTCTCTCTTCAGTAAACAAGAATTTGATGAACATTTATTTTGTCCATCTAGTTCTGGATAAATGGAAGGGAGTAAATTCTTTCCAGTATTTAAGTAAATCAGAGTGGAACTTGAGACCCACAGTTCAGTTTCAAATTAACCTCTCGGGAAATCCTCCAGCTTAACTTTTCTTTCCTTCCTTTGAAAACGTGATATGACTTACCCTAAGAGATATATACAGAGTAGCACTGTACATACCTGGAAGTATAGACCTAAATATTAGTTGCATGCAACATGGATAGGAAGGAGGGGGTAAAGAGAGATAATTATCCCAGAAATTGGGCTAAGAATAGTCAGTTCACTTTTACTAGTTTGGGGGGAGTCAAGGTAGAAGCACATAAAGGATAAAATTTTCCTTTACCTGATTCAAAGAATCATGCTCATTTTGACTGGAGAGCAACAGATCTTTCCTCACATTACTCCCTAAGGGGAAGTAGCATGCCATCCTCTATATGAACGTGGACATTGTCCTCAGCAGCAGGGCTCATGACAACACCTGCCGTCTTTGGACCTTACAGACATGATTTGCTGCAGAGACAGCCCACACCAGGGTTAATACCATTTCATCACTGCCAGCCTGAATGCTGCCTTTCCCCAGGCAGGCCCTGTGAAGCCAGCCTCCTTCCTCCCCAGCTGTTCTTCTTCCCCACTCTTCCTGGGGATCCACCCAATATCACAGGTTGAAGTGATATGTGCTTTTGCATTCCCTTCTGCTTGCCATGCAATGGCCTAATAACATCACTCAGGGATGGGCTCTTCCTAGAGATTCTGGAAATTCCAAACTGGTATTAAGAGACCTCATATGGCTCACTGAGGAGATAAATCCCTAGGGCGGAGGGAAAAGAGTGAAATAAAGGAAGGCTGGGCACTGACTACCCTGGCACTTGGGAAAGGAAAGGATAAAAGCTACAGCCCCAGCTGGAACCAGGGGAGAAATACTAGGGCGCCTGCTTGAGGAGGACGCCTGTGCACACCTCACATCAGGAAGTGAGGGACCAGCCATTTTTGTCTTAAGTAAATAGAGGAGATTTTGAACATATTTAACTTGGAACAATGTTTCTGAGGGGCAATTCAGTTTTACATGTCCTTTGAACCAGTGATTTTGCTTCCAGTAATTTACTTAAGGAAATAATTAATGATGTCCACAAAGGTTTAGCTATAAAGATGTCCATTATGGCATTTTTTCCAGCTGAAAAAAAAATCAAAAACTACAAAAAAAACCCCAAACTTTAATGACATGAAAAGATCTATTATCAACTGAAACTAAAACACTCATGAAATAGCATGCACAGTATAATCCTATTTATTATACAAACATACACATATGCAGGCAGGAAAGCTCTAGAAGATGTCCACAGTCTTGGTAATTATGCAAGATGGGATCATGAAGTGTTTTTCTCATTTTCTAAATCTGCACAATAAACAAATATTTTTTTAATAATGCAAAATAAACAGTCTATTTTTGTTTTAAAAATCTTATTACTCATTTTCTTTGGTGTCCCCATAAAATCAGACTGGGTGATTGCTCCATAATGACCTTTTCCCAATCTTTATTTACTCATTCAATGGGTTCTCTGAATGTCTCTTTATCATTTCAGTGAAAACAGGAAACTAACCCCGGTTCAATGTAGACTCAACAAACCAAGATCCCAGGAGGTAACAAAGGGGACCCCTACTTTGGCCAGGCAAATAATTCCACACAGAGATCAGCAAAGAAGAAACAGTGGAATTTCCATGCTGAGGGGAGCAGCGAGATCCTGAAAGTTCAGGGGCTTTCCTGCCTGATGGTGAAAGAAAAATATCACTAGAACATTTTTTAAAAATCTGCCAGATCCTTGAGCTTCTATGTTGGATAAATTAGGTCAACCCAATTTACCAAATAAATAGGAGAAATGACTTCCACAGACATTCTTCCTAGGCCTGCGCACCCGTGAAGAGGGGTCCAATGCACCTTACCACCCATGAGATGGAGAGAAAATTGGGATATGGTCTGTAAAAAGCTGTGAGAGTTCTTTATTCAATTAAATTTTTAATCAATGCTTATTTTTTAAAAAGTTGGTTCAACAGTTTTAGTTGGTATGACCTCTTTGATATTCTGGAAACTCAGGATTTTTTTTTTTTTTTTTTTTAGGTTTCATACTGTCTTACTGCCTGAAGCTATTTGCAGGTCTAATCAATATCTGTTAGTCAGGCTTAAGACCCTTGCTGAGTTCAAAATAATCTTTCTGGAGCTGGATGAGACGGTAATACCTGGTCTTGACCTGTCCTGGGAGTGAAGGGGCAGAAGCTCTCATACCCTCAACCCCTCGACCTTCTCCTTCTCTGAGGATGGCGAAATAGCCCTGTCAGGAGAGCAGTTTCACCCCGTCGTAAATAGGAGGGGCCTCCACCAAGGTTCCACGGTCTGGTGGCAAGAAACCCTACCCTCACGCCCTGCTCTTCCTCTCACACTGACTTCTACCCTGTGTGGGAGAAACTATTCCTCAGGAAAGTTGTCTAAACATGTTTACAGGTGCAGTGAGGAGGCACACTGGGCTCCTATCTCTTCATGGTGGAAAAGTGGATGAACTCAGTGGTATCCTCCAGAATGGTTAGGAAACTCAGGTGTCTGGAAGCTGGAACTCTGCCCAGAATGCATGACTTGGAGTCCAGAGGTGACCTTCAGTTCCTGTCTCACAGCTCAGCCATTCCCTGGGTATTGGACTAGGAAATGCTATATCATCTCCGAGTCTCAATTTCCTCATGTACAAAGTAGAGGTGATAACAAATACCTGGCGGCGTGGTTGAAGAACTGAACGAGACCCTATGTGTGAAACATCTGACACTTAGTGAGTGTTCAAGAAATGTCTCATAGCTCTGACTGCTAACCTTCGAGTCATAAGGAGGGGGGGCCCTGATGTGGCCTGAGAGGAGGATTCACTGAGCAATATGTCAACCCTTAGGAATGTGCTGGTGTAGCTTCACCCTACACCCAACACTCCATCTTCACATCAGCTTCTCTGGAGTTGTTCTAAAGCATTCAGCCATGAAAAGAAAAGAACAGTCTTCATCTATCCCAACTTGTAGAAAAAGAAACTAAGTTTGTGCATATAATTCTCTCCATTTTCAAGATTTCCTCTCAGTAATTTTTCCAGAACCTCTGATACTTGCTGCAGGTACAGGACAAGTGAAATAAATAAATAGCAAATATTGACAACAACAATAACTAACTGGAACATTCAGACTTGCTAAGATTGACAATTTGTTTCACTTGTGATTTTTTTTTATCCTTGAGGTGAGATACTAAAGTAACACATTTCCAAAGGAGGCTGAAACAATTTATTTTTATTTTTTTAAGATTTTATTTATTTATTTGAGAGAGAGAGTGAGTGAGAGAGAGAGAGAGATCATGAGGAAGGAGTGGTAGAGGGAGAAGCAGACTCCCCGCTGAGCAGGGAGCCCAATGTGGGACTTGATCCCAGGACCCTGGGATCATGACCTGAGCCGAAGGCAGACACTTAACCAATTGATCCACCCAGGCGCCTAAAACAATTTAATACATACTTGTGTATGAGACTAAATCACAGTACATAATAGAGGAAACCAAACATATCAATATTTTAGGTTCTCTTTAAAGATAGTCATGAATCTCAGCTGTGTAGAGGGATATGGGGAAAATCAGGAGCTCTGATTTTATTACAAGCTCTGCTAGTCACTTGTTTAGTGAGGTCCTATACAAGTCCTTTCTCATTCTGCTTATTTTCTCAGTTATACGAGATTGACAGTATCTAACATTTGTATAGTTTTACAAGATGTTAAGCATTTTCCCCAGACAGTACTCTCATAAGAACACAAAAACACCTTAAAATATAAAGTACTACATACATATAAAACATTAATATTATATTTTTATAAGCATTTCTCCAATGTGAATGGCTTTAAGGAGGCTCCCAAATAACGGGCCTGGGTACCACAAATAACTTGCCTGTCTATACATCATGTTGTTTTGGGCCAGTGGTTCTCAACCTTGACTGTGCATTGGTGTTACCTGGGGAACTTTAAAAAATACTGATGTCTGGGGCTGAGCTCCAGAGATTCCAAGAATATTGGACTGGAATTCTCAAAGCCTCCTGCGTGGTTCTGATGTGCTGCCAGGGTTGAGGAGCACTGCATTCAGTGAAGGTAAGACCTGCTTTTGTAAACCACTGTGAGAATTACCTGTGCCTGATGGGCTCCCTTCCAGGGTCCTGGTGTTTGGCTGGGCCTCATCATCACTGTGTAGTTCAAGGGCTCTTGGGCCACAGCACTTTGAGCCTCTTTATGGGGAGTGGCATCTAACAAGGAGCTTTGGATCTTTAAAACACAACCTTCTTCCCATGCAGAGATGTCCTTATCAGTGACTGGCTAGGGAATTGAGCCATGCATGCAGGGAAGAGAACCTCCCTGTTCTAATTTTACAAGTAGAAAAAGGTTCAATTTTTTTTTTTTTTAATTTATTTATTTGGCAGAGAGAGACCACAAGCAGGGGGAGCAGCAGAAGGAAAGGGAGAAGCAAGTTCCCTGCCCAGGAAGGAGCTTGATGCGGGACTGGATCCCAGGACCCTGAGATCATGACCTGAGCTGAAGGCAGATGCTTAAAAACTGAGCCACCCAGGTGTCCCAAGGTTCAAGTTTCTGTAGAACAGATCTCTTCCTGTTTACTTTCTTTTTATCAGTTTTTTTTTCCTTTGCTTACTTCCTCAGCTTTGATTCATGTTTTCCTAAATACCCATTTTTCTCTGTGGATGCTGTCACCTTGGTTCTCATTCATAGATATTTTGGCAGCCAGCCGGCTGTTACCAGCAGCTTGTGAAATTCTCTGAGGAGGGGAAGCGTGCCCTCCTTATAGGCACCAGTACTCCTGCTTGAGAGGAAGCATCGCTTCAGCGTTTCTGCTGTTGGCAGAGCAAAATGGACCATCAGTCAACAGCCCGGTGGCCATCTTTGCTTCACCACTGAAACACATCATTGTAGATGAGGCAATTTATGCTGGATACCCAAGAAGGCCATTTTTTATTGTTCATTCTGACACAGTCCCTTTATACAGTCATCCATGCCTCTTTGTCAGGAAGTTTATGATGGAGTATTTAATTCGTTCCTTATCAAATAAAGCAGATTTGATGCACTGTCCGAACTTGGTATCTTATCCCTTTTTCTTTAAAAACAATGGACTTTTGTTCCAACACATACTTAGTGATCGTATAAAGTCCATTTTAGGAGGATCGAGGTCACAACTGTCCCTTTCACTCCTCCAGTCAAAGCCAGGAAAGAAGAACTAGGCACCTCTCACGCCAAGAAGATGCTTTGGCCAGCTGAGTTAAAGTCACTGATGTGCTTTTATGGGGTTATGGGATGCATTCGTTGAGATTAATTTGGCTTGTCTAACTTGCATGGGCCACCTCATTAGTCTAAAAAGAATGAAAAACAAGGTGTGAGGTGGACTCCTGTAAGTTCTGTGGTTTGAAAGCAGAAAACCAAATGATGAAATGAAGCCTGGCAACCCGCACACTCAGGACTCTGGCTGTTTTCTGGAGGGGCTGAGGACACCCTAACTGGGTTCTCTTCTTTCAGGGACTCCTAGGCAATTGCTAGAGGCAAAATGGATGGCATTCTGCATGGCAGACACATTGGTCTTGTAAGGCATGCTCTGAGAGACCATGGCTATTTCTGGGGCCAAGCTCCCTCCTGGAGCCGGGAATTATTACCAGAAGCTGGCAGATGAGGTCTTAAAACATATACGGCAGTAAAACTGGAAACTGAAGGAGAAATGTGTTATTACAGTAGAGTCAACTTGGTAGAAACTTCCTGAAAGCAGGGCAGCTGGGTGGCTCAGTCGTTAAGCGTCTGCCTTCGGCTCGGGTCATGATCCCAGGGTCCTGGGATCGAGCCCCGCATCGGGCTCCCTGCTCCGCGGGAAGCCTGCTTCTCCTTCTCTCACTCCCCCTGCTTGTGTTCCTTCTCTCTCTCTCTCTCTCTCTCTCTCTCTCTCTCTGTGTTAAATAAATAAATAAAATCTTTAAAAAAAAAAGAAAATTCCTGAAAGCGGAAGAAATTTTATCCATCATTAGTCAAGTAAATCTCATGTGAAGAACTGCTTCCTGTATAGAAAACAGGTAGCCATGGAGTGACACATGTGATTCTAAAGCTCCTGAAAATGTTTGCCCAAGACGCCTCATGGCACGGTGACCCACCTCTGTCTGTCTGTATTTAAATGCTCGCTTTGGGTTGAGCAAAACTGAAATCAGCAACATGCCCTTCCTCATCACTAAAGTGCTCCACTACAGGACTAGTTATAAAAACAAGGTAAACAGTTGAAGTCCACTCTCCCTGCCATGCTTCCTGCAAGAGTTGGGGAGAACTTCCAGAGTACCGACCTCAGGGGACACAGGCAGGAATGGGCATTTGTGGGCAGCCATGGAAAAGCAAACTACAAAGTAGCTGATGGAAGGCATCACACTGCAGGCTAGACCACGTTGCAAGGTGGAACGGCCCAAGGAGCCGTGGCAGGATATTTCCACTGGAACGAGAATGAGGAGTGATACAGATGCTTAAAGGCATTCGCGTGAGCATCCATCCCGGAGACCCGAACAGCAGACCCGGTGGCAGCGGTCTGAATGCTCTCCGACCCCTGCAGTGGGTTTGGCTGTGATACAGCCCACACGATCTCTGTGGGCAGTGACTTAGGACCAAGGTCCAGTTTCACTGCAGAAATGAGGGGTTCTCATTTTGACACTTTTTTCCCCCTCAAAGACATGTTCTTTTGATTACTAAAACAGAAGCGGCTAAACATGAGACAATGCTCCCACAGACTGGTGGAACTTACCCTGCAGTATCAGGAACCCTGAGTGGCTGCTTTAGCTCGTGTGCGTCGCAACACTTCACATTAACCCCCCACCCCAAACCTAAACCCCGTAGTTCTGTACATATCTCATCCTATCTCCTCAGATGCACTCGGGTTCCATTCACAAGTTTCCCTTTGGAAATAAGCTGTAAAAGTCATCCTCATAGTCTACACCTTGTGAAAAGTTGAAAAGCAAGTCTGTATCTCAGCATTAAATGTTACAGAAAGCACTATTTATTGACTTTGAAAAACGTAATCTCCTTGCAAATTATACCCTCACATCTGCTGTAGGTAAGAAATGCTTTCCTTGTCCCCAGGACCCTGGGATCATGACTTGAGCCGAAGGCAGATGCTTAACGACTGAGCCACCCAGGCGCCCCATTAAAAGACAGAACAAACCCTAAAAAAAAAAGAAAGAAAAAAGAAAAGAAATGCTTTCCTTGACATTTTAGTGTTTGTGACAGCTTGTCACCATCCAATTGTCCTCCCACGCCAGGGCCCACTGTGGAGACAGGACTAAGCAGCATTAGCATTTCAGCTTCAGCTACTCTAGTAAGGTTAGGGTCCTGGAAAGGAAGCAGGACAACCAATGTTTAGTGTAACTCATAAAGCACATGTGCCTCGACCAGTTGGCCTTCCTGAGGAAGGAAATGGCCGTAACTGTCGAGGCTTCTTCCCTTTCCACTTGGGTCAGTAGACTACAGCTCAGGTTACTTCTTCTGGGCTACTGAAGAAGTTTGCAGGAATGGGGCCCAGATCTTCTTCAATAGGTAAGATATCTATACAGGGTCCTGGCAGTGGGAGTAGGTGGATGAAAGTGGGGAGTGGAAGTGGATGCTTTGCTCCCTGGCTCTCTTAGAAGATAGGGTTCATGCTCATTATCCTAAAAGAGGATCAGAAGTTTTCTCCTTAAAGCTCAAATGCAGATCCAAAGACCACTTGAAGACTATAGACAAATGGTGATGGTTCTAGGGCCGGCTCTCCAGTGGAGAGGGCTCCCCGTCTTCTTCAAAACACTTCATGTCCTGGGCAAATGACTGCTGAATGGCTCCTTGCTCTCCCCATCATCTGTCATCTGGTTACCTTCAGGTGCTAGGATTCCTTTCTCTCCATCTCCGCAAATACTTTATAGCGAAACAAGATTTTATGTTCTCCCAGCAATGATTGTTCATTTGCCTTGCAAGGGAACAGCTGCTTTTCCTTTGGCGTATCAGCAAATTTCATGCATCTCTAAGTTCATTAAAATCTTTTGCTCAAATGCAACTGAAGTAGTAGAATTAGGCATACGGAATTCCGAATTTCAAAGTTAAATAAGTGTAAGTCCCTAAGTGTAGTATGGGGCACACCAAACTAATGGTTATGATTTTATGTTTTGGCTATTCTTGAATTTTCACGTTCACATCTATTTTTGAATCAGTTTGAACAGTTCGATTGGGAAATCCTGTTGAGATTTAAAAATTGAATTCTTTACAATATTAAGACTTCCCACTCATAACCATGGTATTCTTCTCCACTATTTCTTTTATATCCTTCAATAAAATTTTATCTTCTCCAATAAGACCCCAGCACGTTCGTTAGGCTTTTTTTTTTCTAGGTAACGTTTTAAAAAACTGCTATTGTGAATGATATCCATTCCCTCCCCACCCCATAAAATTTCTCAGTTGAATAGTGCTGATATTAATCCTATTTTCAGTCACCTTTCTGAACTGTCTTTATTGGTTCTGATGGCTTGTCAGTTGTCTTTGACCTCGGTAGATATTTCTTACAAATAATATTGTTCTCACTTCGTAATATTTTTATCATTACTTTTTCTTGTCTTAGTAATTGTACTGACAGGGACCAAGAACATTGTTGAATGGCGGTAGTAAAGGGTATCCTTGTTTGATCTCTGACAAGAATGTGTCTAATATCTTATCCCTGAATGCGTTTGAGATAATCTTTTAACAAGTCCAGGAATTTCTAGTTTGGTAAGTTATTCTTGTTTTTAATAAAAAATGGTACAGTGACCAAGAGTACTCCAGTTTAAAATAGTTCCTCTTGAGGAACTCATGATTAAAGAGAAATATGTAAAAGATCAATGTTGTTCTACTTTGGTACCCAGGCAGCTGAGTCAAACTGAGTGTAACTGTCATAGTCTGCTCATCTGTATTGTATCGTCACTATTCTTTCCCAAATTCCCACCTATTCTTTTTTTTAAAGATTTATTTGAGAGAGAGAGCACACCCATGAGCAAGTGGGGCCTGGGGTGGTGGGCAGAGGGAGAAGGACAAGCAGACACTGTGCTGAGCACAGAGCCCAGTGCAGGGATCAATCTCATGACCCTGAGATCATGACCTGAGCCAAAACCAAGAGTCTGACACTCAACTGACTGAACCACCAGGCACCCCTTCCCACCTATTCTGATTTATATTATCCTTGGTGTATTTCCTCTTCATTTACTATTTTATTGTATGGACTTCCTGTCATTTGCAACAAATCTTAGTGGAATTAGGTGAAAATAAATGAAAACTTTAAGAAAATGTGGCTACATTTGGATTTAAAATTGAGAATGAGAGAAATGTAATATAAACAAAAAAAATACTTTTTTTAGTTATCAGGAAATTATATGGAGACCTAACAGTATGATTAATAAGTCTCTCGGGTGACCATATGAATCAAGTCTCAGAAAACGTCTGGAGTTAAGTTGGAGTCTCTGGGTCCTCAGGAATCTGGTACAGAGGAAATCCAGGAGTTCAGTGAGACCTGCTTATACTTAATATTATTAAGCTTATATGACTTAAGTAGCCATTAGTAAACACATCTTAATTTCATACAATGAAGGAAAACCCAACGGCCATTAACATTTTCAGAAATAGGTGATTCACAAGTTTGTTGAATGTACAATCCCAGGCCATTTCAAATCCTTCTGCGAAGGTATCAGGAAAAATGATTAAACCTATCTATTGGTGAGTGATCAAACTAAAAAATATTCCTCCCAACAGAAGTGTAAACAGGATCCAAAATTTATGATTTTATTGTTTTTCCTTCATCAGGCCTTTATGACATACATATTTCTGTAATTTAAATAAAAATCTTACTTCCCCTGTTTAGGGCTCTAAAAGTGTAAGAATGATAAAAATGAATTTTAGGAAATGGTTTCTTTTTCTGAATAGGTTATACCAAAACTCCCAAATGGTTTGCCACTGTTCCACAGCCATTCCTTCACAAAGACAGACAAATCTTTAATAAAAGAAGTTTAATTTACAAGCATCTTGAGGTAACTTGAGAAATATGCAGTAAAAAAAGAATGAACCTCACAAATTACAAAGATTTTGTTCACATGCAAACTGCCAGTCCATTTAAATTTGGCATATTCAATCTACTTAACTGATCTGTTTAACGTGGTAATTTTTTTTAACATAATTTAGTTTGGGGGATGAATGATCTATTTATGCCCTTGACAAAGATGACAAGTATGGTACTGTGATTAAGAAAGGAAAACATATTTCCTGGTTATATTACTGTTCTGGCTCATCAAAGCTCATAAAATATGTTAAGGTTCTGCCACGTCCAATGAGGTTAGGTAAACGTAATAGAAGGTGCGCTGGGCTGACACACATTTTCATCATACAAATCTTCTGGTAGTTCTTCTTCATCTCCATCAGGAAAATATGTAGGAAATGGTAGATTTTTACAGAAGTCCTTATATGCAGGCAGATTAGAATCTCTGATCTGTGGGGAAGGAGACAAAGATTATTAATAAGTATTACCAATTAAGTTAAAGATAAGGTCTGTTTTAATTATTAATTAAAGAATATGTGTTCCTACATTTTCTAATGTGAATAACACAACTGTCACATGAAGTAAAAGGAACGCAATGTATTCTTTTTTTTTTTAAAGATTTTTATTTATTTATTCATGAGCGACAGAGAGAGAGAGAGAGAGAGAGAGAGAGGCAGAGGGAGAAGCAGGCTCCCAAGGAGCAGGGAGCCCGATGTGGAACTCGATCCGAGGACTCTGGGATCATGACCCGAGCCGAAGGCAGATGCTTAACCATCTGAGCCACCCAGGCGCCCTCAATGTATTCTTTTTATTCCAATAAATTTAATTAATCCAATGACAGAAATACAGCCTTCCTCAAGTTAATCATCTACTCATAATAAAATTACTGATTATTAATTTATATCTTATCCGTAACTTATAAATCTCTAGAACTGCTCAACAGGATAAATTATATTTTACAATTACTACTTAGATATCAATTATATCCAAACTACGTACCTAAAAGTTATTACTACCTAATTATTGATTTTATTATCTACTCCTATTACATATTTTTATTATTTTACTTTCTATCATAGATTAAGTTGAGTTTTAAAAAAATAACTTTTACCTAGTATTTTTGTTAGTCTTATCAAAGGGCACATAACCAAGAATATCAAGTTTTATTAAGGAAATAAGCTTACATTTAACAAGTACCATTATCATTGACAAAATAAGGACAAAATAGTATTTAGCAAAAATAAAAATCCACACATCTTTATATTAACTCTATTAACTCTTTATATTCTAAAAATATGTTAATTATATCTGTGAATTCGTAAACCAAGGAACAGTTCAGATATTGATATGATCTAAAATGTTGGGCTTTATTTTTGGAAAACACTATTGGATTCTTTAAAGCTTCTGACATTCTACAGCTTTCATTCAGAGAGAAATAAAAAAAATTACATGTAATTATACACACAGAGTAAAATAAGGCATAATCATTTTGGCAATGAGAAATGAATAATTTGGTTGAAATTAAGTACACAGCTGCTAAGAACAGCTAAGTACAGAAAAACATCTATTTTAATCTCTCTCGTTAAAACTGTTCCAAGAAATTTTCAGTAAGTTGCCCAGAAGAAAATAAACTCATTTAATTTTTTTTTCCAATTCACTAATCTTGGGTTGAACTTTAACTTGAGGAAAAAAAAGTCCTATTCTTTACCAATTTAAACTGTCTCAAAATTTAGAACTGAAGATAAAACCCAAGCAAACAACAAAACCAACAATAGCAAAACTTTCTGTGCTAATTTGATAAATGTGAAAATTTAGTCATAAATGATCTAAGTAGCAAATTCTCAGTTGCTTTTACATTTTGATAGATCTCTCCTCCCCGAGGAACATTTCAGATAAAAGCACTGTTTATATATTCTAATTGTAAATGCAACAGTACTATAAATTCATTGACTTGAAACATAAATGATGACATTTTATTTAAATCTCTTTTGTCTTTGCTCTAAGGCTGAGGGCCAAAAGCTTGCAACCCATCTTTAACAAATGTGTAAGACTCTATGGTATGTATTTTGGTGCACTTAATCTAACCTCTGGCTTCCTTATTTCCCTACCCTCACCAAAACTCCCTCAACTCTCCAGCTCATTCTTTTTATATTTCTGTATATTGGCAAACCAGTTCAAATCCTTTGAGGAAAGGTGAGGGGTAGGACACACAAACAGACACACACACACAAACCAGGAAATCTAGAATAAATTTACAAATTCTAAATTAGGGAATAGGAATGAACATACACAATAATGATAACATACACTACATAATGTTGTAAACAAGTTCTTTTGGCTCTCTTAATAGATTTAGTGAATCCAAACAACAACAAAAATGCTTACATTGATTAAACAGGTTGGTCATCCCTAAGACTATCTTTACTAACTTTAGAATAAAAAAAGGTACTGGTAGCCCTGTACTCTGCGGGGTTGCGGGGGCAGGGTGCAAAAGCTCCTATGGGATGAGACAATGTTTTTTTTGTTTTGTTTTGTTTTGTTTTTTTTAAAGATTTTATTTATCTATTCATGAGACACACAGAGAGAGAGAGAGAGAGAGAGAGGCAGAGGGAGAAGCAGGCTCCCAAGGAGCAGGGAGCCCGATGCGGGACTCGATCCCAGGACTCTGGGATCATGACCTGAGCCGAAGGCAGACGCTTAACCATCTGAGCCACCCAGGCGCCCTGGGATGAGACAATGTTAAAGAGGCTGCCTGTCCACTGGGACGTGCCTCAATCCCCATGGGCAAGGGGGTTTTATCACTTGCTATGGAATCACCCGGAGGAACAGAAAAAGTGGGGTGAATGTTTTCAAAAAGTGTACCACACTTCTGACATTTAAAACACAAGCCCACAAAATACTCACTACACCTGTCTTTAATGTCTGGGACAGACATTTGTGTAAGGTTACAAAAGACACTTGTTTAGACACTCTATTTCAAAGATTTTTTTTTCAAAATGAGTTTTTAAAAATCAAAATAAGTTTTTTTTTTTTTTTAAGTTTATTTATTTATTTGACAGAGAGAGACACAGTGAGAGAGGGAACACAAGCAGGGGAAGTGGGAGAGGGAGAAGCAGGCTTCCCGCGGAGCAGGGAGCCCGACGCAGGGCTCAATCCCAGGACCCTGGGACCATGGCATGACCTGAGCCGAAGGCAGACACTTAACGACTGAGCCACCCAGGTGCCCCAAAATACGTTTCTTGCAAATACATTCATTAGTGTGTTAACAGTTCAAAATGGACTAGACATTCTTTGATGCTAGTTTCTTTTTTTTTTTAAGATTTTATTTATTTGCGAGAGAGAGAGAGAGAGAGAGAGAGAGAGAGAGAGAGAGAGAGAGAGAGAGAGAGAGAGAGGGTGTACATGTGCCTAAGAGTGCACGGGGAGGGGGAAGGGCATAGGGAGAAGCAGGCTCCCCACTGAGCAGGGACCCGATGCAGGGGCAGGCCTCGATCCCAGGATCCTGGGATCATGACCTGAGCCGAGGGCAGACCCTCAACTGACTGAGCCACCCAGGAGCCCCTATGCTAGTTTCTTGAAATATATTTGGACTCCTCTTTTGGAATTGCCTTTGGTGTATCTTCTGAATGTCTTCAGTAATGGCAAGCCATCATTCTTGCAGAGAGCTGAGTTTTTGGAGGCAATTCTTTTGTTGAAGTAGGTGGAAGAGTACTAAATGTTGTTGCCTATAAACTGTTTCTAGCAACCAGTCAGAATATCACTGCACATATTACGGTTTTTCAAGACAGGTGACCTACTCATCTATACTGGCATCCAAGAAAATGCTGAGTGTACCTGAGAAGCCACAGCAGCAGTAAGGTGCAGCTGGAAAGCCAGCCTAGAACCGTGTATGCAGTAAAATGGGGAGAAAAGGGAGATTTGACAACATTTTGTCAAAATTTAAAAATTCATCTGCTATACAGTATGATTTCATTATGGAAAAGGATCATTTCCCTCTTTTCTCTTTTATTAGGTTATGATATTTATAAACATGCAATAAGCCTGGAATGTAGAGGGATACATTTAATTATGAAGCCAAAATGTTCTAAGAAGTACAATGACAACCTGCCAACCTCGACAACCTGTCACTGTGTCTATGACTAGGTCACTTGGAGACTGGAAACCCACTTAAATCTAAAAACATGCAAAGTAAAAAAAAAAAAAAAAAGCCAAAAAACTTGTAAGAATTCATAAGATGTATTTTTTAAGAAAAATGAGAATCTAGTCAGAAAGTTAATTGCAGAAAGGGAATTTTAACTACTGTAAGATTAAAACAAGTATCATACTTTAGACTAGTAACAGAATCTACTTTGAGAAATGAAAAGAATAAAGACCCAATCTGAAAAATTTGAGGTTTAAGTTTTAACCTATTTTTGTTGTTACTGTTAGAAAATTAATAAAGAATATATTTCTGGGAATAGCTGGTATCACTTCTACTATAAATTTATTTTCAGAATGGAAGATTCAAATTTCAAAAGTGATTTCTCATGTTATATTATGTTGGTCTAAATCCCAGGCAGAATATTTATTTTCTATTTTATTTGATAGGCGTAAGTCTGTGAGAGTGCAAGAGTTTTTTTTCAAAATTTTCCTGTACATTTTTCTGTTTTTGAACATAAAAATGAACATGTATATTTTTAAGAAAAACACTAAAAAGTATAATCAGAGCAATGCTAGTAACAATAATAATAATAAAAATAATAAATCTCTCCTTAAAATGTCTACCTTTTACCACCTTCCTTTTTTTTAAAGTTTTGTTTTATTTTTCTTTTAGTAATCTCTACACCCAACGTGGGGCTTGAACTCATCACCCCAAAATCAAGAGTCACCTGCTCTTCCAACTGAGCCAGCCAGGTGCCCTTTTATCACCTATCTTGTTGACTCTCTCACTGAATATCCATTTCATGTATTTCCAGTGACTGTGTCAAAGTATTCTGTAAAAAATTAAAAAAGTTCTTTTTTGGAAGGATACTGATATTTTGGCAATAGTTATCCCAATATCCTTTTTGTATTTCTAAAAAGCCTCTAATTATTGGTCCTACCCTTTGTGCAGGTTCATGGTTTTATAAACACAGGTTTTGGCTATTTTGTACAATTTTTTCAGTCAGGTGCTACTGAAAAGTGGAAAAAAATTTAATTTAGCAGATAATGTGGAGAAACAGTCACTTATCTTCAAGCCACATTTATGAGTTAAAGGAGAATTTATGGCACATATTCATGTAACTGAACAATGGAAAATAAAGATGGTTTACATACATACCTTTACTAGGCAATTTTTATGTCCAGGTACAGAGCCATTTACATAGATTATATTGTGCTTTGTGTTTATTCTCCATACCTAAAGAAAGAAATGAAATCGAATTTTAAGAGTTAAAAATTTGAGAATATACTTGTATTAAGACAAGCAATATGTTACTAAAAGCTGAGGCTATAAGTAGCCTATGAAGTAATCATCATATTGGCACTTCAAAATGTTGAATGAGAATAGGAAAAATTCAAATCCTATTGATGACTTGTAATATATGATTATAACAGATATGTCTTAGGGAAGTGGTAGCAAACACTCATTTTAAAAGATTTATTTTAGAGAGAGACAGCACAAGTGGGAGGGGGAGAGGGAGAGAGAATCTCAAGCAGACTCCATGCTGAGCACAGAGCTAGACGTGGGGCTTGATCCCACAATCCTGAGATCATGATCTGAGCTGAAATCAAAAGTCGGATGCTTAACTGACTGCACCACCCAGGCACCCCGCAAACTCTCATCATTTTAAATACAAATGTGACTGAACAACCAAGACTGCTTGGATATCTCAATGGACTCTGCTGGCACCATTAACAAGTGGAAATTCAATTTTATTTTAGTTTTATTTAATACTAGCTTGCTGCAACTAGAAACTGGGGAAGCCACAACCTTTCTGGGTCTAATTTTCAAAATAAGTGTGCTGAGCAGATGGTCCTCATGTGGGTGGCCTTTCATGTGGAAAAAAGCTTATACAAATGGGGGAGAATGGTCAAGAAATGGTAGTGAAAGAACAACTCATGTGGGGGGAAAATCAAGTCTGACCCACAGCTCACAGCTCCTAGTGGCTAAATGTTAAATACTACGGAAATTGAAATATCGCACACATATGCACATGCAAATACACACACACACGCACAGAAAATACACACAAAGATATAAATAGGTGATCTCTTATAGATGTAAAAGTAGTAGAAGGGAAAAAAATCTTAGATTTAATTACATAAAATTTAAAAAACTCTGCTGGTCAAAATTTATAAATAAAATGTATCTAGAATAGAGGCTGGAAGAACATGCACCAAAATGTTAACAGTGTTTATCTCTGGGTATTGTTTTTAGGAGGAGCTATTTTCTTCTTTGTACTTTCTATACTTTGAAACATATACACATACACATATAAACATTAGTTATTTGTCAAATTCCTCAAATTACCAGGGACTGAATTTAACTCCCCCCCTTTAAATACATATAGTTATTTTATAAAGATGGATATATACCACAATCCTTTCTTTAGTACTATCTTTTCCCTCCTGTTTTGATGGTCTCCCTCTCTCCTCCTCCTCCACATCTACTTCTATCCACCCACACATTCGACATATAATCCAAAATACCCTGGCATGAAATTCCACTTTTCTCTGTGCTTATATAATGGCACAGTAACATATACATGGAGAGAGCTTTTGTTCATTCTTTTATAAAAGGATAGTATTACACACAATGCTTTGGAATCTAACTTTTCTCATGCACCATCTTGTGGAAATCTTCCAGATCAAACAGTAGATGACTACCTTTTTCTTTTCAGTGACTGCACATTCCATAGCTTGGGTGTTAAATGAACACACTACCATGAGTATGGCTACAACACACACACACACACACACACACACACATACACTCTTCAGGTACCAGAACACACACACACACAGTATGGCTACAACACACACACACACACACACACACACACTCTCTCTCTCTCTCTCTCTCTCTCTCTCTCTCTCTCTCTCTCTCTCTCTCTCCCTCCCTCTCTCTCTTCAGGTATCAGAACGACCCTATGCAGACACAGATGCCGTACATCCTCTGGTGCCTTTACATTCAGGTATTAATTTGACTATTCCTAAAACAGCCATTTCAGAAACTTACTTTCAGTCCATATGCTGTCCTATCTTTGTTTCCCATTTGTCCAGGCATTTTAGTTCCAGGCCAGACTCTGGCGACGTCCTACATAAGAAAACCAAAATTAGCACTTTTAAGTACTCTGAATTTCCAATAGCACTGATCAAATCAAAATGCAAAGCGAGATAGGAGTTATTAAAGTGTTTCATTTTTTCCTCATTCTGCTAGGCCCCAGTAAGGAACTAAATGTGGATTTAGACACAATTACCCCAGATGATTTCCCTTCTAAATTAGAGCAACAAAATAAATACAGGCTAAGAAACAGATGTAGGAGAAAAACTGATTAACAAGAGAGTAGCAACTTCGCTAATACTGGTTGAGAAGTAGAAAAGAAAAAAATTACAGAAATGTAAACCCACATCACACCACCACTCAAAGAACAAACTTGACTGCCTGGTCTGTTTTCACTAACCTTCTGCATTAACTGACTTAATGGACTCCATCTACACCCCTGCTGCTGGGATGGTCTACTCTTCCACCCTCGCTTTTGATGTTACTTTCCTTCACCAGAATGATTAAAGGACAGAGTTGGTTATTGGAATATTGAGTTTGTTTGTCTAGCTCTGGTTGTCTCTGATTCACATAAATCAAACAGCTTCACATGGTCTCTCTGATTTTGGCTTTGATAATGGATAATACTGTCTCTAAAGAAGCAAATTTGAATTACATCTAAAACGGGAAAGCTTCTCATGACACATGAATTCCTGGAACATAAACACTTCTGTGTCACTACTCTGACATCAACAGGTAAAACTCTCAGTGGAAGTAGCTCATCTTAGTATGAGACTTGGTAACCAACTCAGGTTAAAAGACAATTCTGTGTGTTATGGACTAAATATCACTCTTATTCATTCTACAGACATTCTCTGTGATAGGTACACCTTGCTTAGCATTACTAAAAACGGACTCTGCCCTCCCCAATTAAATTTACATTCTCATTAGAAGTACACACTCCATGAGAGACAATGGACTCTGAGAAACAAACTGAGGGTTCTAGAGGGGAGGGGGGTGGGGGGATGGGTTAGCCTGGTGATGGGTATTAAGGAGGGCACGTATTGAATGGAGCACTGGGTGTTATACGCAAACAATGAATCATGGAACACTACATCAAAAAACTAAGGCTATAATGTATGGTGACTAACATAAAATAATAAAATAGAGTTAAAAAAAAAAAGTACACCCTCTTAGGACTAAAAAGGTATTGACTAGCTAATACTTAGCAGTATTTACAAACACAATGGTGCATTTCATGACAAATAACTAACTTGAGTCATAGTAATAGGTTCTTCTACATGCCTAATTTTAAAAGAGCTTTATTGAGGTATAATTCACATACCATAGATTTTACTCTTTTTAAAGTATACAATTTAAATATTTTACTATATACAGGGAGCTGTGTATGACCACAAGCAATTTTAGAACATTTTCATCAATCTAAAATAGAAATTCCAAATCCATTAGTAGTCACTCCAACTCCAGCTCTATGCAACCACTAATATACTTTCATCATGAAGATTTGCCTAGGATGGACATTTTATGTAAATGGAATCATACAATATGCAGCCTGTGACTGTTTTCAAGGTTCACCCATGTTGCAGCATGTATCAATACTTCATTCTTCTTTATTGCTAAATATTATTGTATGAATTTGCCATATTTTAATTGTCTATTCATCAATTTATGAACATTTGGGTTGTTTCTATTTTTCCGCTCTTTTGAATAATGCTGCTATGTACGCACAAGTGTTTTGTGCATGTTTTCACTTCTTCTGGGCATATACCTAGGTGTGGAAGTGCTGAGTCATATGGTAACTTTACACTTAACATTTTTAGCAACTGCCAAACTTTTCCAAAGCAGTTGTTATCATTTCCACATACCTATCAACAATGTTATGAGGGTTCCAATTATTCTACATTCTTGCCAACATTTGTTACTGTCCATCTATCTTTTTAATTCTAGTCATCCCAGTAGGTGCTGAAGTGCTAGCATACTGGGTTTTGATTTGCATTTCCCTAATGGATAAAGATGTTAATTATTTCTTCATATGCTAATCTGGCCATTTGTATATCTTCTTCGGAAAAATACCTATTCAAATTCTTTGGATTGAATTGGGTTATCTTTTTTTTTTTTAGACTTACTTATTTAAGAGAGAGAGAGAGAAGGAGGGGGAGAGCGCACAAGCCCACTTGCAGGAGCAGGGGGAGGGGCAGAGGGAGAGAGAGAATCTCAAGCAGACTCTTTGCTGAGTGTGGAGGCAAATGTGGAGCTTGATCTCAGAACCTTGAGATCATGACCTGCGCCAAAATCAAAAGTCGGATGCTTAACCAACTGAGCCACCCAGACCCCAAATTGGGTTATCTTTTCATATTCTGGATTATAAATTTTAGCAGATATATGATTTGCAAATATTTTCTTCCATTCTGTGAGTTGTCTTGTTTGCAACAGAAAAGTTTAAATTTTGATGAAGCCTAAGTTACCTGTATTTTCTTTTGTTACTTGTATTTATGGCGTCCTATCTAAGGCTTCGCCTAACCCAAGGTCATAAAGAGTTACTCCTATGTTTTCTTAAAAGACTTCTATAGTTTAGCTCTTAAATTTACGTCTATGATCTACCTAATTTTTTAACAATTTATTTTCATATAATTTATAACTGCATAATTTCACATTCATAAAGAAGTTGCAAAATGCAAAAAACTCCCATACTCTATACCCAAATTCACCAAGTGTTTACATGCTGCCCCATTTGCTCTACCATTCACTCTACCTCTATATATGCACATCTTCCCCTGTACTATTTAAAAATCTGATGGCAGACATGATGCTCCTTTACCTGCAAGTATTTCAGTGTGTATTTCTTAAGAACAAGAATATTCTCTCATATAACCACAGTACAATTTATGAAACTCAAAAAATTTATTATCTAATCTGTAGTCCACATTCTAAATTTTGCCCCAATAATGCTCCCCCAAGTCCAGGATCCACTTCAGAATTCTACACTGTAATTAGCTGTCATGTCTCTTTAGTCTCCTCAAATCTGGAGCAGCTCCTCAGCCTTTGTCCTTCATGATCTTGACATTTTTGAAGCCAATTATTTTGTAGCCAATTATTTTGTAGATTATCACTCACTTTGGGTCTAATGTTTTCCCATGATCAGATTCAGGTGATGCATTTTTTGGCAGGAATCACCACAGAAATGATGATGTGTTCTTTTTTGTCCTTTTTGTCTTCAGTAGGTTAATCTACTCTAAGGCTATTATCTTTCCCTTTGTAATTAATCGATGAGTTGTTTTGGGGACTCTGTATATAAACTCATCTCCATCAAGTTTTCAGCACTTGTTTCAGCATCCACTGATAATTCCTGGCTGAATCAATTATTCCTACGATGACTGTCAAAATGAAATTCTAACTCCATCATTCCTTCTACATTTATTTGCTAATATTATACTGCAAAGAAGAGCAGTCCCTTTTCTCCCATTTATTAACCTATCCATTCACTTTATGCATCTGTACCAGTGTGAGATCATCAATTCTAATTTTATTCCATTTTCTGTCATTTTTTACATTTTCAGATCAAACCGTCCCAAGTTTTACAAGTGGGAGCTCATTTTAGCTGGCTGCTGTGTCCTTTTCATGTGCCATCATTTTTAAAGCACCTCCTTTCTTTCTTCCTTGTTATTTTAATTTCTAAAAGAATTATTTTTTTTTATTGAGGTCTGATGGATATACAGCATTATGTTAGGTTAAGGTGTACAAAGTAATGACTCGATATTTGTATATATTGTGAAATGGTCACCATAGGTCTAACATCCATTATCATACATACTTACAAAAAACTTCTTTTCTTGTGATGAGAACTTTTAAGATCTATTCTCTTAGCAACCTTTAAATATGCACCACAGCATTATTAACTATAGTTACCATGCGGTACATTACATTCCTCACTTTCTTGAACAAGCTATTTTGGGTTCATCTTATACTCTTCCTGCCCCATGCATGAAATGGGCCATTTCTCCAATGAGCCCAAGTTCCTTTCAGTGGGCAATGATATTTAGAAACTAAGATCTAGGCCCTAGGTGTGGCTCGCTGCTATAGAATATTTTTGCTTTTAGGTTCTTTCAGCAGAGAGAGCTAAGGAATAAATATACACACACATACCTATATCTATTTCTCTTTATGTACACATACAGTAAATGTGTATGATGGATACCTGCAATCTGAATTCAACACTACAGGGTTTGTTCTAATTTCCCTCCTTTTCATACCTGAATATCCTTTTCCAGCAGTAAGAAACTTGCTCCCATTATCAATATATTTACTTATCCATTCGATCCTACAACTTAGAGAAAATTATTTCAGAATACAAAAGTCCTTCTCCATTTTCTGTGCTCTTATTGTTTGTGTCCCCATTTCCTCTCTACTACTTTTCCCTTGCACCATGATACTGTCCTTGACAATCTTTCCCAACTGTCTGTGTTAAGGCAAAAATTAATTTGTAAAAGAACTGGTGGGGTAGATGGAAGGACATTCTAATCCCTGATTTCTTGCAGCTGACTTCAGAGGGTAGGATGGGAGACAGAGATGGAAATGAGAAAGAAGGCAGGAATGAGAATACGGGCTGTAAGTATAGGGGTTGTTACTAAATGATTCAAGTCTGGTTCTGGAAAGTAAGTGAGGCCAGGACCCATAAAAATGTGACAAGTACTGTGATCCACCTGGAGTCAGATTAAAATTATGTGACCTGATCCCAAGGACAGACTAAAGCACTCTATGTGTAGAAGCTGAATATTTAGCATTAAAAAGGGGACCACTAAGTTATACTTACACCAGTTGAAATAGCTCCAGGTCTCCTGTGGGTTTTTGTCTGACCATGAGTAGCAGGCTGGCCTTTAAATCCCCATCTTTTCATGACGCCTTGAAAACCTTTACCAATACTGAACAAGATAAACATTAGAATTTACATAATAAACAGAGCATAAAATATTCCCAATTGTGCATTTTCTTAATATTACCTTAGAGTTTTAACAACGCTGCTTATCTAAATACCTAGGAAAAGCTATGCAAGAGAAACTGCAAATGAACATTTCTTTATCTACGTCCTAGTTTGCATCCCTTCCTGGAGCCTCATTCCATACAACATGATTAATTCAAGATGATGAGACAAGAACAAGTTAAGCAAAGGGAGTTCTTTCTGAGCAGGGAGTTTTATCATCATAATCCTGTGAAACAACATAGTTAAAAGTAGTAAATTTTTAGATATTCCCAAGTACTCATAACTATGGGGCAATCATTAAGATCCCCATCTCCTGGTATTCATGCCCTTTGGTAATCACCTCCCCTGGAGTCCGGGTGGACCTAGGAACTTATGTCTAAGGAATAAACTATGGCAAAATGGTAAGATGTCACTTCTGACATTAGGTTATAAAGAGACTATGGCTTCCAACTTGGCACACTCTTCCTTCGAGGCTCTGAAGGAAATCAACTGCCATTTCCCATACAGTGTCATGTGGCAAAGATGTCTCCAGCCAACAACTGTGGTCCTGAGGCTTGCCAAAGGCCTCATTAGTGAGCTCAGAGGCAGTGCCCCCCAGGTTGAACTGAGATGACTACAGCCTTGACGGCCTGATGGCAGCCCTGTAAAAACCTCTTGAGCCACAGGCACTCAGCTAAGTTGTACTGGGATTCCTGACTATGGAAACTGTGAGGTAATAAATGTTCGTTGTTTTAAGCTGTTATGTTTTGGGGTAATGTGTTAGGTGGCAGTAGATAATATAACAATAAATAAAACAATAATGCCCTAATGCTGGACAAGTTTTACTTTTATAAGATATCAGAAACATCTTGGTCTCAAGGTTTGAATAGGAAGCTCACAGAGAAATAGAATCAGAAACTAGCAATTTTTTAAAAATCTAGAATTTCAATTTTTAAATGAAACCGCTCTATTTTCAAATTCCACTAACTAGAGAAGCATTCTGTGATGCAGGTAGAAAGCGGAAAATACTAAGGTTCAAGAATTATTAAAGTTTGTCTCTGTCAAATATATCAGTATGAAGATACAATAAAAGGGCTAGAATGGACTGCAAGATTATACCGGAGATATTTTTATACTCTTAAGATAATACCTTCTTCACGTTTCACTAGATAATATGTCAACCTATTTTTGTTTTTTTAAGATTTTATTTATTTATTTGACAGAGAGAGAGAGAAAGAGAGACAGAAAGGGAACACAGGCAGGGGAAGTGAGAGAGGGAGAAACAGGCCCCCCTGAGCAAGGAGCCTGACGCAGGACTCGATCCCAGGACTCTGGGATCATGACCCAAGCCAAAGGCAGACGCTTAACAACTGAGCCACCCAGGCCCCCCGAAGTCAATTTATTTTTAATGTCATATTTCCAAATCTAACAAAGCTATTTAAGACAGCACCCTAGTGCAGGCCACTAACAAAAAGGACCAAAAGCACAAGATAATAAAAACCACGTTATTTCCACAAGGACTTTGCTAAGCATTTAACAAAGAATTATCAGAGAGTAATGGATTGAAGTAAGCCCATACAAACAATTGTTTTAAATAAGTCAAGAATTCAGCATAAAAACAATGTAAACTATGTGTAGAACCTAACAACAGATTATGAAATTCCATGTCAAAAGTTACTTGTATATGAATAATTTAAATGTAATTTACATCATTTTCTTCAGATTAATCAACTGAACCATCATTTATGGTGTGCACATAATTCTGCTCTGCCTCAAAAACTCAAAATAATGCTTATTCCTGGTCAAAGAGCTAAAACAGTAATTTAACATGTATTAAATGAAAAACCCACTATAAATTTTGCAAGGAGATTAACATCTAGGGACAGAAACTATAATAACCAAATATTTTACTGAAAGTTTGCTTCAGAAACTTAAATATTTCTAGTTAATGCTGAATTTTAGAACACATTTGAAAAATAAAAAGCTTGGCAATTTAAAAATAAAGAAGAAATACCTACAAAGTCATTTTATCATACGGATATTGTCTGGCCAATAACACTTTAAAGATAAAAAGAGGGGACCGGCAACACTTAGCTAAACTGAACATGTTTTAAAAATACCACACTCTAACACTGGCCATTCTTGGTAGAAAGTTTGCTGGTACCTTCTGAGTTCTCAAATTGATTCGCTCTACTTAGAAAGAAAGACTGCTAGTGTGTGCACCAATAAAACAAATGCCAGGTAAATTACAGAAGACAATTTAGCTCATTTTAAGAGTAAATGCTTGTAAGATGAAAGTGGTATCCTGAAAGGGCTAATTATCTGTCAGCTAATTACAGACTGTTTTTCAATCTAGCTCTAGAATGCCTCATGTTGTTATACTGGGTACAATGGGAACGTCTTCAATAAATAACCTTTAAACAAAAGGATAAATGGCATGACAAATTATTGGCCTTAATTCAGATTATGGAGAATAGAGTGCACCTGTTGATCCGTGGGTGGTTCAGGTAGCTATTCTACTAGGTCTTTCAGTTGTCACCCAACATGAGAACAAAAACAAAACAAAAGCCAAGAAGAGAACTGATCTATACTTAGCATACCCAGGCACACTTCAAATATAAGGTTTTCACAGGTCACATAAAAGAAAACCTTTATATAACAATGACACACAGCACGTAGCACACACGCTTTATCTCCCCTACCCCTTTCCTGCTGCAGTTTTTAGTTAGCAGAAAAAAAGTCGAATAAAGGAAAATTCAAGTCAGAAAGAAAACAATGTGAGAAGTTCCACATTTAGCGAGACAGATCAGAAAATTAGGAAAACATAAAAATATATTTAGAACATCTATACTTGATAAACCAAAAATTCATTAAAAAACTCAGAGATCTTATTTAAATTTAGGAGACTCTATTGCCCTTGTTTCAGTCCATTGCCCCTGCGTACATTTTAAGCTCAGGAAGGGCAGGGGATTATGATTATTTAACCCTTGTGCCCAACCTAGAAAAGTCAGAGTTATTTTGTTACTGGCTATAGCTGCGTCTTAGGAAGAAAGATAATTAGTTTCCTTTATTTTGTCCTGTAGTTTTCAAATGTTGTGTAATGGGCATGCCTTTTATAAGGTTTAAGAAGATGGTATTAAGAAAAGGGGAGGAGGGGCTTAAAGGCATGACAGTCATAAGTATCTCAAAGAAGAAAATGCTTAATTTCATGTTTCCCACTGCATTCTTGAAGTCTCTAGAGATTACTGCTATGTGAATTTCATTCCCTTGGTATACTGCGTCAAAAGCACTAATGTCTACCCTCAGACACACAGGTTTTAATACAAACCCATCATGAATTTCCCCATTTTGTGGGAAAGTGCCCTTGACTGCATGATTCTAGATATATTTGTATAGGGGATAAAACAAAATGTCCAAAGGTGAAGAGTGCTTTCAACTTGATTCATTCTGAGTACTTGGAGAACTTCCCCTAAAATTCTCATCACTGAGGCTTTCCCTTAACATGGGCTTCTTTTCTCTCTCTCTCCTTGGTATCCCTCTTTCTCCACTTTGTTAATTCCCAAATCCAAAGCCTTTTATTAAAATAACGTTTTATTATGAAATAACATACTGAAAAGCAGAGACTGGTACAAAGTATCCCTATGTACCCCATTACCCAGGGTCAAACATTATCAACTCAAGGCCTATTCTGTTTCATCTATTCCCCTCCTCTGTAACTCCAATGGATTATTTTTTAAACAAATCCCAGATATCATATCATTTCATTCAAAAATATTTTAACATGGGTCTCTTTTAAGGATCCTTTTTAAGAACAAAACCACAATACCGTTATCATAATCTAAAAAAATTAGTAATTCTTTACTATCAAATACCTCGTCAGTATTCAAATTTCTATGGCCTTTCTTAAAATAGAAAGAGTAGTCCTCTATTCTTCATGTTTACCACCCTCTCCCCCATTAGTCTCAGTCATCATTTCCTCCCTATTTTCCTGCTTCCCTAATGCTCCTTGAGACCTTCCTTTCCCTTTGCTGCTACATGAAAAGATGGACTTAAGAGACCCGTTGCTGACCCTCTTTTCAATACAGTTTACATCAGGGGTTGGCAAAGTATGGCCAGCAGTGGCCACTTGTTTTTGTAAATAAAGTTTTATTGGAACACAGCCTTCTATATTTATTTACTCATTGCCTACGGCTGCTATGGACCTATAATGGCAGAGTTGAGTAGTTTTAACAGAGAACATAATGCTTGTAAATCTCAAATATTTAGTATCTGGCTCGTTGAGAAAGTCTGCTGACTCTTGAGCCTATTACTAATAAGCCGGAGTTCCACAAAACTTGCCCTTTGGCAAGAATTCTGCTACTATCCTATTCCACAGAGGTACTGATCATAGGCAACCAGAAGTACCCTACCATTCAATTATAATGTTTCAGAAATAGAAACTTAACGTCTCTCTTTCTTCCTCGCCACTAGAGTGACATTCCCAAGATGACAGCCTTTTCACACAAGCTGTCCCCTGCTTTAAAAAGCAAAACAGCAACAACAACAAAAAAAAGCAAACTAAACCATAACCTTGAGTGGTTCCCAGTAACTTCTTTAGCTTGGGGCATATAAGGCCTTTTATGACTGGGTCCAGTTGACCTTTCAAACACTGCCCATCACAAATCCTCATCGTAGCAGAATATTCTGCGAACCCCTAAATAGGCCACTCTCTTTCCTGTTTTTGCTCATTCTGTTGCCTCAGCCTCACACGCCCATCTCACTGCACTTTCTACTCTTACCACGAAAAGAGAACCGAATGTGTTTGTCATCAAGCGTCACATGGGCTACAAAGTACTTGATTTTCTTTATTAAAAATAATCAAAATCCATACTGTAAGTAGAGGTTTTTGTATCAGAACCATTTCTAAATTAAGCTTTCACATTCTCTCTTTAGCTGATTTAAAGCTGTAAAAAGTTTAAGTCACTTGTACATAATCTCTCAGAGAACCAGCAACTAAGTACTAAATGGAAGAGAGGACTCTTGACTTCTCTAAGGATGCCCCAAGATCAGGTCATATTTTTATGGAGATGAGGATGGGAAGATGAAGAAATCATTGGTTTAAAACCAGCTTCTCTATGGTTAAACACTGAATACAGGGAAATGGAGATTCACATCAGGTTCTGGCCAAAACCATGACTGGGTTGCTTCTTTATGAAGCTGAACCACTGAGAACAGATTAGAGTAAGATGGTATCTTTATTTGTGAAAAAGTAATGTGGAATATTACAAATCAACAATCAAAAGAATTTCTTGAAGGATATAATTTAACATTACTTTGCTATGTTTTAGATTCAAAACACCCAAAAAGATTTCAATTAAAAAATTTTTTTCTAGTAAACAAAAAAGGGCAATTTTTACTAAAACAAATTACATGCATATAAAAGGCCCTATTAGCTAATTCACTATCTCCATCAGGATTAGCTTTTAATTTATGACAAACTAATAAAGCACAAACGTTTTAAGCTTTAATTATAGCTTATCATTTCAACAAACTCATGCAGATAGATATTATCTACCTACTTTCATCTCCACACATCCCAAGGATAAAGCATCTCTCTGAAGACCCCTGTAAATTCTGGGAGTCAATTTCTACTGATTCAGTGTTGTCTAAACCTATTTAGTCAGTGACGTACAGCTCCTGAGCCCACAGGTAAGGCATGGTGGAATTTTTCAGTTGCTTTGTGTTCTATCACATTTAGTTAAAAGCTGGCATGGGATAGCTGTATAGCTGTTACTTTCTAGGATGAGTTTGTGACAGCATGACCTGAAAGGTAGAATGCATTCTGTTTCTGTCTAAAAACCATAAACCTCCCATCAATATCTGGGAACATTTTTATCAACAAGTGACTGCTAAGAGTGCATTGCTTATAGCTTCCCGACTTCAAATCGAGCTTACTCAATAGTACAAAGAGCCAAATGTGCAGTGATTCCTGAGTCCCCCTAAAAAAGAAAGCATTTCCTGGCTGTCCTAAATAAACCGAGAAAACCACAACTGTTGTCCTAAGTTCAGTGTGCATTTCTCAAAAAAGAAAACTCAAATAACTAAAAAATTTCATAGTATCATGGAAGGACATAACAGTTTTCTGCAGGTTGTCAGCCACACCACTTTCTTCAATAGACCAGAAGACCATACTGCCGTGTATTGTTGAATCTACTGTTATGTCTTACTTCTTCATTAATATAGATTAAGAGTGAGTTATACCACTTGGAAAACAGGGATTATTTTTTGTAAATAATTTTTTGGAATAAAAGGAATCCTAGAAACCACACAGTCCCATGCCCTTATGGTAAAGACAATGAAATCTACACTCAGACATGTTAATCCACTTGCTCAAGGACAGATCCCTGGTAAATGGAAGCATCTGGCCATGTTTTCAACCCAGGTCATACTGCCTCTTGGGAAGCAGTTTAGAGCAAAAATACGAAAATGTCCAGCACATCGGAGTGGCATGAAGCTATTTCAAAGGCATCCTCATTACGCAGTAATGTCTAGATGCAGCAGGTAGTATGCAATCTTAAAATTACCCAGAGTGCTTGGAAAGCTACAACTTTGCTTTACAAGTCAGTCTTAGGGAGGCAATAACTAGATATATTAGAAAATCCCACAATAGAATTCCTAATGACTTCATGTTTTTTGTTCATTTTAAAAGATATTTCCTATTGAAAAAAAGATTTTTCCTTCTAAAATCTGAAACAAATTAATAAGCAGTAATACCAATAATAGTGATAGTAGCCAATACTCCTGAGCATTTAATATGTGCCAGGCCTTGAGCTAATAGCTATCTGTGCGTTATCACATTCAGTCTTTACAACATGGCTATGAGGCAGGTCCTACAATTATTCTCATGTTAAAGATGAGGCAACAGAGAGGCTGAGAAAGCTATCTAGGTCACACAGCTACTGAGAAGCAAAGCCCATGCTTTTAGCCATTCCCTATACTGCCTCTCAGGCCTTAATTTTGCTGGTTTTGAGATAAAAAAAAAAAATGCTATTTCATAGTTAAAAGTGAGGCTATTATAAATGATTACTATACAAATTTTTAAAGCAAAGAACAAATATAACCCTAAAACACCACCCTCCAAACTCTCCTTTATCTTGAAACAGACATTCACTTTTGACTGATTTAAAAAGGATTAGTTTTTATAGAGATGATTTCCTTCTACACTTAATCACTAGTTTTGAAAACTATTTCATTACTAGGCTTAAAAATGTACTGCTTTGAATAGTAAATAAAGTAACTTATTAAAAATGACATAAAACTGGAAATGTACAGGGCTAAACAGCAACTGTATCCTGAAGGCAGCACATGCCTTGTTTTCCCCTCCTAGTGTTCGAGCAAACATCTGCGAAACAGAAGAACAATGGGCTAGTGGGGAAGGTTTCTGACAGAGGGAGGGACCGGGCATAGAGCTCAAAGAGTCTTTGCTCTTTTAAGAATCCACCTGGCATTTTAATCACCTTAAGACTTTGATGGGCAACCATATTTCTGTATATAATGTGATATTTTAATGAAAGAACCCAAATTAAACAAATCTCAGTAAATGTGCAAAGGTGCTCTACCAGTCATCTAATCTCCCCCACTCCTTTCATTTCTACTACCAGGGATAACATTATCAAGTTAAGTGCCTATTTTTCTATTTTGAGACCAAAGGGCAGTAAGATTTGAAAGAGCACTGACAACTTTACAGTAATAAGATTATGTCTGAAAATATATGGGGTGTCCTAATTAGCCCAGACTTGGAGACAAGGTTGTTAGATTATCCTTTACCCAGAAAGAAAAGACTCTTTTAAAGTAGCTGAATGAACTTTTTCGGACTTCAATGTGGGCTTCAGAATTTAAACAAGGGAATAAATAAATAAATTCCAGACAACCAGAAAAAAAACCCTTACTTCAGGTATGCCACTGTCATGACTTCAAAGCTTAATAAAAGACCTGGCAGGAAAGTGCACCACACCCACTGTTAGGGAGATATCACCACCATCGGTGTCCTTCAAGTCCTTTCAGACAAAGACCTAACTGTTTCCCCCTAATAATGCAGAGCGCATTTTTACAGTTTTCTTTTTGTTCATTCTTTCATTCTTTTGATTTCTTTCCTTTTTTAAAAAAACCTACAACATATAATAAAAGCACCATTAAGATTCACCAGAAAACAATGGGCTATGTTGAGGATAGACTCAACAGTCACACCCTATCTCACACACTCTTTATATATTATCCATAGCTGTTTCCTCCTCAAAACCGAGAATGAGAGAAAGGGAAAACGCTAGACCCTAAACCACCATCTATTAGAAGTTACGCTGGAATGTAATTGCCATTACAGAACAAGAATAGAAACTTTAAAAGGGTGCTAGGGCAGGGTGTGAGGGACACATGATACATGCTAGTCTTAAAATTTATTTAGAATGATTTACACAAAACTGTCATATTTCAAAGACAGGGCTTTATTAGCTGTTAACAGAATAATGCAACTAAAAAGTTATTCTGCTAGAATGGTTTTAAATATTAGATGTAAAAATCTTTCCCATTAATCTAAATTGAATTTAGATTCTCAAACCCTCTGGATAAAAAATTATTTTTGTTATAAAAGTAAAAATTAAAATGAACTCTGGTAAATATGTATTTACCTCACACTCCAAAGTAACACTGGTAAATACTTAGTTGTATAGAGAATAATACACAAATTTGGCACAGGTAAATTGTATCTTTCAATGCAAGCAGATTTCCCAATGCAATTATTAACAGAGAAACATTTAAAAATTTTAGGGAAGTCTTCAAGAAGAAGCTGCTACTGTTGGTCACTGGTCACCTTAAAAAAATGCAGATAATTTCATTCTCAAAGTAGATTCTAGTAACACTTTATTTTTTTAAATTACATGGTATTTTGTTTTAAATTTTCTTAGTTATTTCTAAAATATGTTTAGTTGAGCAATTAAAATTGAAGGTATAAGGTAAAAAAAACTTGAAATACTCAAAATAAGTGTAGATGTAACAAATATAATTATTACAGTATGAGAAAAATGAAGAGTTTCAATTAGAGACTAATTTGAGATTTTTCTTTTCTAATGGAAAGATGACGAAGCCAACTGATGACTAAAGAGACCAATTTTCAGTTTTATGCCAACTAAAATGTGAGTACTAACTAGGCCTACTTTTATTGACAGTTATTTGAAACTGGATTGATTAAATTTGCTTGCTTTAAAACAGATGTTTCAATGTTATAATTTGAGCACAGGTTTAAGGAAAGGAAGGGATTAGGATTCTAAGCTGGGTAAAGGAGTAGGAAGGAAAAGCGGTTCCACTGGTGAGCCCTTGACTATTCTCCAGGCTAGTAGTTCTCAAAGTGTAGGCCGTGGACTAGCAGCATCCACATCACCTGAGCACTTGTTAGAGAAATGCAAATTCTCATGTATTAGTCAACAGAACACTCTATTGCAGCCCACACAATAGTGAGGATCTTCTCAAACGAAGGTCCTCCCTTCTCCAGAGTTGTATGGCAACTACTTTAAATCCCAGGGCTATTCTCCCAGCTCTTATCAGCTACCTAGGCCCTAGGCTGGCACCAGGCTTTACAGTCTTGTTTTCTAGGTACATGATCTTAAAACAAACTAAAATACTTTCCTTTTCACTTTATACTCACAAGAAGAAGGATGAAGTTTTTAAAAATAACTTTTAAGAAGCCAGAAACCCAATAGTAGCGTATGAATGAGAGCATTTGCTGAACACAGGCATCTGAAAAGCTTGGCTCTAATCCAAGCTAGTCACGAATCCCACCACAAAGCATCTGCTAACAAAGGTCTCTGACTTTGTAGGACTTCTCAGAATATCTCATATATTCTGTAAACTACGTAACAGAATTCACACACTATCACCTCTATGCAAATTAACAGAATTACTGAGGTACTTTATTATATGTAATAATTAATTCAGAAATTAAAAAGTAAAATTATCTGAATCACAACACACACATCTCCCCAACTAACCAAACCAAAGCTTTCCAGCTCTAATATTCTGAGTTCTTGACAAGGGAAGGTAGAACAAGAAAAGTTACCAAGTGATTTTAGAGGCCCCAGTCAGTAGGAATGAATCTGCAACAATCAGGATGCAGGAAAAAAAAAAAAAGAAGTCCATAATCTCTCTACCCACTGTATTGTCAATCTATCTGACTCCACTTCTAAGCAGCTAATCAAAGGTAAGGGCTGTTTGCAATGGCTCATATTTGAAAGTAGGCAATAATGGGGTGGAAATAAAGTGTATCTAACCGACTCCATTAAGGAAACTAATGCTGGCTCCGGTTTCCTTGGATAAAAGCTCTTTGGCTCAGTCACTGTGGTTGTAAGACAATCCCAGAGCCCATGTGGACCACTGTCAGAATTACATAGGCTGCAGACCTTGTTGAATGACAAAAAAGGAGGAAATCAAGGCACACAGAGAAGTAAATCATCATCTGTGTTGACAGAACAAGAAACAGGAATAGCCAACAGCTGATATTTGGAGTTTAGCCTAGTCATGCAGATTCTACTAACATATACTGAGCAATTTCTATATAAACATATGTAAGGGCTCAGTTACTTCATTCTCTAGTGAAGTAACCTTAACCAAATTTTGAAAAACTGCTTCTCCTCCCAGTCTGAATATGACTCAAAGTCAGCATTTCTGTTTGTGTGACAATTAAGTGTTGATTTCTCCCAAATTAAACCCTTGTTTCAGGATAAAAAATATCTTGTTTTTATGAAGTCTCACTGTCTCACTTGTCTAGTACTGAGAGACAATGCCATGCTACCAGAGGCTTAAGGTGTAACACTACTTCTTCCTGCTTCGGATAGGCTCTTAACACAGTTAACAAAATGTTTTACAGTTACCCTAGGGGAACCTTAAGCAAAACAACCATCACAAACAGTATGTTTCCTAGAGTTGGAAAGAACCAGCATTTACTAGATGACACAATCTCAAAAGAACTCCATAGCATTGTTCATTTATATATCACCATCAAATGATATATAGCCTTTGGTCTTAAAATAGAAGTGGGCCCAACCCACAAAGAACCTAAGTAATGTGACCTTTCTTGTAGTCCCATTTCAAGAAGCATACATCTCAGTTTCAAACCTGTAACTTGATGTTCACATACAACTAATTCAGTGCAATTTAAAATCTAGTATAGTCAGTAACATTATAGAATTACAAATGAGAATAATGGTTATCTTTATTCACTGCCTTGAAAGACTATACTTTCACTCGCTCCATTACGTTTTAATATATGAGGAAAAAAAAAGGAAAAGAACCTGTTAATGTGGACCTACGTTTTGGCTGTGACATCCACATACTGTCCTGGGCGAAAATGAGCAGCATAAAGAGGGGTGCCTTTATGAAAAGAAAACAATCGATAAGAAATTTGTCAGCCCAACTTCACTAAACATAAACTACATCTAGGAAGCCTGTCAGATTTCAAAAAAAGAAGATTCTCTTCACAATTATAATTATTAGAAACATCAACAATAAAATAATAAAACTGTTCATCAAACATGCCTTAATTGACTGTACATGGGCTGAAGAACAATATGTCCCAGGACAAGGCACATGGTGCTGGAGTCAGGCTAACAGACCATGGGTAGCTGATGGGCTTGTGCTTTCACAGAGGCCAACGTGGTACTGGCTGAAATGGGCAATTCATAAGACAAACACAGTGTTCTTGCTGGTAAATACACAATGATGATTCTTTGTTGTTTTAGTGAATAATAATATACTGACTTAAGACTTAAGATACCTTTCCTATTTCATATAACAAAATAAAAACAAAAGGATGACTCAAAAAACGCTGCAGCTGGATCAAATCTTTTTTAACCATTAGAGATAAGTTATCCAAAAATAGGAACTTTTAACTGTTTTGAACCCAGGTCCATTGTATACTGGGCAGTGATTATAGTATGTGTGATATCCACATAAAACCCACATATATCAGATTGTTGGTAGATTGGTCACTGTGCCAATAAATTCCTGTTGTTCCAGCACATGACCGGATAATTTTGAATTCCGAAAAATTGTCATTATTGATACCCCTAGTTTCATATACTAACATTTCCAAAACAAGTTGTATGTAAATAGAACCTTACTTAAAAGGCACTGGAAAAACGTTATTTAGAGGAATTTTGTAAGTGAAAGCCCTTCACAACATTTTGTTTGTATCAATTTGGAATTAACACTATGAGAACTATTTAATTTGACAATCCGCAAGTATTTATAGGGCACTTACCATATGTACAGTTAGAAATATAAAAGGTAAGACAAAGCTCCTGACCTCAAGAATTTATTATCTAAGTGAAGAATCAACATTAACATCATCAAATAAGACTTTTTTCTCAAAAAAAAAAAAAAAAAGCCATAATCAACTGAATGCTAATTATGGCTTATTTAAAACAGGGAGTAAGGTACTATGGGCTCTCAGAGAGTAGGACCTAACCTAGATTTTTATGAGCAAAGAAAAACCCTGAATTAAGAAAAACTGGGGAGATTAAAACTGACTGAATTTCCAGGAGGTTGAATGACTTGAACTGCTGATACTTGACCACTTTTCACCCACAAAAACAATTCCACATAGTATGAGCTACAACAAAGTGAACAGGGACTTAATTTTTACACTTGTTACCTTAATTCCATTCACTTTAGCTTCAAACTACAAAACTTAGACTTCAATAAATACTCTTAATTCTAGCTTATATCAAGGCTGATCCTCTGTCACTCCAATTAATAAGGCTTACTTACTTAATGAAATTTAGTTCAGATATTAATACCAAATCTTAAAAAATCCTTCTACTATCTACTTGTTAGAATTCAAGTTCAAGAGATCAGGAAGCTTTTCTTAAGTTCAAAGATGTCAAAATGCTGTTAACTACATAAACCAATAAAACCATGCTGCCAAATCTTAATTTTTGACATTTCAGGGAGTAGGTAAAATACTTCAGAATTTTTAAGTTAGAACCTTTACATCGAGATGCTATGGTCAATCACTTTCCTGTTTCATGAAAATTCTATCTCAGTGAGAGTCTACCTATTCTTCACTCATTAAAATGACAGCCTACACAGAGGGAACTTCACATTTTTAAAGGTTAGTGTATTTTAAAAAATAAAAAAATAAAAGTTAGTGTATTTATCTGGAGTGGCTTTTCCAAATGTGAAACTCTCTGTACATTAAAAACAAAAGTGCTCCTCCCTCTTTAATGAAAACAAAGAGTTCTCTACAGTTCTTTCCGGTCAAAAAAGAAAAAGGCTTGTTTGTCCCTAGTGATTAAAAATCAGATACCGCTTTGTATTTAAAAATAAATGTTTAGGACTTTGTATTGTGGATTCAGCTTTATTGAAAGGCCTAACATTAAACAAATCACATATTTGGGTATTTTTGTCTCCCTCCTCTCCCCAGCCTCAGATTACCTGGCTTAATCACAGCATTATCTGTTACATGAAAGATTTTAACTTTCTGTTTTGGCGGCAATCCAAGTTCTTGGTAAAATTCCAATACAGATGTAGATTTCTAGAGGAAAAGCAGCATACATAAGTAACCCATTATACTAAAGGTGGAGTTCAATGCACAGAGATCTAAACCAAGTCCTTAACAACCCAGAGAACAAATCATTAAGAGCACTCTGTTCCCCTAATGAATAAAGAGCACCATATTCTTATTTAAGGGATGTGAGATTTTTATCTATAATCCATTTCACCCAGGATCCAACCAGGTGCATGGTGGAGCTCATATACATTACATGGTGGAAGACCTTTATTCTTTAGGAAAAGAAACAGAATTGTGCTCATACTTGAATTCTGACTGGAGACTAAATATCAAGAACCCCAATCCTGGGAAATTCAACTCTGTCTACTCTGCACCTGCTTCCAAGCAGCTGGAAGAAGACATACCGGGTCACATTCAAACGTATGATCACAAACTTCAAAGTGAGTCCCAAACGTGGTCTGGCCAACCTTCATTTCCCTACTTAAATCCCTCTCACACTCTCCAAAGCCCCTTTTCACAACCTCTTTTAAAATTTCCAGCACTGTTCCCTCCTTCTCCCCTCTTTGAGCTGACCATGTTGCCTCAGATTTCACTAAAAAACCAGAAGAACAGGAGCATTTCCCCAACGTCTTATCACCCAATCAAACTTCCTGCACAAGCACTTACCTACTGCCATCCCCCACCCCCCGCCAGATTGCACAAGATACACATGGGGCACTTTTAGAAAATGCCAATGCCAAGGGCCTTCTGTGTGGAGACTGCAGCTTCACTGATCGAAGGTGTCATCCAGGTGTCAGTGTGTTTTTTAAGCACTCCCTATGATTCTGATGTGAACTGGGGCTGGAAATCACAATGACAGGTAAGCTGTCCATGCTCTTATTAGAAGCCAAATCCCTCACTATGTACTCATCCCACCCTTCTCCCACCTATTCAATGGCTTTACTCCTGAAATTGTCTCCACTGCCTTCTGAATCACCAATTTCCCCCTTTCTACTGGAATTATCCTATCAGTACACAAAGATGTCACGATAACTCATATTAAAACAAAACTTTCCCTTGACCACATAGTCTCCTTTCCGTTCCCCCTTATGACAATGCTCCTTGAAAAACTTCTGCTGAATCTACTTTCTATCTTCCCATTCTCTCAAACCCACTTTAATCAGGTGCTTGCAGCCCCTAAATACTCAATGCAAAGTGCTTATCAAGGTCACCAACCATCTCTATGTGGTCAAATACCTTGGTCAATACTTATCTCACTGGCTCTACCAGCAATGCTTGGCACAGGTGACCACTCTCTCCTTGAGACTTGCACTCTCTCTCAGTTCCTTCATATCCCACATTTCTAACCTCCATTGCAAATTCTACTCTGAACTACAAATTCTTTCGTCCAACCGCTAACTCAGTATCTCACTTTCATGTCATACAGCAACTCAAGTTTGATATGTCTAAAATTGAACTCAACTTCCTCCCAGACACCTGCTTTCCTCTGGTTTCCCAAACCTCAATAAATGGCAACTCCATACTTCTGTTGCTTGGACCCAAAATCTTGTGGTTACCTTTGACTCTTTTCTCTGTCACATCCCATGTCCCACACACCAGCAGTTCCTGCAGACTCTATTTAAAAATAAAGCCCACATCAATTACTTCTCCCCTGCACCTCAAACCACCATCTTTTGCCTGGATTATATTAATAGCCTCCTAATTGGTCTCCAAACTTCCACACTCCTGACCCTATGGTCTATTCTCCAGTCACGGCTGGCATGATCCTTTTAAAACTCAAGCTAAATCTGAGTTTTATTAGCTTTATAAGCATTAGCTTACCTATGTCTCATGCAGAATCAATCCTAAATCCTTAACATGGTTTCCAAGGTTCTATACAATCTGACCTCATCTACTACTCTCCTCCTGGCTCACCCTGCTTCAGGTACAAGGCATTCCTCACATTCCAAGAACACATTAAACAATAACCTCAGGGGGTGCGGGGTGGCTCAGTCGCTAAGCACCTGCCTTCGGCTCAGGTCATGATCTTAGGGTCCTGGGATCGAGCCCCGCATCGGGCTCCCTGCTCAGCAGGAAGCCTGCTTCTCCCTCTCCCACTCCCCCTGCTTGTATTCCCTCTCTTGCTGTGTCTGTCTCTGTCAAATAAACAAATAAAAGATTTTTAAAAATAAAAATAAAAATAAACAATAACCTCAGGTCCTTTGCACATACTATTCCCCCTGCCTGGAATGCTTTTCAGATTTCTGCAGGGCTTGCTCCCACACTTTATTCAGGCCTCCATCTAAATATTAACTTATCTTTCCTGATTACTCTATCTACAATAGCACCACTTTGTCACTTGCAATTCCCTCAGCTTACTTTATTAGTCTACAAAGCACTTCTATTTGTTGTGATACACATTTTTTATTGTTTATCTTCTAAGCCACGGCCTCCCTGTTTCATCCCCAAGCCCACCAAGATGTAAGCTTCTTGAGAACAGAAACTTTAGTTGCTGCTACATCCCCAGCTCCTGGCAGGTCCCGCTGCCTGCTTTTCCCTCCACTCATGCCCTTTTTTCTGTACTGTAAATATCCTTGAATAAAAAATATCTTCGAATAGAAAACTTTATGAATATCTCATTTCCTTAAAATAATGTCCTGAGTCTTTTTTCTTTTCTTAGTTCTTAAGACTCTTGATACAGACTGCTAGAAGACTTGACAAAAAAGTTGTACCACTTTATATTTCCTGATGTGAAGAGTGCTTCTTTCATGGAACTATAACCAACACAGGTGTATCTATCTTCCTGATGCTCTTTCCCCTTCAACTTCCCCTCTCATCACAAAAGAAGCACCTGCAGGTCCCCAAGGAACCACAGTACTCTATGTATGCTTACCTATGTCTGCCTATGTCGGTCTCTTGGCCTGTAATTCTTCCCCACCCCTGTACCTCCAAAGCTCATTAAAAATCTGTTTATGTCTAGTCTCAGCTCCAGTAATACTTCCTGTCCAGATTCCTGCCTGGGCAGCCTTGCCAGAGCAGACAACTCCTTGGTCTGTGCTTTCTCTAGACCTTGCCTATATTTCAATTATTGTCCACATTACTTTACACTTATCAACTTACACGAATGTTTGCCTGCCTGCTGGAGCACCTGGATGGCGAACTGTTTTATTCACCTGTGTCTACAACTTTAGAGCTAAGCACAGTGGCAAGTCATACACTGCAGAAGTGAGCTAAATGAATGGTGAAGACACAAGAGATGGAGGACAGACATCCATCTGGGTGTGAAGTCCTGGTTTGCCTCTCCAAGTCACTACACCTTTCCACTCTTGCTGCTGCATCAGTTCTTGGCACATAACATTACTGTGTTTGCAATGTTATCTTCAAGTCTAGTTATTAAAAAATTGTAGGCCTAAAATAAAGATCTTATTCTGAGGAAGAACAAATCTTCAAGAAACTAAACTACTATGAAACCAAACCAAGAGTAATTTGTAGTAAAAAAAGCAAGAACAGCAGCAATTGAAAGACCCTAACCAACTTAAGACGATGCTGATGATGTACTGATAACCAAGCATCACTGCCCCCAATCCAATGGAGTATCTGCACAGCCAGTCTTAATTATAGATTATATGAATATGTAGCAATCTTCAGTTACTTGATGATTTCAGTTTAAAATATAAACTGTTAGTGCCACTTTGTAACTTACTGAGAAGGCTGCCTTTGGTCAACATGAAATTGGGTGGCCCTGGCCTGTAAGCATCGAATGTTAATTTCTGGATCAGCCCACAAGCCCTGGGAATGTCCTTGGGGCCCTCCAGTGGACCCATGCAACAGATGCTGAGAAGCTCTGCTCTGGATGCCCACAAAAGGTTGCTTTGTACCTTACGGTGTTCCCTCAAGAAGCTATCCTTTCCTCCTTTCCTCCAAGAGTGATAACGTAAGTTCATCCTAGTCATTCCCTATAGTTTTGCCTCCCACATGCTGAAATCTAACACTGATATTCAACACCACCCTTATCAAGGCCCCTACTTTCCTTTTCTTTTTTTAAAAGACTTTATTTACTTGTTAGAGAAGAGAGAGAGAGAGAGCACGAGTAGGCTGGAGGGCAGCGGAAGAGGGGGAAGCAGACTCCCCGCTGAGCAAGGAGCCTGACGCAGGTCCTGGGATCAATGACTTGAGCCAAAAGTAGATGCTTAACCGACTGAGCCACCCAGGTGTCCCTAGGCCCCTATTTTCATCTTCAACCATGCACACCTCCTTCACATTAAAAGCAAACACATAAGTTCTCATTTAAAAATGTGCCTCCTTGCAATTATTTCCCTGATGTATCAGATTTAAATTTATTACATTTTAGAACAGACTTTAAAATTTATTTTTGACATTCACATATTCCACCTGATGATTTTAGAAGCATATTCTTTTATTAATATCAGTTTCTAAGTATGTGAGGAAGCTTCTAAGAAAAAACTTTTACTTTTTCAGAAACACAACATAGCTAAGATAAACATCTTGATCTAAGTAACTACAGACTGAGACATAAAAGGTAATACATACTCTTGATTATATTCCAATTTCACTATATAATTGAATACTTTAATTTTTTCTTTTAAAAATCAAAATATCATAAAACTAATTAGGTATCAATCATGAGAAAATCCAAATGCTCAAGTTGAGTTGAAAGCAGCAGCAGTGTAAGTTTTTTTTTTTTTTAACTTCCAAATAAATGATTTCAAAAGGCAATTTAAAAGACAGCAGTGTCACACTTGGATAATCCCATCTATGAGGCTGCATTTATTTTCTCCCTCTTCTAAGTTCTCTGCAATTATCCTTCTCACAATGAAAATGCTTCTCGCTCCTAAGATGAATTGATTTAATCAACTTTTAAGGCCACTTAACTTCCTATGTTTTTATTTATAATAAGTTACAAAAATAGCAAAAGCAAAACAGTCTAATTTCTGGGAGGCCTAAATTCTTTACAGGGTAAACAAAACAGTTTTAGCCCTATTATAAATAAAACTGATTCAGTCAATTCATTTTAGAATACTTAACTATTTGATATTTTATATGCATAGGTCTATTTGTTGTTTTTTTCTTTTTTTAAGATTTTATTTATTTATTTGACAGAGAGAAACACAGCGAGAGAGGGAACATGAGCAGGGGGAGAGGGAGAGCGAGAAGCAGTCTTCCCGCTGAGCGGGGAGCCCGATGCAGGGCTCGATCCCAGGACCCTGGGATCATGACCTGAGCCGAAGGCAGACACTTAACGACTGAGCCACCCAGGCACCCAGGTCTATTTGTTTTTAAAACTTTCTATAACCAATCTACTTGCAGTTTCTGTGAGGGTTACAATATGCAAGAGGAAGTTTGCATATTTTTAGTTTTGAAAATCTTTTTCCTTTCTGAACCAAAATTCTTTACTTATGAAGAACTCTAAAACTTCATTTTCATATCTAATTCTGAAGAAAGGTCATTCAAAGACAAAGTTTTTTCTTAATATTGTAATACACGTCCTCTGGATCTAGAAAACTTATCTTCTTTTTTTCTTAAAGATTTATTTATTTATTTTAGAAAGAGAGAGTGCGCGCACGCGCATGCACAGGGGAGAGGGGCAGAGAGAATCTTAAGCAGACTCCGCGCTGAGGGCAGAGCCTGACGGGGGGCTCAATCCCACAACCCTGGGATCAGGACCTGAGCCAAAACGAAGAGTCGGTTGCTTAACCAACTGCGCCACACAGGCACCCCCAGAAAATGTATATCTTAAAGAACAGGAAAGACCCTTGTAGTGCTTTCCATACCAGAGAAGTAAATAAAAAAATGTGTGTAAGTAAGTGGGTGGAAATCCACCACAACATAATAAGGCATCCAAATCATCTTGCTGTGCGGTATATTCACTAAAGAGAATAAAGCTTAAAATATGTAGACCACAGTCTCAAGTACGAAAGTACTATTATTTCTGAAATTTTTTTAAAGATTTATTTGAGAGAGAGAGAGAGAAAGGGTGCACAAGCAGAGAGAGGGGCTCCCACTAAGCAGGAAGCCAGACTTGGGGCTTCATCTCAGAACCCTGGGATCATGACCTGAGCCAAAGGCAGACACTTAGCAATTGAAACACCCAGGCTCCCCATTTCTGAAATATTTTAATTATTAGTATTAATAAACTCTGTAGGACATTTTCCTCACTAAGTAAAATAGAATAAATTGAGCGGCCAAATACATTTTGTGGGGGAACTTTTGTTTTTTTCTTGAGAACTAAGATATTGGAGAACCAATGGAGACTTTTAGAACTAAAAGAGGATTTAGCAACCATCAAGTCGAATTCCCTGTTTTTATGTGTAAGAAAATGGATATTTAAAAAAAGTGGAGTGAAGGGAGCTAATGGGAGAAGTCAGAATTAGAACTCAGCTCTTCTGACCCCACATCCACTTGTTTTTCCACTTTCTCATAGTTCTGGGAAGTAATGTTTACAGATCTGTTGGTGCAAGAATGGATTATCCCAACATCATGTTTGATTTACAAATATCAAGGCAATAAAGTCATGTATTTACAAAACTGGTAATGAAAATAAAGATGATTGTGCTAAACAAAACAAAAGCACAGAAGTACAATCAATGAGAAAACAGGCACCTATCAAATCAAAGAATTATTCACATGAAGACTAGCATGTATTTACACATTTAAAAAATTCAAACATTTGAAAAAATCTGACATTTTTTTAAAGTTTTCATTAATACCTCACTGTGCTTTTCATTATTGTGAAACTATTTAAACCCTAAAATTATTAGGCAATAAACTGTCAAGAATTAATAGCAGACTAAAATATATATAGACTAGACTACCATAATATGCAAAGTAGCTAACTTCTCTAACACTTAGGAGACTGGCCTAAATGGCTTCTAGTCCTATCAAACTATAGGACTCCAGTGATTTTAACCACCTTGAACTCACTGATCGGTATATCCCACTATTTATAGGACAACTCCACCTGAATTTTCTGTAAACACCTCACACACGTCTTTCCTCCAAAACTTCCCGTTCCTTGTCGCTATACACAGTGTATAACAGTGAAAACAAAAACAACTTACTGATTGTATGATATACTGTACTGTATTCTCATATTTACAGTGATGATTTCAGATTAAAAAAATTGCACACACAAAGAAAGTTCTTTCTAATATATACAAATTAATCCCCACATGCTGTTGGTGTCAGGTATTGAGACAACTTAGAAAAAAATGAGAAATTAAACATAAATGACAAAATAGCTACCATCTACTAAGTGTCTGTGACATGCTAGGCACATATGAAAAATCCTATTAATCCTGGTAACAAACCTCTTAGGTAAGTAGTATTTTTATCCCCATTGTACAGTGGGCAAATACTTCAGCTTAGAGGGTAAAGTTACTTGTTCCAAATACTGAGGAGAGGTACTGGAACAAACTCAAATTCTCTCAGAATCCTGGGCTCAATGGCTTCACTAGACTGCCTTCCCTCAAATCCATAATTTACCTCATGGATAAACACAAATTTGTGACTATGGAATAGCCTCAAAACCTAAAGAACTCAGATCTGAAACTAATGAAATGTACTCTTCTAAAGAATGAAAACACATCCTTACATGGAAACGTGATACAGTTTTTCCTCCTACAGTTAGGGCTGCCATTTTTCCATTATGGTTTTCCTTTGGAGTATATTTTAGAACATGACAGTCTTGTACCTAAGGAAACAAATATAAAAAAAACTAAGTATGTGCTAAGATACACTTTAACATATCATACCAGTCACACTGAAGCCATAGGACAATTAGGAATTCCCTAGTTATCTCATCATTCCTCTAACACCAACCACAATCTTAAAATATAGAAGTAAACTTTAAAAAAAAAATGTCAAGCACAGACAGAGCATACAGACAACACACATAGAAAAGTGCCTAAAACATAAATATACAACAGAATGAGTATTTACGAAGAAAATAAGCATTCACCACCAACCGGGGTCAAGAAGTAGAATCCACAAAGCCTGTCTCTTTCTAGTAATTTCCCTCCCCACCTTTTTTTAACCCCTAGAGCAGTGGTTCTCAAAGTGTGGTCTTCAAACAAGCAGCATCAACATCACCTGGGAACTTGGTGAAAATGCTGATCCTCATGCCCCAGCCCAGACCAAATGAATCAGAATCTCCTTGTTTTATAAACCTTCTAGGTGATTAAGGCTTGCTAAAGTTTGAGAAGCACTGGCCTAGAAATAAGTACTATTCTTGACACATGGTAATCATTTACTTACTTTTCCTTACAGTTGCTACCTTTGAAAGCATGTAGTTTATTGTTGCCTGCTTTAGACTTTGTATAAACAGAATCAGATTGTATGTACTTTTCCATGTTTTGCTTCTTTCACTTGTTTATATTTCTAAGTTTCATCCATATTGCTGTGTGTAACTCTCTTCTGTTCATTTTCATTGCTATCCAGCATTCCATTACATGAATACCACGACTTATTTATCCGTTCGGCTATTGGACATTTGGGTTATTTCCAGTTTTGGAGTATTAAGAACAATACTGCTATAAACATTGTCGTAAAGTAATAAAGTCCAAGTTTTCTATTAACACTCAGGAGTGGAACTGCTAAGACTACAAGATTCACCTATCTCAACTTTACCACATAATTATGCTAAATTGTTTTCTGAAGTGGTTGTACCAATGCACAATTCCACCAGTCATTCCTGAAAGCTCCCTAAATTCATTAGAGTTTTAGAAACTGTAATCTTCTCTTTGATCATTCAGAGTTAATAAAAATATCCTAAGGCTTGTAGGCCCCCTGGGTCTATGTGCATGAACTCTCATTTCAATCACTAACATCTGTCTAATCACTTGTCTAAGACTAGGCCCCAAAGATGAACTCAGGTGTCCAAACTGATTTGGGGAATGATGGTCTCCTAACTCTCTCAGTAATCTTTCTCTAATAATAATCATAAAGACAACAGCAGTCAATGTATATTGGACATTTAACACTGTTATATAAGTGTTTGACGTTTATTACCTTGTGCAACCCTCACAAAAACCTTTGAGGTAGCTAATAACTATATCTTTTACCAAATACAATTATATCTTTTGCAGAGGCAGAATGTTCCAAGGAACATAGCTAGGAAGTGGCAGAAACAAGATCTAAAGTCAGATATTCTGTTCTCAGGGACCACATTCTTAACCACTAGTTTGTCTTATCTCAGACAACAAAATGCTGCTTCCCCAGACAAGAATGTTACATTCTAAGTTAGCAAAGAGATCAAAATTTTATTTTTGAGTTGAAAGAACGAAAATAAGATGGGACTAAGATTTTTTTCCAATTACAAATTCAACTCGTACAGCTGTGAGAAGCTAGGTTACAATCTTTTTTTTTTATTCATGGTTGTAGTTATCCTTATGCCAGTATCAAGAAGGCCACCACTCAGGCAAGAGTGAAACATTCACTGAAACAGAAGTAAAGTTCTTTAATAGCATTTATGCTTGACATTAGCCCATTCTTCATCAGTCATGTATTTCAGGATACAAATACCGTCCATGCAGGTTTGCACAAATAGATCTTGCACACATACTGATCTGTTACATCCTCTGCTTCTTTCTTACCTGAAGTAATGTAACCACATGCTTCTGACCATCTTTGGTCCATAAAGGCATCATACCCAGCTTCAGTGCGATAAGGCCTACTCTAGAGGAACCTGGTAATTAAAAACAAATCAGTGTTATTACAAACTTTTTCAACATTCGCCAACATGAAGCAACAGTATTTCTACACTGTGGTTTCAATATGAGCGACAGACAGTTAAGAAACATGCTAATATATTCATAGATTAAAACACTACTATTCCTCAGAGATGTAAGTGACTTCAACCATGGCTGGGTAACACACTGTTACTTAAGAAATCTCTGTATAATGAATAAATATATGGTAACTATAAAATAAAGAAAATAGGTAAACTGATATATTCTGGTTTTAAAACAATGGTATTAATAGAGGACATGATAAATCCATCCTTATGCTTTGCTTTCCTAGTATCAAGTCATATCTAATGTCATTAATTAGAAAACATCTACTCAAATTCTAAGAACTTAGCTGGCGTTAAGGGATGACACAAGTGGTCAAGTTGCTAAAATATGTCAGCCTCCACCATGCCACTTAGATTTCTTGCCTAAGTTAGTAAAGTTGCTCCACTATGAACTTTTTTTTTTTAAAGATTTTATTTATTTGTCAGAGAGAGTGAGAGTGCATAAGCAGGGGGAGCGGCAGGCAAGGGGAGTGGCAGGCAGAGGGAGAAGCAGGCTGCCCGTTGAGCAAGGAGCTGGATTCGGGACTCGATCCCAGGACTCTGGGATCATCACCTGAGCTGAAGGCAGATGCTCAACTGACTGAGCCACCCAGGTGTCCCTAGAATTTCTGATCACTATATAATTCAACTGTCACAATAAACCCCAACCAAAGACCACTCTCAACCTCAAATAAGGACAGGCCTTATTTTTGGTCTGGCTACACATGGGTTTACTACTCTACTAAGCACAAGGAGCTGATTCTGGAGTTATGCTTGGCAAACCTGGAGTGCTAGAACATTCCAACTGAAAACATCTGTGTGACACAGTGTAGTTTAGATCATACTCCTCCAGCTTTTCTTCCCTGATTTATTTTATATAATTTTTTTTAATCTGAAGGAAATAAAACATATGCAGAATGATTTTCCTTTCACCTAAAAACAGCGTCTTGAGGAGGTCTTGATTACCATCAGACATTTGCTAATAGTAGACCAGCATGCTAGAAATAACCTTGCAAACCAAACCACAATGAAACAGACACACTTAGGACACGAAAAGTAAATTCAAGAGGTGATACATTCATCAAGCAGTCACTATGATTTTGAATGTTCCAGCCACACAGTAACTAGGAAATGAGAAACCATCAAATATAAAATAACTACCTGGTTCCCAAGGATGTAGAGGCCATGGCTCATCTTTCAAAGGACACAGTTTACTTGCTAACTGGGCTTTATTTTCATCAGAGACCAACTGCTTAACAAATGGGACATTTTCCTCAGAAAGATGCTCATCCCACCAAGTACCACTCCTGCCATGGAGACTTCTAACCAAAAGCCAGATGTCCGTTCTGTAAAAATAAAAATTATAAAAGAAATCACAATATAAAAAGTTCCCCCATTTAATGTGGGGAAGAGAGGTCACATGAGTTGGAAAGTGTAGTCTGGGCCTTAGGAAAGGATTTGGTATCTGTGCAAGTTTTTTTCCTGACATTCCTTATGATAATAATGGGGTTCACACTTTGTAAAAGGTCTTCATCTTCTCCTCTGGAATAAACCAATTTCTAACAGAGATGTCCCACCTAGACACAGGAACAGCTGACCCATTTGTATGTGTACTTAATCGTTTACATCCAGTGGAGGTGGCAGAATGTGGGATGCTGATCTCTGATAAGCTCACCTCTTCCCAGCAATGACAAGGCCTAGGCTCAGAAATCCATAAAAGACATGATCTCTGAGCACGTGAACACACCAAGGAAGACCTTGTGTCGGGAAGGAGGTATGTAATTCTTGCACGGAGGGTCAGAAATGAAGTAAGGCTTTCTGTCACCTATCCACCTTTTGTAGTCAGGTACATCCAGGTTAGAGTCCCAATTTTACACTAATTAGCTGAGTGACCTTGGGTAAGTTATTTCCCCAAGTTTTCGTTTTACCTGCAAACTGCAATCATGACAGTACGGAATAATGACAGTGTCTGTGAAACGAGTAACAATAGCAATTATATCTCGTGAGGCTACACGAGCTAAGGCGCCTAATATACCTAACAAAGCATTCAATACATAGAAAACGCCCACTAATTGGTAGATATTATTGCTGCTGGTAATGCTCTCTACCAGTCGCTGGCTCATAAACGTTAAAAACAAAAAATCACCCCTTCACTCCTTTAATGGGCACTTCCCTGGAGTAACGCTCCTTACCCCTCTGTGCCTGCGTTCTGGTACTGCGCCCCTTCCTCCTCCACCCTGGGCAGACCCCTCCGCACTGGGCCATGTCACTGTTCCAGGTCTGTGGTTTGCAGGGACCACAACCCCACACCCTGTCTCTAGCCCACCCACCCGTTTGCCGAGCCCCGGGCAGCACCCAGGCCGCCCGCGCGGCAGCCCAGCACCTGGGCGCCGGCCTGAGCCAGCAGCCTCCAACCAGGCATAGAGTGGCCGGGGAGGGCTTGCCCCGCTCTTCTTTCCTGCGCCCCGCTGCTCTGCTTTCAAGGCGTCCCCACGCTGCAGCCGCGAGTCCGCCACAGGGTCCCGGGAACGTGCCGCCCGGTGTCTGCCGTGGCCCTCAGTGATCGGAAAAGAGCCCCGGAGCCACTTCCGGTCCTTTTCCCAATGCATTCCGGGCACCACGGTCATCCCTGGAACTAGAGTTCCGCCTCTAGATAGTCCTATCTCGGATCCGGGTTAGGATCAGCAGGTGGTTGGGCAGGGACTGACGACTGATTTGTCTCCCCAGGGGTGAAAAAAAGGGATGTTTGGAGTTAAAACTTGGCAAGAATGAGGCGAATAGAGACAGGCTCCTTAAGGAAGCGAAATCACTTCTAACTAATGTGCATTGTGGGGCAGCTCATTGTACTGAACAAACCTTGATATTGTTATACTGGTTTATGTTGAAAACGGCCCCAAAAGGAAATTGTTATTTTTATATTATAAATGAGGGAACGGAGACTCAGAATTTTGGTGCTGGTTCAAAATAGTACATCTGGCAGACGGACAGAGCTGGCACTGAAACCGGGCCGGCATGTATTAACTGTAGAATATGGCCAAGGTGATGATGCGTGGCTTGCAGGCCTGGATCATACAGAATGTTGCTACTACTGTCTTGGTCCCTTGGATTGCTCCCTATGGGGAAAGACAGCAGTCATGTCCTACAGACACTCGAACAGCCCTGTAGAGAGGCTCTTTTCCAGCCAGAAGTGAGCCACCTAGAAGTGGATCCTCCAGTCCCAGGCAACCCTTCAGATGGCTGCATCTCATGAAAGACCTTGAGCCTGAACTGCCCAGCCAAGGCTCTCACAGGTTCCTGACCAGAAGAAATTGCTAAAGAGAATAAATGATGACTCTTATTTTGACTAAGTTTTAGGGTGATTTGTGATGCAGCAGTAAGTAGCTAATATACCTTCTATACAAATAAAGCCTTGTCCTGTGTTCCAGACCCAGCCTAATCAGCATGCATGTGCCTTGGGCACTCATTCTACTTCTCCAAGAGTCCATTTCCTTATTTGTTAAATGGGTGTTTGTAGAAATTTGGAAACAAGAACTTGAGAATTTAGCTATTTCAACCGTCTTTTTTTATTAGTGATCTGGCTAGCCTGACTTAAAATCTCCAGGCAATGAGCAATTCCTGGTTACTACTTGGAATTCAGTAGGCTCAAAATCTTTGCTTTGTTTGCTTTTCCATTCAACCAATTGTTATTGCGGTTACCTGGGACACTTCCAAATAATATTTTGGGCCTTGGAGGAAAAATTTTGTCTCTTAATTCTAGCCAGGCTACCTGGCTTCCCAGTTACATAAGAAAGGCTCTTCATTGAACAAGCATACCTCGAGGCATGGTACATGTAAAAAGCTGGAGGAAAGACGACTTTCCTATCACTGCCAATAGCTAGCATTTCTTGTGCATATGGTATGTACTCAGTGTTGTGGAAATCTATCAAAGACCACTGGGAGCACACCTGAACTCATACAAGGTTAAGTTTAGTTAGCTTGTGATAAGAGAAAGCATACACGTGATGATGTCTTTACGAGTTGAGAGGGGCTTGTTATAAGATTTGGACTTATGCCAGATGATTTTAAGTTGGCATCAGGGAAGCTGGGACTCATTTTGGAATGCTATCAAGAAGCAAGGACAGTTCAGCTATTGGGCATCTCGAAAATTTTGTTCTGGAGGCAGGAAGAACAAAGTGAGACTCCGGATGATGTTGGTATGAAGGCAGAACTCACTCAGAAGAAGGAACTGTTAGTCACTTTGTAGCAGTGGTGTGGCCTTGGGTATGGTCTGTTAGAAATCTTCTATTGATGTTCCATTATAAACACTGTAGTCTGATTACTAACAGAATTTATTTTCACTCTTTCAGTTTATTTTCCACTTAATCTTTATAACAACCTTATGTGCTAATACTATAATTATCTCCATAAAAAGTCAAGGAAAAAATCACAGAGAGGTTACATAACTTAAATAAGGTCACTCAGCTAGTATGTGGTAGAGCCAAGATTTAAATCTCAGGAGTATGAGCACAAAGCTTGTGCCCTTAGCAATTTAGTTTCTTTGGCTCTCTGTGACAGATATTGCATTAGAATCTCTCTAGGGCTAAAAGGGAAAGTTAGTAAGTAAACATATCATACACCGTGGTCTGTGAGTACTGAGGAGGCAGCCATTTAGTCTAGCCTTTGCCCCTGGTGCCATTTCTCCCCAGGTCCATAGTAGAGATCTTGAGTCAGTGAAACCCTTAGCAGGCACCACTGCTTAACTGAATCTAAGGAAAACATGCTTTGTCTCCTGTTATGTAGCACACGTCACCTGATTGCAAGCTGGACCTGGAGATGGCATCATGTTTGATTTTGTCACTGCAGTATGCTGCTAATTGACAATGACCAGGCCCAGTTCTCGAAGAAATCAGCCGGGACTCCTTTAGGGCACTCAAGCACCATGCTCAAGATTCTTATACTTTCTGATGTCATCCTTCAGATCCTGCCCTACCTTGGACACCATTTGGCCTCTCTGGGGCTTCAGTTCCTCATTGGAACAAAGATAACCTCTATAATCTCTTTTTAGTACTACAATTCTATAATTCAAAAAGCTGATTTAACAAGTGTTCCCCTTTTTAAGTAAAACATTAAGAATAGATTCACTTCTGAATTTCTAAAGCCATGTCCAACAAAGGAGAATCATCACAGAAGGAGTAGGTTTCAAACCAATGGTTTACTAGAAATATCTTTTCTACGTGTTTCTGCTTTTAGGCTCTTTAGTTCTTTTTTTTTTTTTAAGATTTTATTTATTTATTTGACAGAGAGAGAGAGGGAACACAGGTAGGCAGAGTAGCAGGCAGAGGGAGAGGGAGAAACAGGGTCCCCGCTGAGGAAGGAGTCTGACATGGGGCTCGATTCCAGGACCCTGGGATCATGGCCTGAGCCGAAGGCAGCCGCTTAACCAACTGAGCCACCGAGGCACTCCTCTTTAGTTAGTTCTTATAATGTTTGTGATATATCCTGTATGGTTGGCCTATTGCAGACTAATTAATTATTCATCGATGGTTAACTTACATTTTATATTCATTTATGCTGTCTCTTAGTTCACAACATGCCTTATATTTGAAATTAGAAATCTTTTTGAGGTGAGTTTAAACTTTCCATTAAATTATCCTTGGCTCTATCTCAGGAAACAAACTGAGTATTGCTGGAGTGGTGGGGGGTGGGAGGGATGGGGTGGCTGGGTGATAGACATTGGGGAGGGTATGTGCTATGGTGAGTGCTGTGAATTGTGCAAGACTGTTGAATCACAGATCTGTACCTCTGAAACAAATAATGCAACATATGTTAAGAAAAAAGAAAAAGAAGAAGATAGCAGGAGGGGAAGAATGAAGGGGAGTAAGTCAGAGGGGGAGACGAACCATGACAGACGATGGACTCTGAAAAACAAACTGAGGGTTCTAGAGGGGAGGGGGTGGGGGGATGGGTTAGCCTGGTGACGGGTATTAAAGAGGGCACGTTCTGCATGGAGCACTGGGTGTTATGCACAAACAATGAATCATGGAACACTACATCAAAAACTGATGATGTAATGTATGGTGATTAACATAACAATAAAAAATAAAAAAGAATTATCCTTGGCTCTCTTCCATTTTTCTAAAAGCTGTGAGAATTTAGCAAGTTCTAAAATCAAGAGGGATGTTATGAAGGTGATCTGAGCATTGGATGGGGGAATAGATAAAATGAACTTTAAGAAGCTTTGAACTTTGAGATTCCATTGCTAGCTGAACAGAAAACTTAAAAGGCCATATTGCAAAATCCACAGATGCTCATTCAGTAAGATGATGAATTCTGTTTCAGCGTCCTCCAGTAAAGCCAAGTTACAATTTTCAACTTCGATATAATGCTTTTAAAAACATAATTTTTATTTATAAATTCTTAAGTCAGCCTAGTTATTATAGGGATCCAAGAGATGACCATACTGGAAAACCTAAAAAAAAAAAAAAAAAAAAAAAAAAAAAAAAAAAAAAAAGAAGAAGAAGAAGAAGAAGACAAAGGAGGAGTGAAAGGAGGAGGAGGAGAGGGAGGAAAAAGAGGAGGGGGTGCCTATGTAGTGATGTGGGTTTGAAATTTCTCAGCATCCTGCCCTCCTCTGTTTTATTCAGAATGGTTTTGAAACTTAATGTAAGTAAGCCCATCTACGTTGCTTTAAAACTCTTTGATGACTGAACATAAGTGTTAGCTATAGACAGTGGGCATCATCAGACAGACCCGACACATCGCATGTGAGGGGACCAAATACTCTAAACCAAAGCCAGGTCCTTCTTCCTGGTCTTTCTCCTGATGCCAGTGTAGTTCTGATGGCTGGAGTGTGGTTCTAAACCAGTGAATATTCTCGTCACCTGGAACCATGGTCAGGGTGTCTCCTCTGAGCCCAGAAGATACAGAGTCTTGAGAAATTCCTAGAGACTGAGTTCATTTGGGATTTTGATTAGTCTTGGAAGGGGTCCCAGAAGAATGAGAAAGAACTAACACATCACTCTTGCTGAGTGGCAGGCACTGTTCTGAGTGCTTTACATATGTTAAGTCCCTCCTCACTTATCATGTAGGTACTGTGTTCTCATTTGCAGATGTGGAAATTGAGGCACAGAGAAAACCAGCAACTCACCCAAGGTCACAGACCTCAAGTTTGTTAAGTAAGTGGTGGTTTTCAGAGTTGAGCCCAGGCAAGGTGAGTCCAGAGTCCAAGTGCCAACTGCTCTGTTGTACTGCCTCTTTCTCAAGAAGAGAAAGCTGTATGGCACGATGTTGGAACGCTGAACCTGGCATTCAGGGGCTGCCCCAGACAAACAAGGACTGGGGATGGTCGTGTTAAATCTGCATCTTTAGAGATTTGATTAGCCTGGATCAAAATCAGTTGGGCTCAGGAGGGAGCAATGAGGCCAAACTTCTTGAGATAGTTACCCATCGATTGTGTACAACTTTCTTGTCAGGAAAGAAACAGGAGGCTCTGTGATGTCCTAGATCAGTGCCTTTCAAACCTGAAGATACTTAAAAATTACCTGAGGATCTTGATAAAATGCAGAGACTGGTTTTGTAGGTCTGAGGTGGGGCCTGAAAGTCTGCATGTCTAACAAGCTCAAGGTCATGTGTGTAGCTGCTGGTGAGCAGACCAACTTCGAGTAGCAGAAAGAGTTCTGAACTCAAAGTCAAGAGACTTGGGATCCAACCTCAGCTCTAAACTGAACTAGCAGTGTGACACTGAGTAAGGCACTTCCCTCTCTGTTTCTTCATCTGTGAGCTGGTAGAGGAGCAGGGTTCATCCGGCTGAGGCTCCTTCCAGGCTTTTTAAGTGAAATTCTTTATAAGAGACAGAGTAATGCTCTCCAAAGTTATCCACATCTGAATCCCTGGAACCTGTAAATGTGTTCTGTTACATGGCAAACAGGACTTTGTAGATGTGATTAGGGTTAAGGGCCTCAAGATGTAGAAATTATCCTGGATTATCTAAGTGGGCCCTAAATGTAATTGCATGAGTCTCTCAATTTCAATTCGGGGAAACTTCCCGGCTGCAAGAATAAAAAAATGTAAGGCAGATGTAATGTGGAAAGGATACAGCTGGCCTCTGCTGGCTTGGAAGACGGAGAGAGGAGTCCACAAGTCAAGCAATGTGAGTGGTCTCTTTAATATAGAAAAGGCAAGGAGTGGGTGCTCTCACCCACAGATGGATGCAGCCCTGCCAACATCTGCAAGTTAGCTCAGTAAAACCTGTGTTGGGCTTCTGACCTCTAAAACTATAAGCTGATAGATCTGTGTCATTTTATGCCACTAAGTTTGTGGTAATTTGTTATGGCAGCAATAGAAAATGAATATAAACCTTTAAGCCCAAAGTTCTAAAGGCTGGCAATTCATAGAATAAACAGACCTTGGTTTGGGACCATTTTGAGATGTGACAAAAAGATTAAAATCCCTGTTGTATCTTCAAGTTTACTTTTGAGTCTGAGAAAAAGAATCCTTGGTAAGAAGCCTCGTATCCATTGCCAATTGCATTATTTTGTACACACATATGTTAGAAATATTTATTGAATATCAACTATGAAATATATAGTGCTTGGCACATGTTAGGTGCTCTGCAAATACTGGTTGAATGATCAAATGAATTTAAATCATACTGCACTAAATGCAGGGGGTAATGAAATAATAATGATAATACCTGCTCTGTAATGGGGCATTTTACATGCCAAACACTGGGCTCAGAATAGATACCATCAAGATTGCTCCTGACAGTAATGATAGACATGGTCACTATTTTACATAGGTGATTGTACATGAGACTACTCAGAGAGTAAGTAACTTGCCCAATTAGTAAGTAGTCCAGCTGGAATTCAAAACTTAGGTCTGTTTGACTCCAAAATCTCCAGTCGCTCTACTCTTTTGCTTCTAATTCAAACAAGCAAGACAGAATAAGCTCAGTCCTCAAGGAGAACACAGCGCAGCAGGCAAGGCAGAGGAGGTCAAGAACCAAAACGATAAGTGCCAAAGCAAAGGTATATTTACAAAGTTCCCCAGGTGGGATACTCACAGGGGAGCTAACGTCTGAATTACTCCTTGAGGGGAGAATAAGAGTGCTCAGGGACAGTGTAGGGAAAGGACATTCCAAGTAAAGGGAACATGGTTCCAGGTACTATTGCTGGGTAATAAACTACCTCAAAGTTTTTGGCATGAGAACAACCACCATTTTATTATCTGTGGGGCTTCTGTTGGTTAGGAATTCAGAAAGGGCATAGAGGGGATGGCTTGTTTCTGCTTCTTGATGTTTGGGAGCTCAGCTGGGATGACTCAAAGCCTGGAGGTGATGTCAGATGAGGGGCTGAAATCATTTGAAGGCTCATTCATTCCATGTTTGGTGCTTGATGCTGCCATCAGTCAAGACCTCGACTAGGCTGTTCTCTGGAACATCTCTATATGGCCTTTCCATGGGCTTACTTGGGCTTCCTTGCAGCATGGTGGCTGGGTTCCAAAAGCAAGCATCTCAAGAGAACCAGATGTAAGCTGTGTCACCTTTTATGACCTATCGTCATAAATGACATGGTATTCCTTCACTTCAGGTACAAGTCGGCTGAGATTCAGGGGGGTAAGAACATAAACTCACTCCTCAATATGAACATGGCAAGATCACCTTGTAAGAAGAGCAGGTGGGATGGGAGACGTTGTGACAGCCATCTTTTGAGAATATAATCTGCCGCAAACACCATGTGTATTTCCAGTGAAAGAAAGGAAAGCATTTGGGTAGTTGCAGGAATTGACCACTGGCTGACACATTTACCATGACAGATTTACCCTGGAAAAAAGTTCCAGATTATGTCTGGCTGGTTTACAGGAAAGAAAATCAGATATATTCCAGGTTTTCCTCTACTCCCTCAGACAGCTTCTGGGTAAGAGTCTAGTACATCCTCTGTTCAGAGAGACAAAGTCCTGTAGGACCGTGTGTGCCCAAGAGGACTTGGATATGACCCGCGTGAACAACACCCCCTGGAGCAGAAGGAGAGACTGGCCATTGAACGGGGCGAGCCACTGACCCCGAGGGCCCTTCTAGCTCTGCCTGTGTCCCCTGGTGGCGAGGACTAGGCAGCGGGCTGGCGGGCTGCGTCCTGGAGGAGGAGCGGCAAACTGCGAGGGGCAGGGAGGGCGTGGCCAGACCTGCTCTGGAGTCAGGAAAGGACAGTGGTTCCTCTCCCTGTGGTATTTAGACTCCAGCCAGGCCTGGCAGGGTCGTCATGGCAACTCGCTTGTCCGCGTGGCTGAGCTGAGACAGGATTCCCTTAGTAACCGAGGAGCCCGGGAGATGATGCTTAAAATAATCTTTTATGCCCAGGCAGAAATGCCTTTGCAGTTTTATTAGCCACGAAGCATCACGGGGCATGGCTTTCACTCCCACTTTATTTCAAAATGGAACAAAATGGCTTTTTAAAGCAGGAATTTCCAACCCAGGGCCAAATGCTGTCTTCACTCCATGGAGCACACAACCCGCTGTGACCAATGAGCGTCACCGCCGAGTTTCTGAGAGTTGCTGGGGGTCACTATTATATAAATTACCTTCAAATAGTCCAGGCGATCTCTGGCTGAAATCACTGGGCTCCATCTAGTCTCTTTTCTATTTCCTACTGAAGTATCCCCCAGTCTCTCAGAAGGGCAAGTAGTTATGCTTGGCAAGACTCGACCGCTTGGGCCATTTAGCCTGACAGCCCTTACCTCTGACACCCTCCCAGCTCATATCACCTCTTCGATTTTCCCTCATCTGCAAGGTCTGCTTTCCACCTGCCTCCTCCATGACAATCCCCTCATAATGGCACCCCCGGCAGTGAATTCCTCTCCTCTCTTAGCCCTGACCCTGTGCACACATGTTCTTACATGGTATTATTCTCTTTAGTATAAGCAGCGAGAAGCTGCAAGTTTAGAAACCGAGTCTTCGCGACCAGACTGCAAACTCTTTAAAGGCAGGGTCATGCATAGTCCCTCAGCTTTCCCAGAAACCCTACACCTATAATAAAAGCTCCAGAAATAGTTGGAAATTTTAACTTTGTGACTATGCCAAAGACCACTGAACTGTACACTTTGAAAGGGAGAGTTCTCTGGGATGTGAATTATACCTCATTAACAAGAAATTTGGAGATCTGTGGAAATCTGTTGTGAAATCCCGAGAGTGGCCAGCATTACCACACCGACCAGAGTACAGGAACACTGGAGCAGTTATTTTGTACATCGTGAGGTGTACGGCTGGGGTGAGAGAGCCTGAGCTTGAGTCACCAAATGTCTAGCATGTTCCTTCCACCTTCTCCTCCACCCGCAGAGCACTTGGTACACCCACGTAATGGCTAGCAGCAGTCTTTATTTTTAGAAGTGGGAAGGTCTGGGTTCAGATCCTGTTGCTGCTACTATTTCCACGCACGCACGTGAATCACTTAGTTTCTCTGAGCTTCCTCATTGGTAAAATATGATTTAAAAAAATGCCTCCTTCTCCAGGCAACAGTACAGATGAAACGAAATGATGCACACAATGTGCTTAACACAGTACTTGGCACATGGTAGCAATGAAACAAGAGCTGACTACTTTTTTTATTAAAAATATTCACATTCACTTTCTGTTAGATATTACAATAATCATGAAAAATCTCAACTCATCCTTTTTTTGGCTTTCCCATTGGTATTTTCTCCATGAACAATTTCATCTTGACGCAATTATGCCAGATTCCTAACAAGACGTTAGGGGATCTCTTCATCATTCTTTGGCCTCAAGTTCCTTTATCTCCATGTTTGCTGATCACCTCTTAAGACTACAGAGATGTAACATGTACAAGAATAACGCTACCATTATTTAAAGACACCATCATCTACATCTGGACAAGGTGTTCATGTCAAGCCCATTCCTCTCTCTTCCTTTCATCTCCTTCTATCCCTTTCTTTCTCTTTGGAATTCACAATCCCCAGTCCAGGAACACTACAGAGAATGCCACATGTGGGTCTGCAAACTTTGCCATAAAGGAAAACAGTCTCCTTGAAGGGAATCAGTCATGATGGGAACAGCCATGTGTTTGAGAGAACATGTGTTCTCCAGAAACGAAACTACTGTTATACCATACTAGTAGTAATACTAGCAATGAAAAATGCTCATAATACATTTAATTTTAAGGACATTTGTATAGTGTCTGGTGTGACACTAAATATTTTGCAAATATTATTTCATTTAATCCCCAGAGCAATCTGTGAGGAAAGCACTGTGGCCAGAAAGGTTAGGTAAATTGTCCAAGACCACATATCTAGTAAACATCCCTAACAAAGCCATGGACCTAGTTCAGTCTGGTTTTGAACCCAGGTCTCCCAATTCCCATTCTATTTTTCTAGTCTACATGATGCTGGGGCCTTTGGTTTGCTGTTTTGGATGAGTGAAAAGAGAAGTTATCTGTCAAATGTCTCCTTGCTTAAGTTGTGGCCAGCAGGGGAGGGCAAAAATGATCTTTAAAGCAAAATATCAACAGATTGGAAGTGTCTAATGTAAAATGTCATTTCAAGTATGAAAGTCCTTCTGCAAAAGGGAGTTTGGGACTTGGTCAGGCAACCAAATAGAGTACATTAGGAATGGATTCCTGGGGGAGTTGATTTTGTCACCTAAACTTGGCACTTTCTCCCTGGGGCACAAGTAAGGTCCCAGTACTGGGCAGTGGGGAGGCTTCAAGCAGAATAGTTGGCAGTCATAATGGATGCTCTCTTGGACTCAAAAGCAGAGTGGTCTTTCCCAAGGAGAAAAAAGCCAGCCTACAGGACAAGGAGCCATTCTTCTTCAAAGTTCCCTCAGTTTCCCCTTGCCTCAAACTTCCAGCAAATTTAGAGAACACCTTAATCACCATTTCCCTCCTGCTTCCAAGAATGTGAGAGAGATTTGATCTTAATCTCTCCATTGTTCCATGCGTATAAATCTGAGTACTCTTATTCCTAGTCCTGAAATGAAAAATGCAGTGGCTCATCATATAATGAATGTCAAAGGGAAATAGTAACAAGTGGTTAGATATAGACTATCAGGAAGGAACACAGTGGGTTTCCCAGAGGTGGAGGACTGTAATTGCCTGTCCTTTTGCCCTTTCCCTGCGGTGGAATCTCAAATGATTTTATCCAGTCTAGGAACAAATGATCCGTTTCTCCTGTTCCTTTTCCTTCTCACGTAAGAAGGGAAGTAGAGGCTGGTTGAATGTTCATTTCATTCAACAAATATTCAAGTACTTTCCATGTTCCAAATCTTATGTTCCTTCTGCTATCTGGGTGCTAAATCCTACGGGAAAATCAAAGATGAACCTGTTCTCCAATGTCCTAAGGCAGAATACTTACGATAAAATATTTTTTTTAAAGATTTTATTTATTTATTTGACAGAGAGAGACTGAGAGCAGGAACACAAGCAGGGGGAGTGGGAGAGGGAGAAGCAGGCTTCCCGCTGAGCAGGGAGCCCGATGTGGGACTCGATCCCAGGACCCTCGGATCATGACCTGAGCTGAAGGCAGACGCTTAACGACTGAGCCACCCAGGCGCCCACGATAAAATATTAATGGATAAGTAATATCATATTAATTTAGATACCTCTCCTCCCTACAAGAGTTCAGCGACCAGAAAGGAGTCAGGGAGCCGGGTTGTCTTTGTGGCTGGTAGGAATAGAGAAGAACGGCTGGGCAGCACTCTTTCCCCTTCCCCCTCTCCTGCCATCTTTCCTGTCTGCCCAAGGTCAAGCTGCATTAGAAATCTTTGGTTGCAAGCAACAGAAACCCCACTTCAACTGGACTAAGTGAAAAGGGGATTTATGGGCTTTGGTGGCTGAAAATTCCAGTGTCAAGGCGGGATCCAGAGGCTGACGGAGGTCATCAAGTGGATATCTTATTCTTTTTGTTATTTTACCTCTTAGAATTTCCTCTGTTTTGGCCTCATTCCCACAAGGTGGCAGGATGCCTCCTTGTCCACGCAGCTTTCTGTCCCCTCAGTGTAGCCACATCAAAGGAAAGTTACCTTCTGCTGAGAGCTCCAGCAAGTTCTGGGTTGGGATTTTTTGGCCTGGCTCAGGTCACATGTACATCCCTGAGCCAGTCACTGTGATGAGGACCATTCAGTGCTGCAGGGTTTCGCATTTTCTTTTAGCCTACCTTATTATTATTATAATTATTATTATTGCCATGCTTTTGTCTTCTAGTCTACACAACTTGCCTGGTATGCTATAAATAATGACTTAGAGACCACTTCCTCTGTGCCATCCAATGAGCCTGACATTTTATTTTATTTTATTTTATTTTTTTAAAGATTTTATTTATTTATTTGACAGAGAAAGAGACGGCGAGAGAGGGAACACAAGCAGGGGGAGTGGGAGAGGGAGAAGCAGGCTTCCCGCTGAGCAGGGAGCCCAATGCGGGGCTGAATGCCAGGACCTTGGGATCATGACCTGAGCCAAAGGCAGACGCTTAACGACTGAGCCACCCAGGCGCCCCAGAGCCCGACATTTATAATATATTATCTCTTCAAGTCCTCACGAGAACTCTAAGAGGTAGAGGGTATTGCTTCCATTTATTGGTGAGGAATCTGAGCTTCAGAGAAGGTAACTCAATTTAATATTCTCTGGGAAACATATTTCTGCCTGACACCAAAGCTCTCGCTCATAACCATCACAATTCTGCCTTCTTTAGGAGGGTCAGGCCAGCTTGTTAACTATCCTTGCTGGAATGGATAAATGTGCATCCTGGGATGAACTGAGATCTGCAGAATGGCAGCTCAGCTAAGCTTGTTCTGATCTTGCAGATATGAAATAAAGAGACATAGATGGAATGTGGTGGTAATTTCTGGGCCGTGGCTATATTTAATGATATTTTTAGCCACTTTCAATTCATTTGATTCCTATTGAACTCTAAATGAATTAGTTTCAATTATGAAATTATTTTCTCAGCCTAATCCAGTCTCTCTGGGTGTACGTATTTTTAATATCTCACATTCCAGTCCACCTGGGTTTGACATTTGGTGTTCTGATTGCTTTCCATGATGCAAGGATTTCAATCCCAGTGGATCCCAGCTTATTGCCAAGGATTTACCTTTGGATTGTTAATGAATGCCAGAGGTCCTTCTTAGCACGTCTAGGTTACTTGGAAAAATCATTTGGTATGTGAGAGAGAAGAAAAGATTTTCCTTTTGAAAAACCTCATGCCTTTTAATCATCTGTGAAAGAACTTCCTTTCTTAGAGATCTCACGCCGGCTTCCAGGATGGGAGCAATACAGGGGAAATGGTGTCTGTTCATTTTAGAGCGAGCCTGCCAACCTTGGGTTCTGCTTTCAATTTTATAAAAGTGAAAGTTAATGAATATATATACATATACGCATAAAGAGAAAGGGCACTCCATAGACGATGAGAAATCAGTGTCTATTTGAAGCTTTTTTTTTTTTTCTTTCAGAAATTCTTGGGTAAGACTAGAGACATTATTCATCATGCCAGAACTTGAAGCTGTATTTACTTTCTGGGGAAAAGTATTTTTGTGTTCTGTTAACAAGGCTGCAGTTTTGGGATCCTCTTATGCTCCCAGGAATCAGAAACACAGACAGGAGTAGAATGGCAGCGTGGTGCTTCTTTGTGAGTCCACGCTGGGCTTTTTATAATAGAAACTGCTGTAAGTTTAATCAAATAGGAAATGCATACAAAACCTCAGCGTTCTTGGGTAAACTTCAGAGTTAGATTACTCACCCCAAAGACCCGAAAAGGTCAGGGTCCCAGGCATAGTTACAAATCCCAACATTTCTTTGAGTAACTGCAAATGGCAGAAGAACCTTTAAAGCCACAATATGAAGAAGGCTTAGATGTATTCTGACACTGAAGAAGAAAGGAAAATGGGATTGTGGGGATAAATGTGTGCCATTGTTGGTGAATACGAAATTTTTGTAAGTATTTAATGAAGTGTTTCTTTTCCTCCAATGAGTTGTTAAATTAATGATGCATTTTATAATCTGTGAGTTCTCAGCACAAACAAGGTATCCAGTTTTAAGTGTATCTTCTTCGCATTAAAATGTCCTTTGTTCCGTTCAAGTATTCAGGAAAGCTTCGGTTAAGTAACTGCTGTGTGTTCTTGGCTTGACTTCAGGGAGGTCCGCGAGGGAATTGTGTCTGTGGTGGTGGGAGTGGGGAGTGGGGGGGTGAAGTATGATTTAAAGAAAAATTCAGCAGCCCAGAAATGTGTTAATGAGATTTGGGTGGCAGGAGGTGATTAGCAGGAGGACCTGGAGCCAGGTCCAAAGAGAGAAGTGAGGCTGGGTTTGGGAGGGCAGCCTGGTGAGTGGCTGGACTGCCTTCTAATCAAATCAGGGGGTATTAGAATGTTTGTTTTTTTGTTTTGTTTTGCTTTGCTTTAAATTAAGGTGAAATGCACATAAAGTAACACGTACAACAGAAAATCAGCCATTCTAACCTGGACAATTCAGTGACGGTTTGTGCATTCACACTGTGGTGCACCACCATCTCCAAGACATTTCCATGACTCTGTTCTATTGGGGGTTTTAATGAAAGGCTGGAGAAGTCTGGGAGACATCTGGATTATGTAATTACATTACGTAAACCTTAAGGCACTGGCTACATTCTCTTGTGTTGGAAGTTTGTTGTCCTTAATGGTGTTTGCCTGAAGATCTTTGTGTTATACTGAGAATTTTGGTGTAATGGAATTTAATGCACTGGAATCTGATTTCTGCTCAGCAGCTGCATTTCTCAGAGGACCGCAGTGAGGTTCTATCACGCACCTCGTTCCCTCCCATCAGAATGTACCCCCCTTTCCTGATTTATTCCTGCATGCTCTCATCATGAATTGGCACCAATAATAAGACGTGGGGTGCAAAGGTGGGTGAGACAGCGCTCTGCTCTGTGGGAGAGACTTAGTTCTAGTTGGAGAGAAAGATTCTGACAGAGGCATGTACAAGCTAAATGAGGCAAGGGGCAGGAGGGATGCTTGGCCAAATCCAGGGGCTTCTGAGGGGAGCTGGTGCCTGAGCTGAGGCTTTAAAGATGAGTAGAAGTCAACTGAGTGAAGGGATGGCAGGGAACGCTTCAACAAATGCAGCAAGAAGAGGTGGCTAGATCACAGTGTGAGGTGGGTTGGCCAGAGGTGGGCAAGGATTAGATAGGGGACAGTGGATGTCAGATGCATGTTGTGTTCCCAGATGGGAAAACTGAGACTCAAGAGATTATCCAACTCTTATGTAGCAAAGATTGGACTTGGATCCACTTATCCTGGCTTGAAAACACTCGGTATTTCCACTGAACTGTGCTCAAGAGGAAGGCACAGAGTGTGGAGGTATTTAGAAAGTAGAATTGTTTAGGACTAATTTGAAGGTCTAGGTCATGTGTGGGGCAAAGCGGAGGATGCTGCTGCAAATGGCTGGCAGGCTTGCTGTTTCTTCTCACATGCGTCACTACCTCTCTCCCTCTACTCTTTTACTTCCAGTATTGAAGAACATCTTCATGAGGAAGTCTTTAGATATTATAGGTCTTAAATGCTGAGGCATGGAAAATATGTGCAATAAGATTCCAAAGTCCTAGAATCAGAAGGCAGCTCTAGGTTGCGAGCAGAGCCGACACCATGTATTTTTCCTCCTGCTTCTTCCAAGTCAACCATCCAGCCCCATCCTCGCCCTCAAGCCTAGTGCAGGGTTGGTATTTAGCAAGTGCTGGAAAGACTGAAAAAGGGAGCTATTCAAACAGATTTAGAATGAGCTCTCCTGGGCAGAGATTTGGAATCGGCAGGTATTTATACTACCACTCCTTGACCTCGTCTATATTCTCCTTCTGTCTCCACAGGCAGCCCTTTTACAATTCTTGAACATACCACATTTTGTTTTTGAATCATCTGGCAATATCTTGCATTCTCTCTGGCAGGCACAATGGCCTCTCAAACATGTCCAACTCCTAATCCCTGGAAACTATAAACATGTTATATTTTATGACATCAGGGGCTTTGCAGATGTAACTAAAGGTACCAGTCTCAGGATAGTGAATCCTGAGTTACCTGGGTGGTCCAGTCTAATCACGTGAACCCTTAAGAGCAGAGAACTTTCTTTGGCTGGAGTCAGAGGGATGCCACAAAAGTCAGAGAGATTCAATGTTTGAAGATACTTGACCCACCAGTGCTGGAGGGGCCATATGGAAAACCTCTAGGAGTCAAGAGCAGTCCCCCTCCCCCAACTGACGGCCAGTAAGGAAATGGGACCTGAGTTCTGCAACGGCACCCAACCTCCTGAATATACCTGGAAACAGATTCTTTCCCAGAGCATCCAGTAAGGAATGCAATCCTGTGGACATCTTGATTTCAGCTTTATGAGGCCTTAGCAAAGGACCTAGCTATCTTCCCGGACTTGTGACCTAGAGAAACTGTGGCATAATAAATATGTGTTGTTTTAAGCCACTAAGCTCATGGTAATCCACACTGCAGGAAGAGCAAACTAATATACAATTTGTCAAGTGGTCTAGAGCAAGCAGTTCCCAAAGTGTGGTTCCCAAAGGTCCCTGAGACCCTTCCAGGGAGTCTGCGATGTCAAAACTCTTTTCATAATAACACGAAGATATAAAATGCCTTTTTCACTGTGCTGATCTTTGTACCAATGTTGCAAAAGCACTGGAGGGCAAACTGTTGGAATCTTAGCTCACATCAAGAAGATGGTACCACACTTGACCAGGAAAGAACGCATGGTTTCATTTAAGGATGTTCTTGATGGAGCAGAAAAGTGAGTAGTTTTATCAAGTCTTGATCCTTGAGTCCATGTCTTCTTCATATGCTGGGTGACAAAATGCAAAGCACACATACAGCATACCTACTGCAGTCCGACCAAAGACGGTTGCCTCAAACGAAGGCATGCGTACCTTCCTGTTGTGACCTGAACTGGCTGCTCTTTTTTGTTTTGTTTTTTTCACAGAACGCCATTTATACTTGGGGTAAAAAAAAAGACTGATATAAACTAGAGTTATTCAGATGTGGGTATTTGGGAGATACTTTCTTGAAAATGAATGAAATGCATCTGTCACTTCAACAAAAACAACTGACAGTATTTGTTGCCAGTGAAAACATTTGAGCTTTCTAGCAAAGTTTAGAATTTTGGAAAACCTGAATCTGGCACTATAATTTGACAGATTCTCAATACTTAGTCTGTCTGATGAGATAGCAGAGATGTTCTACAGCAAAAGAATGTGAGTTTTTTGGTGTGGTAAACTAAACTATGTAAGCATTTTGAACATCTAAATAAGTGAGTGGATCAATATTTCCCAAGTGACTGGTGCACGATGTTACAAAGTCATGCATGGGTAAAAGAACATTGAAAATGCCAGGAAGGGTTTATTGACGTGATTTCGTATTTCACATTGCAACTAACCTTTAAGAAACTTGTTGAGATTTGGTGTGGTGAAAAGAATTAGCACAGTTATTTGAGAAGGCTGAAAATACTCTTCCCGTTACCACATACCTAGCCACGTAAGGCTAGAGTTTCTTCGTTGTACCAAAACCAAAACATCATTATACAACAGGGTGAGTGCAGAAGGAGATATGAGAATCCAGCTGGCTTTTATTAAGCAAGATGTACAATGCTGCTTGCCTTGCGATTTTTGGTTTTGAAAATTTATTCATTCATTCATTCATTTCTTTGTAATCTCTATGCCTAACGTAAGGCTCGAACTCATGACCCTGAGATCAAGAGTTGCATGCTCTTCTGACTGAGCCAGCAGGCACCCCAGAAATATAGTTTTTTATTTTATTTTATTTTGAAATAGTTTTTAAAATACAAATATTTTATTTATGTTAGTATGTAATGGGTTTGTTATTGTTATATAAATGAATTAATAAATATTTTGAATACAGCAAATATTGCTAGATATAAACCACAGAAATAAAATCTCTTTGGGGTCCCTAAGAATTTTGGAGTGTATGTTATCTACTGAGGCCCCGTGGTACGCAGACCACACATGGGTCCATATTTGCCCTCCAAGCCAATTTAAGCCCAGAGGTATTTTTCCTTTGAGTCCTACAGTTTGGCCCTTGTAATATTTAAAACAATAGTTGAATCCTGAATAAATGTGAAATACCACATTCTCCCATTCACTTGCAAAACTGATGGGCTGGCGGCATTGGGTCCACACTTGTGCAGGGCCCCTGGGGCTGGACCCTCTTTGGGACACGTGCTTTCCCGTTTCTCTCCATCCTCACCACAGTCTACTCTTTATGTCCCTTGTTTAAACCTGTTCCTCCTCAGTCGCTCACATGGCTCACTCAGCTCCTGGGAGTGTTTGTGTTTGTAATGTCTGATCCATATGGTCTCCTTGGTGGCAGGAAGTTGGGAAGACCTGGCTGAATCCCGTCTCTCTTCCACTGCTCCAGAGCCCACATCAAGAAGCGGAGATCACCAGATGGGAGAGAAATTTCTGAAATGGAGGCAAAGGTTATGTTTTAAGCCTCATTCTCGCAAATATCCTAATTATCTACTGCTTGATATGGCAAATAGGTATAGGCCCAGGAGGGCAGCTGAAATTCGGATTAGGAAATGGGCTCAGGAGCCAGTCTGCATTCAAATTCTGGCTATGTCTTTTGATAGCTGTGTGACCTTGCGTCGGTTACCTAAACTCTCTATGTCTCAGTTTCCTCATCTGCAAAATGGAATTAATAATATTATCTGCCTCATAGGGCCGGTGGGAGAATTAAATGACATAGTATATAGCAAGCACTTGGAACAGTACCTGGCACCAGTAAGCCCTCAATAATTGTTAGCTACTATTTCTATTATTCTTTTGAGCAGGGCTTCATTCTGGCTACGAAAAAGGAAGTAAGCTGCCATAAGATTCTGGCCAGGCAAATTGGACTCTGTCCTCATCACCCAATCTCACAGATCCCAGAGATTCTGACAGGAATGCAATAGATCCCAGCAGATATTTGAGAATGACATAGTGGTGCATCATTTTGATTGACAGGCATAGCCACTTAATTCACCTCTTACATCGACAATAGATTTGAGATCACTCAAGAGGCACATTAACAGGTCTATTCATTCATTCATTCGATTAGTCATCTCTTTATTCATTAAGTATCTATTGAGTGCTTGCTATGTTCCAGGCACATCTACGTGGAAGCTCATGTCCTTGTTTGGGGTTAGAAACCACCATCAGATAATTCTGTACAATAGGGCCTACATATTTTAATCCCCCGCTTGTTAAAAACAATATCTTTTTGTTTCTGTGGGATTGTGAAAGAGCTAGTCCTAATCTGAGGGCATGTCGTCTACATGAAATAAATCACTGTTAGCGAATTGCCATGAAAAGAGAAACGAGACTATAACTCTCAGAAAAAATTCTGTAAGTACCCAATTTATTCATAAAACAATACAGTTGAAATATTTATGATTTTTTTAGTCATACATTTTTTTTTTTTACCATCACTCCCAAAATGTTGTGCATTTGGCTGACATGTATTTGCAAGATTAGGATCTATAACACTGGAAATCATACAAGGCATTTGCTTTGCTTATTAATATTTCCTCCCGCAACAAACAACGAACAGATCTATTTTGCCTTGTGATTTACCCCCTATCTCTCTCACCAAAAATAAATTCCTCCTTGTGCCTTTTATACCTGCAAAACACTTGTCCATTTCTCCGTGAGAACATTACCCAAGTGAAACATTCTTTCTTCTGGTTCAAGACTGGCCAGTTCATATCAAAACAAAACACCTCCACGCAAAACAATGATCCTAGGCATTTCTGCTGATAGACTTTGTTCTCAGGAGTGATAAAAAGAGGCAACAAGACGCCCCACAGTAAGCTTAAAGATCAACTTGGCAGGCCAGGTTTCTGGGGAGCCATACCGCATAGCCATTTGCCATGGACGAGTTTCTGTGGTTGTGGTCCCACCAAAGACTCTGAGGTCCTTCCTCGGGATTGACATAAAAATGGAACCATCCCCATTGAGGTTGTGGGATGCCTCCTTTGAGAGGGCGGAGGCTGGTGAGGAGGAATACTCCCTAGTCTGTTTAAGGAAGAGGTGTGACTATAAAGCAGTGAGACTGATGGGTATGCAGCTTCTGGAATCAGTCTCACTACTTTTTATTCCCACCTCGGAGACAGGTGGGACTTTTGCGCTACTAGCAGGGGAGAAGTGCCCTTCTCAAGCAGACTAGGTGCTTCCCTGTGTCAGATGGTCTCTGGGACGACACCCTAGAGTCTAGAACCTCAGTATTCTTAAGTGTGGACTGCAATGGCATTACCTGGGACCTTGTTAGAGATGCAGAATCTCAGGCCCACGCACACCTGTTGCACCACCGTCTGACTTGTAACAAGATCTCCAGGTTATTTGTGTGCACATTAAAGTCTGAGAGGTGCTGGGCTAGGTGCTCCAGACCCACTTCTAGAAGACTATGTCTAGGTGGGTAAACCTCTTCTTCAATAAAGAGACCATTCTTAGCAGGGAGGGATTATAGATAACAATTGCAAAAACAGTGTGGGTTTTTTTTTTTTTATTTTAAACATGCAAAATACAGTCCATGCATCTGCCATTTTGAAAAGTCTCTCATCCTGTAACAGATAAAACCAAATTATGTTTTGGCTGTCAACATTCAATAAATGTGTCAAAATGCTTTACAGTGTAAAGATAATAAGAAATTTAGCAAAATTTCAACAAACCTGTATAAAAAACAGATACAGATAACATTTTATTTCAAGGCGACATGCTGTAATGTAAAGAGTAAGTTATAATTTTTCATGTTTCTTTGTAAAAAGTCTTTAACAATACAAGAGCTTAACAGATCCAGGCCTCAGGGCTACACATGCAAAAAAAATCGTCAGTTAAAAATCACCAAAACGTGCTATTTTTTAAATGTGTAAGTGTGTGTGTGTGTTTTTTAAGTACAGGAGTAGTAGAAGTATTAAATATTAGCAGGAATAGTATTTCAGAACTCTGTAAAAGTATGTGGAGTTCACGGTGCTAGTGTCCTGGAAGACTCATACATTTCCGATGAACATTTTGGTTTAATCCCTTTGCCATTGTAATAGTCCACGACTTGATTTGGGACTTCAGCCAACACGCTCTTTGCCAGGGCAGCTGGAGATGCCTGGAGGGAAGAAGAAATCACCGTGACTTTGGCACCTGGCCAAAGGAATCTGATCCAGAATCAGCATAAAAGACTGCAGTCTTGCTCTGAGCAGCTAGTCTCCCTTTCTCTCCTTCCTTCCTTCCTTCATTCATCCGATATTTGTTGAGCATCTACTCCAACCAAGAGTTGTCAGATTGTTGGAAAATGAACCTTTTATTTTATAATTATATTTTCCCATGCTTGTCTCAAAATAGAAAACTATTCACATCTGAAGATGGGGGAAAGTTGGAGGGCAGAATGAATTTTCTTTAAGTTTTGTTCCCAATTTGCATTCAATTCCAGGCACTGTGCTAGGGTTTATGGGTGTGTGGTTCCTGCCATTAAGGGAGTTATAATCATGAGAAGGGAGCCTGGTGTGGCCCCAATGAACACTGCTATACCTGCTACAGCTACAGACCAGCAGCATCACATCACATGGGAGCTTAATAGAAATACAGAAGGCTAGAAGCATCCCAGAGCTACTAAACCATAAGCTGCATTTTAACTCGATGCTCTAGGGTGATTCCTATGCATACTGAAATTTGAGAAGCACAGCTCTAGAGTCACAAACACCCTGGGACCAGAGCACAGAAAATGAAAAGACTAAGTCATCTTAGAGGAAATCACAGCAGGCTTCCAAGGGGAGGTGGTGTTTAAGTTGGGCATGTTTTAAAATGTAGAGAAGGGGAATGACATTTGATCATTCTAGGTACAGTGAGTCATCTGATGGGGCTAAAGAAAGTGTACGTGGGTGTGTTGCGGATTTAGGATTGTGGGGGTATTCAGTTGGAAAATAAGCTTGTGGCCAGGCGATGGAGGGTCTTGAATACCACTAATTAATGTAACCTTTATTCTATCAGCATTATGATCCCACTGTCTGATTTGGGGCAGAGGAAGGTGGAGGTTGGTATTCTGCGTGACTCTGGAGTCATGCAGAGCTGGATCTGACTTCTGGCTCTGGCATTCGGTACTAGCTTTCCAATCCCCGGGCAAGTAAAATTGCCTGAGCCTCATTATTAGCTATTATTGAAGCCGAAAACTTGAAGCCGAGGGACCAGTTAATGGGCGTTTGAGATTCCTCAGCAAAGTAAAGAAAGGGCTAGACTAAATGCCGAATGACCTGGTTTCTTGCTCTTTCCTTCCTCATGTGGCTTGCTACTCAGCCATTCGACTTGGTTAAGCCCCAGTATTCTCAGAGATGAAATAGCAAAGAACAGGGATTGGTTTTATCTCACAGTTTTTAGGAGGCTCAAAAGAGAGACACAAATCTTAAAAACAATCTGAAAACACGGTGAGGGGTTTTTCAAAAGTGACCCCTCACATTTCAAAGATGTCCTAGCATATTGGGCACTTGGCATCCACAAATGCTCTTTTAGTTTATAAATGTCTGCTCAGGGTTGTGGATCAGAGCATGGTCCACACGTACACTAGGGTAGCTATGAAAGCCCCATTCCTACCATTTTCTCTCTAGCCACATCTCATATAAAGGCTAGAAAGCCAAATACTTAATTTCCCAGCCTCCCTTGCACTTAGGGATGGCCATATGACCCAATTTCTTTCTTTCTTTTTTTAAAAAATTTTTTATTTAAGAAGGCCACACGCCCAATGTGGGGCTTGAACTCATGACTCTGAGATCAAGAGTCGCTCACTCTACTGACAGAGCCAGCCAGGCGCCCCAATATGACCCAATTTCATCCTTTAAGACATGAGGATGTTTCTTGGAAAGCTTTTCTTTCTTGGTTAGAGGGGACAGACATGGTTGGTTCTGTTTTCCTTTCCTCTTCCTTTTTTCCTTGAACTAGAATGTAATTCCTGGAGCTATGGCAACTGTTTTATCATCACGAGCAAACAGCAAGGGGAATCACCAAGTGCTCGCCCTGATACTATCAAATCACTGAAAAAAAGATGTGGGCAGCCACCAGTCCCTAACATCTAGTTACCTAAGAACAACGTATTTGTCTTTATACAGTCTAGGGTTTCTCAATTTTGGCACTATTGCCATTTTGGGCCAGATAATTCTTTGGGTGGGGAACTGTCTTGAGCATTGTAGGATGTTTAGCAGCACTCCTAGCCTCTACCCACTACATGCAAATGGCACCCCAAAGCTGTCACCATCATAAATGTCTCCAGATGTTGCCAAAGTTGTCCTTGGTTAAGAACCACTTGTGCAATCCACTGTAAGATGGATCTGTTGTTATGTGAAGCCATGCTATCCCTCAACAGTACTGTCAAATAGAACTTGGTCCAGTGAAGGAAATACTGTGTATCTGCCCTGTCCAATGTGGTAGTCACTAGACACACATGATTATCGAGCCCTTGAAAGGTAGCTGGTGTGACTGAAAAACTGAATTTTAAATTTTTTTTTCATTTTAGTTAATTTAAATTTAAATAGCCCCACGTAGCTATTTGTCACTGTATCTAGACAGCACAGTTTCTAAATGACTCTCCCACTCCTTTGCATATCTGGGCTGGTGGCTCTGGTGAGCAATTAGGACCTGGGGGCATTATCTGGTTGGGAACAGGCCAAAAAAGGGAAAGCAGCTGGTATCAGCAGCGGTATTTATTAACCACCTGCGACGACCAGGTGCTGTGCTAAGCTTTATATAGGCACCACGTTTACTCTTCTAATGTGTCTGTCATTTGCCTCATTTTACAGATGAAAGTCTGTGGCACAGAAAGGTTAAATAACTTGCCAGGAGCTACACAGCTCAGAGTCTATGCCCTGTGCACTTGAAAGCTTTGAGTTATCATGCAAAGGGAGGCAATTCATGGGTTACCGGCTTCCTTCCATTTTCTTTACTGTGTATTGAATTCAGAACAGGTAAGTTTGGATAATGATATGGTTTTCAAACTCTAAGCTGAAGTCCATGAAGATAAGGGGCGTGCTATGCTCCTGGTGTTGTTTTTGTCACCCACAGAGCAGCTAGAGACTGTGTAGAAGACACCTGCGAGCAGGAGCCCACTCCCTTGCGCACCAACGGTCTGTCCTTCCTCTTACCAGCGCAAGCTGCCAGGCTTCTCTCACGGCTGCTCCTCTCTGCTCTCAAGTCCTGTAGCAACATTTGAGCCCCTTTTCACCACCCATAGGTTGCTTAGCACAGTTTTCTGCTGACACCTATGTCCCAACCATGTAATTCTCCAGTACGTTCCTTGGGGCCTGGATCCATGGCTTTATCATCTCGCTGTGCCCACAACAGGCGCTCCATGAATGTTTGAGAACAGGAGGAGGCTGGGGGAGAGGTTGCAACGTGCGTGGCTCTGTGGCTGTGTGTGTGTGTGTGTGTGTGTGTGTGTGTGTGTGTGTGTGTGTGCGCGCGTGCGCGTTTGCATGTGTGTGTGCATGCGGGGACAGAAAGACGGTGGTTTGGGGAAGTGCATGAATCTCCTAGGGAGTGAGCTCTTTTACTCCTCTCCATTCATGCAAAGTAATGGGTGGTGGTCAGTGATGTGGCTACTTCTGTCTGGCTGACAAAATGGGGCAGGACATGAAAATCTGGAAGAACAAGCCCCTCTCCCCACCTTGGGCATTATGCAAGTAAGTCACTTCATATCACTTCAGTCGTGATGAACACGATTGTAGCAAATTTCACCTCTTCCTGTACATCCCTCCACGTAGTGGATCCAGTCCTACGTGCAGACGACCTGAGGGCTTGGTGAGCCTCTTTTATTTAGCAAGTGGTTTCATTTGGAAACACTGCCCCCCCTACCACCCCAGGCAAACTGAAGGGGAGCTATGGTTGCACAGCTAGCCCCTCACCCACGCTTTTACCCCTGTGCTTGCTGGGGGCTTGGGTGTCACTTGGAACTCCCTTTGCATTCAACACTGTAGTCAGGGATTGATTTTAGACTCCTCTAATGATGCTCATTACACACAGTCCTCCCTAAAAGGAGAATCGCAATTGTGCGGCAGTACCATTATGAGCAATACCTTATTGTTCAGGGAGCCCTGGAGTGTTCAGGGATCTCGCTAAGTGGCCCCGGCAGGCCAAGAGATGTAGGGTTCACTGGAGGCTGCTGGGCTCATTATTTATCTGAATGTTTGCTTTAAAGCATGTCCCAAGAAGGTGGCAAACAACAATTTACAAAAAGCATATGCCAAAGGCTCTGACTCTGGTACTGGGACTTGTCGATAATCGACAATGATCCAGCCATTGTTCTGCTCCTATAATTGCCTTACCCAGCGTAGCTGGGGTCCTGGCCTGAGCCCAAATTGGGATTCAGGCATTTCTGGACAGATCTGATAAAATGGCTAGGAGAGCAAAAGGGATTCATTTGAATGAGGGCTTTTGGCTTGAGGAGAAAGGTTTTTCCAGAAAATGTCAGGAGGGAAAGCTCAGAGTGGATGGCTCAGTGCCTGTCCCTTCCTCACCCTGACCCTAAATAACTGACTTCAGGCCTGAGCACGGAGGGGCTGGAGAGGAAGTGAAGGACATTTGCAGCAGGGATCCTGGAGGTGTAGGGACACAGACTTCGCCGCATTAATGGTCCAGGTGACAGCAGGGTCTCTGGAGCATGGAAAGGAGGGGACTCCTGTCATTTCCCAGGGGACTGCAGGGTCTCTTCAGGGCACTGAGGGTTCTGGAGATTCCCTCCTGCCGGGGCAGCTCCAGTTCAATTACCAGCCCTGGGAGCAGGCTCGGTGGCACCCCATGCAGAGCAGAGGCATAGCAGGGGTCGGGGATGCTCTGCTCTGGAGTGGCTCCCATGAGGGGCATAGAACAAAAGAACACAGAGGACTGTCTGTGACAACCCATGTGACTCCCAGATACAGCTGGAGGAGGCTCCGAAGGCTTCTTCAGGCCACTACCAAGCACAGAGGGAGCCTTTGAGAGAATCAGAGAGGGTGTCACCCTGGCCCACTGCAGCCCTAAGGGTGCAAGGTTTTATGTAAATTTTAAAGGTTCCTTTTCAGGGCACTTGGGTGGCCCAGTTGGTTAAACGTCTGCCTTCAGCTTAGGTCATGACCCCGGGTCCTGGGATCGAGCCCCAGTTTGGGCTCCCTGCTCCGTGGGAAGCTTGCTTCTTCTCCCTCTCCCACTCCCCCTGCTTGTGTTCTCTCGTGCTCTCCTTCTCAAATAAATAAATAAAATCTTAAAAAAAGAAAATAAAATGAAGGTGCCTCTTCTTTTGTGGAGTTGATAATTATCCCAAATTTGGAGATGCTTCAGGGTCATCTGGGGACTGTGACACTGCTTGACTTACTATTTGTTATTGATGGGAATCCAAGACTGTAAAGCTAAATGTTAACTTGCAGAAAAGTGATAAGATTTCTGCCCAGTAGAGAAGGTAATCTAAAGATGATGATGATGATTTTTTAACCCTTTTGGTCATTAGCCAGTTTTGAATCTGCCTTAGGAAACTTATTCCAGTATTCCTGCCGCCCCCCCCACGCCACCACTGACCATAATCAACTATTTTATACCCTCCTTTGAACAAGCTTTGTCATCTTTCTGATTCCCTCATTAATGAGTTAAATAAATCTTTGATGCTGCCTACTGTATATTTACAGAGGATTTAGGTTATTATGATTTCAAAAATATACTTTTCCAAGGCAAACACAGGCTTCTCCCAGGGTACATGGCTTGACAAAGAGAACCCATGCTGACTTTTAGCTTCTCTTCGCTACTTCAGCCAGGCACCTTTAGGCAGAGAGCAACCCGCCCAACTGTACATGGAGCCCTGCATGCACTAGAGAGCCTAAATTACATGGATGAGGGCAAGCACCAGTGAAATGCTGGCTGCCACAGTTAGCGTGACTCCTCGACTATTACTTGAGTTACACGTCTTTCTCCAGAGAGTGAAGCTCTACATATCCTGGGTGTGAGACAGCCTGGCCCGGGCAGGGATAGCTGGCATTGCTTTACCCCAAACACTGGTAGGAAACTGTGGGAGTGAGCTTGCTTTGGTTCTGCTCTCCTACAGGAAGCCCCAGAGATATGCGTACGTGTTTGAAGTTCCTGAAGGGCACGAACTGGACGATGTCTCGAAGGACAGGCTCTCCCTTGGGTGACCTAAGAATGCCGTCGTCTCCATCCAGCATCTGCATGTCACTGAAGTCCGCGTTGCCCACCCCGACGATGATGACCGACATGGGCAGGTGCGAGGCGTGGACAATGGCCTCCCGGGTGTCGGCCATGTCTGTGATGACACCGTCGGTGAGGATCAGCAGGATGAAGTATTGCTGGGGTTGACCGGAGGCCAGGTGAGCATGGGGACAGGGAGGTGGGGGAGACAAGGACAATACCTGTTATGCACCCGGGTGGCTTTCGTGTGTACTGACCACAGCGACAGTGCCGACAGACTTTAACGAGTCCTGTGTTGGCAGCCCTAAAGACTTAAGGCTATGATGAATGGAGCTTCAATGCAGGCATAGTAATTGTGGGTTAATTCTAAGAATCACCTTAATGACAGTTACACGGCACAATGTGGTGGACAGAGCAGTGGAGGGGAGTCAGGACAGGCTGGCCTCAAAGCCTCCATTCTCTGAGTTCCTGGGAAAACTTACCTCCTCTGGGTCTACACATCTTCATTTCCTGAGGAGTGGGACCAGACCTCTTCAGCTCAGGGAATTTTCAGAGTCCATAGCTACACTGCCCAATACAATAGCCACTAGCTCCATGTGCCTACTGAGCCCTTGAAATGTGGCTAGAGTAACGGAGGCACTGAAATTCGAATTTTATTTCATTTTAATGAATTCAAATTTAACCTTCAAAATGAAGACTTGATTCAGTTATTGGAAACCTTTTAAATACGTTTGGAACAACTCAGGTATGTGACTCTAGTTTCTCAGCTATTAATATAGAAAACCTAAAAAAGATCAAGTATTTGCAGCGATAATTTAGTATCCAAATTAAGATGATGTATTATAAAATACACATGGATTTTGAAGACTGAGTACAAAAGAAAGAATGTAAGATATTTTATTAATTTTTTATACGGAAGACTTATTAAGATGAGAATATGTTGGTTATATTGGATTAGACAAAAGATATGATTAAAATTAATTCCCTCTTACACTGTTGGAGGTAATGCAAGTTGGTATAGCCACTCTGGAAAACAGCATGGAGGTGCCTCAAAAAATTAAAAATAGAGCTACCCTACGACCCAGCAATTGCACTCCTGGGTATTTACCCCAAAGACACAGATGTAGTGAAAAGAAGGACCATATGCACCCCAATGTTTATAGCAGCAATGTCTGCAATAGCCAAACTGTGGAAAGAGCCGAGATGCCCTTCAACAGATGAATGGATAAAGAAGATGTGGTCCGTATATACAATGGAATATTACTCAGCCATCAGAAAGGATGAATACCCAACTTTTACATCAACGTGGATGGGACTGGAGGAGATGATGCTAAGTGAAATAAGTCAAGCAGAGAAAGTCAATTATCATATGGTTTCACTTATTTGTGGCACATAAGGAAGAGCATGGAGGACATTAGGAGAAGGAAGGGAAAAATGAAGGGGGGAAATTGGAGGGAGAGACGAACCATGAGAGACTATGGACTCTGAGAAACAAACTGAGCGTTCTAGAGGGGAGGGGGGTGGGGGATGGGTTAGCCTGGTGATGGGTATTAAGGAGGGCACGTACTGCGTGGAGCACTGGTGTGATACGAAAACAATGAAGCATGGAACACTACATCAAAAACTAATGATGTACTGTATGGTGACTAACATAACCTAATAAAATAAAATTAAAAAGATTAATTCCCTTGATTCTTTTAACTTTTAAACATGTGGCTACTAGAGAATTTAAAATCGCATATACAACTCCATTATATTTCTAGTGGACAGCACTAGTCTAAAGCCTTGCTAACGGAGGGTGTGGGTTGCTGCCTCTTGCCCCAAAGGCCATACACCATGGTCTGGTCCAGTTTGAGTGTGCTTGTGGTGCTGAGCTCCTGTGGCTTCTTGCTCCAAGTCCCAGCTCCCTGCCTGCAGCCTGGCTGGCCTTTTTCCACCTGTATAGGCTGAAGGGGGCTCATCCGAGAGCAAAACTGGAGAAGACATTCTGTCTCCATCAGCACAGGGAGGGCTCACGACCTGCTATGGGGTCTGGAGAAGGAAGGCCAATTCATGCCAATCTAATGTAATTTTTGCAATATGCCCGACATCTGCAGGGGGTAAATGTGGGATTAGTAAGCCATTTCAAGTTGCCATATTTCAAAGAAGAAAGGCTGGATAGCCTAGCCACATTCTGAAAACATCTGGTTTTGAGAATCATACTTAAAAGGTTGCACACAGGCTGTTAATGTTAAAGGTTCCTGCTTTTCTCTGTAAGTCGGAAAAAATATTTTAAACAAAATAACATGTCAGAAGTGCAACTGGAGGGAACAGAAATTCACACTATGATGAAGACAGCCATATGTTTTAAATGCTTTCTATATAGTTTAATGTAAAGACTAATTCTGTTCCATGTCCACTAACTACCCATCCCTAGTTCTAGCTAACCAACCAATTTTCAAATTCATTCGAATTGTACATTTTCATCCCATATCCATGCTCTTTGAGTCATATACAGTCACAAAAAGGGTGCTTGGGAGTTTAGAGGAAGGTTTCAGTAGGATGACCTGATGGTGCAGCTAGGAAGGTGCAGAGAAGGGGCAGAAGGAGGCAACTTGGTGGTTGGGGATGGGGGAAGGAGTGTGTAATACACCAGAATCATAAATCACCCTTCCAGGGTACACCTTGGAAGGCCAGGTGGATGCCACACCTGGAGGGAAACCACTTCTGACTCAAGAGCAGATGGGCCCTTGCGTGAGTTACACTTCTATGTCCTCTTTCCTCCTTTCTCTACCTCTCGCAACTCCCGTTTGATTTGATCTTTGTGGTCCAAGGGTTGGATCGCCCCTACCTGCTCAATACCTCCAGGAACAAAACACCTGATAGCCACGCTACCACATCAAGAAACTTTAGAATTGAAATGGTCTAGAGACAGGGTTGGGAAAATATTTTCTGTAAAGGGACAATAATCAATATTTTAGGCTTTGCAGGCCATAGTGATCTCTGTGCAACAACCTAACACTGCTAGAATAGTGTGAGAATAGCCATATTCATTACTTAATGTGAACAGGCATGGCTGTGTTCTGATAAAACTTTACTGATGGACACTGAAGTTTGAATGTCATATAATTTCCATGTACCATGAAATTCTTCTTCTTTGGATTTTTTTCCCCCAACCATTTAAAAATGTAAAAGCCATTCTTAGCCTACAAGCCATTGATAAACATGCTATAGAATGCAGTTTGTTGACTTTTCATCTAGAGCAGGGATTTTATTTTATTTTTTAAAGATTTTATTTTTAAGTAATCTCTACACCCAACAGGGGGCTCAAATTTACAACCCCGAGATCAAGAGGTGCACGCTCTACCAACTGAGCCAGCCAGGAGCCCCTAGAGCAGGGATTCTTGACCTGGGCCAGTGGACTACTGAAAGATTTCAGACAATCTGTAAACTTGGGGTAAATTATATTTTAGTTTCACTAACCTCTAACTAAAATTTATAATTTTTTTGAATTATAATCAACAAATAAAATTAGTTTTAACTGTGCTTGTGACTTAGTCACCAATAGAAATCACAGAATATTTTCCTATTATATTACAGTGACTGTAAATATCTTACTACATCATTTATATCAACACTACTTAGAAATGACAGAATTATTAGACTAGTTACTGGTTCTCATACTTTAATGTTAATAAAAGAAGCATTTTATTGCTATATTTATCATGCTTCTTAGCCACATTTAAAAATATTTTGCCGAATGCATTTCAATATATGTGATTTATTTATAATATATATTTTACTTTGCGCATTTAAAAGCATTTCTGAGAAGGGGTCCATGGGCTTCACCAGCTGTTAATGGTGTTCATGGAACAAAAAAGGTCCAAAACCACTGATCCAAAGAGATTGTCAGGATTCTAGAATCTGCTCCTTCAAGGTTCAGTCTAGCTAAAGGTAATATGCTGCAGACTGCTGGATTGAAATCCTGATGGAAATTTCCAGTAAGGCGAGCAGTAGTAGTTGCTTCTAAAGTCAGGCTAGAAAATGCTCACAGATGAAATATTACCGTCTTTGAATGAACTTGAGGTCCTGTTTAGATAAGGAGGGGATTTTTTTGTTTGTTTGTTTTTAATTTGTACAAGACTTCCACAAAAATCGAGAGGAAAATCTGACAGCCATAGACTCCCTGCACAACCTGCCAAAGAGGTTCAAGGTTAGGATCCTTAGCAATCAGTAATAGCAAGGGGCCCTGGACCACGCACTGTTCAAAGAACAGGGAAAATCTCTGGGGCAAAACATCAATGTTTCTGGCCTATAGGGTAAATTATTTGGGGCTGTGAGGATTAGAGGCTTCCTCCACCGATTCTTGACCTGCCCTTTCAGAGCAGACCTACCTAACCCCACCCCATAGTACAGATTTAGCAAGGACAGTCTATTTTCTTAAAATCTACTTTATATGTTGGGTTTCTGAGCCAAGTTATCATTTGAAGAATTTGAATTTGAAGTTCTGGTGATGAAAAAAAGTAAAAAAAAAAAAAAACATAAAATGGAATACTGATCCTGTTCAACCCTTATTTCTAAATCTTGCATCTGTGAGGATTCAAATTTGCTCCATGGCCTCTGTGCATTTGGCAAGATGGAGGTGTCATTGACTCTGAGAAGTATAATTTTCAGACAAATGTTGGGGAGGAAAGTCTGACTGGTATGGGTGGATGGAGACAGTGAGGGAGACTTTCCTTGTGCTTTGAAGGACAGTAAAGTAAGGGACAGTAGCTAAAGGGTTAAGTAGTATCAAGGGAGAGATTTTAATTCATAGGTATTAAAGCCTTTTTTATTTGCTAATGGGAATGAGTCTTCAGTAGGAAGGGGAAACAGATGATAAGGAGAGAAGGTGAACATAACTGCTGGGTCAATGTCCTTGGATAATTGAGAGGGAACGTGCCCCAGTACACAAGAGTTTGACATCAGATATGAACATGGTCCTCCATCCATTCTAATATGAGGACGGCTGAAAACCTGGGTACAGTGCAAATAGCTTGGATGAGTTCATGTCAGCAGATAAGGGAGACATATATAATCTTCTTCATGCAAATTCAGTATCTTGGAACCCAGGATAAAATTAGAGACAATTTCAGACATCGGTAATATTCTACTAAATCTGAAAAAAAATTAAGAAAGCTAGAAAAGGACTATATTGATATCATTAAAAATGATATACAGAAAAGTTATTATGGTAATATATTTAACTCTAAAATTTTAGGGGAAAAAAACAAACTCTGTTTGGTCTTTTTGCCTTGGTTTGCATTTTTCTTTTTCTTTCTTTTTTTTTTTTTTTGGTTTGCATTTTTCTTAAGAAAACCAAGAACAGAATGTGAAACAAATCTTTGCCATGGTGTTTTGTGTTGTCGCATTTGACCACCGGGAGACAGATTCATCCATTGTTTTACTTCTGTTTTGCTTTGCTTTCATCTGTAGTATGGGTACATTGGAAAGGAAGCTTATTTTTGGACAGTTTTTTCTTCCCCAAGAACATGAGGTGGGTATGACCCATACTCTGGTGACTACAGTAGCTTCCATTGTTGAGTGTCTCCTGTGTTCAGGTAATGTGGCAGACATTTGAGATGTGGCCTTGCTAAGCCTCACAATAACCCAGCAGAGTTGGGTATGATTATCTCCATTTTTCAGATGAGGAGACTGAGGATAGGGGAAGGTTAAGGCATTTGTCCAAACTCACACAGGTAGGAATGTTTGGATTTATTGTCAGAGTGGGATGGGTGCTAGGGCCAATATCCAGGTAAACGCCCATTAGCAGGAGGACCAGCCCTCTCCTTACCGATGCCTCCTTGGTGTTAGTCTCCTCTGATGCTGACTTGGCAACCTTCTGAATGATGGGGGCGATGTTAGTAGGACCGTAAAGCTGGAGCTTAGGAAGACAGCTCTGATAGGCCTCCACAACTCCTTGAATTCCTAAGGTGAAATCGGCAAAGATCAGTAATTCAGTAGTCCCCTCAAATATAGGTGTAATCAAACACACACAGAAATAAAGCATTCAGTTGCCCCCAATAGTCCTTATCAACATCACATTTACATCCTAAAGGTAAAAAAGAAAATACTACATCCCTGGTGTTGCCTACACTCCCGCTGCAATCATTCTCTTTAAAAGCTCAAGTCAAAAGCAACCATTTACACGAACTTTTCCCAAATGTCCCACTTTACACATATGATTTCATTAGATCCTCATAACATAACGAGATAGATGTTATACCCTTTTATAGGTGAAGAAACTGAGGCTCAGAGAGGTTAAATGATCTGCCTCAGGTCACACAGCAAGTGAGTTGTAGTCTCAAGATTCATGCCCAGGTCTTGTCTGGCTCTATCTAAGGGCTGTGCTCTCAGCCACTAGGCAAGTCAGCTTTCATGCTTCTCTAGTTTTCACACCACCTGCTGAGTCTCCTCTAGTATATACCACCCTGGGCCACCTGTAGGAGTCATGTGTACATCGCTTCATCATCATTATTTGATGAAATATGTCGAAGAATTTCTAGCTGGAAATAATGCAACACCGACCAAAGCCTTTGAGAAGGCTCTTTCTGGCACAAAAGCATAAAGCTACTTGTTTGAAGTCACATCCTTTGCTAGCATGTGGAAAGTGTCAAATGCTTTCCATGTTTCCCCCTTCCTTATTCCTTCACAGAGAGGAAGTTGTGATAAATAAATACATAATGAAAATTTAGAAAGCGGAAAGAGAGGTAGCTAATCACTGCCCATCAGGTATATTTCTTCCCCACGTTTTTTGGCCAGAGAAATCCAGAATTGGTATCAATACTCTTGCTGTAAGCTCAAGACCTCTTCTGCATTCTGTCTTTTATAGCTACTTTTCTGCTCTGTTATGGCTCTCCATTGCCTTTGGAGTAGCATGGTTTATTTGGATCCAGAAAGCCTACTTCTCTGCTGTGGACAGATGACTGTGGCTAACTGAGATGCTGCTTCAGAGCAGAGAGACTAAAATGGGAAAGGTACCCACGGAAGGGCGGTGAGACCTCAGCTTGCTTTTATGTGTGATTTACCTGCACATTCTGGGTTGTCTTCATTAAAGTTGATTGCAAAGTCGTGAGAGACCTAGACACCAATTAAAATTTAAAAAAGGAAGAAAAGAGAATTATAACTTTAATCCAGTAAGGAGGCACTGGGGTTTAGAGTTTGCAAACAGATGCCCATTACATTCATTATGTGTTAAGCAGCAGGAACCATTTTAAGCCTTTACACAATCAATCTGAGATGGAGGGTGAATTCTAAGCTCCCTGTGGAGTTCAGGTGACAGGAAGACTTTCTAGAATCAGATAAATGCTGGCAGGAGAGGAGAATAAGGCAAATAAAAAAGAAATCGAAGAAAAGATTTCTGAAAAATGTAACTCCAAATAGCTTCCAGATAGAACTGGCCACAGCCTGGAGGCTTAGATTTGGCTGAGCTCTATTTGGACCCAGTGATAAAAACAATGATAGCCCAATAACGCAAGCTGTCTGCCCAACATGGTGATGGTTATGAAGGCTCCAGCTAAGCTGTTGACATTTAAGAATCATTCTAACATGATATGCAGACATACAGGGCAGAAGGATTTTCACATATACACAGGTTAAAATAGACTCTACTCTTGGAAAAGTAATAAAGTAATACACCTTTTACTCTTCCAACACAATTTCCTCTACCTGGCAGGACCTATGCATAAGGTCAAAAAGGATATTGTTTACTTTTTTGTTTCTAAAACCTGATAAAACAAGAGGGATGTTCTGACATCTGGACATTTTTATTGGATCATCTGGAATTATACAGAAAATTATACAGACTTCCATTTCAAAGGCTATTTCTAAGCACTGACTCTTTTGGGGGTTAGAAGATAGGTCATTGTGTTAAAAGACCCCTCTTTTCTTAGTGTTGGTGCCCTACCCCACATTTCCTTGCCCTGAGCACTTCCAGGCAAGTCAGCTGACTTCCAACCATCTTACTTGCTTTATTGACTTTAAGACTTTCTCAGGCCTCCAGAGCCTGCTTTGCCTGCCTAGCTGTAAGTGTTGGGAAACTCATGTCCCTGGGGAGCAGCCCCTAATCACTCACTGGATGACAGGATATGGTGTATCAATACCCCAGCTGTCTTATCTCTTGGGGTCTGTGCATGCTCTACACTATCTCCCTGAGGCCCCCAGCAGAATTAAGTTTCAGTGCCCACAGTGGTAACTGGCTTGTTAGCATACCCTATGTTGACTTCCCCGTGTCCCCACCCTCTGTTGAGGTTTCCTCCACCTCTCAAATAAATAACTTGCATCCAAATCCTTGTCTCAAGGTCTATTCCCGAGAGAGTGCAAACTAAGACAGAGGTGCTTGTGGCTCAGTTTCAAGGCAAACTCTGAGATCTTATCCTAAAGAAGTCAATTGTGATAAACCCTCTGGGGGCATCCGACAGGCTGAGACCATCAGTGCCTGTCAGGGCAGAGGGGAAATTAGACATGGAAAAGGGGCATTTGCATGACTTTTCAAGAACAGCAATGAGGATATGGGAGGGATGCCTGTTAAGACAGCAGGAAGAATAAGTTAGCTGACAGGCAGCATGGAGCCAAGGGATCAGGTCAGCATGAGGACTTCAGAAAACAGCAAGAAGGATGAGTTACTCCAGGAGGGGGGCCAGGCAGATGTCACAGATGAGATAAGGAGGGCATGAAACAAGTGTACTGCACACCTCTGATCTTTGTCCTGTTGGGCCAAGCTGAGACCAGAAGATTACCTGGTGGGGATGGGGTGGAGAATGCTCAAGCATCTTTGGGTAGTTGGACTGGTGGTTGTTTCTATGTTTCTGTTTTTTTTAAAGATTTATTTATTTATTTGAGAGAGAGAGAGAGAGAGAGAGAGATGGGGAGGGTGGGGGCAGAGGGAGAGGGAGAGAGAGAATCTCAAGCAGACTCCCTGCTGAGTGCGGAGCCCTACACAGGGCTCGATCTCATGACTCTGACATCATGACCCGAGCTGAAATCAAGAGGTAGATGCTTAACTGACTGAGCCACTCAGGCGCCCCATGGACTGGTGGTTTTTGAGGTGCATTTCATTCTCAAAGCTCAGCAGCTCTGGGAAGAAGGTTGGCACCCATTTGCCCACATTCTGGAATTGATACCCCATCTAAAGGGGACTGCATCTCCTCAGTTCTGGTTAATTCTTGCATGTCTAATCTTTTAATCTTAGTGTTGCCAGGTCTTTTAGTTTTTCTGGAGAAGCAAGAAGTGTGACATTGTATATGAAATTGTATAATTCTTAAAAAAAATGTGTGTCAGATATAATACACTTGTGGCCTGAATAATGTCTACAGGCCACCAGTCAGCAGCTCCTGTTCTGTGTTCTTCCCCCCCATGTGCTCAATTTCCAACAAATGCTTCTAAAATTCTGTAGCCATGCCGGGCAGGGAAGGCAGTGTGGGACATAAGGCAAACAAGAAAGAGGACAGGTCAGAGAGACATGCCACTCTATCCACTGCTCACTCCAGCAGTAACAGGGATATGGATTCCCCTTTTTCAAAAAGGACACAGGAGAGGAAAGCCCTCGGTCTGACAGCTCTGGTGTGGGAGCAAACGTCAGCATTTTTCTCCTGCATTTTACTCAATCAGTAAAAGAGAAACTGATGACTGAGCAGTATTGCTTCCACTTAGCTTGTACCTCAGAGGAATTGGTGAGGCTGGGGTAGGGACCTTGCTGTCTCTCCAAGGCCCTTCTACCTGTGGGAGCAGAGTTCTCTGTGGAGAGTGTCCCACAGAAGCATCTGGTATACCACAGCACAATGCCTCAGCTCCACTGCAGTGCAAATCTCTCTTCACAATCTTTGCCTTCCTTGTTCATGAGAAATCAGTATCAAATAGGACTCCAGTGTTTTCACAGAAACCTTTCAGTTTCCCAATACTCGAAGCCAGAGTGATTCTCCTTCAGGACTTCACTGTGTCTCTCCCCATAGGCCTGGGGCTCAGAGACTTGGAATGAGGAGTCTGTAGATATCCCTGTCATGAACTTCCACCATTGGCATTGTCAGTAGGACCTTTCTCTGGGGGATACCTGGATAGATAGGTTCTGAGCCAGTGGAGATCAACTTCCTGAGTGTTTTCTCAGTCTCTCACCGTATCTATTAAGAAGCTCAACAATGGTACCCCTCATTTGGGTCTGAGAAGACCCATCCAGAATACAGGAGATTGAATTTCATCAAAAGATAGGCTCCAGTGAGCTAATCCCACTGGTTCTGAAGACCATTTCTGAGTTTTGGGGCTCTACTTACATAATTTTATCAAGGGCCAAAAGAGTGAACTCCTATGAGGGAAACCCAAGTCATCCTTTGGCTACAGCAAAGGTTCTCTACTCACTTACCGTGTACTCTGGGGGTATCCTGGCACCAAACCCAAAGGCTGGGAACATTTTGTCACTGGAAAAAAAAAAAAGAAGTTGCTTCAATTGTTCATCTAATGAGGAAGAAAAACATGAACCTGCATTACCTCACTAGGAATGTCACTATGTCAAAATGCTGACTCATGCTTCTTGATTATCTGTGGTAACAGGGGATAGCAGTAGCATGGGTAATTAAAATCAAGAAGGAATCCCCAAAGTGCTTTATAGTCATTAGTCTGCAATTTCTTCCCATAACTTTCTGCTAGATTTGATACTAAGGAATAAAATGGCCCAGGATTGCCTCACTTCCCCTACCCCAGTTTTCTGTCTTTGAAAAGTGGTCATGAATTATGTAACTCCAATGGTTGACTATTAGGGTTTTTCATATATATTATCTTTTAAAATCTTTGTAGGGAGAGACCATTATTCCCATTTCCCAGGTGGGGAAATATCTTGGGAGGTAAAGTGACTTATCCAAGATCAGGCTGCTAGTTAAAGCCAGGATTCAAATCCAGATGAGTCTAAATCCGAAGAGATATTAAAAATCAATGGGAAGCTTGGAAGGCTGGCTAACTGTCAGCGCTTGGTTCCATCTACAGGACTCATTGCATCCATTATTTTAACTCATACAAACAATATAAACTGTTTACATGTCTTTTCTTATTTCCTGAATGCAAAGGGATACTGGTTTTGTTTTTTTCTGCATTAATATCTTTCCATCTCCACTGCCTCTCTGTCCCAAATTGCCCCTTGACCCTCTTTTCAGCGTATTTGCCATAGAGTATGGGCACAATAAATATTTAATGACTAGACAACTCATGAATTGAATCATGGCTTGGTTTCTCTTATGCATATTGAAATTTCTCTCTTAATTTATTCATTTATGTATGTTATATTAACTCCAACTTTACTGTACTATAGGTGAGATGATGGGGAGAAGAATTAACTTTAATTGGCACATACAATGTGCCGGGCATGATGTTAGGCAATGCACATTTTTATTTAATTCTCACGCAACCCTTGAAGTTCCACCTACTTATTATTCCTGCTTATAGATATATAAACTAAGTCTCAGAAAGGCTAAGAAAATGGCTGAAGGTGTTTACCAGGGAGGACTGTGTGATTCTAAAGCCCATGCCTTTTCTGTTGTCCCATTATAATTCAATGATTTTATTTGGCATTAAATGTAATTTCCTTCTGGAACTTCCAGTAACGGGGCCCCCTGACCAGACAAGTAAGACTCTCTTTAGGAAAACTTTGTTGCAGTGGGGCTCTGGAATATTGAACTGAATATCGATTGAATGTTGATATGCCTCTTGGCAGAGGCATATCCTTCTCATGCCATCTGCCTTTTACGTTCTCTCCCATTAAAAATACAACTGAGATTTGTTCTTGGAACAATTCCTACATGTCTCAGTTCTTTGCAGAGTTAGTCAAGGAAAAAAGGAAATTCAGATTTGGGCTCACTGTCCCTGAATGGCTCTGTCAACCAAAGGGGACCTCTCAAGGCTGACAGGGAAGTCGAAGTACTAAAGTACCAAAGCCATCACCATCCGACAGACGTACAGGTCATTAGTAGCCAATGACAGCTTTGATAACACTTCACCAAAATACAGCCAAGTTGAGCAAATTTGGGGTAGGGGTTGGGAGATACAAGGAAGCCAGCATTTTTGGAATTAGTCAAATTCTCTAGAAAACCACCAGCTCTCCCTTTTCCTCACTATTGGGGAGATACAGGCTTTGTGGTGCATTTGCACATGGCATGTAGTAGAAAAGGTATTAATACTGGTAAATAGAAAAACACAATGTCTTATGAAGGATTAGCCACAGCTCTAAGAAAAAAATACTTCTGGTCCTTGGAAATACAGAATTACATTGCCTCAGTAATTCTTCCTTAACTGAGACAAGCGTGAGCAGGTATGAAAAGGAATCTGTGAGAGAGAGTTCACAGGTGCTTTCAGGGTAAGTCTGGAAGAAAATTTTCCAGGGTGGAGAATGGGTCCTGGTTCTTCCAACCTGGAGATGGCTCAGAAGTCAAAACAGAAACCTAGGAGGCTCCATACCTTTTGCTTTTTTATTTGATGAGTTTAGAAAGGGTGAGATCTAATATTCCAACCATTTCTAATCACCAAACCAATGTTCCAGCCTTGATGATATTCTTTTTATACCTTCTAAGCTACCCTGGGGGATTTGAAGTTTGCTGAGCATGATGCACTGTTATGTAACTGAATTTCAAGAGCAGAGAGGTAGGGGAAATGCCTCACCTACAAGAGGAATAATTAATGACCCAGGAGCGCATCCACTCTCTGAAGTTAGCCACCACAAAGTCTCTAACCAACGAACATACCAAAGAAAAATTTTCAAGCCTAAGCACAATAGATTTAAACGTCCATGCTTCCTGATTAAAAATAAAACTAGGCAGAGCGGAGTGTTATGCAAGAGGCAAGAGAAGGCAGGTTGAGCACACAAGCAAGCATTTGTACACCAGCATCAAAGAACTTGAGATTGAATCCACTCAGCACTGAGAAAAGGGGCCACTCTGCAACTACTGGGAAAATGATCAGTGGAACTTGCCAACTTGGAAAATTCAATATTACCACATTGATAAAGGCAATCTTTTATCCTTACTGTTGGAATAAAACAGTATAAAATACAATAAAAGAGCCCATAGTCTTCAGTGGTAAGGAGCATGAGTTCCTGAACTTGTTAGAGAATGACCTTGGTCAATGATGTCCAGACAGAAGATTCATTTTCAAACACCATTTTTACCCTCCTGTTAAGGAAGACTTTGGGATGAAGAAAGACAGTAATAAAAATAAAGACAAATTACCTCATCCATAAGGAAACAGAGGCTGACTGACTCAGAGCAAAACAGCATTTTGGAACACCTAGACATTTAATTAAGACTGTTCTTTTAGACAATGGTCTTAAGTACATGGAAATACAAAGCCTTTCTGGAGTAAGGGAGCATGGCCTTTTTTTTTTTTTTTTTTTTTTTTTTTAAAGGAAATCAGTATTCAGTTTCTCTACTTTCATATGTATTCTCTGTTGAAATTGATCTTCAGGGAACACCTGTAATAGAAAGACCTGCTCTCCATTCACACCTTCCCTTTCACAGTTCTCCTTCTCCTTACACACTCTGAATCTTAACCACAATGGTGCATTGTTCCAGAGTGTAAAAACTCTGCAGTAGAAAATAAGGGACCTAGGAAACAAATCCTATTGCAAGTCAGATAGTTGCTAATTTTTGCTTTTAAAAATTGTAGGAAGTGCTGATATCAGCTGGTAGATCATTAAAAATACATTTTGGTGATAAACCATTATGTGATTTTTTTTTTTGATATATAACCTCAAACAGAAAGAAATAAGTAATACTGCTAGTCAAACTCTTTTCATTACCATATACTTATTTATAAGAACAAGTTTTCTCAGTATTTATGTTGATAAAAACAAAAAATCGGATTAGAATTGATGCTAGACTCTTCTATTCTAGTACCAGGTAGCATTTATCTATAGATATGTAAACTACTTGGGAAAAAAACTAAAAGTTTTTATTTTTTATATGCAATAATTATATTTATGTTCTTTTGATCAATTATGCACTAATGATTGTAATAAAAGACTCAAACAGAAGATTTTTAAAAATCTTTTGAGTCTTTTCAACACAAAATTTTAGAAATTAGAAATTTTAAAATTTATATTCCTATTTTTATTGTAGAAATCAATAAAAGGATTTTGAACCAAAACCTTAAAGAGACATTAGGATGAAATTCTTTGGGGGAGGGGACTGGAAATACAGTTTCATGAAAACGAAGAAATAATTAAAATTCTCAACTCCAGCTAAAGAACTTGTTCATGCATTTTTTAAATGGGTGATGGTGAGTATCACAGAGCTATGGTATTTAGATCCTACTAAATGTATTCACAAGAGTTATGTAAGAGTTTAGTTTTAAATGTCCATATTTACAATACACCAGGATTTTTGGTCTTTGTCATTGTTTAAACTCATGATGGAAAACATTAGATATCAATGTAAAAATGGGTGAGATTACACATTTTTATAAAATTCTTTTTAGGAGTATATGCCCAAACTAAAAATTAAAAGTTATTGGTCCAAAATGTCCTTTAGATCTGACACTGTAATCCCTTTTTCCTTTTGTGTTCAGTTTATTTTTAAAACTAATTAAGAGTATCGAAGATAATAGCCTCCATCATTTACTGAGTGTCACAGGCAGAACATGCGCTAGCTAGCCACTTTATATCTAATCCTTACAACTACTCTGCAAGGAAAGTTTGATAAATCTTCCATTTGAAATCAAGGACATCAAGGCCCATGGAATGGAAGGAAACCTCAGAACAGAGGCAGCAGAGCTGGGGTCTGAACCCAGGGTCTACCTGTCACTAGGACCCCATGCTCTTTCCATCACCCCTATTGACTCTGCCCTTTGTAGGAGGCTGGTCTGGTCTAAAGACTCAGAATAATAAAGATAAGTCCATCCATGTTCTAAAAACAACAAAGGATGGAATTAGCAGAATTCTGAACATCCCAGAATTTGCCATCCCCAGAAGGCCTTCCTTCACTACCTTGGAAACTTACGTAGGAAAGTTACTCCTTCTCTTGATGCAGTCCCCGTCCTTACACAGGGCAAGCTGCCCTGATTATGCTGGGCTGTGGTTTATTTAATTGGCTTTTTCTCCCTGAGACTGTGAAGCAGCTGGGGGAAAATTACACTCTCTTAATTTGTCTCTGTCTTTATGGCACCATGTGAGGCACCCGGAAGCCAACAGGTGCTGCGTAGTTGCATCTGACCCATCTAACTGATTTAACTCTGGATCTCAACTTGGGATGCCCATTAGAAAAATGCCCATGAAAAATCCTGATTCCTCAGGATGTATACCAGACTAAATCAGGCTCTGGGGTGGGGCCTGGGCATCAGCATATTTTAAGACTTCCTGAATGATTCCAGTGCTCAGCCAAGGCTGAGAGCCACCGACTGGTGTTTGTAGAGTGGAAGGAATGGCACTGTGATACAAACCTATCTTCTGATTCTAAACCCAATACCTGTCAGATGGGGCATCAGCCCTAACTTTGCCTCCTAGCACCACCATGCAGGAGGACTCCTGCCTCAGATGTGGGGTGGCCACATCCATGAAATGGCAGTCTATGCTTCCAAGCAATAGATTCAGTATCTATAGTCTCTTGATTAGCAGAGAGACCGGCCTTTTGTTGGAGGACACGGCAGGTGGTCAGAGACCCACATCTCTGCTGAGCCCAAGGAATGGATGTCACCTTGGTCTTGAGCAGCCTGAACAGGAGTTGGGCAAGTGCTACAACCGACAGGGAATATATGAGCTTGTGTGTGTGTGTGTGTGTGTGTGTGTGTGTGTGTGTGTGTGTGTGTGTGTGTGTGTGCATGCATGCATAGACGTGTGCATGCTTGGGGGGCCCAAGGGGAGAGTATGGGCAGTGTTCTCTCTCTCCAAGGCACGGAAACAGGGAGACAGAGCGGGCTGACAGGACTGTCTTCTGGGCTTAGGCCTAGATATCTGTGGGAAAGCTTCCCCTTCAAGGCCACCCTGAGAAGGGCTTTATGCCCCTCGCAAGCTGTTCTACTTCACTGATCACCTCGTACTGACCCCTCAGCAATGACTGTACAAGGCAGAAAGAAAAACCCCAGGCTGTCAGAGGCTGGGAGCAATTTCTAAGGCTCATGGGGATTAAAAACCTCTCTGTCGCTGCAGGAGGGGGTACGTCGCCTTCTGTCAGTTTTTATTCAAGTGTTTCTTTTGAACATCAACCTCAGTGACTTTGATGTGAGAATAAATTAATTCCAAAGCCCCAACTTGAAATTTCCTGACTCTGCCTGTCTATTGTCTATCCACCCACGCAAAGGAGAAACTGCGGAACCTTGTCAGTTCTCAAGTGAGCAGCTTGCATTACACATTCTTCCAGGGAGTCTTTCAAAAGAGCGCCTGGGCTTTTCAGGCCTTTTCCTCCTTAGGTATTTGCCCTTTTAATGAGGAGCTGCCTTCTTTATGCATATACGTATATGTATACGTATACATAAAGCTCCACTGGGCTGCAGAAGCCTGATTTTCCTGGACAGTTGGGCCGATAACTTCGGGATTATCCTATTAAAATTTTAAAAAGAATCATTTACAATAATTCTTCATGTAACTCCTAAGGTGTCAGATCTTAGTTTTATATTGAATCTGTATTTTTGCATGAATACAAAACACTCTCTGGGCTTTGCCTTTGCATGGCTTTTATGTTTTAAGGGGATAATAGCTCTAAAAGATGTATGGGTTACTGGGGTTGTAGTATCTTCATCTTGCGTGTGAGGTCACCAGAAAACAGGGATAGTTCAGCAGCTTGTTCCAGATCATCCCATAAATCTGCTGCAGAACCACAGCCAAGACTCCGGGCATTGGCAGCTTAGTTTCTGGTCAACCCACCAATCCTCTCGCTGGAATGCATTAGAACACTGCCTTCTCCCCTGAAGAGAGTCAACATTATTGTTAAGCATCTATTTATTGTATTGTACCGAGTGCTTTACCTACTTTATTTCTTCGATGAGCATGTCAGGATTTAAGTTACTAAGAATCCTGTAGATATCCACCTCCCCCTTCTTTCTTGCTTCTTATGTATACACCGGTACAACAAATCATTTGTGTGCCTATTAGAAAGGAGAGATGACTGTTTTGGTGTCCTGAGGATGGCTAAAGAAGTTTCTGGCAGTGGAGATGCAATTTGTCAGTTTTTTCTTTCCTTGGTGGAACTCTCCATATGATATATACCCTCTATAGGAATACTCCATGTATTTGGGCCAAAAGAAGTCAGAGCTGAAATTCAAGTTGTCTTCGTAGTCAATATCTCAAGGTTAAGTGTAAGAAGTATCACTTGGACAAGGTAATTTAAAATGCTATTGCCCTCTGTTCTAAAATGTACAAGAGGGCAAGTGTCAGCAAGGGCCTGAGTGTTTAAAGTTGTTTCATTTTACTGGACCTGTTCATTCAGTCCCCAGCTGCCCTTATACCCAGTTGAGTTACTGGCAATGACCAAGCCGAATCCAGAAAATCACCAGCACGAAGGACACTGATGACACCCTTCTTATTACCTGTCCTGTTGGTTTCTCTGCACACTGTGGTCACTAGATTGTCTCATTCCCTATAGTGCCTGGGGCAACTGATTTTTAATGGAACTACCACTAATTATGAGACTAGGAAGAACAGAAATCATGCTGTCCTATACAATTTCTCTGAAACTGGGGGACAGAATCACTTTACTTTCCTGATTCAAAGGATTAGTTAGTTTGTTGCTTCTTATTACTAACTAGCCTTGTTTGACAATCACACTAAGGACTCAACTGAGATTTACCCATATTTATAGTTACATCGGTTCTACCTCAAAGAACCTTCTTGAACATGTGAACAACTTCACCTCAACCTGGAAATACTGAAAAGGCAAAATAAATTCAGTTTAATGTAATTTACATAAATCACAATTCTCTTGGTGGGAAAGGTCAATATTTACCATCAAGAAAAAATAAATGTAATATCGATCTGATCCCCAAATCATGTTTTCTATATACACACATACAAACACACACAAACACACACACACACTTCCACGGACACACACACATGCACGTGAGCAGACTCATACCCTCTGCTAATGTTACCAATAACCCTGAAGTCAGTGAAACACCATGATTATGAGCTTTAGCGGTGGAATGAATTAGATCTGCATTCAAATCCTGCCTTGGGCTGAGTGAGTGCACAGATTGCTTAACCTCCCTGCACAGTTTTCCTCTCCTGTTAAATAGTGCCTACTCCATAAGGCGGAATGTGAGGATTAGATGCAATAAGGTCCAATAAACTGGTGCTTCTCAAACTCCAAAGTGCACACAAATCATCTAGGAATCTTGTTAACATGCAGATTTTAATTCACTAGGTCTGGAGAGGGGCTCAAGATTCTAAATTCCTGGGTGGTGCTATGCTGCTAGTCCACGGACCAAACTTTGAGTAGCAAGACACGTTCTGAAACTTCACAAAATGCAAGACAAATAAGAAAAGAAAGCCGAGAAAGGATTGTGTGTGTGTGTGTGTGTGTGTGTGTGTGTGTGTGTGTGTGTGTGTGTGTGTGTGTTTGAACTCAGCTTCTCTAGGTGTGGAGAGGATAAAATGTTTGGGCAAGCTTTTATCCTGTTCCTTCATGAGCCTCAGTATGGGTAGCTGCTAGACTTAATTTCCATTTTTCTGCCAAGGATCAGCTAGGAACCATCAGAATCCACAGAGAGAGAAGGCCTGAGCCAACCGGAAGTCCTGTACCTGTCATAGTCTTGGCAGATCTCCCCCACAGCCACCAAGGCTTTCAGGTACTCGTTGGGTTGGTAAGGGTGGATGTAGTGCAGGGAACAGCTGTTCCTGGGGTCCCCGTTTGAGGCTGTGAAATCTATAGCTACCTGGAAGAGAAAATAGGAGAATGGGTAGATTAAAGTGAATGCATCTCATAGGAACTATGATCAGCCACACAAAAGACATGGCTCAAGATGGAAAAAAGCAGCACATCACATACCCTGCCAAAAAGGAAAGTTATTAATGTGGTTGAGGCCATTTCCATAGTCTTCAATTGTCCTCTCTCCCAGTGCCGAAACAGAACTTGAGATGGACATGTCAGTCAGAAAGGCCAGCCACTGCTGATCCACATCACCAAGCAGCATGAGGACGGGTGGAATATCTGCTTCCCAGTTCCTAATTCACTAAGAAAAGCCTTCTCTGCTCTCCAGGCAGGACAATTCCAACTCAGAGGCAGATGTAAAATCCCTCAAAACTAAATTCTGTGTTAAAGATGTGGTCTATGCCCCACGTGGGGCTCCCTGCTCAGCAGAGAGCCTGCTTCTCCCTCTCCCTCTGCCTGCCGTTCTGCCTACTTGTGCTCTCTCTGTCAAATAAATAAATAAAATCTTAAAAAAAAAAAAAGATGTGGTCTATCTCCAAAAGCCATAGTCATATTTTTGTGTGTGGTGAGTTGCAGAGGTGTGTTGAAGTGGTTATAATAAATTTTCTGCAAGCAGCAGCTTTGAGTGAGGCATTCAGCTCTTGGTTTCCACTCATGTGAGAAGTCCTGTCTATAACAGAGAAGGCTGAGTGCTATGGCATCATGACTGGGAGGTAGAGAAGAGAAACCTCTGTCTTGTCACCAAGTAGATATTATCCTTGAACTTCTTAAATTTCTTTTGGCCCCTGGCATCATTATCTAAATAAGAGTTGACTCACTTAACACTCTTAACAACAACAAACAAAAACTAAAGGCTCAAGCCTGGAGAGTGCTAAAATGGGAAGGAACATTTCTTCTGATTTCCAACAGGATTACCATTTAAATAAAAGTTAAAATAAAAGGAGTTGTAGGAAAAGAAAGAAATGTTCATGTTATATCTTCTCTTTTTCTTCAGGGCCTGCCAGAATCTACTCATGGGCTTACTAATGACAGAAAGGCTTTATTTTCTCTTATGATCTTGTGGGTGGGAAATGTTATTTGTATACTATTTGACAAAATTCCATTATGATACATAATTGGAATGTCCTATTAGATTTATTTAGGGGGAATGTTACTTCTGGAAGGACAGAGAAAAGGTGCTATGTGTTTTGTTTCTGCTCCTGAAAGATCAGCCTGTAAGAGTAAGGCGGATAGGCAATAGCCCCCATACCTTATATTGTGTTGCTGCAATTGAATCCAAGTGACTAGAAGAGAAAAAGTGATAGGCTAACAGCTCACTTACAACCTTTCTTTTTTCTTTCGTGAAGTTATCTTTTTCATCACTGATTTTGTGTCCCCTTTTCTTCCTCACCCCTCCCCAGGACTGTGTTGAAAAGAAATTTAAGCAGGATTCAAAATCTATTTTCAGAATACCCTGATGTTTTCAACAAAGGGAGTACCAGCTGATAAAATGCTAGTACTAACGGTGTTTCAAAAGGAAAGGTCATGTGGAGAAACATCACACAGTACTTCCCTAACCCTGAGATGCCCTTGCCCAGATAACAAAGGGACGAAGAGAGGAGTAACCTTTGTTAAAACCCTACTCTGTGTCAGACACTGTACGATCTGCTTTCCAGGTATTGTGTTATTTCATTTTCATTAAAAAAACTCTAGGGTGCAGAGATTGCTATTCCTTTTTATTGATGAAGATTCTGGTGTCCAAAGGTGATGAAGTTTGCTGGGGATGGAGCTGGGTTAAAACCCAAGTCTATATGCCTCTGAAGACTGCTCCTCCATTATGCCATTATACACCCAAGAGAACATATATGGCTGTGGCTAACATGCCAAGATGTCACATGGCTACGTTTATTCCTGTAAAGAACAGAGGTGATTTAGCCTGGAAGTAGGGAGACTAGCTAGTGGCAACTAGAGGAATTTAGGAGAGATGAATGGCTTTGAATGAACAGCTATTTGTAATCAGAACAGTTGTAAAAGGTAGGAAAAGAGCAATTAAAGTGTGCATGTGTGTGTGTGTGTGTGTGTGTGTGTCTGTGTCTGAGTGTAATAGGGAGAATGTGTTACTGAGGATGACTGGAGGTGATCTAAGAGGACCAGCAAAATCCAGCATCTTCTGAGATAGATTCCAGCCACAAGGTAAAAGTCAAGCCACTGGAAAGAAGAGGAAGACAATAGGTGAAGGTCCTTTTAATCAAGGACTGTGATGAAAAGGTCATGTGTCAGGGGCCTCCATGTATTTTGTGAATAAGAAGGAGATGTGAAGCACTCCAGGACCCACCCATGTGGCCTCAAACAGACAGAGGTCCAAATACATGCAGATTATTTCTGGAAAACTTCTCTAAGGAGAACCCTTAGGAGGTGCTTGAGAGACAGTGTCTGAAGAAACCGTACAGCTAGGGTCCTCCTGGTTTACGAAGCTCAAGCATGCAGAGTCACCATTCTCAGCCTTTTGGTCCTGACAAGACACACTTAAGGGGTATGAGCACCTCCCACACGTGTACATGGCCTTTAGAAGGTAAAAACAGTGCTGGGAAGACCAGATGTAAAGCCACCTCTTTCCTACTGAAGAAAGCATTTTAGGACTCTAGAGAAGTCTAGAGAATGTGAGAATGTTGTTATGGAGATAACCTTGATTCTGCTCCAATTTATCTAAAATGCAAATCACTGGCAGGTGTCGAGATGTTGTTATTAATAGCTAGTACCGATGGCTCACATCAGTTCTGTTTAAGATGCTCTTCATCATGGATTGCCACAATCCTCTGCCTGTGCTTCTTGATGCTGCAGGTGAAAATTGTCCCATGTGCTGATTACCTGAGTGTCAAGGGTATTCCATGGTGACAAAAACATGCTGGTGTCTTAATATAAAACCAGAGGATGAAACCAGGTAATAGGCCAGAAGGGAAAACCTCCATAAAAAAAAAAAAAAGACAACCCAAGAAACCTAAATGTTCCTCTTATCCTCCCCAGGCATGGGCATGATCCTCCAAGTATGCAGGCACCAAGTGACAGCATCCAAGCCTGGGTGTATCACCTGAATGAATATGCTGTGTTATGGGGAGAAGTGTGTATAATGTCTAGATGAACACACACAGATTTTGGCAACAATATATTTTAAAATAGAGCAACATATCATTGGGTTGGGACTAGGGGAAGGCAAGAGAGATGATGAGGGCATACAGTCAAGAAGGCATTCATTCCCAGCTGACCCTACACTTGCATGATCTTGAGAGTGAGTGCCTCCTTTTAAATCTTGGACCCTAGGTGCCTCTCTTGCTTCATCCTCATTCTGGCCTTGTTGGTCGTTTCATTTCCTATCAACTCTTCATCCTCAGGCTTGGAATAATTCCCTTACGCTTAACAAACTAGTGTGGGGCAGAGGTGATAGTGAGAAGGGGATTGTGACCGAAGAGATTTAAGGTAGAAAATGAAGAGGATTTGGTAACTGATGGATGGCAGTTAGGGAAAAGGAGTGGCTACGTTTCTTTGGAAATGGAAGAGATGACACCTTGAGGATAGTAGAAGCATCTGAAGATCACCGTTAGGAGCTCGGTGTTGGGCTGCCTGCTCTTGGTGGTGCTGTGTAGACATATGAACGGGCCTGATGGAAATTTTACTTTTTTTCTGCAGGCAGACCTCTGGGGGCAGCGGGGGTGGGGTGGGGTGGGCTTCCACTTTTCCCACGGGATAGCCCCAGTGTCTGTGACAACCACAGAGGCTATTTTAGCTCCAGAGATTCTGATAGAGCTTTGGGGAAGGGTATGAACTTACAAATAACCCGGTGAAAAAGGAAGTAAAGCAATGATCCTTACCACCTACCCCTTTCTGTAGTTTCCACTGCTCAGAACAAAAATATTTTATCATTGACTAGACAGCCATGGACGGTCTTAAGGACATGAAGCTGAAAGATCTTTTTCCTGGCAAGTGATGGTTTCTCAAGTCTCCCTGATGAAGCTGGGGATAAAATATCTTCAGGAGGTGGCCTTCTACCAAGAATTCTCTGTGCTCTTTAAGTTAGCATTAGTGGAAAGAGAACAGAGTGAAAGGTTAGGTTTATTTTAAAAAGCAACAGGGAGGCAGTGAAAGACGGGATTAAATTGAGAAATAAAAGCAAGAAAATGACTGAAAAATGCCAGTTTGTGGAGGTGGCCACTGATGCCTGGCTTTCTGAATGCTGGTGAGCTCACAGGGCGGCCACGTTTTCATTTGCCGATAGGAAGCATTTACGAAAGCCTGTGGTTCCGGTACGTGCTCCAATCTTCTCAGCAGGCAGCCCAGGAACAGGCGGAGCCCGTGGCTCTCCCCTTCTGCCCAGGAGGGCTCGCTCCTCATTAAGTAGAGCTGTGGAACAGCTTTGCAAAACCTTGTAGGGTAAGAATGCGAAATGCTCCCTCCATTGCCACCAAGCCACCGGTGCAGAGCTGCTTCCCGGAAAAGGCTGGAAGCCAACGATAAGCATCTATCTTTGGACATGTTTAGCTTCTTACGTGAAACGAGCCCACTCTTCAGATCCCCTTGTCTGCCTGTGACAAAAAAGCCATTTGAAACCTCCCGGATATTTTCTAAGGCAAGTTACTGTGAACCAACCTCTGGTTAGTGGCCTAATCTCTCTGTAATCACCCTGCAGTCAACCTTTGTCGTATCATCTGCTGGGGCGGCAGTTTTCTTTGTTTTTTGTTTGTTTGTTTTTTATATTTGTATACAATTTGGACCCATACAATAAGCCTTGTAGGTGGAGATACTGTTCAGTCTGGACCATTTCTTAAATGACAGGTTAAACGCTTGTGCTTTTCTATTTCCTCAAAACTCCACTGGGGACAAAGAAATAGGAACCTAGACTAGATGGGAGAGACCCCAAGGTTGTCTGGTTAATTTCCCACAAACTGCAAAGCCCTCCCCTCTTCAACCCAGGGCTCCTCCTCATTTCTCAGAGGTCTACACCAGAGTCCGCCAGTGTTTAGTCTGGGATATAATGTAGAGATTTAAAACTTAAACTGGGACACAGTGTGGACATAGGATGCCCTGAACATGTTAGGGTTGGGAAGATTTCCTGAGAGAATTTGTCATAGGTGATCCTTTTCTTTAGGCTGGAAGGTTAATCTGGGAGGAGCCACATTCAGCTTATTATATCATATTGTATTACCAAAATGTAGACTATAAAATCAGAGATAAAGGAAAGCAATACCATCCTTAATGTTAGAAAATTACCAATACGAAAAATGGCCATCTGAAAATATGAAAAAAAAAAAAAACCTTTTTGGGGGTCACCTGGACCACTTGAAAATCAGATATAAGATTTATATCCTCTTATCAGAAAATGCACACACTTTATTCGGCACACAATTTTGGGAGGTCGAGGATGCCCCTGAGGTCAATTCTTCCTCAGGGATTTCACTAGCCTAACAAGTCATGTTTTCTTTTCCCTTTCTAGATTTTCTCTCTCTCTCTCTCCTCTCTCTCTCTTATGGTCTTAAGACATAAACGTTTTACCTGGTTATAATCATAGGGTAGCTCTGCTTTACATTCTTTTTCTTTTTCACTTAACATTATGTCATAAACATGTCCCCATGTTATCATCAATCATTATAATTATCATTTAAAATGGCTTTATCATAATCCACCTAAATGAGGTACTGTAATTTACATAGCCATTATCTTATTTGTTGGACGTTTAGGTTGCTTACAGCTTGTCTCTGAAAAATCTGCTTTATAAAGTATATTTTTATGCATCTGGAAAAGCAGTAACTTTCAAAGGAAACAGTGAACTCTTCTACCATTTTCTTTCCAAATCCCTTATGGTGTCTGTCTCTCCTAGGCTGTCTATAATTTTGGGTTTTGTGTGTGAAATTCTAGTATCAAATTTTATTTTTGGCTGCTGTGCCATGTGCCAAACACAGTGAACTCCATCTCCCCCTCTCTAGTCTGTTTCTCGTCCACTCACCCCCTCCCACCTCCTCCAAGACTGCCATGTGACAATTGCCCTCAAGTTCTTATGAGTTGAGGATTTCCCATGAGGAGACAGAACGTCCTCAGGGGCGCTCTTGACCTCCCGAAACTGCATGCAGAATCAGGTGTGTGCATTTTGCAGTGAGAGGATATAGATTGTGTATCAGATTCTCAAGTGGGGCTGCTGACCAAAAAAGAATCACTGACTAGGGCTCTTTTTAGCATCTTAATCTCTTTCCCTCCACTGGGGCTTCTCCTCTGCATAAGCCTAAGGTCAGATTCTAGCCTGAAACCTCCCCCCTTTTAATCCTCAAGTTGCTACCTCTTGTCCCCCTCTTGCTTCCTCTTCACTGCCAGCCTTCTTGAATGAATAGTTGTACCCACTGTGTTCACTTCCTTACCTTCTGTCTACACCCTAACTCCTGGGTCTCCCTGTCTCACGCTGTTGAAATTGCTCTTTCAAAAGATGATATGTGCCTCTTTATCACATGACCCAGTGTTTTAGTCTTCACCTTCTGACTTCTCTCTTGCATATGGGATTATTGCCCTTGATCTTATAAAATTTTCTTCCTGGTCATTTGAAGTACTGCCTCGTCCTGGACCTTTTCCTCTGGCATTTCTTCCCCTGGTGGTTGCCCCTCTTCCCCTCGCTGCCCAATGGAGATCTTCTACAATTTCCTGAGACATCTTTTCTCTCTATATCCTTCTCTCTGGCCATCTCACCCGGACCCATTTGTGTGCAACTTCTACCTCTCTCCTGAAACCTAGGGCCATATTTCTAAGTGCCATCTCTACTGAGAGGCCTGAAAGTATGTTCCGTCAGGTCCAAAAGCAAATCATCTTGTTGGCAGCTCCTCTGGATTTCCATGTTGCCATGAATAGGACCACCCCACGCTTTGTCAGTCAGGCACAGAAGATCTGAGTCCTCTGGGCTCCTCATTATTCCCTGCCTTCCATCTCCTTACTGGATTACGGGCCAAGGCTTATTGGACTCTCTTGCCACAGCGTTCCTTCCTACTGCTGCCCTGCTAGCTTAGCCTCTTGTTACTTGTCACCAGGACTGTTAATCTCTTCTTGCTTCATCTTCCAGAGCCCCCTCACCACCTTCGATGCCTTTCACCAAACACTCCCAGTTTAGTTCCCTAAAGCATGGGCCCAATTGCTTCAGTGTCCTGCTCAAGATTCCTCTGACCATTCCCTTATCCACCACATTACTTCAAAATTAAAAGCCCTTCAAATTCTTAATCCAAACAACTTCTCCAACACTCCTCTGAAGCTACCCTCTTTATGCATATTAACGCAAATATGTTTTCGATATTTATCATTAGAATATACAGATGCATAAACATTTAAGTTCATAGGGATGCTTTTTTTTTTCTTAAGAGAGGTGGAGGCAGGGAGGGGCAGAGGGAGAGGGAGAGAGAGAATCTTAAGCAGGCTCCATGCCCAGCACAGATCCTGATGCAAGGCTCAATCACAACCCTGAGATCATGACCTGAGTTGAAATCAAGAGTTGGACACTTAACTGACTGAGCCACCCAGGCGCCCCTGTAGGGATGCTTTTAAAGGAAAATCCTAGTATCCTATTTATTCATCTCATTTCTTGTTTTTTCCTAAACCTTACCTCTCCTTTAAGGTTTAGTGTTCAATCCATTATAATTCAATAAAAGTACCTAATATACATCAGCCTGGCACCTGAAGGGAAAGATGCTCCACTTTTGACATTCTTAAGGTTGAGTCAGAAGCAGTAGGTATCTGTGGAAAGTGTAAAAGCTTTCTCTGAGCCCCTGCTTGTAAAGTGTACCAGTCAGAGTCTTGACAGGAAACAAATGGTCCCCTCAAAAGGGATGATCCAGGAGAGCTTAATAAAAGGACAATTCAAAAAGTCTGAAGGGGACCAAGTCAATAGGTAAGGGAGGAGGAGCTGGAACTGGGGAGGTGGTGGTGAGAGCCATTAAGGTGGTGCCTCCCAGCTGGGGAGGATCAGCAGGAGTGACAAAGGAGGGGAGGGTCATCCTTCTGTGTCAGGCAGGCCCTGTGGACCCAGGGTGTGGAGTTAGGGACCCTGTGGGGTTAAACTTCTGGTGTTCACGGGGGCTGGTTCTTTGCAGTATAACTCCAAGGGCAGAGCAAGCCCCTGAAGGTTGAATAAAGGGTTGTTCAAGAGCATGGAATCTATAGACTCTAAAACAGACCCAAATCAATAGAGCTTTCCCTTGAAAACCTATAAATAGTTTCGGGAATGGCTCCTTTGCCTAAGATTGTGGGACACTATCTCCAGTAGCTCTCCTTTATGACATTGCTGGCTTCTCTACTCCCATTTGTGTACATTCAGCATGACAGCAAGCTCACAGGACAGCTAAGCGTTAGGTGTCCGCGCTCATGATGGACATGTCTGCTACTCCCTGTGTGCGCCGGCATGCAATGCACGTAGGAGGGCTGGGTGGATGCACCTTCAGAGAGCCTTAGACTTTAAAGAAATGACCAAATTCTATAATTAACTCATAACCATTCAGGGGTAGGTGAACAATGCCCAAAGTTTAGGGAGGACAAAGGTAGATGCATCTGAGATTAGAGTAGAGGACAAGCCTCTAGTTAAGGAGAGGTCAGCCTATCACACAACCCCTTACCTCACCCCCTTGGAACTCCCCCTTTTAGTCCTTTGAGTACCACCATCCCTGTCCCAGAAATACATTGGTCCTGTCTACTCTCTTGGGCTTAAACCTGGACAAAACAGTTAAACCATCTGCCTTGCTTTCCTCATATGACTGAACTAGTCGAGGGAGCTAAACAGGGCTGAACTTCATGAGCATACGTCTATAAGATGAGGAACAAAAGCTATTTAGATTGTGTTTCTCTTGTTTGCCATGTGGCTTTCGCATAGGTTTTTAGCAGATCTATCTCTGGCCATCTGGGGATGCTCTTTCTGGAGGTCACATCTGCCCAAACCTAGGAGGGTTTTGAATATTATGTAAGTTATTCCAGGGCAGATGCACTCATAAGCTTGGTCTATCAGGCATCTTAAAAAGACCCGGCCTACCCACCCAAATACATATTTAGAGTGTATAAATCCCATGAGCTCGCAGGTTACATGTAGGAGATGATCCCTGATCCACCCACTGAGTCTAGTACTCTATTTCTCAACTCTGAAAGACTAGTTCTCCAATATTTTGGAATTCACCTCTTCATTGTCTGATGAACCATTTGGATGGCTTCCTCTTGGTACTAACCATTGGGCATTGGTGCTTGTGTTTGGGCTGCATCTGCCTTGGCTCAGTGGGACTTACCAGCATGGTTTACTTCCTTGCCATCCAACTCACCAGGTGATCAGATCTGGCAATATGCCCACTGCCCCATGCCATGTGTAGTTACTGAAAGAATGGGAAGCATTAGGAGGGTTCCCAAACCACCTGAGGATGAGTGGCATGAATTTCCCGATATGAATTCCTGACAACCATACTCACTGGAGAAAACAGAAGTATGAAGTTACTTTAAAAACATGATACCATACAATATTCCAGCAATGAGATCTGAACAAAGCTGACCCAGGGTTTTAATAAACTTTTGTCTACTCATTCTCCCAACCCAGCACCATTCCCCGCACCATCCCCCATCCCTGAATATGAACAAATATGGAAACAACTTACTGTAAACTGGATTTGGCAGCCACCCATGATGTAGTCCAAGAAAGAATGCATCTTGTGGATCTGCATGGGAGGAGGAGGAGAGGAAACCGTTTTAGTAACAGCACAATCTATTTCCTTATGGAGTGGAAGCTTAATCTTTGGGGTTAGGCTGCTAACCTAGAAGAAAGAGCAGAAAGAGATCTGTGAGAAAAAGAGGGGTCAGCTGATTTTGTTATGTTACAGGCAAGAAAAAGCAATGCTCAATTCAGATGGCCCTGTGAGGGCTGCAACTACCTATGCCCTGGACCCCTCTTTTGGGTTATGGAAGCCTCCGGTGAGAGACTACACTTGGCTTCAGTTTTGCTCCCCGTGTCTAAGTCCCAGTCCTGGTAACATTCTTAATACCACAAGTAATCTAGTTTGGTGGCTTCAGGATTGAAATGTCCTGAGAAGGCCTTTACTGACAGTTTCCCATTCGTTAGATTCCTGCCATGCCATGAACAATGACTAACACTTATGAGCACTAACTTTAAGCCAGGGGCTTAATATCCATAATTTCATTTAATTCTTAGAACCACCCTATAAAAGTGGTGCTATCATTATTATTGTGCCATTTTGTGGAGGAGGCAGTTGAGGCTAAGATCACCTACCCAGTTGATGGTGGAGGTGGGACTCTAATGACGGCAGTCTGGACCGTGTAGTCCATCCTTTGGACCTCTGTTCCGGAATTCAGTACGGCCCCTGCTTTCTGCCCAACCATGATAACCTGTGTTCTCGTGTGCCTTACCGATCTCTGGTCTTCATTTCTGCTTCCTTATGATTCTGCTGCTTGACTCTGGGTGACAGTCATTCATTTATTTATTGAACAAGGATTTACTGAGCCCCCACTATGCACTAGATGCTAGGGATACAGTGATGAGAAAACCAGACACAATCCCTGCAGTTGTGGAGCTTGCAGACTGGCCCCTGTACCTGGGCAGGGAGTAACTATGATTTTGACCCTCAATCCTCAGATTCCATCTGATGCTCAGGGCAGCTTCTCAGAGACCAACCCACAAAATCCCATGTTGGTGTCTCTAGGTACCACCTCCAGGTGGCACACATCTCTTGGCAGACTTTTCTCAGGGCTGATGTTTACTTGGCCCCCTGAACAGTGCCTGCTCCTGGCTTCCTTTTTGGTTTTTTTTAGATTTTTTAATTTATTCATTTGAGAGAGAGAGAGAGAGTGTGCAAGTGAGAGCAAGAGCACGAGCAGGCAGGGAGGGTCATAGGGAGAAGGAGAAGCAGACTTCCACTGGGCAGGGAGCCTGATGTGGGGTTCCATCCCAGGACCCCAGGATCATGACCTGAGCTGAAGGCAGATGTTTAACTGACTGAGCCGCCCAGGTGCCCCATGCTCCTGGCTTCCTTATGCAATGCTTTGCTTGAAGGTTGGGATACCCTACTATTGTCTGTATATCAAGGAAATAAGAACTTGGGAATGAGTTGAAGTAACATGGCCCCTGAGCACTAAACTATAAGATCAATTCATGGAGGATCAAAACAGACTTACGCACAGTCACCTAAAGGAGATAGACAACCACTGAAGTGGTTCATCTAGATAGTTTTTTCCTGCTTCCCTAGGCACAAGGATGCTTTGAATGTGCCTGGGATTTGATTGTTAGGTAAGATGACCAGAGATAACTGCCTTTGGAAGAAGAGTTTATTTTTTTTAAAATATGGACTTTTATTTTTAAAGATTTTATTTGTCAGAGAGAGAGAGAAAGAAAGAGAGAGAGAGAGAGAGAGAGCACAAGCAGGGAAAGCAGCAGGCAGAGGGAGAAACAGGCTCCCTGTGGAGCAAGGAGCCCGATGAAGGACTCAATCCCAGGACCCTGGGATCATGTCCTGGGCCGAAGGCAGATCCTTAACAAACTGAGCCACCCAGTCATCCCTAGAAGAAGAGTTTATTACTCACAACTCCTCAGAGGATAGGAAGCATGTCATACCACTCAGGGGCCACATGGGGAAGCACCAGGGTCAGTCAGAAGGCAGAAAGATTGAAAGGAAAGTGTGGGCGGAAATCTTTATTGTGTGTGTGTGTGTGTGTGTGTGTGTGTCTGTGTGTGTGTGTATGGGTGTGTGTTTGTGGTAAGGAATGAGTGGGGCAGGGTAAGCAGTTAAATTGTTTTAGTATTGGAGAGTCTGAATAATTTTTGTGGCTCTGGGCTATAGGGATGGTCTCTAATTATCTGAAGCCTGGACCCGGGGTCATACAGGACCACAGGAATATTGGCTCCATATGTGAGAGCTCCATAAAGGAGGTGGTTGGGGGTATGGGCTCTGGATTGGTTGGTCTGCATATCAAAGGTAGGCTCACAAGCAAGCTGTTTGCTATCTCCAGAAATTTAGCTAGCCCTGGGAGGCGCAGACCCTACGTGGGTCCACAAGGCTCCAAGATGTTAAAGCATCAAAAACTGTAGAAAATAAAAGACACAATTAATACAATGATTCCAGATGGCCAATCCCAATACACTATCCCCTAGTCCCACTGACTGGTTCAAGAGGTGGGCATATCCGTCTTTTCTTTCCTCTCGCTCTTGCTATGAGAGGATGTGTGCCCACAGCGCCTGGCAGCCATGGAGCGGCCAATCTGGGAGAAGGAACCTGACAAACACAGAGAGAAACTAGATGGCATTTAAGTCTTGTATGTTGGAGTCAAACAGGCATAGGTTAAAATCTCAGCTCTTAAACTTACCACATGTGTGACTAGTTACATGATCTCAGTTGACAACTGAAGTCTCAGGGTTAGGATACAAGCTAAACAGAATTCATCATCATTACTCTCACATAGTATATACTCAACCAGTGCCAGAGTTATTCTCAGATGTGACTTAAGAGATTTGATTATTAGCATGTAGGATTTTCTGTGAGGTTAGAGCCCTTCTGGGAGGAATTTCTAGGCCCTTGTGATCTTTCACCACTGCTTTGTGTTCATGGTACCATTCAGTATGGGTGAAGTGCCACATAGAAAGCACTGAACACCGTGACAAGCATACAATAGGGGCTCTGGAAATGTTGGCTTACCCTTTGGGGGGATCTCCCTCTGATGCTCTTCTGGACAGAGAGAGCTTGACATGTGACCAGGACTCCCCATCTTTGGGGGTATGACTGTCTTTGTGGAAGGGATGGTGGCATCGGGCCACCACAGCTCCAAGACCCCCCATGCTTACATTTCTCATTGCACATCCATTCATACATTGACTTTCTGATTTTTATTTTAAAACACACCACACCTCCTTGACATTCTCTCTCACTGACCATACAACCTGAGCTCTTCCTCCCAGACAGCCCTAGCTTCACACTCCTTGAAAGAGAGGGACTACATACATACCTTGCACTGATTCAAAATCACAATGCCTGAGTTCTTATAATTCTTCTTCTTGGCTTTGTACTTGGGGTTGATGCACTCCCACTGCACCTGCAACAAGAGAGCCTGCTCAGGAAGAAGGGGAGTGATTCAGTAAGACTAAGCCCCCAGGTGCTGCAGCAAATGGATCTGAGGGCTGACAAACGGTCTCTGTGTGATAATGCAGTTCAGAGGCATGGTTGAGTGCTATCCGATTGCCTGGTTTGAATCCTGATCCCACCAATTTCCAGCCATGCAACCCTTAGCAAATTACTTGATTCCTCTATGCCTTAGATATCTCCTCTGTAAAATGGAGGTGATAATTGTATCTATCTCAGGATTATTGTGAAGCTTTAGTAATTAATCCATGTAATACATTTAAAACAGTGCCTGGCACTTATGAATGCTTTCTATTAATAGGGTCAAATCAAGCAACAGAGAGAAGATGTCTGTAGACACGTTCCTAACACAAGTGTTGAGTCTTAGTGCCTAGGAAATGGCTTAAAATGTCAGAACACTGAGAGACATTGAATGCTGGCTACAGGAAGTTAGTGGGAATAATTATGAGTTTGCATAGACCCTCACTGAGAACTAAAAAATGAAGTGATACGTAACACAACGGTGACACAATAGATCTCCAAAGGGGATAGTATGAGAGCTGCCGGAGTGGCTTGGAACTGAGGAGGTAGCTGGGAACTAAGGGAGTGTCTAGGGGAAGAGATATCAACATTTTCAGGCCACAGAAGACTTCATGTGACAAAACCAACTACAAGTCAAACATCCAAGAGCCACTGAATGTTCCTGCCCACCATTCTGTGGGAACCAGATCCTTGAATTTCCACTCAGGAGACAAATTTTCACTTTCTCTCTGACAATTAGGAGTGTCTGAAAATAAAGCAGTTTCTGAGGCAGATGTGAGTGGGGTAGACTGATACAGCTTTGACCCCCATTGCTTCATTCCTCTCAGTGTTCATCCATTTGTGCAGGTCCCTCCACAATGATGATGAGCTTAGTCATGTGACTCGTTTTGGCCAATGGGACATTAGCAAAAGTAATATGAGCAGAGGACTAAAAAGTGCCTGTGCATTGGGGCTTGCCTTCTTCCTGCTGCTGGGGAGTTTTTACCATCATGTAAAAAAGCTGATCTCTGATCTCCTGGAGAATAAAAGAGTACACGGAGAAATGTCCCGGCCATCCCAGTTGCTGAGGCACAAATGCATGAGTGAGTTCAGTTGGCATCATGTAGAACAGAGAGGAGCTGCCCCAGGTGAACTCGGCCTAAACTGCCAACCCAGGGAACTGTGAGTAAATAATGATTGTTGTTTTCAGCTAGGAAGTTTTGGGGGTAATTTGTATCTCAGCAACAGATAACTGAGACCAGGAGTTTCTCAGTACTGGGGAAGTTCCACTAGGGGCTGAGCAACCACATAAGGGCTGGGAAGAAAGGAATCCTGTACTGGCTAAGGATCCTCTAAAACTCTTTTCATAAGAGGAAGGAACAAAAAAGAGGAAGGAAGGAAGGAAGGAAGGAAGATAGGAAGGGAGGGTGGGAGGAGAGGAGAGGAAGAAAGAAGAATCAAATTGAATCTGAAATCAAGACATCTCCAACTCTGTTGTTTTTTTTAAAGGCCTAATCTTTCCATCATGATGATGGTTGTCTTTTTTCCCTCTCTTAGCTTCTCTTCTCATTAGCTTTCCATGTGGATAGTGCTTGATAAACAAGAATTCTAGCTTGTCGCAAAGTGGATCTAGCATTTTCAGACAAAGCACCCCAAGTCCCTCCCAAACTGATCAAAACTGAAATTGCCTTTCCCCCAAATCTTCCTCTAATATCACTGTATGAACAAGTAGCATAGGGATTTACCTTACAGTTGGAAAGAAAAGATCCACAATTAGCTGCGATGATTCCTTTGTCACTTTCAATAATTTCTATTAACCTCAATTTCTTCAGTCAAGCAGGACATAACAAATGAAACTTCACATGAGTTAGATTTCAAGTTATCTGAAGAATTATAGTGATAATCCATGAAAAGTCTCCTCATTTCCATCTTGGGCTAAGGCGAACCAGTAGGGGAGGATTGGTGCCGCCAGACAAGGGCTCTAAGGAAGCTGAATCAGAACCCACAGGTACTTGGGGCTTTTATGCCCGTTGGGCGGGAAGTGGGTGCTGATGAACCAGGTCTAAGTATTGTGCATGTATGTTGGGATAAATGTTATTATAGGTTATTTGCTTTACATCTACAATCCCATTTAACTCTCCCCCAACTCCCTTTTAGAGGTGAAAGATGAGGCTCAGGTCTTATGGGTGGCAACTGGTGGAGATGGGATTTACCACATCAGTCTCACTTCAAAACCTGGCCTACTAACATAGCGCTTCCCCTAGAAGGGCCTTGGAGGGGCTCTCCTATTTGTTCTTGCAAGTTTCCTTTTTGGCCACCTCAAACTAAAGTTGTTCAAGAATGCCCCTGAGAATTAACCCAAGTTAATCAAGAATTTACCCTGCAGAACCATGACTCTCACAGGAAGGAGCTTAAAAGAAGATGGCTCCTCTTTTTTTTTTTTATAGCTTTATATTTTATTTTTTTTAATAATTTTTTATTGTTATGTTAATCACCATACATTACATCATTAGTTTTTGATGGAGTGTTCCATGATTCATTGTTTGTGCATAATACCCAGTGCTCCACGCAGAACGTGCCCTCTTTAATACCCATCACCAGGCTAACCCATCCCCCCACTCCCTCCCCTCTAGAACCCTCAGTTTGTTTTTCAGAGTCCATCGTCTCTAATGGTTCGTCTCCCCCTCCGACTTACACCCCTTCATTCTTCCCCTCCTGCTATCTTCTTCTTCTTTTTTTTTTTCTTAACATATAATGCATTATTTGTTTCCAGAAGTACAGATCCGTGATTCATCAGTCTTGTACAATTCATAGTGCTCACGATAGCACATACCCTCCCCAATGTCTATCACCCAGCCACCCCCTCCCACCCCCCACCACTCCAGCAACCCTCAGTTTGTTTCCTGAGATTAAGAATTCCTCATATCAGTGAGGTCATATGATACATGTCTTTCTCTGATTGACTTATTTCACTCAGCATAACACCCTCCAGTTCCATCCACGTCATTGCAAATGGCAAGATCTCATTCCTTTTGATGGCTGCATAATATTCCATTGTGTATATATACCACTTCTTCTTTATCCATTCATCTGTCAATGGACATCTGGGCTCTTTCCACAGTTTGGCTATTGTGGACATTGCTGCTATAAACATTGGGGTGCATGTGCCCCTTCGGATCCCTACATTTGTATCTTTGGGGTAAATACCCAGTAGTGCAATTGCTGGATCGTATGGTAGCTCTATTTTCAACTGTTTGAGGAACCTCCATACTGTTTTCCAGAGTGGTTGCACCAGCTTGCATTCCCACCAACAGTGTAGGAGGGTTCCCCTTTCTCCACATCCCCGCCAACATCTGTCGTTTCCTGACTTGTTAATTTTAGCCATTCTGACAGGTGTGAGGTGGTATCTCATTGAGGTTTTGATTTGGATTTCCCTGATGCCGAGCGATGTTGAGCACTTTTTCATGTGTCTGTTGGCCATTTGGATGTCTTCTTTGGAAAAATATCTGTTCATGTCTTCTGCCCATTTCTTGATTGGATTATTTGTTCTTTGGGTGTTGAGTTTGATAAGTTCTTTATAGATTTTGGATACTAGCCCTTTATCTGATATGTCATTTGCAAATATTTTCTCCCATTCTGTCGGTTGTCTTTTGGTTTTGTGGACTGTTTCTTTTGCTGTGCAAAAGCTTTTTATCTTGATGAAATCCCAATAGTTCATTTTTGCCCTGGCTTCCCTTGCCTTTGGCGATGTTTCTAGGAAGAAGTTGCTGTGGCTGAGGTCGAAGAGGTTGCTGCCTGTGTTCTCCTTTAGGATTTTGATGGACTCCTGTCTCACGTTTAGGTCTTTCAATCATTTCGAGTCTATTTTTGTGTGTGGTGTAAGGAAATGGTCCAGTTTCATTCTTCTGCATGTGGCTGTCCAGTTTTGCCAACACCATTTGTCGAAGAGACTGTCTTTTTTCCATTGGACATTCTTTCCTGCTTTGTCGAAGATGAGTTGACCATAGAGTTGAGGGTCCATTTTTGGGCTCTCGATTCTGTTCCATTGATCTATGTGTCTGTTTTTGTGCCAGTACCATATTGTCTTGATGATGACAGCTTTGTAAAAGAGCTGGAAGTCCGGAATTGTGATGCCGCCAGCTTTGCTTTTCTTTTTCAATATTCCTCTGGCTATTCGGGGTCTCTTCTGGTTCCATACAAATTTTAGGATTATTTGTTCCATTTCTTTGAAAAAGGTGGATGGTATTTTGATGCGGATTGCACTGAATGTGTAGATTGCTCTAGGTAGCACTGACATCTTCACAATGTTTGTTCTTCCAATCCACGAGCGTGGAACGTTTTTCCATTTCTTTGTGTCTTCTTCAATTTCTTTCATGAGTATTTTATAGTTTTCTGAGTACAGATCCTTTGCCTCTTTGGTTAAATTTAGTCCTAGGTATCTTATGGTTTGGGGTGCAATTGTAAATGGGATCGACTCCTTGATTTGTCTCTCTTTTGTCTTGTTGTTGGTGTATAGGAATGCCACTGATTTCTGTGCATTGATTTTATAGCCTGCTACTTGACTGAATTCCTGTATGAGTTCTAGCAGTTTTGGGGTGGAGTCTTTTGGGTGTCCACATACAGTATCATATCATCTGCAAAGAGTGAGAGTTTGACTTCCTCTTTGCCGATTTGGATGCCTTTGATTTCTTTTTGTTGTCTGATTGCTGTGGCTAGGACTTCTAATACTATGTTGAATAGCAGTGGTGAGAGTGGACATCCTTGCCACGTTCCTGACCTTAGAGAAAAAGCTCTCAGCTTTTCCCCATTGAGAATGATATTCGCTGTAGGTTTTTCATAGATGGCTTTTATGATATTGAGGTATGTAACCTCTATCCCTATACTCTGAAGAGTTTTGATCAAGAAAGGCTGCTGTCCTTTGTCAAACGCTTTTTCTGCATCTATTGAGAGGATCATATGATTCTTGTGCTTTCTTTTGTTAATGTATTGTATCACGTTGATTGATTTGCGGATGTTGAACCAGCCTTGCAGCCCAGGGATAAATCTCACTTGGTCATGGTGAATAATCCTTTTAATGTACTGTTGGATCCTATTGGCTAGTACTTTGGTGAGAATTTTTGCATCCCTGTTCATCAAGGATATTGGTCTGTAATTCTCCTTTTTGATGGGGTCTTTGTCTGGTTTTGGGATCAAGGTAATGCTGGCCTCATAAAATGAGTTTGGAAGTTTTCCTTCCATTTCTATTTTTTGGAACAGTTGCAGGAGAATAGGTATTAATTCTTCTTTAAAGTCTGATAGAATTCCCCTGGGAAGCCATCTGGCCCTGGGCTTTTGTTTGTTGGGAGATTTTTGATGACTGCCTCAATTTCCTTAGTGGTTATAGGTCTGTTCAGGTTTTCTATTTCTTCCTGGTTCAATTTTAGTAGTTGATACATCTCTAGGAATGCACCCATTTCTTCCAGGTTATCTAATTTGCTGGCATAGAGTTGCTCATAATATGTTCTTATAATTGTTTGTATTTCTTTGGTGTTGGTTGTGATCTCTCCTCTTTCATTCATGATTTTGTTGATTTGGGTCATTTCTCTTTTCTTTTTGATAAGTCTGGCCAGGGGTTTATCAATCTTGTTAATTCTTTCAAAGAACCAGCTCCTAGTTTCGTTGATCTGTTCTACTGTTCTTTTGGTTTCTATTTCATTGATTTCTGCTCTGATCTTTATTATTTCTCTTCTCCTGCTGGGTTTAGGCTTGATTTGCTGTTCTCTCTCCAGCTCCTTTAGGTGTAGGGTTAGGTTGTGTATTTGAGACCTTTCTTGTTTCTTGAGAAAGGCTTGTATTGCTATATACTTTCCTCTCAGGACTGCCTTTGCTATATCCCAAAGACTTTGAACAGTTGTGTTTTCATTTTCATTGGTTTCCATGAATTTTTTTAATTCTTCTTTAATTTCCTGGTTGACCCATTCATTCTTTAGTAGGATGCTCTTTAGCCTCCATGTATTTGAGTTCTTTCCAACTTTCCTCTTGTGATTGAGTTCTAGTTTCAAAGCATTGTGGTCTGAAAATATGCAGGGAATCATCCCAATCTTTTGGTACCGCTTGAGACCTGATTTGTGACCTAGGATGTGATCAATTCTGGAGAATGTTCCATGGGCACTAGAGAAGAATGTTTATTCTGTTGCTTTGGGATGGAATGTTCTGAATATGTCTGTAAAGTCCATTTGGTCCAGTGTTTCATTTAAAGTCTTTATTTCCTTGTTGATCTTTTGCTTAGATGATCTGTCCATTTCAGTCAGGGGGGTGTTAAAGTCCCCCACTATTATTGTATTGTTGTCAATGTGTTTCTTTGCTTTTGTTATTAATTGCCTTATATAATTGGCTGCTCCCACATTAGGGGCATAGATATTTACAACTGTTAGATCTTCTTGTTGGATAGATCCTTTAAGTAGGATATAGTGTTCTTCTTCATCTCTTATTACAGTCTTTGTTTTAAAATCTAATAGGGTTTCTCTAATAACTTCTAATAACTTCCACACTTTTTTCAAGCCCAGCTAGTATCTTTAAAGTCATGATTCTGAACTCTAGGTCCGACATCGTACTAATGTCACTATTTAGTAGGTCCCTGGCAGACGGTACTACCTCTTGTTCTTTTTGCTGAGGTGATTTTTTTCATCTTGTCATTTTGTCCAGAGGAGAACAGATAAATGAGAGAACAGAATGCTAACAGGTTAACAAGGTCTCCAGCAAATATACTCTATACAAATCAGAAAAGACCTGAAACCAGGGGACAAGAAAGGGAAAGAAAGAAGAGAAAAAAAAAAAAGGAAAAAGAAAAAGATAAAAACAAACAAAAACAGAACAAAACAAAAAAAACCAGAATATGATCAAATATGATCAGGCTAGTGCGTAGATCAGTGCCACACACTAGCTTTTGGGCATATTTTGGTCTGTTAGAAGAAAGTGCCTGCTAAAATTTTAAAGGAAGAAAGACTTATATATGTACAAAATAAGAGTTGATACAATGAAGGGATGGCAGATGACTGTAAAGATGAAAATTATAAAAGATTTTATAAAAGGACTTGATAAGAAGTTGTTTTTAAAAAGAAAAAAGAAGATTTAAAAAGAAAAAGAAAAAAGAAAAAAAAAAGGGAGAGAATGTGATCAGGCAGGAGACTAGAACAAAGCCATACACTAGTGATTTAGGGTATATTTTGTTCTGTTAGAAGAAATTGTATCTCAAAATTTTAAAGAGAGAACAACTTATATATATATGCGAAAAATAAGGGTAACTACTATGAAGGGATAAAAATATGACTCTAAAAATGAAAAATAAAAAATGTTTTTTTTAAAAAAGGGATTGATAAGATGTTGTTTGAAAAAGGGAAAAAGAAAAATTGAAAAAAAAAACAGTTAAAAAATTAACTTTGAAAAACCAATGAATTATGGTAAACAAGCCATGAATTCTATGTGCAGTATTCCCCTAGCGCTGGAGTTCTCCCGTTCTCCTTCATCGGTAAACTTGGTCTTGGCTTGCTGGCTGTTCGTGCTGATCTTCTGGGGGAGGGGCCTGTTGCTGTGGTTCCCAAATGTCTTTGCCGGGGGCGGAATTGCCCCGCCCTGTGAGTCCGGGCTAAGCAAGCTGCTCGGGTTTGCTCTCAGGAGCTTTCGTTCCCTGCAAGCTCTCAGTACAGCTTTGGAGGACCAGGGTGAAAATGGTGGCCTGCCAATCTCCACCCGGAGGAGCTGAGAACTCGGGGCCCCGCTCCTCAGTGCGCCCCCAGAGAAAAGCAGTCACTCCCGTCTCCCCGGTCTCCGGCCGCACTCCGTGCTCACCCGGCCTGTGACCGAGCGTTTCTATGTCTGGCACCCGACCCCGTGTGGAGTCTCCAAACCCAGCAGATCCCTGCTGTGCGCTCCCGCGCCGCTCCTCCCCGGGGAGGAAGGGGAGTCTCCCTGGATCTGCCGCTTGTTGGGTCCCTGCTGGAGGAGCAGTGGCCCGACTGTGCCACGGATCACGGTTTATGGCAACCCCGAGCTGAGAGACCGCGCCTCGGCTCAGTCTCTGCAGCCGGCTTCCCTGCTCCGATACCTGGGAGCTCTGCCGCACTCAGGTACCCCCGGTCTTTCTGTGACCCCGAGGATCCCGAGACCACTCTGTCCCGTGAGGGTTCCACCTCCCGCTTAGCCACTGGAGTGACGTCACTCAGCGGAGCTGACTTCTAAAAGTTCCGATTTTGTGCTCTGCAGCAGAAGCGGCCGACGGGGGCCCCCTCCCCCGCCGTCTATCCTTCCGAATATCGCCTCGGATTCACTTCTCCGCAACGTCCTACCTTCCAGAAAGTGGTCGCTTTTCTGTTCAGAGTGTTGTTATTATTCTTATCTTTGATCTCCTGTTGAGTTCGTAGGTGTTCAGAATGGTTTGATCCCTATTCAGCTGAATTCCTGAGATCAGACGAAATCCACGTCTCCTACTCCTCCGCCATCTTGCTCCGCCCCCCCATGGCTCCTCTTTTTGTCTCTGTTTCTACTTACTGAGTTTCCTCAGTTCCAGCTTCCTCTATCCTCCCTCCCTATCCTCCATTCTCTTGACATTAACCACCTGTTTGTTGATGGCTCCAAAATACATCCCCAGGTAGGCCTCTCCTCCAGTTTCCCCAGCCCCATTCTTGAACTTTCCTTACAAACTGGACCTCCCTGAAACAAGACTTCCTTACTCAAGAAATGGCACCAACGTTTACTCATCTATCCCCCTCACACCCAAACTCCCAACACGTCTTGTAGCTCTTGTCTCCAAAATCCATCTTAAATCACTCCACTTCTCTCCACCTCCATCATCACTTTTTGAACCTAAGTCATTATCACCTCTTGTCTTGCCTACAGTAGTAGCTTCCTGACAGATCTGTTTCACTGTCTTCTCTCACTATAATGAATTATCTACACGGTGGTCAGAGTCATTTTTTAAAAAGTTAAAACCAGTCATGTCATTCTCTGGCTTGGACCTCTTTGCACCATTGTCCAGGAGAACTTTCTGCAATGATGGAAGTATTCTATATCTGTACAAACAATATTGAAGCCACATGAGGCTAAGGAGCAGTTGGAGTGTGGCTTGTGTGGCTGAGGAATTGAAATTGAAACTTAATTTTAATTAATTAAAAGTAAGACTAAAACACTCACATGTAGCTAGTGGCTCCTATCCTGGTGAGCACAAAACTGTCTCTTACCACATTTAGAAGAAAATCCATACTCCTTTCTTCGAGCTATTAGAATGTGCTTTTCTTGGCCCCTGCCTCTGTCTTTGAGCATATCCCATCCACCCTCTCTGCTCCAGATACACTGGTCTCTCTCCACATCCTTAATCACACCAAGCTCTTTCCTCACTCAGGACTGAGGAATGCTATTCCCTCAGCCTACATGCTTTTCCCTTGCTTTTTACATGGCTGGCTTCTTTTCATTGTTAAGGGACTCAAATTAATTATTTAAGTTTATCTTTCCAATACCACACCTTTATACTAAACTTTTTCAGTTTTTTTTAAAGATTTTGTTTATTTATTTGTGTGTGAGAGAGCGCATAAGCAGGGGGAGCGGCAGACAGAGGGAGAAGCAGGCTCCCTGCTGAGCAAGGAGCCCGCTGTGGGACTCGAACCCAGGACCCTGGGATCATGACCTGAGCTGAAGGCAGATGCTTAACCGACTAAGCCACCCAGGCATCCCAAAACTTGTTCAGTTTTTTTATAGCATTTGTCAAAAGCTGTAATTACATTTTTATTTTTTATTTGATTCATGTTTATATTCTACTCTGATGCACAGTCATGACACACGTAGAACTTGGCACTTAGTAGGTGTTCTGTAATAAATACTAGTAGAATCAATAAATAAGAGAACATTTCCTATAGTGCATATGTGCCCATATGGGGCTGAGTGATTGGACTAAATGAAAACTTTCTGGTATCTCAGTGATACAGAAAAGTACATAGCATATGATTCATTTCCTCAGTGGAACTTAAAGATTCATTTCTGTTTGTTTGAAAGCATTAGACTTTGGTGCTCTTCACTTATAATATATGCTATAATTTTACTTGTACTACTCTCTTAGGAACCTAAAGATGAAATGTTTCCCACATTTATTGATTTGGCTATTTCTTCTTGTAGAGGAGAACAAGGCACAACTTTGTGAAACTTTTTAGAACTCTAATACGTGGTATTGATAACTCATTAATTTATTAGCTCAGTAGGGCCTGGTTCAACAGAAAATTTCTTCTCTGGCTATCTTGTTATCCTGGGTGTGACTTCACTTGCAATTTAGTGTTGGGTTTTTTTTTTTTAATATTTTATTTATTTGAGAAAGAGAGAGAGCACAAGAGAATGGAAGAGGGAGAGGGAGAAGCAGACTCCTTGCTGGGCAGGGAGCCTGACGTGGGGCTTGATCCCAGGACCACATGAGATGTGGTCAAATCCCTGGGATCATGACCTGAGTCAAAGGCAGACACTTAACTGACAGAGCCACCCAGGCGCCCCAATTCAGTGTTGGTTTTGACCGTGGCCTTGAACCGCTGCATGCTTGCTCGTGGTGAATGTCTTTGCATGTTACACAAGTTGTTTGCAATCCTGAATATTTAATAGAGCATATACAACAGGCTTTGTGGGAACTACGTGGAAAATTGCCCTTGATTTTCTAGACCAAATATAAGTACTTGACAAATGGTCTGATTCAGATTAAGCTTCCAGTTCTAAAGAATGTTTATTCCCATCCAATCTAGGTATATCTTGACCTTATATCTGAACGAAGAGACATGAAAAATGATTTGTGACATCCTCTGTAATCAGCACTTCTGACCAGGTCAGGTATAGGATCTTATCTCTAAGGGAAAGACCTTTCTCAGAGCCACTGAATGCTCAGCTGTCACTCTTTTCTGTTCCATGGGGACAGTGGGCCCCAGAGTAAGAAGGTCAGGTATTTTGGTTTTGAGTTCCCCTGAGGCAAGTAAGTAGTTCATTTGGGAGGTAATACCAGGAAGCACCAGTTGAGGAGTGGGGCATTGAGATGTGCAGGCTGTCAAAGAGGTGTGCAAGTCAGTTACCACTGTGGGCAACCAGGGCCGATTCCTGCTGGGGAGCTCTAGGAAACTGCATAGAGGACACACTCAGAGTTCTGCCCCCTGCAGGGCAAGAGAGCTGGAGTATTTATACTTCACCCCCTATTAGTTACTTGTTGAGGGCTGCTCCCTGGAAGGAGCTACACCTCCCCTCATACTTCAGCCTGCTGTGGGCATAGGCAGAACAGGCTCCAGTCACCAGAGAAAGCCCATAGGCAAAGAGATACAGGTTTTATGGCTAGAAATTGGACAGGTAAACAATGAACAGGTAAAGAACAGCAGTTACATGGTTAGGGTCCATGTCCATGTCTATAAATTTATAGATATGTGAATGTATGTGTGTCTGAGAGAAATGGAGAGGAGGTTTAGGTTTCTGTGTGATGCGATGAAATCCCTATATGCCCCTGTTACGTACTAGTGTTTGGGTCCATGTCTCAGTATCCAGTGCATTGAGTAAAATGGTGGAGCCAAATTAAAATCTAGTGGCCAGAATGAATATTTGGAGGAACCCAATAATTTTTCCAAAGTAGTGAATGTGTAATTAATGTTGCCAAGTCATGGAAAGAATAGTACTACCATAAGCAGATATTTGGGAAGTGCTAGCTACATGCTAGACACTCTGCTCAGTGCCTACCACGGATTATCTCATTTAATCTTCACGAAGTTCTATTAGGTAGGTACACTTACCACCTTCATTTTTAAGTGAGAAAACTGAGCCACAGAGAAGTTAAGTCACTTATCCAGGACTCCACAGCTAAAGGAAATTAGAAATATTCTCCTCTGACCTCTCTGTTTTACTGATAGAGAAACTGCACCACACTGGGGCAGTGTCATTTCCAAGGTCATACTAGTTACTTTGGTCGGGTTAGTAGTAGAATCTAGGTACTCAAATCCCACCATGTTTCCTACTTGTCACATTTAATCAAATATTGATATCTCTTCTCTAGGTGTTCCATGTGTAGTGGGTGCTAAGGACACACCATGAGAGAAGCGTCTGGGCGAAATATCATGTGTGGTTTACCACCTACCTGTTTGCCTTCCATTGCTCCTCTCATCTCCTTGAATGTCGATGTGAATTCTCCAATGAAGTCGTGTTTGCCATTGGAGTCCCAGTCCCACACTATGCACTGTAAGAGGAAAGAAGTATCTTATAAAAAAAAACAACAAGTCAAGAATGCATCCACAGTAGCTGACGGCATTGTGAACTTTATGAGGAAGAACTGATGAAAGATGCCTGGTCTAGATGCCACAATCCTAGAGTGTGGCATGTGGGATGTAGTATGCCTTTGGTTTCTATAGTTTTTTTTTTTAATTAAGTTTTAAATTTAATTTAATTTTTTAATTTTTTAAAAATTTTATTTATTTATTTGACAGAGAGAGCACAAGCATGACCAGTGGGGAGGGGCAGAGGGAAAGGGAGAAGCAGACTCTCCTCTAAGCAGGGAGGCCAACAGGGGTGGGGCTCAATTCCAAGACGCAGAGATCATGACCTGAGACGAAGGCGAACACTTAACCAATTGAGCCATCCAGGCGCCTCTTTTTGAAGGCATCTTGAAGAAAAACGCATTTCTCAACTTTTGCTTTCTCTTTCAATGTGGAATCTATGGTAGATAATTCTTTTGCTTGGAAAACATATTAATAACTCCTTCGGTTATGAAGGAGATTGTATTAGAATAAATCAAAATGGAGGAGGTTAAGATAAAGGGAGCTCCACTGCTCTGCTGAATAAAGTAATGTCAAGTTGAGTTTTCCCTTTGCAACTAGAGACATAAACCAGGGGTGTGGGTTGAGAGGAAGTTTGGCAAGGATTCATCAGAGGGCTGAAGATGGGCCTGATATTGGAGTAGGAAGAGGTAAGAGACAAGTAAGGAACTTTGGAAACTGTGAGGTCTAAATTTCAAGGTCAAGTCATTTGGATATCTCTCCCCTCATGTGTCTTCTCTACTTCCTCCTCTCCTGTTATCCCTGAGACTCTAGTAAATCTGCCACCCATAACAACATTTTGCTGGTTGTGACTCGGAGAATAAAGGTGAGGGGCTATGTCCATGTTTTGGGACAAGCAGATGGGACAGCAGTGTGATATCGTCCATAGGGATTAAAACTGAGGGAGCAGGGCTGTGGAGAGAGAGCCGGACAGATGACTCCTAGGAGTGGAACCCCACAGAAACACTGGGGAGGTGTCAACTTCTGCAGTACATGGAAGTAGAACTCAAGATATCTAGATTTTGAAATGAATCTTTGACTCCAGGAAGTTGGAGAATTACAAATAACATTCAGTTGAAACCATTCAATTTATGCTTTTTTGGTCATTACATGTTTACTCAATTGGTAGATGCTAAAAGTAAACTACTAATAGGATCTGCTACATCAATCTGAGTCTCTAAGTGAGCGAAATGTGCAGCAGAGTCCCCAGGTGACCCAGGATGGACATTTGTATCTATAAGAAATAAATCACTGCCGTTCTTAGCCACTGAGATTGCTACCACATAACCCAGTCTGAGAACGATTTAAGTACTTAAAGCGCTGTCATAGGAAAAGGTATTTCAATTTACTTTGTCTGACTCCAAAAGGGGGAGAACAAATTTTGTGAGGAAGTTGCAAAGAAATAACAAAAAAAGTATTTCTCAGGAATTACACCTGTCCAGAAATAAAGTCATCTGTTTGTGTAAGAGTGAGTGTTTCATTGTTGGAAATGTTTAAGAAGAAACTGCAGGACTACGCCCCAAAAATGTGGTAGAGAAAGTCAAGTAGACAATGTTATAGAGGATTTGGTGGGATGTTCTTTGAGTTTTCCTCTAACTTGGAGATGCTAAGATTAGTTGGAGTTATATAGGTTGCAAAATAACGTCAATGAAAGGCTTAGCTCTTTCTGGTTGAAATGCTAAGCACTGCAATGTTTGGTAGGAATGATGAGAACCCCCTTTTTAATTCAAAGTAGGACGAAGTTCTTCCTCATTTATTCCAATGGATGATGGAACCAATCAATGATTTATCCATTTGGAAAAATGGCTCAGAATGTGCATTGTAAATATCACGTTGTTGAACACTGTCCATTGATCTGCAGTCACTAACAACCAGGGGTTTTTCTCTTTGTTTGCCAGTCCCTCCTTACTGCCTCTCCCTCTTTACACACGTATGACCTGGGCCTGGACACAGAAAGAAGGGTGGTTCTTGGGACCCTGTCTTTAAGGCTCCTAACTTTGCCTGGTAGTAAATACAGCCCTGAGACACCTGAGGCTGACACTCAGATAGTCTTCTACCTTGAAGGAGCAGATAAAGAGACAAAGGGGGCAAAAGCACAGGAGAGAAAAGAAGTGGAAGCAGCCTTTTCAACACTCTTCTGCATTGGAGAAGAGGTTGAATCCCCTTCCTCCTGCCTCCCTAGTCCTAGTGGAATATAGAAAAAGCAAGAGGGGATGTACAGAGTACTTCAGCTTGTCGCGAAATCTTAGGCAAAAACCACATGTCACTCCTTTTTTGCCCACTATTAGATGTCCCCTCATGCTGTAGTTAGTAACTTTCCCTCCTTCTCCCTGCCAGGCACAACATTCAGGACATTTGTAATGTGCTATCTCTCAGGGGCAGAGAGAGAGTGACCATGGACTCTCCACAGGCTGGAGGAGGAGTCAGTCTTGATAGGACTCTAGTCCTGCCCCCCACCCCCCCAGGGGCAGGCCCTGTCGCTTACATGGGCCCTGCTTCTTCGATTGGCTAGCATTTCTCATTACGGCAGATGCAGAAGTCTGTTTTGACCTTTCTCAGAAGGGACCCTAAAGGAAGGCAGACACAGTGAAGCAGAAAAACAAAAACACTTTTTCCGTCTCTCTGTGCCATGAAGCTGACTTGTGACAGCTCTGATGTGGTTGAGAGAGGAACACATTTTGGTGAAAAGTAAACAGATTGGCTGCCCTGTAGAAAAACTGAAACTGAGGCAGGGTTCTTGGTGTGAATCAATAAGGAAGCCTTGACAGATCTGTGAGAGATCAGCAGCTGGAAACTCTCTGTGAGCCAGAAGTCTTCTCAAGTTCCTGCATCTCACAGCAGAGTGTAGTATGCAGTCTTACCAGGTCTGAGCTCCACAGAGGGTCCAATCAACTCCCTCATTTTACAGAGAAAGCCATGATGGCAGAGAAGTGAAGTGACTTCTGTGAGTTCACCCAGTGCGGGGCTGGGACTAAAATCCAGGTTTCCCACCTCCCTGATTTCACAGCTACCACACAAATAGCAAATTATCATAATTAAACCATATATAGTGCTTACTGTGTACCAGATGTTGTTCTGAGCATTTATTATATATATATATATTTACTTTATATATGAAAAAATATATATATCAGCTCATTTAATCCCCAGAACAATTTAGTGTTATGCTCATTTTATGGATGAGGAAACAGAGGCACAGAGAAGTAAAGTAAGTTTCCCAAGACCACTCAGCTAACATTAGATAATCTTTGAACTAAAAGAAGTTCATAGCTTTTCTTAACTGGTCATCTTTTCTGAACCCGTGCCATTTGGTTTATGATCTTTAATCCTTTATGGTAACCTTGATATGACAATACTATTATTACCAGTCATAGGTAATTGCCACTCCCAGGCTTAAAGAGATTAAGTGACTTGACTGGACACCTAGAAAGTGACAAGGATGGATTTGAATCCAGGTGTCTGGTGCCATAGCTGATACATTTTCAAATATACCATATTGCCTCTTAATGGAAGCAGAAGTTCAGAATCGAGGTCTTAATTTGCTCTGTGTAAAATAACCCATTCTGTGATTGAAACTATAAACTATTAAGATTCCCTGAAACTCAATGAACGCACCAAGCAACAGAGAGAAAATGTTCACTGAACCCATGCAAGAGGCTGCCCAGACAGTAGTGTGTGCATGGTCTCTGGGTCTCTTTAGCTCTGTCTGTGAACTGCATAGATAGATGTGTCTTGAGAGTTTGCATTACTCCATCCTCTTCTTATTTTACATTTGCATGGAACCCATTATAAGAAAGGTATGCCAACTTATTGTTCATTATCCTTTTGTGATGGTCAGTTTTATGCGTCAACTTGGCTAGGCTACAGTACTTTTATTTAATCAAACACTAATTTAGGTGTTGCAGGGAATTATTTTACAGACACAGTTGATCAGTTAATAATCAGTTGACTTTAAAATAAAGGAGATTTTGTGGTTCCATATGAATTTTAGGATTGTTTTTCTATTTCTGTAAAAAAAATGCCATTGGGATTTTGATGGAGAGAACATTGAATCTGTAGACCACTTGGAGGAGTATGGATATTTTGAATGATATTAAGTCTTCCAATACATGAACACGCAATGTCTTTCCATTTATTTGTGTCTCCTTTAATTTGTTTAGGTGAAGCAGAATTTGCTGTCAAGTTTCTCCTGGCTCCTTAGTCATACCATCCCCTTAAGCTTCCATTGCAATCTATTTATAACTGCTCTAACATCTCCAACTACATGGTCATCACTGGCCTACATCCATGACTTGAAGGAAACCTCTGAACACTCAGATTTTTTATCAGGGTTTAGCACAATTCTTGGGCACAAGTAAAAACTCAGATAAATATTTGATAAGTGAATGAAAAAGGTCTCTCTCCCTGAATCAAGTTGATGGCAGTTCTCTGAGTGGTTGGTCCTGTCTACACTGGAAAGGGAAAGGAAGATATTGCATTCATCTCATTGATTTTTACTAAAGGAGACACTTGAACCAGAAAATAAGCTTTGGTGGTTGTAGACATAGGTGTAGGAATGCAGAAATGGGATTACGGACATAATTTAAGGATTGTAGTCACAGGTGCTAGGAGCTGGGAAGCAGAAGAGCTAAATCCTAGTCTGACCTCTGCGGGTAGTGCCGTGAGACCTCGGGAAGGCTTCTCAACCTCTGTGCCTTGGTTTCCTTATCTATAAAATGGGTGTCTGGGGAATGAGAATTGAAAGGAATGTGAAGTTCCTTTCCAATCCAGAACTCCCTAGTTACATGACATTGCATCTTTATTCCTTTTCCAACCTTCTGTTCCAAAGTCTGAGACTATCATATTAAAGCAATACAATTCTTAATTAACTATTAATACCTGGTTAATTTAACAATACTCTCTTTGCTCTCTTTTGCTAGGTATATTTATACACCTTGGAGAGCTAAAAGTCCATTGTTCATTGTCTCATGGTGATCCTCACAAAAGCCACCCCGCCCCAGGGAGAAAACGGGTCCATTTTTACAGATGATGATCCTAAAATATAATAAAACAACTGAAGGTAACTTATTCCCAAGTGCAGAGCTAGCAAGAGTTGAATGAGACCCTGAACCTGGCTTCATTTCTCTACATCCAGGGCCCTTGTCATTATACCACATCGCTTCACAATATACTTCTGCCAGGTGCCTTTCCAATGGACAGCTTATTTTTTTCTTTGCTTTGCTTTGCTTTGCTTTGCTTTCTTTCTTTTTTTTTTAAGTAATCAACTAATTCATGATATCTGACCTCTCTCAGGGAAGAATACACTTATATACATTTTTAATGTTCTCTTTGATAATAAGAACTCTTTAAAATTGCCCAGCATGATTAACCCAGGAGGGGTCTTACTGGGTTCATTTAAAGGTGGAATTTTAAATTGAGACCATCAAAATTAAATGCTAACAATGTAGAAACCAGACTGTGCTCTCATATCACTCAGTCTAGATCAGTTTTCTAATTGCAGCTTTTAGGAAATCAGGCAATATTCTATCACTTTATGGGGCTTTTAGGCAAATACATGCAATCATATTTCAAGACAGCCATGATTAGGGATTTGTGAGAATTTCACCCATAATTTAATGTTTGGGATGACTTCTTTTTTATAAAAATGCATTGACAACCCTTAACACAAAATTGGTTTAGTGGTTTATACAGCACTCTAAATATCTACAAAAAGAACATTAAATATATATTTGTTTATTTGATGGTTGTGACTTGCACAGACAGACCTTGGCTGGGTATGTCCATGGGGAGAGGATCCAAGCTCCCTTGATTATCTTTTAATCACTTTATTGTGATTGCTTACTGCAGATCTGGCAATAACTATCTGACATTGACCCAGCTGTTAGGATAAGAGTTAAAAGTAGCTCCTCCATTGTGACATGAATACTCTGATTTGGACTTCTGAGTTTGGCAGGGCAGAGTGCTACATGGAGTAAAGACAGAGAGCTTCACAGCAAAGCAGAGCCTGAAGCTGGGTGCAGCTGAATGGTTATATGTAGGATCTAGATGGAGAGGAGAGGCCTCAGCCATGTCCATCTCTAGGAGCCACCTTTGCTGGAATGGTGGGCAGGACTAGTGGAAATTTGTCTGTATGACAGTCCAACTATCTTCTGAGGGCCTCGATCTAAGGTGAGCAGAGAGTAGGCTGGGTCTCTCAATCTGAGGGACTCAATCTAAGGTGAGGAGAGAGATATGGGTCCAGGAGCAAAGAATTGGATTTTGCAGGAGTGGGGCAAGGCTGAGTAGAGTCTGATGACAATCACTCAGGTTTTTCTACAGGCTTTGCCCCTGGGGATTCATGTCTGTGTTCTCCCAGGGAGGGGGCTTTCAGTAAAAAGGCAGCCTGAAAGAGCAGTTTTCACAAAATACCAGGGTTTTATGTAGGCCAAGAGAACAGAGAGAGTGGTTCTGATGCACTGAGAGTACCAGAATGCAGTCGCAGGGACTCAGGTGCACCTCCACGCAGGGGAGGTGTTGCTTGGAGCTGGGGGAGGAGGGATAATGGGAACAGCAACAGCAGCAGAGAGAAAATGGTGCTGGAATCTTTGGGATCCATGGAATAAGATCTGCCTTGGCTTGTGGTTAATGCTTCTCATCCTGTGAAAGTGGAGAAGGGCCTTCAGCGGGCTTCAGGGGTAGCAGAAGCAGGAGACAATGCACCAAAGGAGGGTGGAGGGCATGGCCCACGCCATGAGGTAGCTGAAATGACTTGTGGGTGAGGGTATGCAAGAACCTGCTTGAAATTTTCTTTTGAAGGGTGAACTTTAAAGTGGAGGGGAGAGAGGTCAGAGGTCTTGCCTCAGCTGATGAAGCAAGACCTTGTAAAATGTAGGGCCTAGTGCCCGTCTTTTAAAAAAAAAAAATCTATACTAAATATTGGGTATGCTGGCATGTTTTAATTCCCGTGTGGACCCTATAAATGACACCGTGCATAGTCAACCACCATCTGTTTTCCCTGCCTGGTCTGCCCTCACTCACTGATCCCCACCTCAAGAGGAAACACAGAGCATCTGGGACATGAAGTCTAGATACAGTGAGGGAGTGCTCTGTGTTCCTTTTCAGTACTATATGTCCAGAATGATGCGGCTTCCTCTAATCCTGAAATTTAGACCAGGTGCTTAGTGGGAGGAAGATCCCAAAGCATGAGTTCCCCTTGTAGACTCGGGTCAGTGCCATCTAACTCAATCTGCTTTTTTGGTTCTAGACTCTCTTGCTGTCAACTGCTGCTTTTTCTTCCAAATCTGCTCTCAATTTATACTTTGCATTTGTCTCACTACATTTCTAGTAATCAGGCCAAACTGCCTTTTCCAAAATTAGAGAGTTGGTTGAAGATGTAATGACCCCCAGGGGAGGGAATACCTTGACCTTGGGGGTAACGTGCTAGTGGTTTGATAAGGGGAGAAATGGCAGCACTCTTGGAATCATTCATAATTTGATTCAAATCTCTTCCCTTTCCCTGGACAACTGTGTAATCATCCCCAAATCACTTTGCCTTTTCCTACCCAGTCTATTCATCTGTAAGGTAGGGATGATAAGTCCTCTCTATTCACTAGGTTGTTGCAAGAATTTATTTGACACATATATATTATTTATCACCTACCATGGACCAGAGATTATGCTGGCAATGGGTATAAAGAGATGAAAGACTATCTCCTGCCCTCAAGGTGCTGACAACTTAGTGCAGGAGATGCACTTGCAAATAGATAACACAGTGGACATGCCAAAACTGGGGGGTTGTGCCAAGGATTGTCACCATGGACAGTCAGGAAGGCTTCCAAGAGCAAATAAGAAAATAGCACCTGCTAAGCGGCATATGCAAGTATAAGAGCTCTTTGATTTATTTATACAGAAGGATAAATGGCTAAAAGCAGATCCTTTTCTGAGCATAAAGTAAGGACAGATAGAGCAGAAGAGCACTCTGTGTGCCTGCAGGGACAACTGGAGGACACATAGCTACTTTCTCCTTCCTCTTGTTTACCCTTGTTTACCCTTGAGCCTGCACGGGACTGGAATGTAATCTGCCCAGTTGAGTCTCTTGTCTCCCTCATGTTACATGGTCCAGAGACACTGCAAGCATCTCAGAGCACTTCCCTGCAGGAACTTGTGCTATGCCATGATGAATGCTCCAGGATATGATGACGGAGATGTGGTGGTGAAAAAGGACAGATCTGGGAAAGCACAGAGGTGGGTCCTGGCGTGGCCTCTGATGCTAGCCAGCTAGGAGACATTAAGCAGGTCATTCTTTCTCTCTGGGCCTCAGTCCTCTTCTGCAAAATGACTGGCTTGCATTAAAGGAACAGTGATAAGAAAATGTTATGCCTAAGGATTTAGTATGCCTAAGGAAAGCTTTTTAAATTTCAGATTCCTAGGCCCTATCAGAGATTCTGATTCAGTTTTCTGGGGAGGGTCCCAAGAATCTGCCTTCAAAACAAGCATGTTGCCAGTTTGCATGCATGTGGCCTCTGGACACTTTGAGAAGCAATAGACAGAAAATCCAGGAGTCTGGGATGACAGTGGCAATAGTTATGTTTACATCCTGGCTCACACCGTCTTCTTCAATCCAATGAGAAACCTGACCACAAACAGAAAGTAACATTCAAGAGCCATCCTGACTCCTTAATGATCATGCAATGCAGCACTGCTCTAAGCAGGCAAGCAACATTCTCAAATGTTACATTCATGAGAGTTGGACTGAGAGATTCCCAGGAGGGAAGAGTGATGCGCATGTTGGCTTTATCTTGCAGCTTACACATCTCCTTTTCTGGACTGCAGCCAATCCCTGGGGACATTCCACAACGAAGTATGTCACTCTTGGAAGCTTTCATTGGAGATTTATGGCTTTGGGAGGCTTGGTTAGCTCAGATAAGCTTCAGAGGCTCCCAAATGCTTGTCCAAACCTCTTTAACTTCACACCTCGCTACTCTTTAGGAAGATTGAAGCTCCCATGGTTGTGTGGGCACAGTGAAGAGGCAGGCTTTGACAGTGACTTATGCCTCAAGCTTTCAACAAGAGCTCTATCTTCACGATCAAAGTCACTCTGAATTGGTTCAACCTGTACCACTCTTTTTTACCACCAAATTTACAGGTGTAAGATCTGTCTGAGAAGCTGATAGTCAATCAGGGGCTGATGGGTGTTGGACTCAGGAAACTTCCTTATGTGAATTGCAAATATGAACACAATCTCTACTCAATGCACAGATATTCAATAATATAAGTCAGCCTAGTAGGCTGTTGGAGTATGATGCATACTATCCTTAACATGTAATGAAGTATGGTTCTCCTTGAGGAGTTCTAAGGACCTCCTTCGTACTCTCTTGGCTCCCAGTCTCTTTCTTTTCTATATCTTTACCTCCTCTGTATATTTCCTGAAACAGTGCAGATGAATCTGATATATTTGATAATAGGAGATTGAAAAAGTGACTATGGATTTTGTTTTTCTTATTTTATTTTATTTTTTTGATTCATTATCACACCTCTACTGAGTATCTACACTGTCAGGAAATGAGCTAGGTGCAATACATAGAGCAATGAATGGTAAAGATAGATGAATTAATTTTTACTCACATAAAGCTTACAGTCTAGTCATAAAAACAGACATTAATCCCATATGGAAAAAGTGTAAAATTAAGGACTCAGTTGGGTAAATGAATGAGTGAATGAAACAAACATGTGAATGGCATCTTTCATACAAGAATCTTGGAACACTTTGCACAAATGGTAAGCAACAATTCCCTACTAATGTTTTGGAGGATCTGTAGGAACTGATACAGAATTTAGACTTTAGATTAGGAATATAATCTATTTCATTTAGAATTTAGATTAGTTATATAACCTATAACATCATAACTTTATAACCTCAGGGTTTTAAGACAGAAAGGCCATTTCAGGGCTCAAGAGTCTGAGACACTGTATCCACAATATGTGCCATGAAAAGAAATAGAAGCCCACCTACATCTCATGTTAGAGGGATACTAGGGAGAGAGGCACTTTGGGGCGGGGGGGGGGAATCTCAACATTCTGAATAAAGATTTGCTTTTCACCGAGTCACAAAAACAAATGCTCAGCACAGCTCTCAGTGGAAGAGGAGTACTGGACAGAGTCAGGAAATGAGCGCTCTTGGTCTCAGAATGGCCATTACCTTTTTAAGCAGGATATTTTATTTCTCAGGGGCTCAAGGCTATTATCTGGAGAAAGAAAGGATTAGACTCAATGGTCCTTAAGTTTCTGTCCTACTCTTAAAATGATTGAAAAATTAAGTGATTTCCTTCTCCTTCACTAGTGTCATTCCCACCCACCAGCAGGATCATACTTGATCAACTCTGGGAAGAATGATTGTATCCTGCGTCCTGTGCCATTGCTTCCATTCTAGATAGTAATGACTCACCAAAGTTGGAAGGCAAATTCTAAAATCTTCCATTTGATTTTTACCTAATACAGATCTAACTCCAATAGGTATTGATATTATCAAACTAAACTGACATTGGGGTAACCCCATGTTAAATTCCCTATTAGATTCCCATGTTAGATTTTTGGCAAGGTTTTGAATTCCAGTTGAGTGATGAGCCCGGGGTAAATGTTCTTTGACTGACTGAACTGGGGTGAGATGTGTGATGTAGGCTTTAAGTTCTGGAGGTGAGAGGTCACAAATCATCAATTTTCCTTGTAAAGTACCCGGTATAGGTGGTGCCTAATAATTACATGTTTTCTGTTCTGTCAAGTTATTTGTTTTTAATACAGTTAGCATTTGAGTTATTTTTGTTTGCCAAGTTCTTTAAGCACATCTCACTTAATCCTCACAACAAACCTGCTAGGTAGGTACTGATAACATTTTGAAAGAAATTGAAGCCCAGGGATGTTAGGTAACTTTCCTGAGGTTACTCAGTTAGAAAGTGGTAAAGTTGGGATTTGAACCTTGGTCTCTTGGGGGAGTCTGTGCTTTTCTGTATACCATACCACCTGTTTTCTCATCATTGAATGAATATTTACTGAATATCTACTATGTTTCATGTGCAGATACTCTGGGCATTGATTACATGACTGTTGGAATAGGGTGCTATTTCACTGTTTTTATGAAGTCATTTCACCCCAGTATTTATCAAGTAGCAGAACATTCTACAGAATTCCTTGGTTGGAGTAGTCCTCTGCAGGCAATGTAGAGAGATCCCTCTGGCTGCCAAGTGGAGAATGAACAAAAGGGAGAAACAGAAGTCTAATGAGGGCCTGAACTTAACCTGTGAAATTGGGAAGATTATGTAGATAGTAAGGAAATGGTAGCTAAAGGTCTCAATCTCTAAGTAGATGTTGGGGTTGAGAGAGAAGAAAAGGAGGAAGAAAAAATTAGAATTGTTCCTAAAATTCTGGCTTGGGTATTTTGGTGTACGATTTACCTGGACAGGAATCACAGAAAAACAAGTTTGAGGACCAAGGGATAGTTTAGTATTTGGCCATGCTGAATCCCACATTTTTGACCTCTAATAAACACCATGATTCTCTGGACCTGTGGTAAGTAATCACTGTTTCTTCCAGCAAAATGCCTGTGTCTCTGTTTCTAAATGATCCATGCCGCTTGTAGTTTATTGATTGCTATAATTTGATGCCTACAGACAACCTCCTGCTGGGTCCCTGAGGAGGAAAAGGCACTTGAAGACCGGAAAAGAACAGATGACTCCATTTGTGTGGCTTAATGGGTCTGGAAACCACAAGCTGGCAATGGAGGACTCACTGACAGCCAGGAGGAAGTCTTGGCACGGCCAGGCAACCTGATTATTGTGTATTCCCAACATAAGCTCATTTACTTGCTACTCTTGTTTAATTATTGCCTATGCAACCATCATAGGTGTTCAAGACTTGGAAGTTTTAAAACAAGGGAACAAAACAGACCCTAAAAGCATGCAGAAATGAGCCACTCCTAATCAATCACATGAAATGATCATCAGAAAACAGTTTTGGTGCTGACGTATCCAAACCAATTCTGGGTATTTAGATTGGATTTACCATCTATCCATAAGACAATATAAAACAAACTCAGGCATTCCAGTCAGATTCACATAAATTGTTCTGGATCCTCTCGCCTCATCACTACCACTGATCTTTGTCCTTGCTCTGTTCTAGTGTTTATAATGTTTCTTTGACTTGCTTGGGTGTCTAGCTTATCCTCTGAATATAACCTTTGATGTTCAGGACTCTTTAGAGTCTAGATAATCCTTGGGATCCTCTCACTCATGACTCTTTTGGGAAACCATCATGTTTGACCCAGGTCTGGATCTTGGGTCCTCATTTAGGAATTAGCCTCTGATTGAAGGCTTGTGTAGACTTATTCCAGCCAAGTTCAGGCAAATTCAATACTTATTTTTTGAAATTTCATTTTTTGTGTGTATGTATGTGTGAAAAGGTCTCTATGTCACTTAGCCTTCCTACAGAGACTTGGCCATTCGTGGTCAATCTGTGCCTCACTGAGTTATGATGCTTACTTAGATAGTGTGAAAAAAAGAGTTTGGAATTTCCTAGATAAAATGAGAAAACCAAGAGTTTGGACTATGTTGTTAGCCTAAAATTGCTACTGGTAAAACTCTATTTGTCAAAGAGACTCATTTCTCCTCTTCCAAACAATAATTATTATAGACAGACTTTTGAACAGAACATTTTCCTGAGAGATAGGACTTGGTTATATGAGTTAGCCAGGAAGACACCCTATTCTTTTCATCTGGATGGAGCCAGGCACACATTTGCAAGATGGACAAGCAGAGAGCTGAGATTTTGACAGCGGTAAGCAGGGCCACTGACCTATCTTATCAGCCTTATTACCCAAGTAATTGAACCTTTCTTCTCATTCCATTTCTATCACTGGACAGACCAATTGCTATATTTGTCTCTGGGAAGATGAAACAGAACTTCTTTACCTGGAGGTATAAACCCATCCATTCACTGATGGGAAAGGCCCTCCCAGTAACAGCTTCAACAATAACTACTTGGGAGGCCAGAAAAAGTAGTGGAAACTAATTAGAAAGTCTTCTGGTTAACCTAGCAGTCATTATGTTTTCAATGGTGGTTTTTGATATATAGACCCAGGTATCCAACTAAATTCTACATTAAGGTTATCATTTGAAAGAACAGAAATAAAAATTTATTAAGTAGCAAAGCATTTTAAAAGTTCATTTTACAGAGCACCAGTTGCAAAGGAGGTTAATAGGTATAGTGAAAAATAGAAAAGGGCTGATCCTCAAATAAGTTTGGGTTACCCTGGGATAATAGAAGTTAAACATCCTTCTTCTATCAGGATGTCGGGATGTTGACACCTGCTGTTCCCTCTAACCAAAATGTTTTTCTCTCCAACTTTTTCTAGACAGCTCTGTTTAAATTTCAGGTGTCAGCTTAAATATTCCTTCCTCAGGCATTCAAACTAGATCTAGCTTGTTTTAAACTTTCTTCTGTCCCTGTACTTTTTCTTCACTGCACATTTGGGATTATGTTTTTCATGATTACCTGATTAATTTCTATCTTCCTGATGAACTGTAAATTAGCTCCAGGGGCAGCAAGCACTCCTGTTTCATTTACCATTTTATTCCCAACAGTGAACACAGAACTTCGTGTACGTTAGGTGCTTAATAACTATTTGTTGAATGACTATGTGGCAGAGTAGGTTAGCTACCCAGCCCAGTGTAGAGCTGTTGCTGGTCACCAGCAAGGGAATGTGCTGTGTTTCACCTCTAGGCTGAAGGTTAAGAAAGGGGTGTGCTTTCTTGCTCTCTTTTCTTTTCCACTGGCTGAAAGGGAAGGACTTTAAGGTTTCAGAGGGTGGTGAAGCCACAAGGTGGATGGAGCCTGGATCTCTGAATCACTGTATGAAGCTGCCCATGGAACACTGATTGGATTTTCCTTAACTGAGAAATAAACTTCCATTTTACTAAGCTACTTAGAAGTCAGTTTTTAAAGAATACATGTAAATAATACATGTAAAAGAATGAATGAAAGGTTAAAAAGCAATACAGATGTGGTCAGAATAGAGCTGGATCTCTGGCCCATATTACCTAAGGATTTTCAACATTTAATGAAAAGGAGCTAGGAATTAATAGAAATCCCACTCTTGTCATATTTATGTTTGTTCAGATTGACAGTGTGGTAAAATGATCACAGCCTTAATTTCAGACCATGGATCTGATTATTTTCCCCCCATCCAGTTAAGAGCCCCTCCTGCACTGTTACAAATGAACTCCTGGCTGGATGGATAATACCTGACTTTTAGAACCAAGATTCTCATGCTCAGAATGAGTGAAACTACATCAGCATAATCCCTGTAAGAATGCTGTTTTACCAAGACTTTGTCTTTGCTGAAGTGTGTGATACACTACACTAGTGTAATCCTTGCATTAAACAAACTTTGCTTCTGCCCTCCCTTTCTTCTCTCCTTTCATAAATACTGTTTGAGGACTAACTGTGGGCCAGCTACTGTGCTAGTCACTGGTGATAAAATGAGGAACAAGACAGTCGTGTCTTCTGCTATTATAGAGCTTATAAGCTAACAGGTAAGACAGACAATTAACTAAGCAATTGCAACGCAGCATGATAAGTGCTATCTTACAGAGTGTACAGAATGCTATGGAAACATTTCGCAAGGCCACTACAGCAGACATGGGTTCCGCCCATGTCACACTGGATCCCTTTACCATTTTGGGGCACACCAACTCCTGATATCCTTTCTCTCCCAACACCAGCACTTATATCTTTGTTAGAGGATTGTCCCCAAGCTGCCAGACTGTTTTTCCTGTTTGTGTAGTACTCAGAATTCTCAGGGTAGCCCTTAAGCAATGACTGACACATGCAGAGAGTTAAGTGCTATCCTTGACTGAGACAACTCTACATTTTATTTATTTATTTATTTACTCATTCATTCACTCATTCCTAGCAGGATTCAGCCAAAAATCGCCCTCTTTGAGACTTTGCTTGATATCCTATCCTTACTTTGCCTCCTTTCCTTCTCTGGTCCCATCTGCCCACTCACCTATCAGCTAATCCTGGGAACACATTTACATGAATTCTTGTCTCAGAGCCAATTTCTGGATGACCCAGGCTATGATGGGCATCTAATCCAGTTCAGAAAGTCAGAGAAGACTTCTTGGACAATGTGCAACTTAAGATGCTGTCTAATGGATGAGTAGAGTCAACCAGGTATATGGGGAGTGGGTGGAGAAGAAGGGTGTTCTAGGCAGGGTGGACAGCACATTCAAAGACTCCTCCTGGAGTCTGTGTTTGTATGCAAATTATTCCTCCTGAATCCATCCGACTTTCCCATTTTGGCAACTTTTGTGGTGATCTCAAATTTCCCTAAGTTCTATGTCAGTGATATAAAGTCCCCGTTTCCTCATGATCAGTATTTATCAGGGGATTTAAAAAAAAACCCACAAAACATAATAATATTTGTTTCTCCTTTATTGATGGATTCATTGCTTGTATCAGTGTGAATAATGTCTTGGCAAAACTGGGAGCAGGATAGCCCATTACGTTTAGTGATATAAATTATCCTTGATGGAAGAGGTCCTTGTTCATCAATACTGATGTGGCTGTGTCATCAATTTAATAGCTGAACGCTAAGGACCATTAAATCTAGCACTGTTTGCCATACCATTATTTATAATAGTGCCCAAGAGTAACATGTAATTAACTCTGTGACTGACTGACAAAGTAAATTGCAGGGTAATCAATCATATTGCATAAACACTTGTCACCGGGCCACATATGGGATGTGAAGGTTGACTTGTGATGTTTTGGCGCTTCCCTGTCTAAATTGTTGTTCTGGGCTACTGTGAGGCTTAATGCTGATAGGGACTTTTTTTTCCAGATCCAGATTTAAAGCTGGTTCCTGCACCTCTATATTCAGTCCAATCCTGCTGCTTAGCTTGATTTTTAACTGATGCCCTTTGGGAGGGTAACCAATATTGAGAATCATTCAGTTCTTCTTTATCTGGAATGGCTTTCTCTTTTTAGGTCTCTCCTACTCATGACTTACTTCTTTGCCCACTAGTCCCCCCTTTCACTTAGTTTTCCTTCTGCCATTTGCCTTTAAAAGAAGCAATTTACACTCTTCTGCAGTACCTCCCGCCCCCATCCCCCGGCCCCAATAAGGCCATTTTATAACTTGTTCTCCTTTTTGAGCTGACCAGGAATGAAAATACCTATGAAATTCACTATGAGCCTGGGTAGGTGGGACCAAGTCAGAGTTTTCCTCTCATTTATGGGCCATTTTGTAAATTTTAGTCATCCAGAAGGGTCAGACTCTCTCCCTGTGATAGCTACTTGTAACTTCCAGAAACTCCAAGTTCTGTGGGGCCAAAAGGAAGCCTTCTTTTCCAGAAAGAAAAATGGTTAATGGAAAGATATGACTTGCCCATTAGCATGAGTTTCTTCTGTGTGAGTACTGAGGCTAGTTAGACCTGTGGTTAGGTGGGGTCTTCCCTGAAATGGGAAGGCATTATTTCAAGTATCAGCCATGAAAGAAGAGGTCCTTAGAGCAGTGAAGGAGAGGATTCTGTACCTGTCTCTTGGAATTACCCTCTTAGATATGGACCAGGGTGGCAAATACCCAACATAGGCATTATCATCCATCCCTCCCACTACTCCCTGCCCATCCTCTTATCCTCATCCATTACAGATATCACCAATCAATCATTATACTTTCCTCATTGAATTGGGATAAAAATTTGGAACCCTCCTCAATCCAGCATCCTAGTTGGTCACTGTCTATAGAGCAGAGTTGGAATATAAGATTAAAACCTATTTCCTAGTGTTGTTTTCAAGTCTGATATGTCAGGATGTACATACATCTAGTACATACTGATGGGTGGGTGCTAGGAGGGAAAGAACTACCTGAAGATCATCACCTTATCCATTGGAGCAGGACTGTGAGCCCTGGAGAGTGAGTCATATCTTGTAAACCAGATAATTTTCATGTAATACTACTTCTCAGGTTTATTTTCTCTTTGTTTTCACCTTTCTTTCAGTGACATTTGATTTGAATGGTCTGGCCTTGTCATAGCTGGGCCACAGACTAGCCAAAGGAGAACCATGTGTCCATGATAAGGACAGAGTTAAATAGAAAGCTGGGTTATCTGGAGGCCAGAGTACATCTGAGCCTGCTAATTAGTGAATGCTCGTGGGAGGTGTAGGTTTTTAAATTCAGCTGCTTTTCCTTACTCTGAGATTCTTTCTCCTACTGACAGCCTTAGTGATCCTGAGTGTTATTTTATTTAAAAAGGTACCTTTCATTTTGTTGCAACCTTGAAAAGACTATCAAGAACTCACAATGAGGTAGCAAGAAATTACTTCATTCACAGGAATTATCATTCCATCTCTCTTCCTCCCACCTATCCTTGTCACAAACCCATGTGTTTTCCACGGCAAGTCCTGCCAGTTTTGTATGTCACTAAAGCCACATGATCAGATAGCAAATATCAAAGTCTCCTGATGACTGAAGAGCCCAGTATCCCATGAATATAATGATGATGTTGATGATTTCCCCAGCATGAGTTTCTGAGAGAGCCACAGGAACCTTGCCTTCTTCTCATTCTGTCCTTACTTAGAAGCTTAGCTTTTAAGATACTCTCTGGAGCTCTGATCTATGAAGAGGTGAACAAATTAACAAACATGGAGCTTCTAATATATTATTATTCAAATTTGCAAACCATCACCTTGGCAAGCAGGTATGTGCTTTATAGACCTAAGTATTGCTTTGACATGTGAGTCAAAGAGAATTTGTAAGCAATAGACAGCTGCTCTTAGAGAATTCAGCTTGGCATGTAATCTAGTTCAGTTGAAAGATTTAGATATAAAAACACTGCTAAACAGACCACTGCTCTCCTCTATGTCTCTCTGGTCAAGTACAAATCATTCACTTGGCAGGTTCTTTGCAATTTCACTAATTAATGGCATCCACTTGGTCCTTCTGGTCCTGAGTCAGGATTCTACAGAAATTTTTTTTCAAAGTCCAACCAAGAGTAAGGGGAAAATAAGGCATAATTTTTAAGATTTATTTTTAAATTTAATGAAGAGTTCTGTGGATTGGCATTTGACCTGGTAGTTGGCCTAACACTTGTTTGGATTTCTTTCCAGCCCAGCACAGAGAAACATGAACCTACTTTTTTTAAAAAATTTTTTATTTATTTGACAGAGACAGAGCGAGAGAGGAACATAAGCAGGGGAAGTGGGAGAGGGAGAAGCAGGCTTCCTGCAGAACAGGGAGCCCGATGTGGGGCTCGATCCCAGGACCCTGGGACCATGACCTGAGCTGAAGGCAGACGCTTAATGACTGAGCCACCCAGGCGCCCCCTTACTTTTTTTTTTTCAAATGAGTTGTCAGTAGGGTTTTATTGGTTTTATACCCTAGGTTGGTGGGTAAGGATGGATCAAAGGTCAGAGGAAGAAAATACAGAGAAACTTACTCTGAAAGTATCAATTCCATTCTGTACATGTCTATACTGTTGTTTCAATCATAATCTTATTCATTCAGCCCAATAGCATGCCCCCAATATGTGCTCAGTAGGCTGCCAGGAAACATGCCATACACATTGTGAGTTTAAAACATGGGTCACTGCCCTCAAGGAGCTTGCCATCTAGTAGGGAAGATAAACATGTACTGAAAGTAACCTAAAAGCAAAGTGAAGTTGGGTGATGATTTATTAGGAACTATAAGAAAGGTCTGAGTAAAAGCAAAGGAGAAGAGTGATCTGTTGTGTGCTCTTATTGGACATGACAACAGGGATAGAGTCTTATTTGTCTTTGTAACTTGTGCCAGGAAAAAAGTAAGTGCTAGATAAATGCTTGATGAATGCAAGTGAGAGGGAATATGGAAAGTGTCTTGAAGGAAGTCATTTTTGAAGCAAATCTGGAAGGAAATAATGGAGTTTGGGTTGACAGAGAGGAATTAGGAGTAAATTCTACATAGGAAATTGAAGGAGCTTAGAAAGAGGAGGCAGCAGCCTGCTGAAGCAGAAGGGAACAGAGAAAAGTCAAACAGGTCCAGTGTACATTGACCACATTCATCCTTACTTTGGGCTTCCTCCCAGATTTAACCCCCACTCAGAAGTAACTAGGAAGATAATATAGCCTCCTGTTCCTAACCAAGGCATGGGGATACTGCACTGTTCTCATGAGAAATGGAGACTTCCTGGGGTTTCAGAAGCTCACAGAAATACTTTAGCATGCACAAGAATCTCCCAGAAGGCTTGTTAAAACACAGATTTCTGGGCCCTATCTGCAAAGTTTCTGATTCAGTGGATTTGAGGTAAGGCTTCAGGGTTTGTACTTGTAACATATTCTCTGGTGATGGCAATATGCTAGTTCTGTGACCCTCGTTTGAGAACCACTGTCTTAGAGAAATATACAGTTCCCTTTCCCTCATATTTGCACCACTTCTCAAGACAAGGAAAGAATTAAAATGTCATAAGATGGTTGTGATGAGCAGAGCCCTTTTTAAAATGTTTGCCGCAAGTGGCTACTTCAAAGATGCTTGATATAAGATTTCTGGAATAAAACTGCATTAATTTCTAATTTAGAAATGATTATACTCCGGGAGTCCCCACTGTCAATTGAATGTTTAGAACTCAGAACATTATTTTCCTGCAACAAAGTTGTAAATAGTTGAGGTCTCCAGCTTACCACAATAAGCCTAGGTCACCTGGAATAAATCTAATGCACTCAGTTCTGCAATAGATAATCACAGAAAATAACACCGTGGCAATACTTCTAGTTAAACCTAACACAACCTTGAACATGTGTGCTTCACTTTGTTCAGTAAATGATCCTTAGACGTTACATGACCATTACATTTTGATAAATTAAAATTATATTTTAGCACATTAAGAACCTCACTAATTGAATGATCTTTAATCAAAGAAGAGAGTAGTATAGAATGAATTTTAAAATAATAAAATGATACATAAAGGAATTCTCAAAATCTTTGTGCTTTTTAAGCTGAAGTTTTTTTTTTTTTTATAAATCATAGTTACTTATAGGAAAGAAAATTCGGTTTATATAGGCATCTCAGCCTCTGTTATGGCACACTGACTTTGAACCCTTTGCTGAACAGGCTAGGCTTCAGAACATCTATTCCCACGTTCCTCTTCTGAGGTTTTGTCTTCATATAACTTGCCATAATGGTGCCTCATGCCCATCCTCCCCTAAAGTGGGCACCTTGTTTAAGGATGGCCAGTCTGTATGTTGGCTAGGACTTTATAGATGACCTGATTTGGAATTTTTGCTTATCATGGACAAAGGGACAAACTGGACCAATCAGAACTTGAGACAGAGAAAAAGAAAGAAGCAGTAGGTTTTGGGAATAGTAGCTGATGGACACAGGAAGAATAGCTGAATTGCCATAATGGTGGAGCATAAGAATCAGTATTTGTGAATCCTTGCTGTTTTGGAGATGGACCAGAGGACCCAGTCACTAGTACTGCTCTAAACTCTGAATGATTTATTGAGTATTGAACTACTTAATAAGCTCTGTGAGAACTGGCAGTTCATCTGTTCCTGGAATCCTGGATCTGTAGCAAATCTTTTTTTTAATCTTCCTTTTTTTTAAGGTGAATTCTTACACAACTCACCCCAACTAAAGGTCACCAAAATTCCTTTTAATAAATATAGCCTAACCAACATAAAGTCTTATGGAAATCCTCTAGTGATGGATTTGACACATAGCTGAGGCTTACTCTCCAATCTTCATTTTAGGTCTCTGGGCTCAGGTTTTCTATTTGCAGAATTGGGATAGTATTTCTCTCCTCTCCCTCCTGATCACTCCCAACTGATGGATTAGTAAGTTAATATCTTCACAGCTTTGAATTAATCAGAACTGAAGACACATAAAAATGCAAGGAATTAAGGAACAGACAATACATAAAAGAGAAAAAGGAGAAGGAGAGTCAGGGAAATCAGCCCTTACCACAAAGGAAGGTGCAAAGCCTTTGCTGCGCTACATCTATAAATAATTAGCTCTGCCAGTATATGTAAGGTTTTGGCCAGTTGGTCCAGGTCCACTAGGGATAATGAGGACTAGGGACATATGGCCAACAAGCTCAGCTGTAAGAGGACAATGTGCTTCAGATACTCACCCTGCACCCTGTGTGATATAGATTTATAGGGTCTGAGCACTTTTCTGATGAGTGCTAGTATCTTTAGATTCATTAAATGGGAACTTACTCACCATGCCTTGCCTCAAGCTGGTTGTAGAAATCTTAGTATCTTAGATTCATTGGCAATTTGTGGATCATTCCACTCTGACTCTAATTTTAAGGATAAGAAAGCAGGTTGTAGGAGGATGAGCAGCACAAAATTTACTCACGATAGTGTTGCTTTTAAAGCCTTGCTCTACTTGCTCTTAGCTCAGAGACAGTAAAACCTCATCTTACCAACCTGTTCAATAACTTATTTCATGGGACTATTTATAATAGCCCCACTGCTATCACATACTGAGCCTCTCAACAACCCTTTGAAATGGGCAGAGGTATCATTTTCATTTTACAGATGAGGAAGCTAAAACTCAGTGAGGCTAGGCCACTTTTTGGAAACCCAGATCCTCTGACTTCTAACACCTATGCCTTCTTTATAGATAGTATATTTGATAATAATTTGTAAACTAAAATTTGAAATAGAAATGCTGGTCTTTATTATAACCCTCAACTTCATCCCAATGCCACCTTCCCTGGACTATAACAAAGGTTCATCCTTAAGGACAGTTTCTTCTTTGTATCTTTGGTTTTCTGTGCAACACTTTGCAATTATAGGAATTCTCCTCAAATTAAGTCAGAATCTCCACTGGATTATAAACAGGATCCTTTTGAATGGTGGTAACTTTATTTGATTCCCAACAAATCATTCTGAGCCTTTGCCTCATCACTGTGACCATCTTCTTCAAAGGCTTCTGTGAGACACCAACATTAACCCACTACCACTGAAGCCATTCATTCATTCATTCATTCATTCACTATTTCCTGGGCAACTACTATGTGTCAGATACTCTGTTAGAGATCAAAGATGTAAAGATAAAAAGGCATGGTACCTGTTTTCCCAGAAGCTTATAATTTAGTGTGTGCAGGGAGTTGAGGTGCTAGGCAGAGGAGTGGTAAAGAGGAAAGACAGGCAAACACACCAACAGTTATAGAATTGAGAACTTGGTATGATAAAGATGAGGACATAATGCTGTGGAAACAGAGAAGAAGGTTCTAAGTCAGAATGAGGAGTCAGAGAAGGCATTTTAGAAGGAAGGAGGGATGGGAGGGAGAAGGGAAGGGAAGGAAGAGGAGAGAAAGAAGGAAAGAAAAAGTAAGAAAGGCACATGCACTTTTATGTAATAAGAAAGACTGACAAGGAAAATCCACTGAGCATTTTATGGAGCCATTGATTTCTGCCTACCATGTCTCCAAGACTCCTCCTTCCTTGTAAGTGGTGACAAAACTCTGGCCACCAGGGACCCCTGACTAGGGTCCGCTTGTAACCTCAGCCTCCTGAGAAGCAAATCTGTCATGCTTCTTTTTCTTGTAGAATAAAAGTCAAGCTTTTCCTGGAGGCACTTGCTAGGACTATGGTTGACACAGCTGTGAGGAAGATTAGCATTCTTTGTGCAGCCGGGTGAAGAAAGGGGAACCTTTGTTTCCTCATAAATGAGAGGAAGCCCTATGGCAGGGAGAGCCCTGAAAACCCATTTAATTACACGAAGTTAAGACTGGGTGGGTAGGGTAGGTCCTGGCAAAGAGATTAACCAAGTGTTGCTGGTTGTCATTCTACGACATTTGCACAGTCAGTCAACATCTCCCAGTTGTGAAAACCTAGCAGGTACTGGGGGAAGAGGCATAAAGCTCAAGGAGATAAGAGAATTCACAATTACTGAACTCTGGGGCTCTGTATACAGTGAAATGCACACCACACAATCCTATTCAATTCTCCAAACAACCTATGCACTTTTCATTGCATAGGTTCAGAGAAGCTAAGTAACTTGCACAAGTTCACCAGCTTAAAAAATATTCAAACAAAGGTGTGCCTGATTTCCAAGCCCAGCTTGTTTCATCATGTCAGTCTTGCCCATCCTTGCCTGAGAATAAGAATCACATGGGGGGGGGGGGGGATGTGTTTATTATACATGTAGATTCCAAGCCCTCTGCCAAGGCTTGAAATCGGAATTTCCAAGTGAGGTGCCAGGGAATCTGCACGTTTAATATTTATCTTAGGTGGTTGTTAGGATCAGATCATTTTGGGAAAACTCTGCAATGTATTGTGCTGCCTTGACAAGTGGCATAAGGTTGAAGAGGAAGGGGGAGTGGAGAAAGATTAAGGAGGTAGAATTTACAGGTCTTGACTGATTACAGGAAAGAAAATTCTGCAGTCCCTGAAGACTGTCCAAAGTTCTGTGGGTTGTTAACTTCTGCCTCACAATGGAATCCTCCTCTAAGTAGGGCAAAAGCACAAACAGCCATTCTACCATGTTCCATTCTACCATGTTCCCTTGGGTGTGAGCATCCCAGGGGAGATCCAGCCAGAGCTCCAGTGTGAGCTCCAGCCAGAGGATAGTGGCATGCAGGTGCACTGCTCTGGCTGCATAATGTGTCCTATGATTTCATGATACTCATAGGTGAAAAAAAATGTAAAAGGCTTTCTGGGGGAGCAGCCAACTATTGTGTCCCTGTTTTCAGAACACAAAGATTACTGTAATTGGTTGATTTAAAAAATAATGATGATGCTATATTGCAATGAAATGATTTAAAGAGTTTCTTGGAGCAAGAATTTATGTTTGTAAGAAAGTTTGTAAAGGTTTTAGGTTGACCACATTGTGCTAGTGTAAATCCTTTCTTTTCTTTTTTTTTTTTTTTTTAGCACAGTGGGCCATTTTTTCTGAGCCCCTTGGGTCCAGAGTTGCCTGACACCTCTAGGCCACATAAATGCTATTTTTTGGCCTTCACTGAAGATACCACCTATGGTAGGCAGAATAATCGTTCTTCAAAGATGTCCACATCCTAATTCCTATAACCTGTGAATATGTTACTTTACACGGCAATAGGGACTTTGCAGATATGATTAGATCTTGAGATAGGAAGATTAACCTGGATTATCAGGTGGGCCTGATGTAATCACAAGGGTCTTTATAAGAGGGAGGCAGATGTCAAAAAGAAGGAGATATGATGAGGGAAGCAGAGGTTAGAGTAATGGAAAGGGGTCATAAGCTAAGGAATGCAGGCAGCCTCTAGAAGCTGGAAAAGGCAAGGAAAGTGATTCTCCCCTAGAACCTCCAGAAGGAATGGAGCTCTGCTTATATTTTATTTTATTTTAAAGATTTTATTTATTTATTCATCAGAAAGGGGGAGAGAGAGAGAGAGAGAACACACAAGCAGGGGGAGCAGCAGGCAGAGGGAGAAGCAGGCTCCCCACTGAGCAGGGAGCCCGATGTGGGACTCGATCCCAGGACCACAGGATCCTGACCTGAGCCGAAGGCAGACGCTTAACCGACTGAGCCACCCAGGCGTCCCGCTTATATTTTATTTTAGACTAAAGAGATTCATTTTGGATTTCTGACCTCCAGAACTGTAAGATAATTAAGCGATCAGTTTTGTGTTATTTCCATGTTGAGCAGGAAGGCTCTTGTGGCCAAGTGGGATCCTTAGGAAAAGCCAGGAAAGGGGTCAAATTAAGGCCCAAGTTCAAAGTCTATGGTGTTGACCCTGGTTTGATCAGCAGGTAAGCCCTAATACCCTCCTGTGACTATGAGATCCCTGGAGTTTCTATTCCTTGTAATTGCCGGTGACAGTGCCCCATCTCAATGCCTTTGCTAGGGGCATCTGCTCTCACTTCTGGTGTTATCACTTCAGGTGCCCTCTGGGCCATTATCCATCAGAAACTGCAGCTCTCATGGGCAGCTTCAGAGAATCTTCCCCATTTACCCTTACAGTCTAAATCTCATTCTGAGGAAATTATGATAATGTTTGCTAGAAACTTGTCCATTAAAAGGCATGTCACATTCCAATGTGTTCTTTCCCAATGATAATCAACCGTCTTCCTAAGCTGAGCCCTGTGTCTTATGACTCTTTGTACCTCAGAGAAAGTTTCTTATTTGTAGGCATCAGCCCTAGGTCTGGTTGCTGTCTACTATCTGGTTTCACCACTGTCAGGAACCTCCTGTAATTTTACTTTCTTGCTCTCAAGTTTGGTCTCAGGGAGTACAGTTGATCTGCTCCTATGAAGGGAGTTTGACTTGCTATACTATAATAAGGAAGAGTGGCAGCTTGACCTTGCTCAGCAAAGTCACCACACATGACCTTAAGTTTGCATGAATTCTTGTCCTAAAGTATGCCTCCTTTAAAAGTCTTGAAGGCCACCTCCTACTCCTGTAGACATGATATGAGAGATGCATCTTGAATAACTTGTTTGAAAAATGGATGCCAAATTCCAGGAATATATATGGCAGCACCTGCCTATGAAAAAGGAGTATGGTGTCCTGTATATACACATTAGGAAATAGTCCTATAACATAAGGAAAGGGGCCACAATTGATAGGAAAGGTGGGCACTTGATAGGGCAGGTTAGAAATGACTGTCTTGTGCAGTGGCGAGGGGAAGATCATCTGCAAAGACCATAATGAAGTCAGAGATATGCCTCCACAGGGATTTGCCTTTGTCTGTGGTGCTGAAGGTGTTGGTGCTGGTCCTAGAACACAATCTCCTCACACTCAAGTTGGGGTTGATTCTGCATCACTATCTTGGCCTGTTACTTGGTGGCTACACCTAGGGGCACCTAGAAGAGATAGAAGTATGCTCAAATCCACAAGTATGCTTTAAATCCAGACCACATGCTACAGTTCACAGAAGGCAATAGGTACAATGATAGAGGAAGGACTGAGTAGTTAATGGGAGACTATAGAGTTAATATGATAATTCTGTCTACAGAGTTCCCATTTCTATCTTTTTGCCACGCCATCAACTCTATTTTTATTCAGCTTTCTATATCACTAAACTCTATGGTAGTAACATAGTCAAACTAAAAAAAATAAACTTGAACTTTTATTTTTATGCAACAAGACAGATGGAGTGTACTGAAATAAAGTCCATTATTGGGTAATGATTTTTATTCAGGTTATCAAAAGTTATGATGGCTCCCGTGGAAAACCATTTTACAAACTGCCAAATTGCGATCATCCCCCAATCTGCATGTACAATTCTGGGCCATCATGGTTCCCTCCTGCTGGCCATGGGGCTGTCAGCGGCTTCTGTCCCAGGAAAGTTCCCCAAACCACTTTTCTCAAGAACTGGCATTCTTGCCCAAACTACTTCCTTATGCTGAAAGATGCTTTCCTTATTTCCACTTGCAATCCTCCCTCTTGGAATTGATTTCCACCTTAACAAAAAGCTGTTACAAGCTGCTGAGTCTGAGTATTTGTTACTCAAATAGTGGTGTGGATCAGTGTAACTGCAGATCAACAGCATTGTGATTACAGGTGTGTTAGGAACGCAGACTCTCAGCCCCCACCCCAGACCTACTGAACCAAAACCTACATTTAAACAAGATCCTCTGGTGATTTACAAGCATATTAAAGTTTGAGAAGTGCTGGTTTAGGCTATCAGTTGGTTGAATTAGAAAGACCAGTTTCCAATATCCTAAATGTGTCTGATGGGCTTATGCATTCATTCAAAAGTTAATGGGCATCTACTCTGTATTAGACACTGCCCTAGGTTCTGCGGATAAAAGATAAAGAGGGTATAGCTCCTTTTCTTTCCATTTGCCATAACATTTGTTCGCCACCTTGTCCTGCCCTTTAGCTCTGTCAGGCCTGACGCTTTCTCACCATCCTCCTTAATTTTGGGTGCCTGCCTTTGCTCTATTCTGAGTGTCTTTCTGAGTTTTTCATGTCATTTTGGTATCTTTTGTGTCATCATGAATCCATCTGGAGTCTCATTTTGACTTGAGACATCTTTCTGGCCACCATTTCCCATCTTCTTTATCAAGTTTTCAGAGGCTCTCTGCCCCATGACCATGTCCCATTGTTATATCCGACCTTGGAATATAGCTTTCTCATTTTAACCATGGGGTACTATCCTAGTTGCTGCTGAGACCTGGGCCCAAATTTCTAGGAACTGTTGGTGCCCCTAGAGATTTCCAGGGTTATACCTTGGAGAGAAGTAATTTGCTCTTGCATAGGAAAATAAAAGGTCTTATTTTTCTCACCATACATAGGAGATCCCTTCCTCTAGAGCTTCTTTTTGTCTCTTCCTCAGTTTAAGTGCAATAGTAGAGTAAGGAAACAAAACTGGAATAACAAATGGGTATATTTTTTAGAAAGCCTATTAACTTTATATATTTATTCTCTTTTATCACTGATAGAACTTACTGTATGTTCAATTCAACCCGAAATCCAAGTAGATTCAATTATGTTGAAAGATATAGACTGGAACCTGGAGCTCTTACTTTTGGGTAATTTTTTAGTAGGTGAACATCATTTGTGCTTTCTTCTTTCTTCAATGGGATAATGTTTTGCCTTAGATTGGCCCTTTTTAAAGTATGTTCACCCCCCTACAGTCCTATAACACTTGGTTACTATTCTCTCACTTGATAAAAAAACTCTTTGAGGTCGGAGAGTGTATCATATCCCATTTTCAGGCAAGGATACTGTGCTTGGCAGGTTAAGTGAATTCACCAAGGTGGTGAAGCTTTGCCAGAATTGACTGAAACCCAAGATTTCTCACCCAAGGCCAGGGCACTCTGTTTATAATGCCAAATACTCCTCTCACATTTTGGTGTCCAATAATCCAGAGCCTAAAAATGGACTATGCACAATCCCAGCTTTATGTCTTGGGTCCAATAGGCTTATAGCTTTCCAGAAATTAACAGTTTTTATTTACATCTTCTGGATAAAATCTGTATGGATTAGATGAAAAGGATATTTATAGTTATTTTCCTCCATAATTTAAGTTTCAGTTTTGGGAAGAACTAACTCAGTTTCTTCATTCCCGCCCCCCCCACCATGATCTGAATATCCCAGTTCTCGTCTTCTCTTCAACTGAAGTGAGGTCCCACAAATACTATTACTAAAATGTTGCTAGAGCTGAGCTCCATGTATGCAAGCAGAAATGAATGGTCATTTGCAGATTTCCAGAGTCAGTTTATATCCCAAGTATCTTAGAGAGTCTCTGACTGTACTCAGAAACCAACCTGTCCAGTTTCATCACCATAGGGCACAGTCACTTTTCTTAGCCCTTCCTTAGCCACTTAAGCATGCCTCATGACTGGAGCTGCCACTGGTGTCCAGGATGACACCTGCACTGAGGAAAGTGACCTTCAAAGTTCTCAAAGCCTCAAGATGTAGGGTCCAGAGCAGGACTGAGTTTTGTAGCAGTAAAGAGAAGGACCTTCTGCACATGTCCTGCATTGTTACCTGAACCCCAAAGCTGCACTTATGTACAGAAGCTCATAAAGATGTTCATGAAACAGTGTTGTTAGCTTCTCATCTCACCTATGCAAACAGGGCTCTAGCCCAATTCAAAAAGTCAGGCCCAAGGAGATGCCATTCCATCCATCTATGGCTTGCCATCTCTTTTCTGCCTGGACTCTGACCGATACACTGATTATTATGCCTTTCTTTCTCCCTGTACTCTACCAGGGTCTCATATGTATATTTCCTCTCCAATTCCTTTCTTCTTCCACTCAAACAAAAGTTAGCATGCATTTAACCATCCGTCCCCCCCCCAAACATCTAAGGGGTCATAGGACCATTATTTTAAGAAACACCCAAACTGTATGGCCCTATTTGGCCTTCCCTCCCTTCTCTCTCTTTCAACATATATTAAACTTCTACTATCCATCAGAAGTTACATTACCGTATATCATTGGCTCTTAAGTTATTACTGATTGAAGGAGGCACACTTATTTTAGGTTTTTGTATGAAAATAAAAAACATTCAAGATGAAGAGTTTAATAGGAGACTTCTGCATAATGCTGGGACTCCATAGGGTTACCCTTGAAGGCAAGAGCAAATGAGAAAAAAAAAACACCCATCATGCAGGAAGGGACAGCAGAAACATTCACATATCTCAGTCTTGCCACTAGTTGAGGGAGGAAAACGTCTTCTGAGAATCTGAGCCAAACCTGGTATTCATTCAGATCTATGGTCTGAAATCATATGACCAGAGCATTCAAACAAGCCTCAAGCAAAGAATTTAATTTAAGGGAGTCTCAAGTTGGTCATTCCTCAGATGAGTGGAAGAAACAAATGTAAATCCTTTCTGGAAGAATTCAACTTGTACCTGTGTTGTCCAATGTGGTAGCCACTAGCCACATAGGGCTATTTAAATTTAGAACAGTGAAAATTAAATAAAATGAGAAATTCATTTATTTAGTTGCACCAGCCACATTTCAAGTGCACAAGAGCCATGTGGCTGGACGGTGCCTGTATTGGGCAGAACAGATACAGAACATTTCCATCACCACAAAGTATTCTTTTGAATTTGTAAGACTGTTGAATCACAGACCTATACCTCTGAAACAAAAAATACATTATATGTTAAAAAAAAAAAGAAGAAGAAGATAGCAGGAAGGGAAAAATGAAGGGGGGGGGAATCAGAGGGGGAGATGAACCATGAGAGACTATGGACTCTGAGAAACAAACTGAGGGTTCTAGAGGGGAGGGAGGTGGGGGGATGGGTTAGCCTGGGGATGGGTATTAAAGAGGGTATGTACTGAATGGAGCACTGGGTGTTATATGCAAACAATGAAACATGGAACACTACATCAAAAACTAATGATGTAATGTATGGTGATTAACGTAACATAATAAAATTTAAAAATAATAAAAATTTTAAAAAATTTAAATTCCATTTAATTAACATATACTGTATTATTAGTTTCAGAGAGAGCATTTAGTGATTCATCATTTCCCTACAACACCCAGTGCTCATTACATCAAGTGCCCTCCTTAATGCCCAACACCCAGTCACCCCACCTCCCACCCACCTCCCCTCCAGCAACCCTCAGTTTGTTCTCTATAGTTAAGAGTCTCTTATGGTTTGTCTCCCTCTGTTTTCCTCTTATTTTATTTTTCCTTCCTTTCCCCTATGTTCATCTGTTTTGTTTCTTAAATTCCTACATATGAGTGAAATCATATGGTATTTGTCTTTCTCTGACTGACTTATTTCACTTAGCATAATACCCACTAGTTCCATCCACATTGTTGCAAATGGCAAGATTGCATTTTTTGATGGTCAAGTAATATTCCAGTGTGTGTGTGTGTATGTTTATCACATCTTCTTTATCCATTCATCTGTTAAGGGACATCTGGGCTCTCATATTTTGGCTACTGTGGACATTGCTGCTATAAACATTGGGGTGCATGTGCCCCTTCGAATCACTGTTTGTATCCTTCGGATAAATACCTAGTAATGCAATTGCTGGGTCATTGGGTAGCTTTATTTTTAACTTTTTTTTAAAGATTTTATTTATTTATTTGAGAGAGAGAGAGCACAAGCAGGGGGGAGGGGTAGAGGGAGAGGGAAAATCAGGCCTCCCGCTGAGCAGGGAGGCAGACATGGGGCTTGATCCTAGGACCCTGGGATCATGACCTGAGCCAAAGGCAGACACTTAATGAACTGAGCCATCCAGGCACCCCCATTTTTAACTTTTTGAGGAAACTCCACACTGTTTTCCAGAGCGGCTGCACCAGTTTGCATTTCCACCAACAGTATAAGAGGGTTCCCTTTTCTCTACATCCTTACCAACATCTGTTGTTTCCTGAGTTGTTAATTTTAGCTCTTCCAAGCTGGACCACTTTCTTACACCATACAGAAAAATAAACTCAAAATGGATGGAAGACTTAAATGTGAGACAGGAATCCATCAAAATCCTAGAGAAGAACACAGGCAGCAATCTCTTTGACCTGGGCCACAGCAACTTCTTGCTAGACATGTCTCCGAAGGCAAGAGAAACAAAAGCAAAAATGAACTATTGGGACTTCATCAAGATAAAAAGCTTTTGCCTTAAGATGAGGAACACAACAAGGATGCCCACTCTTGCCACTATTTTTCAACAGAGTACTGGAAGTCCTAGCAACAGCAATCAGCCAACAAAAAGAAATAGAAGATATTCAAATTGGCAAAGAAGAAGTCAAACCCTCTCTCTTCGCAGATGACATGATACTTTATGTGGAAAATCCAAAAGACTCCACCCCCAAATTACTAGAACTCATACAGCAATTCAGTAATGTGGCAGGATAAAAAATCAGTGCACAAAAATCAGTTGCTTTCCTATACACTAACAATGTAACTGTAGAAAGAGCAATCAGGGAATTGATTCCATTTACAATAGCACCAAAAACCATAAAATACCTTGGAATAAACCTAACCTAATAAAGGATCTATAATCTACAAACTACAGAACACTTATGAAAGAAATTGAAGAAGACACAAAAAGATGAAAAAACATTCCACACTCATGGATTGGAAGAATAAACATTGTTAAAATGTCTATGCTGCCCAGAGCAATCTATACTTTCACTGCCATCCTGATCAAAATACCAAAGGCATTTTTCAAAGTGCTGGAACAAACAATCCTAAAATTTGTATTGGAACCAGAAAAGACCCTGAATCACCAAGGAAATGTTGAAAAAGAAAAATAAAGCTGGGGGCATCACATTGCCTGATTTCAAGCTATATTACAAAGCAGTGATCACCAAGACAGCATGGTACTGGCACAAAAACAGATGCATAGATCAATGGAACAGAATAGAGAGCCCAGATATGGACCCTTAACTCTATGGTCAACTAATCTTTGACAAAGCAGGAAAAAATATCCAATGGAAGAAAGACAGTCTCTTCAATAAATGGTGCTGGGAAAATTGGACAGCTATATACAGAAGAATGAAACTCGACCATTCTCTTACACCATCCATAAAGATAAACTCAAAATGGATGACAGGAATCCATCAAAATCCTAGAGGAGAACATAGGCAGTAACCTCTTCGACATCGGCCACAGCAACTTCTTTCATGACATGTCTCCAAAGGCAAGGGAAACAAAAGCAAAAATGAACTTTGGGGACTTCATCAAGATAAAAAAGCTCCTGCACAGCAAAGGAAATAGTCAACAAAACAAAGAGGCAACCCACAGAACGGGAGAAGTATTTGCAAGTGACACTACAGATAAAGGGCTGGTATCCAAGATCTATAAAGAACTTCTCAAACTCAACACCCAAAAAATGGGCAGAAGACATGAACAGACACTTCTCCAAAGAAGACATACAAATGGCTAACAGACACATGAAAAAATGCTCAACATCATTAGCCATCGGGGAAATTCAAATCAAAACCACATTGAGATACCAACTTACACCAGTTAGAATGGCAAAAATTGACCAGGCAAAAAACAACAAATGTTGGAGAGGTTGTGGAGGAAGGGGAACCCTTTTCCACTGTTGGTGGGAATGCAAGTTGGTACAGCCACTTTGGAAAACAGTGTGGAGGTTCCTCAAAAAATTAAAATTAGAGCTACCCTATGACCCAGCAATTGCACTCCTGGGTATTTACCCCAAAGACACAGATGTAGTGAAAAGAAGGGGCACCTGCACCCCAATGTTCATAGCAGCAATGTCCACAATAGCCAAACTGTGGAAGGAGCCCAGATGTCCTTCAACAGATGAATGGCTAAAGAAGATGTGGTCCATATATACAATGGAATATTACTCAGCCATCAGAAAGGATGAATATCCACCATTTCCATCAACATGGATGGGAGTGGAGGAGATTATGCTAAGTGAAATAAGTCAAGCAGAGAAAGTCGATTATCATACGGCTTCACTCATACGTGGCACATAAGGAATAGCGTGGAGGACCATAGAGGAAGGGAGAGAAAACTGAAGGGGGAGAAATCAGAGGGAGACGTACCATGAGACTATGGATTCTGGGAAACAAACTGAGGGTTTCAGAGGGGTGAGGGGTAAGGGGATAGGATGCGTATTGAGGACGGCACGTGTTGTGTTGAGCACTGGGTGTTATAAGCAACTAATGAATCACTGAACACTACATCAAAAACTAATGATACAGTGGCTAATTGAACATAATAAAAAAATTATTAAAAAAATGAAGAGTGGTGTTGAAGGAAAGTAAAACTTTTGCACAGCAAAGGAAACAGTCAAGAAAACTAAAAGGCAACCTATGGAATGGGAGGAGATATTTGCAAATGTCTTATCAGATAAAGGGCTAGTATCCAAAATCTACAAGAACTTACCAAACTCAACACCCAAAAGGCAAAAAATCCAGTCAAGAAATGGGCAGAAGACATGAACAGACATTTCTCCAAAGAAGACATACAAATGGCCAATAGACACATGAAAAAATGCTCAAAATCACTCGGCATCAGGGAAATATGAAACAAAGTATTCTTTCAGATAGTGCTGACCAACAGCTATAGTAACATGCCATTGATTGTATGTTGTGACCTGATTTCTGAGACAAAAGAATTTAAGCCAAATGCATTTCTTAGACTCACTGAAATACAAGAGCTGCAGAGGTAGGGGGATAAATTAAACCTCTCTTTGAGGACTTGGCACATATGAGAATCAGGCTGCCTGAGAATCACTTGGTACTGAGTCAGAACATCTAGGAGTTCTATATCATGGAGAATTCCTCTTTGGCTTTCTGAGCATTTAGAGCAGTCAGGAGCCACTTGGACCAAGAGTTCACTGTCTGTGACTAACCAAGCAATTAGCACAAAATCTCATTACTTGGATGAACTTCCAGGACCCCCAGTTCTGTGGAAATTAGAATTGAATGCAGAATGACATGTTTTCAGATAGCTTTTTTCCACAATTTGGTTACCTTTGACCTTTTGAAATTAAATTCATTTTTATAAAGTTACTATGCAATCATTAGAGTAATATATAATCATTTTCCTGAGTCCCCAAAGAATATAGGATGAGTGGAAGATTCCAGAGTAAAAGGTTTTAAAGACTGAATTTCCACCTCTCTAGATTTCCAACCATCTCATACTTTGACATGGCTCTCTGAGGACTTTGGCTTTAAATGAGAGTTTGCAATATAAAAGTTTAATGTGGGGAAAATATTCAGAGCAATAATAAACCTAGCAAATGGAGCTATTGTTTTAGATTTGCACCATTCCCAAACTGTAGAAATACTTAATACATAATGCAACTTAATACAATATTTAACTTCATGAGAAATTACTTTATGAGAAATTACATGAGAAATTACTTTCTGATTCTGTATATTTTCAAATTGCCACTATTTCTCTCCCAGTCCAATCTATCACCTAATACAGAAAAAACTCAAATTATTAACACATTTCCTTTTCTTCAGTTCATAACAAGGGATAATTGAGATATGGTGCCCAACGTAAAGTGTTTTAATGAAAGAGTTGCCTCATATAATACTAAATAGTACCTAGAGTATAGGTACTGATAAAGCACTGAAGCCGTAGTTTTGTGTTTGGGGGGGGGTGGTATAGGAGGAGAGAAGTTGGAAATGAATGGAACAGTTGTGGAAGGAGAACTTACATTCTATGAGTGCCTACTATGTGCCAGTTCCCTGCTAGGTGCTTTACAAACATTACTCACATTATCTCATTCAACTCCATCAAGCAGATTATGATCTTCATCTTATGAATGAGGAAGCTAAAACTCAGAGATGCCAAGTGTCTTGCCCAAGGCCACCCAGTGACCTTTTGCCAACACCACTCTGCTAAAACTGCTCTTGTTAATGTGAGGCAAATTCCAATGATCAGTCCTACCTTTCTTGACCTATCAGCAGTATTTGACAAACCCATCCACTTTCTCCTCCTCCATAGACTTTCTGTACTTGGCTTTTTAGTATACAGTACTCTCTTGGTTTCCTTCCAGTATTACTAGACATACACTTTCAGATTCCTTTGATTATTTCTCCTCATATCCTTGAGCTCCTAGTAAAGAGTGCCCCAGAGCTAAGTCCTTGAGCACATTCTCTTCTCTAGCTATCCTGGTGCCCTAGGTCAGGTTTTATCAATCCTAGCACTATTGACATTTTAAACCAGGTAATTCTTTGTTGTGATGGAACAACCCTGTGCATTATAGGATGTTTAGCGGCATCTCTGGCCTCTACCTACTAGGTGCCAGGAGCATCCATCCCAGTCAGCCCCAGATAAGAACCAATGCTTTAGGTGAGCTCATCAATTGTTATGGCTTTAAAAACCACCAATAAGCCCCAAATTCCCAAGTTTATATCCCAAGCTTATTTCTTCAGGTCAGAATTTTCCCCTGCTTGCCTACTCTACCTCTCCGTTTGGGTGTGTAACACATACCTCCGTTTGAGTCTCCTGCCCCAAATTTGTTCCACCTGTGGTCCTCTCCCGCTCAGTTAATGACATCCCTCTCTTCCCATTGCTCAGGCAATTCTTCTCTCACATTCCACATTCAATCCTTTAGGAAATCATGTGGTTTTACTTTAAAAATATACCCATAATCCCGCTCGACCTCCTTGCTTCCACTACTATCTCCCTGGTCCATGCCACCATCTCTTGCCTAAATTAATAGCCTCCTAGCCAGTGTCTTTGCTTCCACCCTTGCCCCTCTATAGTTACTCTGCTCACCTCCCCACTGCCAATCCACTCAGGAAACATATTCTTCTTAGTGCCTATGAAATCTTAATGAAAACTGACCTCTGGCTAAGGCTAGGTCCTAAACCGAGTCTCAGAAAAGTCGAAGAATCAGTATAAGACAGGTCATGTTCTGCAACTACTCCTAAGTTAAAAACTGACTTTAAAAAACAACTACAGGGGCACCTTGGCGGTACAGTTGGTTAAGTGGCTGACTCTTGGTTTTGGCTCAGGTTGTGATCTCATGGTCCTGAGATCAGGCTCTGCACTCTGCAGGGATGCTGCTTGAGATTCTCTCTCCCATTCCCTCTGCCCCTCCCGCTCATGCTCTCTCTCTCAAATAAGTAAATAAACGTTTTAAAAAACCAATTACAACTCCATATATCTAATTAAAAAAATTCACTAATCTCAATTACTCATAAAAAATAAATAATAATGGAAATTGAACATAACTTGGAACTAGATAATGAAGATACTAAATATCAGAATTTGTATGATGTGGTTAAGATGATCCTTCAATGAAAAGCTAAAGCCTTAAATGTTTATATTAGTAATGAAAAAAGGCTAAAAACTGTATGGACTTGTATCATTGTATCGTACACCTGAAACTAATATAACATTGGATGTTCATTATACTTGAATTAAAAAAAAATAAATAAAATTTAAAATCTGACAAGCCAAATGTTCAACTTAAATGAAAAAAAAAAGAATAGAATAAACCAAGAGAAAGTAGAAGGAAGGAAAATAATTTGTAGACCCTGCATGCCCTATCTAGGAACTCTGTTTTGCAACATTATTTTTAAAGGGTAAAGAGGATTCCATTGTGTATATTCTTATATTGTTCATATTACCATTCATCTATGTTAAACATTTCATTTATAAATATAAAATCCGTGATGATTTATATAGAACAACTTTTAAAAAATAGAACTGTGAGGCTAAAAAATGTGCACACGTTTAAGGTCTTAGATATATTTGGGGATTGTTATGGTTAGCCACAACGACCTCAATTAATGTGGCAGGCTATACAACTCTTGATAAATTTAATAACAATACACTCCTCCTATTCTTGATCTTGCTCTTTTTGAGGTATCACAGTGTATCCTCCCTATCAACAGGCATATTTATCCCTCAGATATTGGAAACACATTTAATAATCTCTTGAACTTTGCATACTCTGAGCATCCATTAACTGACTTAATAAGTTTAGAAGATATGAATGCCACGTTTGGCAAACATTTTGCCAAGGCTTTATCCATAGGAAATCTAGACTAGAAAGAGTGCTTCACTTTGGATCATTTCCCCAGGTAGAGCTGTCAGAACCAATGAAGAAAGTAAGTAATCAAACTCACTTATTATCCCAATCCAATTTGGCTGAACTTCAGGTAGCAAAGCCATTCTAGGGACAATTAAACCTGGGTCTCTAGTTAAGGGGCTAGTAATATTCAATAATTTCATGGTCAGTCCTTATTTGCTCATCTCCATTCTTGAAGTGAATGTTTTAGATTGGGTAAATATGATTACTTCTACCTTAAACCTACTCTAACCTTCAGTATTGTTCTTAAGCCTGACAATGCCCTATAACTGGAAGGGAGACTAGAGAATAAGGTAACGTTGAATCAGTGTTCTTTCTGAACTCAAGTGAGACTAAGGTTTAAAAAAATTCTAACTATGTTTTAAGAAAGACTATTCCTCGGTTTTGTATCATTACTTCATAAACTGAAATCATCCTAAGTGGAAAATAAAGGGAGTGGGCATTATTTTTCTTGGGAGAGGAAATTTCTAAACACTTAAAAATATCTGGAAACATGAACTTGACAATACATCAAATAGTACTCAAATTCAGTCACATATGAACTTTTAAACTTCAAATTTTTTTATTGATATATAACCTTTTGCAAAACTTGATAATGATAGCTTTTTAATAGGTGACGTTACTCAGGATCAAAAATGAATTTAGATTTTTAAAACATTTTTGTATGATTTCTGTTGAAGAACTGTCATTTGCACATTCTACGATTTCTTTCAAATTTGAATCAGCAACATCTTCCCACTTAAAATAGATTATCGGGGCGCCTGGGTGGCTCAGTCGTTAAGAGTCTGCCTTCAGCTCAGGTCATGGTCCCAGGGTCCTGGGATCGAGCCCCACATCGGGCTCCCTGCTCAGCCGGAAGCCTGCTTCTCCCTCTCCCACTCCCCCTGCTTGTGTTCCCTCTCTCGCTGTGTCTCTCTCTGTCAAATAAATAAATAAAATCTTTAAAAAAAAAAATAGATTATCAAAGAACTGAAGTTATGAAAAGTCTCAGAAAACTTGCTGGTCCTAGAATTACTTAGTCCCTATCACGAATGAAAGACTCCTAACTTTATCAAACTGTCCTAATAAATGATTAGGCACAATCACTTTTGGACTGGCCCTAGAAGTGGGCCACCAATATTTAAAAAGGGTATTGTAGATGATCAGTTTGTAAGTTTTCCAAATAGTTTTGAAAAGTGTATACTTACTTTTCTATTTAATCAATTATTTTGTGAGATATTAGATTGACATATCTGGATTTGCATTTCCAGTAGGGTAGCTACTAGCCACATGTGGTGATTTAAGTGTAAATTTTTTAAAAGATTTATTTATTTATTTGAGAGAGAGAGAGAGAGCACGAGTGGGAGGGGCAGAGGAAGAGGGAGAGAGAATCTCAAGCAGCCTCTGCACTGAGTGTGGAGTCCAATGTGGGGCTTGATTCCCAGGACCCTGAGATCAAACCAATAGTTAGAGGCTTTTTTAAAAATTAATTAATTAATTTAATTTATTAATTAATTTATTATGTTATGTTAATCACCATACATTACATCATTAGTTTTTGATGTAGTGTTCCATGATTCATTGTTTGCATATAACACCCACTGCTCCATGCAGTATGTGCCCTCCTTCATACCCATCACCAGGCTAACCCATCCCCCCACACCCCTCCCCTCTAAAACCCTCAGTTTGTTTCTCAGAGTCCATAGTCTCTCATGGTTCGTCTTCCCCCTCCGATTTCCCCCCCTTCATTCTTCCCTTCCTGTTATCTTCTTCTTCTTCTTCTTTTTTTTTTTTTAACATATAATGTATTATTTGTTTCAGAGGTACAGGTCTGTGATTCAACAGTCTTACACAATTCACAGCACTCACCATAGCCCATACCCTCCTCAATGTATATCACCCAGCCACCCCATCCCTCCCATTATGCTGAGTGAAATAAGTCAGAGAAAGACATGTATCATATGACCTCACTGATATGAGGAATTCTTAATCTCAGGAAACAAACTGAGGGTTGCTGGAGTGGTGGGGGGTGGGAGGGATGGGGTAGCAATAGTTAGAGGCTTAACCGACTGTGCCACTCAGGTGCCCCTAAGTATAAATTCATTACAATTCAATAAAACTAAAAACTCAGTTCCTCTATTGCCCCAAAGCACATTTTAAGTGCTCAATAGCTATACATGGCTAGTGCTTACCCTATTGGACAGCAGTGATATTGAACATTCTATTGAACACAGAATAGAATATCACAGAAAGTTCTACCTGACAGTGCTAGCTGACACATCTATCTAATACCCTGCATACAAAGTAAATAAGATTTGGTGGCAAACTCAAATGTCTTCAGAGACCAGGAAGATAAAATATATCATTAAAGCAACATAATTAAGACTAGAGAGAGATTTAATATCTCTGTTGAATTGAACAGTACAGTGTATATGCTCCATCCTGAGAAATATCTGCCTTCCACCCTGAATCCTGCTTTTTTTTTCAGGTAGATCTGTGATCCCACGGGGCTGTGAGAACACTTCTGCTAATTTCAGCAGAACCTCAGACTTTTAAACATATCAGTTTACCTTGTCTTCCAGCTAAAATAACAGACTTGAAATTCAAACCTACTTGTGAAATCCAAACACAATTTCATGTATCAGTGGCTATTTAATGGCCATATATAATCAAGGTATATGATTATGGTTCTCAAACTTGAGCACATATTAGAATCACCTGTGGGGCTTGAATTTCTGCTTCATTAGGTCTTGGGTGCTGTCTGAGATTTTGCCTTTCTAACAAGTTCCTTGGTGATGCTGGTGCTACTGGTTAGAGGACCACACTTTGAGAAACACTAGTTTAAGTACTTGCTAATAAATAGTTCTTTACAGTTTGGGCCATTTTTCATGTCCACATGGAAATATGAATCACATTTCCTCTTCCACAGAAGAGGCCATCTGCAGAGGAAGTGAAAATATCCCAAAATAAGGAGTCAGGAGACCTTGTTTCTTGTCTAAGCTCACTGCTTGTGTATCTGCAGCCTCAAGCAAGGGGTACCATCCTCTGGGCCTTAGGAAAATGAAAAAGGTCCAACGGTGCTATGGACTCCAGATAAAATTAGCAGGAATATAGGAGGGGCATAATCAAGGCAGGTGAAGAAAAACTGGGCACAATTTAAAGTTTCAATGGTTTTCCAGTAATGGACAGAAGCAAAGAAACAGCAAGCAATTATTCTAGCTTTAGATAATTCAGCTGCAGCTCAATAAAAAGCAATTTTCAGATAAGGAGGAAGAGACTTGAGAGTGATGTTGTCCTAACAAAAAGCCTCTGATGAGCTGGGCCTGGGAATCAATTGTCAAGAGAGATCCTGGAAGTACCAAACCATCACTGCCTAGAGGAGGAAACAGGAAAAAGCCAGAAGACTGAAATCGTGCTGGGGAGAAATTCTCTGAACTTAAAGGACATGAGATAGCTTAAATTACATTTCCTTTATTGCCATCCATCCACTATCCATCTGCAATGTTAAACTAACTTTGTGCCTACCCTGAAATGAGACCAGGCCTTCAGCACTAAGAGCTAGAGTTATCACCTGTGCTAAAGGCCTTTTGGTTACTAATTACAGATAGTATCTCCGCATCTTTCAGCTTTAGCCATTTTTTTTCTTGGAAATCCTGACGCTCTTTATAGGAGTGGCTGGTACCTCATGTACATTTAATTTAATTGGGTTCCTGGCCAATAAAACATCTGAATGAATGATCTATCATAACATCTAACACAGGTCACTTAGCCCATGCTTCTTGACCCCTTATTCCACGCTGGGTGTGTTGCGTGCACTTCCTCCTTTAATTCTTATTGCAGAGCTATGAAGCAGGTACTATTTCATGCCAGAGGTCCAGAGACGTATCTTACCTTGTCATATAAAGTAAACAAGAGCCAAAATTTCAAATATAGAGTCTTGAGAAAGTAAGCAGTAAGTGGATTTTTTTTCTTTGAAGTCTCAATCTTCAGATCCTTTGTGGCATATGTCTGGCTGCCCTGTGTGGCCCTGACTGCTAAGAAGGCATTTCTAAAATAGCAGGTCCCTGAGAGCAACCCGAAGTGCTGACTTTCTCACTGATGCAAAATAATGTCACTGAGAAGTGAGTGGGAGCAGGCATTACAGTCTTTGTTTTGTAGATAATGCAATTTAAAGTACAGGAAGGTTATTTATCCAGAGTCACAAAGAAGAGTTTCACAATTGTGAGTAGAACTCAGACCTTGATCTTGGAGAAAGACTCAGGAAGCCCAAGAACCTGCCCATGAAAAGCCTCTCTTTACAACAGCTGCAGAGTATCCAATTTCTAATGCGGGGGTTACTTTGTACAGAAAGCCTCCGGAATCTCACTCTTTGTGAGTCACTAAGGACACAAACTTTGCTGAAAAAGGTAGCAAACTATACACAAATAGAAGGAAAATAATAGAAAACCTTTCATTGCATATCAGGCAGGATACTGAAGGGTCCTCGTTACATTTCTCTCAAAACATACATTGCCCCAAGAATTAAAAGTCAGGCCAGGGGCGTCTGGGTGGCTCAGACGGTTAAGTGTCTGCCTTCAGCACAGGTCCTGATCCAGGAGCCCCAGGATTGAGCCCTGAATCAGGCTTCCTTCTCAGCGGGGAGTCTGCTTCTCCCTCTGCTCCTCACCCTGCTCATGCTCATTTTTTCTCTCTCACTCTCAAAAAAAAAAAAAAAAAAGTCAGGCCAAAGGGCTCCCTGTCCCATATGTTTCTTAATACAAAATGTAATCAACAGGAAAATAAAAATTTGCTTTAGGTAATTTTATTGGTTTAACTGAAACAACCTATGAAAATTCTTTCCCCTACATATTATGACAGCAGAAAAACTCAGGTTAAATTCTGTCCTCAGGAAACTTCCTCATAAAACCTCTCTTATGTCTCCAGGGTAAAACAGATGTCACGGGGCTAAATTCAGAGAGTGAGTCCTGTTGAGGACAGTCACAAGATAGCCAGTGCTAGGAAACCATATCAACTCTGGGCCATTAGATTCTTGAAAAATTTCTTTGGCAATTTGGAGCAGCAGTAAATGGGTAAGTTGAAGAAAAAGAGATATGCAAGCATTTCAGGATGAGGAAAACCCTGGGCAGCTAGTGAGGACAGGTGGGTACCATCTCTGGGCTCCGTGGCTGCTAGAGAACATAACTCGAAATCACTGATGAGCTTTGGTCCACAGGTGGCACCATTCTGTCATCTGAACCACCAGCTGAAGTTGGAGCAGAGTCTCAGAAGAGATGGGGGAAGAGGGTTTTCTACTTTCCCCCCAGCTGTCTCATAACTGTTGTGCCAATCCAGAGGAAACTGAGGGGGTAAAATAGCTCCCTTCCACTGTCTGGATACTGTTTTGGCCAGACAGAGAAGTTCTGCACTGCCAATGATGGTGGAGTGAAGGATGGAGCCTGAGAATGCTGGCAAGCAAACAGCAAACTGGAGTTCCTGGACTCTCATCTCTTAGGCGATTCCCTTTGGAGCACATCCGATACCTCCCCAAACTGGAAATGCCATGAGCAATCCCAGCAAATCTGCCTGCCAGAAATCACTGCAGACACTGCCTGTGCTGATTCCTACAAATAGGACCACATTACCTGGTGCACCTTGAGAACCATGCGCCTGCTGGTGGAGAAGAGCCCTGGGAAAGGGATGCTGATGCTGGAAGGATGGGATGTCTGGTTGTCAGGCCCCACCCTTTACCTGCCCTCCACCATCTCCAATCCTGCCACGTCCCTCTTTTCCTTTCTCCCATTTAATGGTTCTGGGAGTGGGTTTTTGGATCTAAGAAGAGGGGTCAATGGTCACACTCATATGAAGATCCTGGAAGAGGCTTGGTTTTTAGTAGAAAAGCATGGGCTTTGGAGTCCGGCCGGCCTGGGTTTGAATCTTGGCTCGGACCTTACTAGATACTTGATCCTGAGGCTCTCTGAGTGAAATGGCAGTAACAATACCTACCCTGCAGGGCTGATGAGAGAAATCAACAAGATAACTCAAGCTAGAAGTTGGAGAAGACCCTTCATTCCTCCATTTCCCTTCTCCCCTTCCCCAGTTGGTATCTAGGCGGTCAGCATTTCCTGCCAAATTTGTTGCCTAAATAGGTCTACAGATGACTCCTCTGCTCTCTTGCCCTCAATACCACTGCACTTCAGGGCCTCATAATCTCTTGTCCAGACACCACAGTAGCACCTTAACTGCTTCTCTCCCTCGTTCAAAACCATGGAGCCAGATTAACTATTAGAGATTCAAATCTGACCGTATCTTTCTTCTCTGATACCCCAGATACCCTATGAATTTTTCTTTCCTTGGTATTACTACACTTCAAAAAACATCTCTCTGCTTATGCATTGACATCAGGCTTCCTCCTTATACTTTGAATGTCCTGATGGGGGAGATGTTCATCTTTGTGGCTCCAGAACCTAGCATCGTGCTTCATAGAGAGTAGATCTTAAAGAGAGATTTATACATGACTGAATGAATGATTACATATTTAATGTAGTTAAGGGAGCTGCTTCTTAAAAGATATTCAGCAAACAGTTAATCACTTTTAAGGAATAAATGGTTTAAATAATTGAAATTGAGATGGCTCTGAAAGTTCTGGGTTTTCACCTTGATGACATTTTTTTTTAATGTGGATTCTTAAGGCTATCTTGGCACATAGTAGGCAATTTAAGATTTATTGAATGAAGAAGTGAATGAATAAATGAATGAATCAATCCGATGGAATCAGGGCAGGTACTATTACCTTCCCTTGACTACTGAAGAAAGTGAAGCTCAGAGAGGTTTGGTACTAAGCTCTGGGGCATATCCAAGGAGGTCCAATCACCTGTAAGTAGGTGGAAGAGCCAGAAGCAAGTGCTGGTTGTCTACCTGCTCTTCCAGTTTTGCAGAAGTCCTTTCTCGCTGGAACAAAATGACAACTAGCTAGGCAAGCATGGAAACCAAAAACTGTCCCACTTTACTCTATGCTTCTGGGTTTGATTGGTGATGGATTTACAAGGCCTGGAACCTGGAAACACAGGGACGACAGCTGATAGGATGGCTGTGCCCAGGTGAAAAATTGATTTGTAAAAAGCAGCAGTTTTTGGTATGCTGTTTCAGTTTAGCACATCACAGTAGAATGAAAAGGGAGGTCATATCAGATTGCCTCCCAGAACTCCAAGCTCCATCAATACTGAATCACTCAACGGTTTGAACTCTCCAGTCCAGTATCCTTATGGTCCTGGTAGATGGTCCTCAAACAGGCTCCTTCTCATGCTTAAGAAACAACCACACCCAGAACCCACTGTTGTCACTAAAGAGAGACAGGCCATACAAAGCATCAGTTCTGAAGTAAGAGCTTTCAGGAGATTGTGAATGGCATTAATGGAAACCCAGTAGAAAGACTAGTGAAGAGCTGTCTTCCTACTAGGAGAAGCACCTGCAGGAGGGTAAATATCACAGGATATTTACTTCTGCTGCTTCCCTGCCATGCTGAGGCTTTGGCAGTTACCTATGTTCCTTCAGAGCCACAGCTCCTGGGGGGAGGAGGGAAGTGAGTTCTATTTTAGCTTTCTGGTAACCTGACTCCCTCTCCTTGTTTATTTATTTATTTACTTCATATTTTATTTTATTTATTTTTAATTATTTAATATTTTATGATGTTCAGTTAGCCAACATATAGCACATCACTGGTTTTTGATGTAGTGTTCAATGGTTCATTAGTTGCGTGTAACACCCATTTGGACCTGCAGTGGTAAAAGCTTCCTGCTATTGTTAGTTGCTGGGCACTTTACCATCTCTTGTTTTACATCTGCTGATAGTCCTTTACTAAATGCCCCGCCAGAATGCTGATTGATACAGAGGAGAAAATAATTTCTCAGCTTTTCTTCTGTGATATTCTGTGCAAATGATTTAATCTATGTCTCAATTTCTTCATCCGCAAAATGGAAATAATATATCCTGCCCTGTCTACCTCCTAGATGAAGTTCTGAAGAGAAAATGTTGGGAAGCATTTGGAATTAGATAAAGTACATACAAAGGGGGCAGAAAAGCAAAAGAGAGTTTTTATCATCTCTGATTTTGAACCAAGAAGAACAAAAACAACTGTTCACGCTACCATCTCCTTTATGCCTACATGGGTGCTCCCAAGAGGGTTAAAGTATTATGGAACTCTCTGGATTTTATAACAAGCTTACAAGAATCCCTGAGGTTCTTGTTTCCTGACTGATGGGTGATACTAAGGTGCAAGAATATCCTTGGCATTCCTCTTCTTCCCTCGTCTTTCAGTCATGGAGAATGATGGATAAATAAGTCTTCCATTTTGTTTTTCTTCTACCTTGAAAATAAGGATTGAACCTGATACCCCCAGGAGATCATCGTCACTTAGCCCAAGCATCATGATAGTGGATCTCCGGAAGATAGTGTGGTCTGATAGTAGGACCATGGGGCTTTAGGAAACCTTCAAAACCAGGGGCTTCAGGTTCTGTCCTTAGAAGATCTGTGAATTTTGAGGAACTTATTCAACTTGCTGAGCTTCAGTTTCTTTCTTTGTTAATCTTACTATTTTGTTGTGTGGATTACAGTAGATGGAATGTGGGAAATTACCCAGCATAGTTCCCAGCACACAGTAGGCACACAATAACCGCTTACTGCCTTATATACTTAATGCGTAATAAAGGTTGTAATTGTAGGATGAACAATGCAGAAATGTGGTATATGATACTCATTTTAGGAAGCCAATAAAAGTATATAGAAGGACAGCAGCCTTCTCTGATTTGTTTGATGGCCTCACCAAGCAATTGCTCTATTGCCAGGTTATTTACCCCTAAGATCTTCTTAGGGGAGTTTAAGGGGAGATAAGCCAAATTGATCCATGCTCTATTTCTTAACTTTGTATCATGTTACTATATAAAATTAAGATGTGCTTGCCTATCATCAGGAAAACCCTCTGGGGCTTTGAAAAATAATTTCAATTCTGAATTTTAAAATATGAACTAAAAAGGTCTAAGAAAATATAGAAAATTGGTGTTGATATCAAAAGTTGTGCATTTTATTTTTATTTATTTATTGTTTAAATTGTGTATTTTAAACTAGTGTTTTCTTTTTCCTTGTGGCAAAAGTAATACACGGCTTGAGGTAGAAAAATTTGAAAAGCAGAATTAAAATTTAAAAAAAAAACTTCATTATTTAGCCACTAAGAAATGTGCACTGTTAACAGTTATCATTTTGGTGTGTTTTCCTCTAGTCACGTATACATGTGCACTTGCATTCATGTTCAAACACACACGCGTGCACACACATACACACACACCATCCATTTATTGACAGTTCTTACATTTACGCCCCAGCCCAGCTCTCTCTTCTGAGAGTCAGACTCAAAGTGTCTGAACAATCAGTTGCCAGATTGTTGAACTGTCCTGGTCTGCCCAAGACTGATGGTTTCCTAGGATGCAGAACTTTCAGTGCTAAAACTGAGACAATCCTGGGCCTACAGCCCACTGGAGGGCCCATACACACCTTAAACTTAGCAAGTACAAAACTGAACTCATCATTCCCACCCAAAACTCCTGCTCCTTCAATGGTCTGATCTTAAGGAATGGTGCCATTTTCTATCCATGTGACCATGCCAGGAATTAGGGATGAATTCTTGAGGCATTCCTCTTCTCTCTCTATCCAGTAGCGACTCTGGTACCAAGTTTGGTTATCCCCGTCTAGTAACTCTTACCTGGATTACTCCTATGACTTCTTTTTTCTTTTAATTTAATTTAATTTTATTATGTTATGTTAATCACCATACAGTACATCATTAGTTTTTGATGTAGAGTTCCACGATTCATTGTTTTCGTATAACACCCAGTGCTCCATGCAGTACGTGCCCCAGAGCAATCTATACCTTCAATGCCATCCCAATCAAAATTCCAATGACATTTTTCAAAGTGCTGGAACAAACAATCCTAAAATTTGTATGAAAGTCCTATGACTTCTAACCAGATATTCTGCTTCCAGCCTCACCCTCATTCAATCAAAATTCCACAAAAAAGGCAGAATACTAATCCCAAGAATTCAAACACGACCAAGTCACTCTACTGCATAGAACACTCAGTGCCTCCCATTGCTCTCAGGAAAAAAAATCTAAACTCCTTAGCATGACCGACAAGATGCTGTTTACTTCAGTAGCTTTGCCATCTCTTATCCTGCCCTGGGGCCTCTGTCCCAACATGTTAAAATGTGGTAGCACTGGGTCTATTAATCACATACTTCTGGGCCTTTTTACATACTTTCAAGGTCCAGGCTTAGATGCTATGTTCTCCCAGGAAGCCTCCTCTGAAGCCTGTAAATATGTTGTGTTCTCTATAGTAGTAAGTTTACATAATGTACATGTCAGCAGAATTTTGAAGACTCATTGGGTCTTAAGAAACTTGCTGGGAGTTCCTGCATCACACTGCTGTCCCCTCAGTACCCATCAGAGAAATCCAACAAGGGGCTCAATCCTCTCAGTCTATTGAGTCGAGCAGTGGTTCCCCACCATGTGTGCACATTATAATCATTTTGGCAGCCTATCAAAATTGCTGATGCTTTGGCCTCATGCCCAGAAATTATTTAATCGATCTGAGATGGGGTCTAGGAATCAATAATTTTTAAAGCTCCCCAGGTGATTCCCATACATGTCCAAGGTTGAGAACTCCTGCCATAGTTAGGCTACTGGAGTGCCGCCTGGCATTGACACGGTTGTTTTCTGCCCATCCTAAGATTAACTGTGGGCTTCCTCAGCTATTGTTAGTCACAACCCAAACCTCCCCCAGAGGAAGCATTCCTTGCTTTAGCAGCAATGAAGTGCTGGTTTGATTTCCAAGTTGTTGAATTCCTTCTTTATTTCTCATTTGGACCAAACTCAGGAAGGGATGTCATGAATTTTCACTCTTAAACCCCACCAGAGAGGGAGCGATTAGAGATACATTTGACTAGAGTAGTTCTCAACCAGGGGCAATTTTGCCCCCAAGGGGAAATTTGGCAATGTCTGGAGATAGTTTTGGTTGTCACAACTTGGGGTATGGGGTTGTGTTACTGGCATCTAGTTAGTGCAGGCCAGGGATGCTGTTAAATATTCTACAATGCATGGGACAGCCCCCTGTAGCAAAGAATGAACTGGCTCAAATGTTAGTATTGTTGAAGCTGAGGAACCCCGATTGAGAGACTAGATGATCTCAATGCTTCCTACTGGCTTTGTATCAATGACCAGCTGTGGAAGAGCCTTTGAGTATTTTGAAGAACTAGAGTGAAGTGGGCAAAGGAATAAGCTAGTTTTGGAAAGAAGGAAACAATAGATGCAGATATAGAGTAGTTTTAAGGTGGAGATGGGTGACTTGAGGGAAACATGATAGTGAGGTTGTCTCTTGACTATTTCTTCAATATCAGTGATTCTCCCCATGTGAACTCTGGACCAGCAGCATCAGCATGCCCTAGGAAGTTGTGAGAAAGGCAAATTCTCAGGCCTCACCCCAGACCTACTGAATCAAAAACTCTGGGGTTTGGGCCCAGAATTTTGTGTTTTAACAAGACCTCCAGGAGATTCTGATGCATGCTCAAGTTTGACAACATTGTTCTAGATCATATGTTGACCTGTCATAAGGTCTGCTGCAGTTTGGCACATTGTATGCCTTCAAGAGTGGGTTTCATTACTGGGAATGGCAGGGGTGAGTGAATTGCAAGAGTGCTTATGAAGAGGGCCAGCTGGTCTGCAGGGGAGATGAGCTGGAGGTAATGCTTCCTGACAAGTCCATTTAGTGATTTTTTTACTCTTTCATGGGATAGCTGTCATAAAATGTTTTAAATGACAGTTCAACCAGGCATGCAGGTGGTCAACAACAATAATATTTGGGTAGATGTTTAATTGCCAGGGAGAAGGAAAGGAAAGGAAAAAAAGATAAGTAAATTACAGAAAAGGTTCTGAGAATCAGAACATAGAGAATGGCCCTTTCTTTTCTCAGCTACTCCAGGACTTAACTGAATCCTGCTTGTCTCACCCACCCCATCACTCTCCCACCTCCCCTCCAAATCTCATGGCTTAAAGGTAAGCCAGCATTCATCATTCCTAATAGGAGACTTAGTCCCTGCTATTTCAGAGATGGTTTGAAGGAAGTAATGTACCTGACTGTGAACTATGCCAGTGAAATGAGAGACCTGATTTTTGGAAAATCTACCAGGCTGCTTTCCTTCCCATTCCTTTTCTGAGAATTTAGGTCCCCTTATCCTCCAAGAGCTCTGCTGTGAGAGCCAGGTGAGGCCAAGACACTGTTTCTTCTTTCTGTGACTTTCATTCCAGCCCCTCCCCCCTGAAGGAGAGTCTTTCCCTGCTGGTTTCCACCTCATCCAGACTCTTCCCTTCTTTTTTTTCCTTCTTGGAATTCTGAGGCTGGTAGAGGGAAAGATGTGTTTAAATTTGATAGAAAAACTACGGGAGGGGGATATAATGATAAATGGACTGCATTTGGGGATTCTCTAAGACACTGACAATAAGGAAAGAAAGCTTCCATAATGAATTTAGACTTGCCTTGAAAGGAAGTGTCACAGGTCAAAAGTGATGTGATGACACTAGTAAATTAATCAGTAGTGTCAATAGACGTGAGGATAAGAATAAATGGATGAGAGGACTGTTTTTCTTAGAGCCTTTAAAAGGGCAGACCAAATAGCACAAACTTGGCAGAATGTCTTCATAGGATCTAGTTAATGTATATATGGGCATATATATATATATATACACACATATATATATCCATCCATCCATGCTTCTGTCCATTAAGCAGATACTTATTAAGCACTATATGCAAGCTATAATTATATGCAAGCACTTTTAGGGGCTGAGGAGACAGAGGTGAATTAGATAGGCCAGTTCCTTTCCTTCAGACCTTGGTATTTGCACAACAGTAACCACATAAACAAATAGACATGATTACAGATGATGGTAGGTGCCATGAGGAAGACTGATAAGGTGGTAAGATGGATTCTAACTGCAGGAATGCAGGTATGAACAATGAAGCCTGGAAGGTGTCTTTGAATGGCTGAGTTTGGAGCCGACACCTGAAGGTTAAGAATGGGCCAGCCAGGGGCACCTGGGTGGCTCAGTCCGTTAAGCAACTGCCTTTGGCTTAGGTCATGATCCCGGGGTCCTGGGATCGAGCCCTGCCTGCCTCAGACTCCCTGCTCAGCGGGGGAGCCTGCTTCTCCCTCTCCCTCTGCCTGATGCTCCCCCTGCTTATACTTTCTCTCTCTGTGTCAAAAAAAAAAAAAAAAAAAAAGAATGGGCCAGCCATTCAGAGGTGGAGAGGGGGTGAAGGGAGACACTTAGGGATTTCAGGCATATATCAGGTTCTAGAAATGTGAACTCGGGGCCTATCTGAGCCTATTAAGAAAAAAAAAATATCCATAACCTAACCAAAAGTGTGACTGTGAGTCCTTTCAATGGCATGCTGAAGCTTTAACAGGCCCTCCCAAGGATGATTTATTTTCCTACATGAATATACCATTGCTTGATTTTCCTATTTATTATCTATGAACTCAGTGCTCAGACTCTGTGAAGTTATACGTGATAAACTTGTATATGATACAATGATTTCTGTCTGGTAGCAAAGATAACCCTGAAGTTTATGATTTATTGCTGTGAAGGACATTAACCAATTTTATCTCTAGAACGCTTAGTCCTGTTTAAAGAAAAAGACTATGTAAACCCGATTCTTCAAAATGCTCTTGGAGAACAGTCTGATCATCTTATTGGCTTCCTCATTAATGAATGAGGTGAATAAAATCTTTGACATATGTTCATTTGATAGTTGGATGAGAGTCATGCTTTTAACTTTTTGAAAATTATATTTTGACAAAACTCACCATGGCTTAGCTCAGAGGTCTGGAGTCCAGAGATCAGCTTTAATGAATTCACAAAGCCCTAGAACTGTATGCATTTTAAAAGTAAATATCCTTTTAACTTAATCAGACTCTTCAGAGGGTCTTCGTGTCAAATGGCTAACCAAAGTAGAATCTCTCAAGACTCCTCACACACCCTTGCCTTGATTTTTTCCATCTTTTTGCCAAGTAACTTTCTGATTGATAATTTTGCTTCATGAGTATTCAGATATCAGGGAAGGAGAACCTTGTGTGGAGCACAAGGATTACAGTTCTTGTTAAATTAATTTATTAAAATTGTATTAAAAGTTTTGTAATTTAATATTTTGGCTTCTTGACTTATGCATCTACCTCTACTATGAATCAATTTTTCCAGGTCTCATCACGTCAGGGTGATTGGACAAAGCTGAGTTCCTATATAAGCAAAGAAGCTGCAGACCACACCAGGTGAGATGGAACTCTGGCTGGAGCAGTCCAGCCTGAGCAGCCTCTGTAGGCATCATCTCATTTCTTTCTAACTCTATAGGGTGGAGGCAGGGGAGATGATCATTCTAACTTTCTTCTCCTTATTGGTGTGGCACAAAAGCATTTGTGTCCTTTCTGCAATGAGTCAAAGGACATTGGAAGAAAGGTAATTTATATGCTCTCAGGGAATAAATAATTCATTTCTTATGAAGTCAGTCAACCTGTTGTCCCCTGATATTAATTTCATGTGCTCCCCACAGACAAAACCCTGGCTTTTCCCAAGACTTTTTTGGAAATCCAAGCACTTTTGCAGACAGCTGGAATCTCACAGGCAACATTTCCATAAGGAGATGCTGATACCTCCTCCAGTTCCTCAGAAAGAGGGACTGTGGCGTCCTGCCAAGTACCTAAAAATGGGTCGTTTCTCTTGGGCTCAAGGATTCTCTTTATAAAAGCTATACTTCCTAAGAGATAGCTCTCTTACTATTTTGTTTGGTAATTCTATTGAAAACACTTTACGGAGAGAAATGCCCAGGATGGCTGCAGATTGCAATACTTCAAAAAAAATTTCCTGTTTAATGTTTGAAATGTGGCAGAGTAGCTGAATGTCCTACAGAAACTGAATCAATGCAATGGCCTCTTGGGATGTCAACTCAGTTTGTGGAAGCCTTCCTATTGACAAGGCTAGGTTTAAAAACAACATTTCCAAAAGTGCAAAAATAAAAATTGAGCTCTTGAGGCAAGTTTTTCAGCTTCAATATTAACAAGGGGGGCCATGAACGATGAAGTGGTTCACGTTAATAAACAAGTAACTAAACAAGTGAATACAAGCAGCAACCAAGAATAATTAGCAGAAATGAATGTCTGAGATGAATGGATAAAGAAGATGTGGTATATATACACAATGGAATATTATGCAGCCATCAAAAGGAATGAGATCTTGCCATTTGCAACGACGTGGATGGAACTGGAGGGTGTTATGCTGAGTGAAATAAGTCAATCAGAGAAAGACATGTATCATATGACCTCACTGATATGAGGAATTCTTAATCTCAGGAAACAAACTGAGGGTTGCTGGAGTGGTGGGGGGTGGGAGGGATGGGGTGCCTGGGTGATAGACATTGGGGAGGGTATGTGCTTTGGTGAGCGCTGTGAATTGTGCAAGACTGTTGAATCACAGATCTGTACTTCTGAAACAAATAATGCAATATATGTTAAGAAAAAAAAAAGAAGAAGATAGCAGGAGGGGAAGAATGAAGGGGAGTAAGTCAGTGGGGGAGACGAACCATGAGAGACAATGGACTCTGAAAAACAGAGGGTTCTAGAGGGGAGGGGGGTGGGGGGATGGGTTAGCCTGGTGATGGGTATTAAAGAGGGCACATTCTGCGTGGAGCACTGGGTGTTATGCACAAACAATGAATCATGGAACACTACATCAAAAACTAATGATGTAATGTATGGTGATTAACATAACAATAAAAAATTAAAAAAAAGAAATGAATGTCTGGGTCACCAGCATACAGCATCATTTGGACAGAGCAGAGACCCCACCAGTCTGAATTATGCCACAAAGTTGCATCAGGGGATTCTCAAACTTTTTCCTTAGAATATTCCTTCCACTTCATCATTCGGCAACTTTGTCTAGCTTCCTAGTTTTATTTATTCAAGCGTCCTTCCAGTAGCTGATTAGCTATCTTAAGTTTTAGTACAGAAGTGGACATAGATGGGTTAAATAATGTGGAATCTGTGATTTATTGAGATGGAAATTCTCTCTAGGGGAGAAATGTCCACTTTGGATGACAAGAGGGCTCCCTCTGCACCTTAAATGATCTCACCAGGGCACTGATGAGTGTTTGTTTGGTGCTCTTAGTTCAGAATGTCAAAGTATCTTCCAAAGGTGATTTCTTCAAAATCATATTTGGGGTTAGTCAATGACAGAACAAATGTTGGGACAACTGTCCCAACAAAATAGTTTGACCAGGTTACATCACGTTTTTTATGTTCTTTGTTCATAATGGTGGTGAAAAGAAGGACCACCCCTCCCGCCTTAGAAGGATTTTTGAGAGGGGGGAATCTGGGGGTGAGAAAGCTCTTGGAAGCTGTCATACCCTCATCCCAGATTGCTGAGACAAGAGCCATCATCAGGTAAAGTGTGCCAGGTCAAACACTCCTAGGACAATAATACCTAGTAGTTGTTTCACAATGGGAAGTTCAAAGTAATGGTAACGGGAAGGAGGTTCTTTTGGTAATAAATTTTTTTATTGTGGTAAAAGATATGTAACATAAAATCATTTTAAGTGTAGAGCTCTGTGGCATTAAGTGCACATTGTTGTGCAACCATCACCACCGTCTGTCTCCAGTACTTTTCCATCTTCGCACTGAAACTCTATATCCTTTAAACACTAACTCCCAAGATTCTTTTTAAAAAAAATTTAAAACCAGATTGTGTGGTTTCCTGGTTTAAAAAAAAACACCCAAAACCCATAATACCTGCTTTAGCAAGGTGTGCTCTCTTCCCAGATAGATATTAAGGAAATCAGATCTAATTCTCACTGATGAAAAATTATCTTGGCATTGAAGAACCTACTGTTGACCCCATTTGAAGGAGACCCATTCCTTCCCCTTTGGAATCATTAAAGACTGGGCCTACGAGGGCTCCCATTTGCAGCAGAAGCCTGATACATGAAGGGGTAGAATTTTCTCCTTGGATGGTGTTGATTGAAAAAAGAAAAAAGGGATGGGATCCTAACATAAGGGCACTGAAAATAGAAAAAAGGCTTAAAGGAAAAGAGAGAAGAGAGGTTGGGAGAGAATTGCTCTGGCTGTATGTGGGCAGTGGCTACTCTTTTGGACAGCACATATATGGAGTATTTCTATTATCAGAAAATTTTATTAGATAGTGCAGCTATAAAGTATAGTTTCCAGAGTTAGACAGACTTGATCCTGCCTAGGTAGCATGCAAGCTCTGTGAATTTGAGCAAGATATTTTATCTTTTCAAGCCTTAGTTTTCTCATCTGCAAAATGGGGACAATAACGATATCTTCCAGTGGAAGAACCAGCTAGCGGGACACAAAACATTTGTTTTCTTTTCTAGGCCCCAACAAGATCACATTTCATAGCCTCCTTTGCAGTTCAGTGTAGTCATATGACTAAGTTCTAGTCATTGGAATATAGGCAAGCAATGCCAAGTGCTGTTTTCAGCTAAAACTTCTGGAGAGAGCCCTCTCCACATCTTTTCCCTTCTGCGTGCTAAATGCAAATAGCAATGAAGCCCTAAGGTATGGATGAACCACAAGATAGAAGCAACTGGGTTCTCCAATGACTGCATGAAGGAGAGACAATGCTGATTAGGAAGATTTATCTTTGATTATTATGTAGGCTAGAAATAAACTTCTACTGCATGGATGTTCTTGGTTACTGCGGTATCATTTCACCTAGGGTAAGTATAGAGTTGAATGAGATAATTTAAGCAAAGTGTCCAGTGTAGTACCAGGTAGCTGGTGAATGCCCAGTAAATGTTAGCTGTCTTTCCGTAGTGAAGAGCAAGGACCACAGAGCATGAGAGACCCGGGTTTAAATTAGGCTGCACTACTTAGCTGTGTAATCTTAAGCAATTTGCTTACACATATTCTTGAATTCCCAATCTGTAAAAAAGAGGGAATATTAATGAAAAGTGAAAGAATTATTAAAGTTGAGAGAGTATGTAGCTTTTCTCTCATTTAGAAGCCCCCTTTATTCCTGCATGATTTCACACTATTTAAGCTGGTTATTGCTTTCCCATGCCCCAGTATTGATTACAGATCTCAGTAGAGGCAGCCTGCTGGGTCTGGGATGCCATTTACTTAAGTGGAGTTAAGAATTCCTGTGCCATGGCCGATCCAATATAGAGACACCTAGATGAGTCTGCAATCCTCTGGTAATTGTAGGACATTTAGGCTGAGTGAACTATTGACAGGCACAAACCCAGAAGCCCTTGAGCCCAGAAGGCCATAAAAAAAGTACTTGAATTTTACAGATCTCAAGAGAACAAAACAAGTCCATGGGCCATTCAGGCTCTTTTTCCCCCTTTCAGTTGTAAGGTAGATAGAGAAGGAAGTGAATTTGCTTTCAACTGCCTGAGGCTGTCTTTATTACAGGGGTTTCCAACAATGCCAAATATAGTTAACTGATGGACCTCTTAATTCCACCTTCCTGTGTTTTGCACCAAGAATCAGAAAATGTTGGTGTAATCCATGGGATACCTAATAATCAAATCTATAGGTTTGCGGGAATTACGGGGCTGAATTGGGGCCACTGTCAAGGACTGAGATCTGGGGGATAGAACTGAGATTTTGTTTGTTTGTTTTTTTGTTTTCCTTTTCAAGCATTAAGAGTCAGAAGGTTTGTTAGAGAAAAACAGGATGAAGCAGAAAGAAAACAAGTTTGGCAACTAAGCCCAAAGAATCAGAAGAAAAATAAGAGGCACTTAGGAATCCAGGAGTTAGGAGTCACATGGTGTTGGGAATAAAGGGGGAAGGTCCAAGGAAAACTCAAAAACGTATTCCTAGAGTCCAGTCCATTTGGCACTTGTGAGTCACTCTGGCTCAGACAGTACAAAGCAAAGACAATGAATTTTGGTGAAAATACAATTTCAACTCAAGATGGCCTGGTCACACTTGAGAAAGGGAGAAATTAGAACCATTAGTTCTAATTACAGAGAACCATTAGTTCTCTGTAACCAAAGGACAAATGTTAAGGATTTCATATAGGAGGAAGAGCAGAATGTATACATACATATACACTCAGCTTTGCAATAAAAATACTGACCTACCTAAGAGAAGTACCAGCAGGTCAGCTAGGTTTGGAGAATCAATAGGAAGACAGTGATTCTCAATGTGTGGTTGGCAAATGGCTTGCACCAACATTGTTTAGGAAAGTTGCTAAAGTGAAGCTTCCAGGACCACTGGGGTCTAGGATCCCGGTTCAGTAGAGCACCTTTCTGATTGGCCAGAAATCCAACTTTGGGGGTGTCATATGGGGGCTCATGAACATGGCTATTCTAAATCAATCATGCATGGCTACAGAAAAGAGAGGGCATAAAGGGTGAGTAAGATGAATCGTGGGTAAAAATGTCATTTGTTAGTTGCTTTGGACTTTGGGCCTCCTCTCATGCTGTCATGGGCTCTTGAGTCCTATAGCCTCTGCTTTGACTTTGGGGACCTGCTTCTCCTTTTTTTCTGTTACTTCCTTCTGCCTGTTTTCTTGCTTGTTCCCATTGCACCATGACCTCAGTGAAAAACTGGGCCTCTCTCTTGCATAGGCATGGGGACAGGTTGATACAGAGATCACCCTAGATACCTCTCCAAGGCAACCATACTCAGAAAATACCTGATGAACTCTGCATGGAGAAAGTGTCCAGGTTACCTGTGTGGTTTGAGAATTAGAGGAGATAGGAAATGGCCTTGAGGTGCTTATATGGTGTCTTTCTTTCTTTTTTTTAAGATTTTATTTGTTTATTTGAGAGAGATACAGAGAGAGACAGAACATGAGCAGGGAGGAAGGGCACAGGGAGAGGGAGAAGCAGACCCCCCGCCGAGCAGGGAGCCAAATACAGGGCTCAATCTCAGGACCCTGGGATCATGACTTGAGCTGAAGGCAGACAGTTAACCTCTTGAGCCACCCAGGTGCCTCTATATGGTGTTTTTCTAGACTTTTCTGTCATGGCATCTTCCCATAGTATGAGGTACAGTTAGGGTGTTAACAATGTGTTAATAATGCCTGCTGATAGTGCCTTCTCACCCTCTTCTCTAAGACCCTTGTCTGGTAGAATCTATTCTGAATACTAGCATTGCCTTCTAAAGAATATATACTGGATATTCATAATGCATTGATGAAATCAAAAGAAATTATTAATATCACATTTCATGGAATTTAAGAGGCACAGATTTTCTTATAACCACACATTGGTAAGAGAACATTGCATTATGACTTCATTAAGAACTTTTTCCCCCCTTAGTGGTGATTTATATAACTGGTAGTTTCTCAGACTTCATGAAATATGTTATATACAGACAAATCTTGTTTCTGTTAACTGTTAGAATGATGGTAAATAAAACATTCTAGTTGGTTCAGGGTTAAGTGATATGCTTTATCAAGATGATTTATTTTCTAAGAAAGACAACAAAATAGAGACAGTACAACTCGATAAAAAGAGCATTAAAATTCACATTTGATTGCATGGGGGTGTTGAGCCTCAGTTTCTTCATCTGTAAAATGACGATGAAGCTACCTCACTGTATGTTTGGAAGTAAATGAAACTAGGATTTTGATAGGGGCTGTAATATTCATAGAAATCATGGATAAAATCATTAAACAGCTAATATTAAATACAAGTCTACATCTATTCAGGAAGTAGAGCAGTGTCTTTTGTCTCTAGGGTTACCAATACAAACAAGAATCTTCTCTGAATGCCAGCACAGGTCTTTGAGGCTCAGTACATGTGGCTAAGAAAGCGCTAAGCCTCTGACACCTTCATAATCACTTCAAAAATTAATTTAAGTCAGAATGAAGGGAAAAGCACTATAGAATTTTCCACTATGGTGATGAATAAGACAAAGATGTCTTCTTTCTCCTTTACTATTCAACATTGTATTGGGAGTATTAGTCCATGAAAATAAAGAAGAGCGATAACTAGAACCATCAGGATAGTAAGTATGGGTAAAAGCTCTCTTTATTTTCAGATGATATAATTATACAGTTGCAAAATGCTGAAAAAGTAATAGAAAATTACTATAAACAATAATAAAACTTAATAAAATTGCAGTTTAAGAAAACAAACAAAATTCAGGGCACCCGGGTGGCTCAGTCGGTTAAGCGTCTGCCTTCGGCTCAGGTCATGATCCCAGGGTCCTGGAATCAAACCCCACGTCGGGCTCCTTGCTCAGTGGGAGCCTACTTCTCCCTCTCCCTCTGCCCCTCCCCCTGCTGTGGGCTCTCTCTCACTCACTCTCTCTCTCTCAAATAAATAAAATCTTTTAAAAAAAGAAAACAAACAAAATTCAATAACCTTATATTGACAAATGATAGAAGGCATAATGGAGGATTCCATTTATAAGAGTCGAAGAAACAAATAAAAACTAGGCATAAATTGAAATATAAATGTTGGAAACCTATAAGAGAAAAACACTAAGCACTCCTGTAGACACAAAAGAAGACTTGAACAAATGGGGAGACATGACATATTCTAGGATAGGAAGATTCAATATTAAAGAGGTTTCCTCTGCAATATCAATAAAAATACCATCAAGGTTTTTTCCCCCCTGGTACTAGTTGTTTGTAAAGCTAAATGGACAGAAAAAAGCAAGCAAAATGTCCAGAAAAACCCTTAAAAAGACAAGGAATACAGAAATGGAAGGAGCTAGCTCTGCCAAGTATTAAAGTATACTACAAAATGCCTGTAAGAGAAGATGGTAAAAAGTGGTATAGGGACAGGAAAGGAAGCTACATTTTTCTGAATATACTTGTTCTGTAGTTTTGACTTGAGAATCATGTAAACATTTTACATAGTTATAGACCAAAATTAAATTTGTAAAATAAATTCCTAGAAACTGAACGCAAAATGAAACAAATGAACTGAGAGTTCTATGGGATTGAGGTTTAGCTATGGAGAAGAATTGTTTCAAGAAGACTTTTAATAGGGCGCCTGGTGGCTCAGTTGGTTAAGTGACTGCCTTTGGCTCAGGCCATGATCCTGGAGTCCCAGGATCGAGTCCCGCATCAGGCTCCCTGCTCTGCGAGGAGCCTGCTTCTCCCTCTGGCCCTCCCCCCTCTCATGTACTCTCTCTCTCTCATTCTCGCTCTCTGAAATAAATAAATCTTAAAAAAAAAGAAGACTTTTAATATACAACTCAGCATCTACAAGATGGATCCAATGGTGAAAAAGAATTTCAAAATTTCAAAATTCATGAATTTTGAAATGTATACCAGAAAGCAAGGAAACTATTACTTACTATTAAGTTATGTCAAAAGAACTCGAGTTAAGGTGATTAACATAAGATAATAAAACAAAATAGAAAAAAATAAAAAGAACTTGAGTTAACTTAAAGCAATTTTCATTGGTTAAACATGCAGCAATTCAAGATTTCAAAGGAATAATAACTGAAATAGACTGAAACTCTCAGATATATTTTTAAAAATCTATAAATTTTTTAAAAGATTTTATTTATTTGAGAGTGGGCGAGAGAGAGAGCAAGGGGCAGGGGCAGAGGGAAAGGGAGAAGCAGACTCCCTGCTGAGCAGGGAGTCCGACATGGGGCTCGATCCTGGGACCCTGGGATCATGACCTGAGCTGAAGGCAGACACTTAACCCATTGAGCCACCCAGGCACTCCCAAACCCATAATTCTTAATAATACTGGGGGACTTCACTAGTCACCTATGGAGGATGCAAGAGAAGTAATTTATTATTCTGAAAATTGGTTTAAAAAGAAGGAAAGATAAAACATTTTTCCTATCTTTCTTATATGAATCACACCTCAGGGAATCAAATAGTTATTAAAGGGAAAGTTTTTCTTTACAGAAGACATTAAACAATAAATAAAGAAGTAATGATAGAATGGGAAAGTTACCATCTTGAAAACCCTAACAAACTAACGAAATGTAGGCAATGTTCCTCAATGACTGTTCACGCCCTGAGAAAGCTGCATCACTTATAAAAAGCATTCTTGCTAGAAAACAGATCTCAAATATGATCAAGCCCAACTACTACTCACTTATAGGGAACACAGATGTGAGAAATGCCACAGGATAAACCAATATGGTTTCTTCAATAAGTAAATTGCAAGGAAAAAAAAAGAAGGAACTAACAGATTAAAAGAAACTTCAGAGGTATTTTGGTCTAATGCAATGCTTGGACCTTATTTAGACCCCAATTTGAAAAAAAAAGAAAAGCAATATATATATATATATATATATATATATATATATATATCTTAATAAATGAGGCTGGCTGTCAGTCAAATATGAATAGTGGCAGAATATTTGATGATATTAAGGAGGCTTAGTTAATATTCTTAGATATATAATATAATTAGATGTCATATAATGGTTTTATGGTTATGTTTATAGAATGATTCCTTACTCTTTAGAGATACATACTGAAGCATTTTGGGGTGAAATGATATCTGGGACAGGGCCACATCATGACCTTCATTGGCCCTCAGCACTTCTGCCTTCATGGGTCCCCTCCCACCATAGTAGACTTTTGGGATCCTAAAAATGTCATTGCTTTCTGAGGTGAGAAAAAATTAAAACATTTTATTCAATCTTACAAGTTCATTTTTTCCTTTCTAATCTTAAAAGAAATGAAAACATCTTCGTGGACTCCTGAAAGTCTGCTGGGCCCTGGCACTGTGCTTAATGGATGCGTTTGCCCTGGTCTGGGATTTGCTTCAAAACAATCCAGTGGGGAGAGGAAGGGGGAAATGGGTATTAGGGCTGTGTGTGAAGGAAAATTCGCCATGAGACAGTAATTGTTGAAGTTGTGTGCCTGGGCATGGGGAGTTATCATATCATCTTTCTCCTTTTATGTATGTTTGAACATTTCCACAATAAGTTAAAGCATCAGTTTCTGAAGAAAAGGCTTCTTTGAATGTTTTTATTTTTTACACAAAGGAGCAGTACAGAATAAATAAAAGCAAAATAAAAAGCTGGTTATTTGAACTTCATGTTCACGTGGGTCCTGAATAAATGAGAATCAAAGATATCAAGCTTCATTTGACACAAAGACCTAATTGTTAAAATTTTGCTAAGATTTAAAATCTAACCTGAGAGAGTTTTTAAAATTAAAAATTTTTAAATTTGCTTTCTAGTGTTTTGATGGTAGGAAGAATGACACCCATATGGATGAAAATGCTGCCTACCAATAAGGTACCATTTTATTTTGGAGCAAGCTGGCTAGGGACAGCATTATGAGAATTTCACAGTGGCCTTTGTGACAAAATAATGAATACAAATAAAGGGCAATACAAGAAGTCTATCCTGCCTTTCAGAAAAGCTGCATTTGGATATTGTGAGCAGGTGAGTGCAATATAGGCTTTGTGACTGGGTAAACCCCAGTATACCAAATACTGGTGTGGATAATTCTCCACCTCACCCCAACCCCCGCCCCAGTAAGGTTAGACACCCCCTGCTGACCTCTCAGTACTTCCCTCCCTCCTCTATCCATTCACTCTGCAAAAAGGTACTGGATATCTGCTCTGTGCCAAGTACTGTGCTTGACACCTGTATACACAGTGAACAAAACATGGATCTCACCCTGTAGGGGCAAACTGGAAAGAACAAGGCAGCTACTGAGGAGACAGAGATGTAAATGGAAATTTTCAAAACAAGTTGAGCGGTATTTTATTTTAAGATTTTCTTTATTTGTCAGAGAGAGAGAGCATGAGTGGGAGGTGGGGGGAGGGGAGAGGGAGAAGCAGGCTCCCCACTGAGCAAGGATCCCCATGCAGGACTCAATCCCAGGACCCTGAGATCATGACCTGAGCCAAAGCCAGCTGCTTAACCAACTGAGCCACCCACGCATCCCACAACTTGAGAGGTATTTTAATGGGGTAGGTGGAGAGGGTTAGAAGGCATCCCACAGAAGTGAAAGAGGAAAGTTTTCTGGAAGTGGAGGGAGATTTAAGAGACCTGAAGGGCAGTAGCATATTTCAGGAAAAGCCGACGGAGGAACGCATTCTGGGCAGAGAGAGAGGTGTGTGCAAAGCTGAGAAGGCTGGGACGGTGCAGATAGGTATGAATGCGGGCAGAAAAGTGGTGGTAAAGGGGAGATTGGGTGCTGGAAAATGCTGTGGAGACACTAGGCCATGGGAAAGTGGTCATGAAGAAGCAAATGTCAGGGCGCCTGGGTGGCACAGTTGGTTGAGCATCCAACTCTTGGTTTCAGCTCAGGTCATGATCTCAGGGTCATGAGATCAAGCCCTGTGTTGGGCTCCATGCTCAGCATAGAGTCTGCTTGAGATTCTCTCTCCCCTTCCCTCTGCCCCTCTCACTCATGCTCTCTCTCAAATAAATAAGTCTTAAAAAAAAAAAGAGAGAGAAGCAAATGTCTACACCAGGGTCCTTCAAGTATGGGCTGAAACCAGCAGCAGCAACATCACCCAGGAACTTGTTAGGATGCAAAATTCTCAGGCCCATTGTAGACCTCCTGTATCAGAAACTATGAAGCTGGGGTTCAGCAGTCTGCGTTTCAGCAAGTTTTCTATGTGATTCCGACGCATGCTAAGTTTGAAACCATTGGTTCTCAATCGGGAGTAATTTTACCCTCCAGGAAATATTTAGCAATGTCTGAATAGACCTTTGGCTGTAAGACAGATGGGGCTGGAGTACTGCTAGCATCTAGTAACCAGGAATGCTGCCAAACATTGTAGAATGCATAGGACAAGCCCCCACAACAAAATCCAAATGTCAACAGTGCAGCTGTTGAGAAGCCCTGATCCTTCCTTCTTCCCTTCCTCCCTCTCCCTCTCCAACTCCCTATATCTTTCTTTCTCATCTATCTATCACCCATCACCTACCTCCTTTATTCCCACTTGTTCCCCTACAGACAGCAGAACACTCACAAGACCATAGAGGGCTCCTTTTGTGAATTTTTGTTTATACCATTTCAGACAACCCTCTCCTTTTATTCAATTCATAACTCCCTATGACAAAATTGATCTATGGCTAATGGACATATTATTTGATTTCTGCCCCACATAGGGCCAGTTATCTCATTGGGAATGGAAGGGAGGCTGCCCAGAATAGAGGCAGCAATCACCACCCTGGGCCCGAAGCTGAAGCTCTTGGCATTCTGCATATGAACTGACAAATGAAATCCCAAACAGCCAGGAGTCCTGATTTTGACATGAAAGACAGTCCCAATGGCAAGTGAGGCTTGACATATCTTAGCTCTTATCGGAGACAAGATATTTGGGACAACTCTGAGTTGCTCCTCGAGAACATGGAGGGAAGCATGTCTGCTGAGAGTTCAAGCACCGAGTCCACATAGAACAGTGTGAAGCAAAGATATACAAGGTCACATTAAAGAAGCTGGGACTAATCAACCAGACAGGATTCTAATCTGACAATACTGTCAAATCAAAAGAATTCTATCAGAAGAAGGTTTGTGGGGCAAAAAGAGTGAAGACAATGTAAAGTTACAAAGACAAACACTGGCAAAGCCCATCTAACAGTTTCCAGGGGATTAGGTGCCCTGAAAGATCAACATGGATGATTAGTTTGCCTCATGGACCTATCTTCCCATAGTGGAGGTAGAGGCCCTAGGCTTTCAGAGTCTGAAGCCATTCACCATCCCTGTTATTCAGCACCCCTGGCTCTGCTGTCAGACTATTATAGCAGCCTTCTGAGAGCTGTCTTTCCTATGGCTGGCCCACAGAGAGACAGTGTCTTGATTAAGCTGATGTGAATGCTGAGGTTGCTTGATGGGCATGTTTCTCACTGAACATGAATTAATCGGCCTTTCAGTTTATAGGTTCCAGTCTCTACTGAATTTACTTAGTCATCCTGAATTGGTAGAATCAACTCTGGGGCATGGATAACATGGAGCTTCTGGACTCCCAAGGCAGAAGGAGGGTCAGAACTTAGACCATAAAAAATGCTTCCTGGAGTCTGCTCCTGGCATTCTACCTCTTGTTTTTCTTTGGTCACCCTCACAAGGTGTCTTTTCTTCCAACATATATATTCCCATGATACCCAAAAAGCATTTATGGTAGATTGAAAAAAATGGCCACCATACTTGGCAGTTCTCACCAAGAGGCAGTCTATTTCCTCACCCCTTGAATCTGGGATGGCCATGTGACTTGCTCTGGCCAATAGAATGTGGAGGAAGTGACCTCATATGAGTTCTGTGACTAGACCTTAAGAGACTTTGTTTACAGCTTCTGTTCTTGCTCTTTCAGAACTCTGGGGTCACTATGTGTATAAGTCTCCAAGCTAACCTTCTGGATGACGAGAGATAAATGGCTCAAATGCCCAGTCATTCCAGATGATAAGCTAGTCAAGCCCCAGAAGCAGAGTCACCTTGCAAATACATGAGAGTCCAAGCAAGACCAAGAGAAGAATCTCCTAGATTCACTCAATTTGCTGATGCATAGGGTCATAAGCTAAATAAATGATTATTGTTTTAAGCTACTAAATTTTGGATTGTCTGTTATGCAACAGCAGATAACTGATACAGTGTTTGTATTTTTAATATTTCCCAATTGCACCATGAACTTATTGCCACAGTTTTTCTCTGAGAAGCCACGGATTTTGCCTCTTGACATAACACAGTCAGGATTTATCTTGGACTATCTCATGAGCTTCAGTGGCTCCTGCAGAGGAAATAGCCCCTGCATCTTCCATCAAGATGCTAAGAGATTTGCGTAAGTGGTACAGAAAATGTTGGGTTTGCCAACATTCACATGAGGAGAAAGAGGAGAGTTAAATACATAAACAATTGCATTTCTTGGACATAGATTTCTGACCTTCAGCCGGCGGTCTGGATCTCCGCTGCATAGAGAATTGACTGATACTTTGAATGATTTCCAGGCTGGGCTTAAGTTATTCATAACAACCTGAGGAAAGAAAGAGAGGAAGAGGAGTGGTGGGTTGGGGAAGAAATACTTGACATTTTCAGATTTCAATATAGAAACTGTTAGAGAAGCATTGTGGTGCTTATGAAAAGGACAATTGCCTGGAATAGATGTCTTAATGCAAATATGGAGTAGAAAATCTTTTAAGGGTTCCCATTAAGTGGGTCATTACGGGCAGAACTCTTGTGGCCACTGGTCTGGCTGTTGTCTCATAAATAATGACAGTAATATAGTCCAGCATGTGGAGGCTGGGGATGACCCTTCTATATCAAATGGAGCTAGGATTGAGGAAGCAGGCCTGTCTCTGTCCTCTGATAAAGGATCTCCAGTTCTATAGGACTGTCATTCCTATGGCAGTGTAAGTAAAGACCATTGGTTGGTGTAGAGAGTGTTAGTAGGTCATTTCTACTGCTAAAGAATTGAATGGTTTTTGGTAACTCATGACCTCGAGTCAGAGCAGATTGCAAGTCAGAGGAGAAGTTTCTAAAAGAAAAATCCCAGGAGTATACTTATACCAGCTATCCTAGGAAGGCAAAATAGGGCAGATCTTCAAATCTTTAGTGTCACAAACTAAGTCTATAAGAGTGAAGTCCTTTTGGAAGCAGCTTACTAATTAATCCTGCCCAAGAATCCATACAAGTCATCTTAGTCTGCCATCACTATGATTCAAATAAGTCAACTGGGCTTAGAATACATGAGTATTTGCTCTGTGCCTGGAATTGTACTGTGTACTTTAGGATAGGGGTTCCCAAAGTGTGGTCCTTAGAACAGTAGGAGAACCAGCATCGCCTAGGAACTTGTTAAAAGTGCTATGGTGAGTGCTGTGAATTGCACAAGACTGTTGAATCACAGATCTGTACCTCTGAAATAAATAATACACTATATGTTAACAAAAAAAAAGAAGAAGGGGGGAAGTATGAAGGGGGGGAAATTGGAGGGGGAGACGAACCATGAGAGATGATGGACTCTGAAAAACAAACAGGGTTCTAGAGGGGAGGGAGGTGGGAGGATGGGTTAGCCTGGTGATGGGTATTAAAGAGGGCACATTCTGCATGGAGCACTGGGTGTTATACGCAAACAATGAATCATGGAACACTAAATCAAAAACAAATGATGTAATGTATGGTGATTAACATAACAATAAAAAAAGAACGCAAGAAACAAACAAAAAAAGGTGCAGATTTTGACGTTGTACCCAGACCTACTGACAGAAACTCTGGAGGTGGGCCCCCTATATGATTCTGATGCATGAAATTCAAGAACTACTGCTCTAGGGTACGTACAACTGAAGTCAAATACAATTCTGTCATATCGATTTTTCTTCCTATGAAATTTTTAGTTAGCAGAAGTCTTAGCATTATAAAAAAATTAATTCTCTATCTAAATAACATAATTATTTTATAAGTGATTCTCTCTTATACTGGATTCCTTAATATAACTATGAATTATTGATTGTATCATGGACTCTAATTATTAAATTTCTTTTAATGCATTAAAGTACAAAAATAATGTTCATGTGGGGCTTTGTCTTGTGCCCTGATACCCTGGGGATGATCAAAGTGATAGTGAGAAGAAAAATTCGATAAAAGCATTTGGGTTAATTTAAAGTTCTCACCTTTATATAAAAACACTAAGAAGTGATGATATTTCATTGCAACAGTTTTGAAAAGCTCAATAGCAGATTAAAGTTTCAACTAGAAATTTCCTATGAAATTAGAATTTGTGTGTGTGTGTGTGTGTGTGTGTGTGTGTGTGCTCTTCCCCTAAGAAAACAGTATTCTTAGTATTTATTTCATATCTGTTGAATAAGAAAGACGAAAAAAATCGATGTCAGGTTGCTGACTCATTGGAAAACTTTACAATCACATTTCTTGTGAGACTCCAGAGGCCCCTCAGGAATGAGGTATGGGAGGAGTTCTAGAGATTCTTGGGAATAGGAGAATTTATCAATTCCAATAATGAGAAAAGGACTGCTGTCAGGAGCAGAGGAGAGGGGGATCTTGTGAGAGAAGTCTAATAATACAACTCCCATCTCCTTTCTGTCTGCACATTAAAGCCCTCACTCACTGACCGGAGCAAAAGAATGAATGGACACAACACTTCTAATTCTCACCAAAGTTTATTTACTTCTCCTGGAAGAAGTCTGTCCCACCAAAGGAATCTGTATGTGTGAAAAAGACTCTATTTGGTGGTGGCAATTTGGTGCCACTCAGGGAAACTATTGCACCTCAATCTACTCCCCAGGGATTAAATTCCAGATAATCACATTGTACTATAACATGTAGTAGACATATTATCTATACTCAACTCCATTCATTATCCATTCTTTTATTAAGCACATTTTATTAAATGACAACTATGTACCATATCCATAGACTTTGCCCATTCAAGACTATTTAATTCTTGTCTACCTTAAATATAACACAAAAAGTTCCCCTAATGCTACTTGCAACTCTATTACTTTAGGAAAATGGAAATGGATTTCTAATGTGAGGTAGTGGGAACATGGCAGCCCCACAAACATCTGATGAAAGTCATGAGGGTTTCTTCATTTACTCCACCACTGGTGTGTGTGTGTGTGTGTGTGTGTGTGTGTGTGTGTGTGTGTGTATACAACAGTCTTCTTTCAGTTCTGTTATTCATCACAATCACCCCACGTCCTCCTTCTCAATGTACTTCTCATCCCTACAGGCTCTCTTGGACTAGCTTATAAATAAAATAAAATAAAAAGTGGAGATTGGGTTTGGTCATTGAATGGGTGTGTGGTACTGGGTGGTGGTGGTAGTAATAAGGGATAAGTTTTGGAGCCCCAGGGAGAAAGAGGAGGGGGCTCAAGAAGGAGATGCAGCTAGGCCAAGTGGCAGCTGAGATAGGGCAGCTGTTCGTATGATAGGCCTGACATCAGCCCAGTGTATGAACTTTTACTGTGGAGGCAGATTGGTTTCCCAAATTATAGTGAAGCTCAGGCCAAACAAACTTGGTTCAAACCTCTGCTCTACCCCTTGCTAACTATGAGAACTTGGAAAGTCATTTGACTTCCCAAAGGTTCTGTTAATCAACTATAAAATGTGGGTAATAATAATCATGTCAAGGGATTGCTGTGAGAAGAAAATAAAGTAACGCATATAAATCACTAAGCACAATGCTTGGCACTTAATCACTCTCATTAAATGTTAGCTAATATTCATATTTTTATTACTAATAAATTGCTGACTGAATGTATTGAAGGTCAACAATGGAAAATTTGGGTGAGAAAGGGTCTTGTAATATATCTAAACTGAGAATTAAAAAAGCTACAAAAGGCAGAGAGTCCTCTTAAAGACAGTGAAGATTCCAGGCTACACATCAAGAAATGTAAGGGACTTCTTGAAACAGGTCAATTTATTATCTTAGGGGATGAGATGGCAAAGCTGAAGATGACTCTTCTCACCTCAGTTCGGTGTACTAGTTGCTGGGTTGCATCATCATTCATACGAAAAATTTCCAGAAATGGGTCAGATTTACTGAAGAAATCCTAAAATAGATAAACAAAAATCAGTTATTCCCCACCTATACATATTTGATCCTGCCTTGAATCAAATGCCACTAGATTTGACCCTTCCCTGTTTTGTTCTTCATCTCTATGATCCACCCTTGGTTAGAATGAACTGCATCTGAACTCCAAGTCCTTGGAGAAGTACATTCTTTGTTGAGTAAAATCCAAAGTATTCTTCAAAGATCAATTCCAATGATCTTGTTTGAAAAGCAATGCATCTGTTGTCTTAAACATATTAATTATAGTTATCATTAAAGCCTCTGTCTGATGACTGCAGTATCTGGATCACCTATGGATCTGTTTTTATTATCTATTTCTTCGTTCTGCCTCTTGGTATACCAGACACTGTAAGAAAGACTATAAAGGCTTCAGATGAGTCTTTAGCTTCTGGTAAGCAGTTAGAATGGGGGAAGTTACCTGAATCCAATTAAGATTGAGCTATTTAGAGATTGATTTCTTCAAAAATCTTTATAGGCACAATATATTTTTGATTCATTTATTCTTTGAATATTATCTTTAAAGGGCTCTAACTGGAGGGGAGGAGCAAGATGGCGGAGGAGTAGGAGACCTAAATTTCATCTGGTCCCAGGAATTCAGCTAGAAAGGAATCAAACCATTCTGAACACCTACGAACTCAACTGGAGATTGAAGAAAAGAATAGCAGCAACTCTCTTAACAGAAAAGCGACCACTTTCTGGAAGGTAGGACATGCAGAGAAATGAATCCGAGGTGATATTTGGGAGGGAAAACTGGGGGAGAGGGCCTCCGTCAGCCACTCCTGGCAAGTGATAGGGTAGCGGAGCACAAAATCAGAACTTTTAGAAGCGGCTCCGCTGAGGGAGTCGCTCCAGTGGTTAAGCAGGGGGTGGAACCCTCGCAGGACAGTGTGGTCTCAGGACCCTTGGGGTCACAGAAAGACCAGGGGTGCCTGAGTGCGGCAGAGTGCCCGGTATTGGAGCGGGAAAGCCCGCTGCAGAGATGGAGCCGAGGCACGGGCTATCAGCTCGGGGTTGCCACTGTGATCGGTGATAGTTGGGCCACTGCTCCTCCAGCAGGGACCCAACAAGCAGCAGATCTGGGGAGACTCCCCTTCCTCCCCTGGCGGGGAGCGGCATGGGAGCACACTGCAGGGATCTGCTGGGTTTGGAGACTCTACACTGAGTCGGGTGCCAGAGAGAAATGCTCAGTCACAGGCCGGGTGAGCACGGAGTGCAGCCGGAGACCGGGGAGACAGGAGTGACTGACTGCTTTTCTCTGGGGGCTCACTGAGGAGCAGGGCCCTGAGTTCTTGGCTCCTCTGGGGTGGAGATTGGGAGGCCGCCATTTTCACTGTCGTCCTCCAAAGCTGTACGGAAAGCTTGCAGGGAACAAAAGCTCCCGAGAGCAAACCCGAGCAGATTACTTAGCCTGGACTGGAAAGGGCGGGACAATTCCGCCTCCAGCAAAGACATTTGGGAACCACGGCAACAGGCCCCTCCCCCAGAAGATCAGCAAGAACTGCCAGCCAAGACCAAGTTTACCGATCAACGGGAATGGAAGAACTCCAGCGCTAGGGGAATACTGCACATAGAATTCATCGCTTTTTTCCTATGATTCTTTAGTCTTTCAAAGTTAATTTTTTTAACTTTCTTTTTCTTTTTTTTGAAAATTTCTTTTTCCCTTTTTCAACCAACATGTTATCAATCCCTGTTTTAAAAAATCTTTCTTATTTTTCATTTTTAGAGCCATATTCTATCCCTTCATAGTAGGTAACCTTATTTTTGGTACATGTATATAAGTTGTTCTCTCTTTAAAATTGTGGGATACAGTTTCTCCTAACAGATCAAAATATACCCTAAATCTTTAGTGTATGGCTTTGTTCCAGTCTCCTGCCTGATCACATTCTCTCCCCCCCTTTTTTTTTAAATCCTTTTCTTTCTTTTTTCAACCAACTTCTAATCTTATCAATTCCTTTTATAAAATATTTTATAATTTTCATCTTTATAGTCATATTCCATCTCTTCACTGTATTTACCCTTATTTCTGTACATATGTAAGTTTTTCATTCTTTAAAATTTTGGGAGGCACTTTCTTCTAACAGACAAAAATACACCCAAAATCTAGTGTGTGGCACTGATCTATGCACCAGCCTGATCATATTTGATCATATTCTGTTTTTTTGTTTGTTTGTTTTTAGCTTTTTCTTTTTTTTCTTTTTTCTTTCTTTCCCTTTCTTTTCCCCTGGTTTCAGGTCTCTTCTGATTTGTTTAATATATATTTTTCTGGGGTTTTTGTTACCCTGTTAGCATTTTGTTCTCTCATTCATCTATTCTTCTCTGGACAAAATGACAAGACAGAAAAATATCACCTCAAAAAAAAGAACAAGAGGCAGTACCAACTGCCAGGGACCTAATCAATATGGACATTAATAAGAGAGATCACATCCTAGATCACAAATCAGGTCTCAACCAGTACCAAAAGATTGAGAATCCTGCATATTTTCAGACCACAATGCTTTGAAACTAGAACTCAATCACAAGAGGAAAATCGGAAAGAATTCAAATACATGGAGGCTAAAGAGCATCCTACTGAAGAATGGATGGGTCAACCAGGAAATTAAAGAAGAATTAAAAAAATTCATGGAAACAAATGAAAATGAAAACACAACTGTTCAAAATCTTTGGGATGCAGCAAAGGCAGTCCTAAGAGGAAAGTATATAGCAATACAAGCCTTTCTCAAGAAACAAGAAAGGTCTCAAATACACAACCTAACCAGACCCCTAAAGGAGCTGGAGAAAGAACAGCAAATAAAGCCTAAACCCAGCAGGAGAAGAGAAATAAGAAGGATCAGAGCAGAAATCAATGAATAGAAACCAAAAGAACAGTAGAACAGATCAAAACTAGGAGCTGGTTCTTTGAAAGAGTTAATAAGACTGATAAACCCCTGGCCAGACTTATCAAAATGAAAAGAGAAATGACCCAAATCAACAAAATCATGAATGAAAGAGGAGAGATGACAACCAACACCAAAGAAATACAAACAACTATCAGAACATATTATGAGCAACTATATGCCAGCAAATTAGATAATCTGGAAGAAATGGATGCATTCCTAGAGATGTATCAACTACCAAACTGAACCAGGAAGAAATAGAAAACCTGAACAGACCTATAACCACTAAGGAAATTGAAGCAGTCATCAAAAATCTCCCAACAAACAAAAGCCCAGGGCCAGATGGCTTCCCAGGGGAATTCTACCAAACATTTCAAGAATTAATACCTATTCTTCTGAAACTGTTCCAAAAAATAGAAATGGAAGGAAAACTTCCAAACTCGTTTTATGAGGCCACCATTACCTTGATCCCAAAACCAAACAAAGACCCCACCAAAAAGGAGAATTACAGACCAATATCCTTGATGAACATGGATGCAAAAATTCTCACCAAAATACGAGCCAATAGGATCCAACAGTACATTAAAAGGATTATTCACCACGACCAAGTGGGATTTATCGCTGGGCTGCAAGTTTGGTTCAACATCCAGAAATCAATCAATGTGATACAATACATTAGTAAAAAAAAAAAAAAAAAAAAGAACAAGAACGATATGATCCTCTCAATAGATGCAGAAAAAACATTTGACAAAGTACAGCATTCTTTCTTGATCAAAACTCTTCAGAGTATAGGCATAGAGGGTCCATATCTCAATATCATAAAGCCATCTATGAAAAACCCACAGTGAATATCATTCTCAAAGGGGAAAAACTGAGAGCTTTCCCCCTAAGGTCAGGAACATGGCAGGGATGTCCACTATCACCACTGCTATTCAACATAGTATTAGAAGTCCTAGCCACAGCAATCAGACAACAAAAAGAAATAAAAGGCATCTGAATTGTCAAAGAAGAAGTCAAACTCTCACTCTTTGCAGATGATATGATACTTTATGTGGAAAACCCAAAAGACTCCACCCCAAAACTGCTAGAACTCTACAGGAATTCAGTAAAGTAGCAGGATATAAAATCAATGCACAGAAATCAGTGGCATTCCTATACACCACCAACAAGACAGAAGAGAGAGAAATTAAGGAGTCAATCCCATTTACAATTGCACCCAAAACCATAAGATACCTAGGAATAAATCTAACCAAAGAGGCAAAGAATCTGTACTCAGAAAACTATAAAATACTCATAAAGAAAATCAAGGAAGACACAAAGAAATGGAAAAACGTTCCATGCTCATGCATTGGAAGAACAAAGATTGTGAAGATGTCAATGCTACCTAGAGCACTCTACACATTCAATGCAATCCCTATCAAAATACCATCAATTTTTTTCAAAGAAATGGAACAAATAATCCTAAAATTTGTATGGAACCAGAAAATACCCCGAATAGCCAGAGGAATGTTGAAAAAGAAAAGCAAAGCTGGTGGCATTACAATTCCAAACTTCAAGCTCTATTACAAAGCTGTCATCATCCAGACAGTATGGTAATGGCACAAAAACAGACACATAGATCAATGGAACAGAATCGAGAGCCCAGAAATGGACCTCAACTCTATGGTCAACTCATCTTCGACAAAGCAGGAAAGAATGTCCAATGGAAAAAAGACAGTCTCTTCAACAAATGGTGTTGGGAAAACTGGACCATTTCCTTACACCACACACAAAAATAGACTCAAAATGGTTGAAAGACCTAAATGTGAGAGAGGAGTCCATCAAAATTCGAAAGGAGAACACAGGCAGCAAACTCTTCAACCTCAGGTGCAGCAACTTCTTCCTAGAAACATTGCCAACGGCAAGGGAAGCAAGGGCAAAAATGAACGATTGGGACTTCATCGAGATAAAAAGCTTTTGCAGAGCAAAAGAAACAGTCAACAAAACCAAAAGACAACCAAAAGAATGGGAGAAAATATTTGCAAATGACATATCAGATAAAGGGCTAGTATCCAAAATCTATAAAGAACTTATTAAACTCAACACCCAAAGAACAAATGATCCAATCAAGAAATGGGCAGAAGACATGAACAGACATTTTTCCAAAGAAGACATCCAAATGGCCAACAGACACATGAAAAAGTGTTCAACATCGCTTGGCATTAGGGAAATCCAAATCAAAACCTCAATGAGATACCACCTCACACCGGTCAGCATGGCTAAAATTAACAAGTCAGGAAATGACAGATGTTGGCAGGGATGCGGAGAAAGGGGAACCCTCCTACACTGTTGGTGGGAATGCAAGCTGGTGCAACCACTCTGGAAAACAGTATGGAGGTTCCTCAAAAAATTGAAAATAGAGCTACCATATGAGCCAGCAATTGCACTACTGGGTATTTACTCCAAAGATACAAATGTAGGGATCCGAAGTGGTACGTGCACCCCAGTGTTTATAGCAGCAATGTCCACAATAGCCAAACTATGGAAAGAGCCCAGATGTCCATCGACAGATGAATGGATAAAGAAGATGTGGTATATATATACACAATGGAATATTATGCAGCCATCCAAAGGAATGAAATATTGCCATTTGCAACGATGTGGATGGAACTGGAGGGTATTATGCTGAGCAAAATGTCAATCAGAGAAAGACATGTGTCATATGACCTCACTGATATGAGGAATTCTTAATCTCAGGAAACAAACTGAGGGTTGCTGGAGTGGTGGGGGTTGGGAGGGATGGGGTGGCTGGGTGATAGACATTGGGGAGGGTATGTGCTATGGTGAGCTCTGTGAATTGTGTAGGACTGTTGAATCACAGACCTGTACCTCTGAAAGAAATAATACATTATATGTTAAAAAAAAAGAAGAAGAAGATAGCAGGAAGGGAAAAATGAAGGGGGGGAAATCGGAGGGGGAGACGAACCATGAGAGACTATGGACTCTGAGAAGCAAACTGAGGGTTCTAGAGGGGAGGGGTGGGGGGATGGGTTAGCCTGGTGTTGGGTATTAAAGAAGGCACGTACTGAATGGAGCAGTGGGTGATATATGCAAACAATGAATCATGGAATACTACAGCGAAAACTAATGATGTAATGTATGGTGATTAATACAACATAATATAAATAAATAAATAAATAAATAAATAAATAAAGGACTCTAACTGAAAGGATTTGTGTTTATAAGGGCTGTTGTTCCTTGACATGCCCTCAATACTAATTTTTGCGAGACTCTCAAAGGCTCTATTTATCTCCATAATCTCTTGACTCCGGCTTTTTGTTCAGTTTCTCTTTATGCTGCTATCTGCTAATTAGTGATAGTCTTTAGAGGAAAGGACACTCAGACTGTTTTTCTGAAGCATCTGTGAATCCTGAACCCTAGCTCTCAGTATCCCTGAACTTCGGTTTTGCTTCTTTAGGCGCATGAGACAACAAAGACCTCTTCTCAGTTTATTTATTTCTTAGAACTATTTTCTGCTAGGCTTCTTAGCCTCCCTACCCATGGTGTTTTATGAATCAGGCTGGAGGAATTGCCTTGAGTGGAAAATCTGGGCATTATGTCTGAATCACTGCAGTGGATTTCTCTCCTCTCCATTTTTGGCCCCTCAAAACTTGACTGCCTTTGGATTCCCCAAAAGATGTCTCTTGTTCCTTATCCAGTGTTTCTAGCCACTTTCAGTGGGAGAATAATATAAAACAAGCAGGTACTTCATTACTGGAAGTAATCATATCGATATCCTTCCTTTAAACTTATTTTTTACTCCACTGGATTATAAACTTTCAGAAGGAGGAACTATGTCTGATTTTCTTTTATATCTCTTACCATTTCCTCAACTTCCATAATGTCTAGGGTTTAGTGGTACATGGTGTTTACTGAATGTATGAATGAATACACATATAAATGAATGAATGACATGAATACCTGGTATAGAATAGGAGGCTAACTGAGCAGCAGCTTTAGTTACCACACTCTTATAATGTATTTCATCAGGTGATTTTTTTCCCCCAGAATTCTAGCCTGCAGCAAAGCAAAATGAAGCCCATAGCCATCCTAGTCTTCAGCTCAAGAAAATATTCTCAGGAAATATACTGATCATAGAGTCTTGTGCTTGATGTTAATATACAAGGAAGGATAAAACTTGGTCTCAATTCTCCAAAGTACCATCTGGTTTGGTGGTAAGACAAGTACATAAATAAATATAACCCAAGGCTAATAATGAATGAATGAATGAATGAATGTACAACAGACAAGAAGAGGGAGTTGATGGATTTGCACTGGAAAATAGGGCTGTGAGGAGGATATTTCTAGGGAGGAAACAGACTGCATGAAGTGTGAAAGAGTAAACAGAGGGGCACACTAGGCAGGTTAATTCCACTGCAGTCTAAGGATGTGTAGGGGAGGGTTTTGAAACAACCCTGGCAAGTCAGCTCCATGATGTCAAGGGCCTTAAATGCTTATCCAAAGCCTTTGCACCTGCCTTGGGAAGCAGCTGGCAAGCAATGATGGGTTTTGAGTTGGAAAATAATATGACTGGCTCTATATAGTAAGGAATATCTGGGGCGCCTGGATGGCTCAGTTAAGCATCTGCCTTCAGCTCAGGTCATGATCCCTGGGTCCTGGGATGGAGCCCCGCATCGGACTCCCTGCTCGGCAGGAAACCTGCTTCTCCCTCTCCCACTCCCCCTGCTTGTGTTCTCTCTCTGGCTGTGTCTCTCTGCGGCAAATAAATAAATAAAATCTAAAAAAAAAAAAAAAAAAAAAAAGAATATCAGCCTGAGGTGTCTGACTGGCTCAGTCAGCAGAGCATGTGACTCTTGATCTTAGAGTTATAAGTTTGAGCCCCACCTTGGGTATAAAGATTACTTAAAAATAAAATATATAAAAAAAGAATATCAGCCTAGAAACTTAGTAGGGCACCTTGGAAAGAAAAAGGATGGGAGGTAGATATATCTGTCTTCTCCTTTGTGGTCCTCCCACCCTAGCCCAGAGCTAAACACCAGGTGCCCCAACACCCGGAGTCCAGAATATACACTTCCGCTCTATTTTTGAAGGTACCAAATTACCACAGCCTTCATCTTGTCAAGAACCCACAGTGGCTGCTTTTGTCAATAAGCCTGTCCTGCAACCTTGTCTGTCCACCAAAATGGTCCTTTTCCTTTCCAGACACACTGCTAGCTGGTTCCTACCTCTACACATTTACTCAAGACATTCACACCCCACCCCCTTTATTTCTGCTTCAACACTCACCTTAAAAAATTGGAACCTCCCTCTTACCTCCCTTTGATAATGGATGCGAGCCACATGAGCTTGTTCCTAGATGCCTTTGGACTCCTCTCTAGGAGCTTCAGGTTTGTTTCATTAAATAGATTGTTGCTCCCTCAGGGAATGTGTTGGTGCACTGCACTTAAAATTGCTGACCACACTGGAGGAACTCTATCAGTTATTTTTCTTTTTCCTTTCATTGATAATTTTAAACTTTTGTTATTATTTTTTCTTAAAAATAGAAAATATAGAAAAAAAGAAGGAAAAAAGACCCAGCCCATACTCTTACCCTTAATTCCACAACTATCAATAACATTCTGGTAAATATTTTTCGAGAATCTAGACATAATTTTCTTTTCTTTCTTTTAAAAATATATTTGTAATCGTACTTGACATAAACTTTAATACCTTTCTTTTTCTCCTGGTAGTATATTGCAATGCTCTTTCTATTTTATTTTATATCCTTTTAAAATACTATTTGGGGTTAGCACAGAGATGTTGTCAGGAGGACATACTATAAATCAAGGAAGGTAGGATCAGATGTGATCTCTGCCCTCAAGTGACTGAAAATCTAATATGGGCACACTGCCTTTAGAACTGCTTTCAAATCCTGATTCCACTGTATGCAATCTGCATGATCTGGGGCAAGATATTTAATTTCCTCAGGTCTCAGTTTTCTGGTCAGTCATTGGAGTGAATGTCACATTTTGCCTCCTGGCACTGTGGAAGAGTTAAAGGAGGTGATCCATACAGTATGTGGAGTCTAGCACCTGGCAATGATAAGCACTCAAAAAGTGTTGCTGCCATGAGCTTTATCAATATAGGTGTATGAAGACACTTTGTAAAGCACTACACAACTATCAGGGATGATTACTACTAAGAAGGCATCTGATTCTTGGAAATAAAACAATTCATAAGCAGCTCAAAAATATCTTAAATGTACACTAAGAAATTTGTAGCTTAAAAACACAACTCTGGCCTAACTGTATGGTTATGTGACACAATCTGGAATTTTTGGCTGTTTTTGCTGGACTCAGCATTAAGATGGCCCTTGGGACAGCTCAGTGCATGCAAGGTTAATGATATAGGCATTTTACTGAAGTTTTGCTATGGTGAAATTTTTAATAACTTGGAGGCCATATCACTCTGCCCTTTTAGTCCAATATGAAAGAAATTTAGTTATGCAAGAGAGCAATAAGCAATCAGCTGAGGTTTGGAATAGAAAAGGAAGCAGTGCATTTCTATGACAGTGATCTTGAAAATGGAATATTGGAATAAGAAAGATTATCTGAAAGATTTGGGGTCATACCCAAACTCTATAGCTTCCTACCCTTGTGACTTTGGGCAAACTGTTTATTTAACCTTACTATGCTTCATCTGTAAAATGCAAATAATAATTTCCACCTTTGGGAATATGGTTTTGAGTTTTGGGGATAATGCAGGTTAGACACCTGACACCTTGTACACTGTAGATGCTCATTAATTATAACTTGCTATCATCCACCCAGGTTAGATTAGTTTTTAGGCAGGCATACTTGAACATAATAAAATCACAGCCCAGCAGGTAGATATTTAATGTTGCTTTGGAACAGGGGTTGGTAAACTATGGTGTGTGGCCTAAATCCTGCTCACTGCTTGTTTTTGTGAATAAAGTTTTATTGGAACACTGCCACACTCATTCATTTACGTATTGCCTATGGTTGTTTTCATGCTTCAGAGGCAGAGCAGAGTAGCCGGGACAGAGACTATATGGTCTGCAAAGCCTTAAATATTTACCATCTGGTCCTTTATAGAAAAGGTTTGCTGACCTCTGCTTTAGAGACATATTTGTTTTTTTATACAGCACCCCAACAATCTAGAATTATGGGAAAACTAAAAATGTACTTTATAATGATACTACTACAGATGTGGTGACCATCAGTGTGAGAATCAGTTCCAGCATACCAACATGAATACTTTCTCAGGAAAGAGAGGAGAGAGAATACTGTTTGTTAGCTTGAATGTTCTAAATGATAACATTCATATCTCTACTTACTTATTAGATTAATTGCCAACTAGCTGCTAATGTAATAAATGTGCTTTAGAAATTAGAAAGTCCACCTCTCCATTAAGTGAATTGCATTAACATTAGATAAATAAGTTATTTCTTGCAAACCTAATCTATTTTATTAGATTAAAAGCAGTGCATTTTAAGTTTTAAGACCAAAGAGTTTGAGAACTGCTGTTGTAGGGTATACCAGGGGGTACTAAGTACCTTGCAAACCACAGTGAGAGAGAAATACCACTTTTCTTTTGATAGAAATAGTCATTTTTAACTTGCCTTTCCAATGTTGTCACCAGACCAGCAGCCATTGGGACCTTGGACAACACTTGAAGCAAACATTATTGAGGGGCCCAAGGAGCTTTTGTTCATGTAGATTTTATCTATCAATATTTACCCAATATAAACTGAAAATGAAATTTAAAAAACATTCATTTGTTATATCATTTTAAAAATATAAAAAAAACAAACCCAGTACATCATAACAAAAATAGCATTTTAATGGAAGACAACTGTAAAAAAAAGCCAGAAAAATGACATTTTTGAAAATCAGTTTAATAACTTAATGGCTTAATAGGAGGCAGCAGGATTCTCATATCTGTTTCTGCATTTAATCTGTTGTGATATTAGGCATCATGCCACTTCCAGAAAACCATTGTACACATGTGAGAGAATTAGAGTGAAGAAAGAAAATAATATCTTAGTATTATCATGAAAACACTTTTGACCTCATGTAGTTCCCTGAAAGGGTCTTGGGACCTTGGACAACACTTGCAGGACTGCTGGACTGCTCACCTCCTTCCTCCCTGGCTTCCTATTTCCCTGAAATACATGGGAACATTACCAAGTCCTCCACATCTGGAGACCAATTCAACATGTGTTCATTAACCCTTTGCCCTGAAGAAAAATTTAGATTTTAGTTAGGCAACCCAATTAAGTCCCATTCTGTCACTGATTGTGCGTGTGTGTGTGTGTGTGTGTGTGTGTGTGTGTGTTTATATGTGTGGCCTTGGGTAAGTCATTTCACATCTCTGAACCTCAATGTTCTCATCTGTAAAAGAAGGCAGCTGCATTAGACCAGGGGTTTTATACCTGACATATTTGGATATCTAAAGGTTACCAGAATGATAACAAGGGGACTGGGGATCCTGATGTCCTATAACCATTGTCTGAATTGGATATAACATATTTTCCCCACATATTCATACTGAAAGATTTCAAATGTATATCAAAATTAGTCTCATGATGCTAATTAACAAAATTTAGAAAATTAAGACCTTTATCTCAGTCACTTTTAGTCATGATATATTTTCTTAATTAATAGATATAAGTCCAACTGCTAAAACACAAGTAGCTATAATATCATTGAATGCTAAAAGCTAGAAAGAGGTCCTCCTTAATAAACTCGGAACTATTTTTCCAGCTGTGACATGAAATAATTGTACTATCTTCTTCTGATTCTGATCACAAAAAAACTGTGGGGGTCCACAACAACCATGTCCACTGTCCACATGCTTTTCTATAATATGACTTTGCCACTCCCCCATCAAGGTGTGGATTCTAACTCCCCTCTCCTTGACTCTGAGCTGGCTTTATGACTTACATGTAACTAACACAATGCAGCAGAATTGATGCTCCATGACTTCCAAGGCTAGGTCAGAACAGGCCACAGCTTCTCTGTTCTTTTGGGATGTTTTCTCTGGGAAAAGCCAGCCACTGTGTGGGAAATGTGACTAACCCAAGGCCACTGTGTAGGCACTCTGGTTGACCAACCAAGCTGAGCCCAGCCTTTCAGCCATCCCATGTGCCAGGCACGTGAGCAAAGCTAAACTGAACTCTAGAAACAAGCTCCTTCCCCAGCTGAATATCACTGAGTGACTTCTGTCAACATCATAAGAAGCAGAATTGCCCCATTGAAACTTGCCTCAATTTCTGACCCTCAAAACCATGACATGTAGTAGAATAGTTAAGTCACTAGGTGTTGAGATGGTTTCCTTCGCAGCAATAGATAACCAGTATTACCTATTAACCAGTATTATCAGCAGTAGTAGTATCTGGGTAAGTCATCAGACTTTGCTGAGCCTTGCTTTCCTGAAGAGGTTGTTTGAAGTGATTTCATGGTATCATCTGGCTCCTTAATGCTACTTTTCCCTTTTTCCACCTGAGACCATTTACCTTTCAGTCCAAAGAGGAACAATGGCCTCCGCTTTGTGCTAAACAGGACCTACTCCTCTCTGGATTACTAAGAGAGACTGGGCAAGATACCCACATTATGAATGACCTGGAGTCTACAGCTTCGGGGCAGTGAGGCTCAGCAGTGACCAGGGCCTTGGATAATCAACCCAGACAAAGGTGAGAATGGTCGCCTAGAGCCATATTAAGTGCTGCATGAGGCTTTTTCAGCTTTGTGATCAAGTGCTCCCTGGAATGAAGGGAAACTGTTCAAACACGTCAGAGCTAATGGGCCCTCTAACAAACCCCCAAGTCCTCTTGCACTGTAACAGAAGTCAGTTAGAGGGCAGATTAGAGGTGCTTAAGAGACTATTAAGTAGAAAGAAGCCATTATTTAAGCCATTAACTGAGCAGCTTAAAACTGCTACACACTGACCCAATGGCTTATAATGGCACCAGAAAAGATACTACAAAGCAGTTTGGTGACTTATTCCAAAACTTGGGGAGATGATGGGAGAGAAAGAACATAACAGCCATCAGGAAGTGAGGATTAAAATCTTACATCCAACTGACATCAGTGCACACCGCAGTTCCCAGCACCTAGCTCATGCTAATGGCAAAAAGTAGCAGTTCATGAAAGGTTCACACAGTCTACCCAGGATACTAAAAGAATCCAAATATAATTTATTCATAAGGATAAAGTCTTTCCCGATGTCCCCAGGCAGAATGAATTTACCTTCTCCAGACAGCGGTTATACATCACTTATCACATCCCATCATGGCTATAACATTATTTATATTATTTGTAGTTTAAATTTATGTTTCACTTAGTTAGGCAGTGAATTACAGGTTTTATCTGTGAGAATGGTTTAAAATGTCTTTACCCCACCACCTGATGCAAAACAAGCATGCCACAAAGGTTCGGTGAATGAACGATGAATGAAGAATGAATGAACAAATAAAAGAATGAATTAATGAATGCATAAATGGTCTGAGTACTGTTCATAGGTGAAAGGGAATGAGATATGCCAGGCTGTAAATGGCTGCCTAAGACTTTAGGGAACTGCCTGATACATCGTTTTACCTTTTTCCGCCTAATGCCTGTCAGCAATTGTTTGAAAACGTGGTACCACCTCCAAAAATCCCATTCTCTAGTTGTGCTCTAGGAAAATAAGAGTCCTTTGTGAATACAGTTATTAATGTGATGTGTTTTTGACCTAAGGATACGGTTAGAGGGAAATCATAAATATATGGTAAGGTTGGAAAGGATACTCCACCCCTTTTTTAAGGGGTGGAGACTGAGGAACTTTTTCTGTATATATAAGACTAACATGGCCTGTGATTGGGTGGAAGTTATCAGATATAATAGAAAGAATACAGCTGGGAGCCAGATTCCCCTAGAACTGACATGGAAATGAATCCTCCATTTTAACCATTTACTAGCAGGATATGGTAGCCAAGAAAATCGCCTTATACACCTCCCACTACAGGGAGTGTAACTGACCAAGATCCCCAGCTGCTGTGCCCTGAAATACATCCCTTATTTTACATACTTGCACTGAGGCCAGGCTCCGGGTGTCTGCATGTGTAGGGGATATTAAGGCAGGCATGCGGGACATGAAACTTTCCTGCTGGCCAATATTGACCCTTAGGACTCTCTGATGGCCTTCCTTAATCTTCCTTAGATGAATGGCATTCCAGAACACTGCTGCCCACCCCTTTCTCCCTCTCTCCTTTACCCATGGTCAGATTTGCATTGCCGTCTGCAGATTTCCTCCCTATGTTCCTAATAAAATCCTTGCATATTTAATCCTGTTTCTGGGATTATCTGGACTAACACGTGGAGTGCCCTTAGACAAGTTACTTCATCTTTGAATCTATTTCCTCATCTGCAAAACGAAGTTAATAATGCCTGCTAGGTGGGAATTGTAAGAATGATTGAATGTGATAATGCATGAAAAGCTCTTAAGCCTGTGCTTGGAAAATATAGGTGCTTCATAAATGTCACTTCTCCCTTTCATGTCATTTGTTTTCTTATGAAATGTCCCTAGCAATGGGGTTAAACCATATTTACCTGTGCACATTGACCTGGGCATTTGGGAATAAACGAAGACTTGGTGTAACAAAATTGTCTTTTTTTTAATTATAGTCCCTCCCCCTTCTCATCAACTGCTTCTCAATTTGGGGAAAGTCTTACTTTGCAGACCTTTCTGAAATCTTTGATCTGTTTAATAAGGTGGATTGGAAGGGAAAAAAAAGCTGCAGGGGGAAATCTGATTAAACTTTGCATGCTAGCTTTATTACTTCCTTCAGTAAGGTTAATGCCAAACACTTTACCTTGTCATCCAATTTCCGTGCATTGAATGCAAGTTCAACGTAGTCATCATTGCCAGATAATTCTTCTGCAATCACCTAAAGAAAAAAATTTTCAAATATTTCCAAGTGTTTTCCAGAAGCTTTTGAAGCCACTGTTCTGATCCAAGGACCCAAGATTAAGAGGAGTATTTAAATATTTAAAATGAAGAAGGAGATAAATTTTTCTGGGATGTGGGGAGAAGCAAAATCTCCAGTCTTACAGTAAAAGTGGCAAGATGAGGTAGTGTTCTTCTGGGAAAGAACAAAGGCCAAAGGCAAACCTCAAACCTGGATTCACCATCCCAAAGCTTCTCTGGGTTTGTGCACTTTGGGAGTGACTCTTTGGATCCACGGCTTTATAGAGCACCAATGGGGTCTTCAAAGACTCTTTGAACTGTTTGTATGGATTGGACATGGAAGTAAAAAAAGAAAAAGCTTGATATGAATGCATCATTTAAAATATTCAAGCAACAAACTCAGGTAAGTGCTTGTGAGAGTGGTCATAACTTACACCACAGGGAATCTTTTTGCATTTTTCCCTTAAAAACGACTTTAACATTTTTTTTTTTAAAACGAATCGGTCACTTTCAAGTTAAAAAGGAATGTTCAAAGGACCTCAGGAGGTTTGCCACCTGGCAATTTACCCCCCTAGCAATTCAGATTTTCCTGGTACATTTTTCTACCTTTTTCTCTTGTCTACACAATGATGAGGCCACTTTCTCTACCTTCCTCATGGGCTTTAAAACAAGATGCCAAAGTTTCAAGTACTGGAGTTTTACTTGAAATTTTAAGGTTTTATTTAGAAATACTTCCAGTATTGCCCAATGGAACACTATGTGATGACAGAAATGTATTGTAATCTGCACTGTTCAGTACAGTAGCTGCTAGCCACATGTAATTACTTTTTGGTTAATTTTTAAAAATTCCAATTAGTTAACATACAGTATTATAATAGTTTCAGGTGTACAATATAGTGATACAACAATTCTATACATCACTCAGTGCTCATCATGGTAACTGTATTCTTTAATCCCCATCCCCTATTTCAGCGCCCCCACCTCCCCTCTGGTAATCATCAGTTTTTTCTCTATAGTTAAGAGTCTATGCTTGGTTTGTCTCTCCTTTTTAAAAATCTTTTCCTTTGTTTGTTTTGTTTCTTAAATTCCACATATGAGTGAGATCATATGGTATTTGTCTTTCTCTGACTGGCTTATTTCACTTAGCATTATACTCTATAGCTCCATCCATGTCATTGCCAATGGCAAGATTTCATTGTTTTTTATGGCTGAATAATATTCCAGGCGTGTGTGTGTGTGTGTGTGTGTGTGTGTGTGTGTGTGTGTGTGTGTGTATCACATCTTCTTTACCCATTCATTTATCCGTGGACCCTTGGGCTGTTTCCATAATTTCACTATTGTAAATAACGCTGCAATAAACATAGGGGTTCATGTATCCCTTCAAATTAGTGTTTTTGTATTCTTTGGGTAAATACCCAATAGTGCAATTATTGGATCATAGAGTAGTTTTTGAGGAACCGCCATACTGTTTTCCACAGTGGCTGTACCAGTTTGCATTTGCACCAACAGTGCAAGAGAGTTCCTTTTTCTCCACTTCTTCACCAACACTGGTTGTTTCATGTGTTTTTGATGTTAGCCATTCTGACAGGTGAGGTGATATCTCATTGTAGTTTTGATTTGTATTTCCCTGATGATGAGTGACACTGAGCATCTTTTCATGTGTCTGTTGGCCATCTGTATGTCTTCTTTGGAGAAGTGTCTTCTGCCCATTTTTAATTGGATTATTTGTTTTTGGGATGTGGAGTTGTGTAAGTTCCCTATATATTTTGGATATCAACCTTTATCAGAAATGTCATTTGCAAACATCTTCTCCCATCCAGTAGGTTGTCTTTTAGTTTTGTTGATCATTTCCCTTGCTGTGTAGAAACTTTTTATTTTGATGAAACCCCAATAGTTTGTTTTTGCTTTTGTTTCCCTTGCCTCAGGAGACATATCTAGAAAAAAGTTGCTATTGTCCAATATCAGAGAAATTACTGCCTATGCTCTCATCTAGGATTTTTACAGTTTTAGGTCTCACATTTAGGTCCTTAATCCATTTTGAGTTTATCTTTGTGCATAGTGTAAGCCAGTGGTCCAGTTTCATTCTTTTACATTTAGCCATCCAGTTTTCCCAACACCATTTGTTGAAGAGGCTGTCTTTTTCCCATTGCATATTCTTTCCTCCTGTGTCAAAGATAAATTGACCATATAAATGTGGGTTTATTTCTGGGCTTTCTATTCTATTCCACTGATCTATGTAATTATTTTTGTGCCAGTCCCATATTGTTTTGATTACTACAACTTCACTATACAAATTGAAATCTGGAATTGTGATACCTCCAGCTTTGTTTTTCTTTTTCAAAGTTGTTTTGGCTATTCGGAGTCTTCTATGGTTCCATACAAGTTTTAGGATTGTCTATTTTAGTTCTATGAAAAATGTTGTTGGTATTTTGATTAAGAAGTGCACTGAGCGTGCAGATTGCTTTGGGTAGGATGGACATTTTAACAATATTTGTTCTTCCAAACCATGAGCTTGGAGTATCTTTCCACTTGTTTGTGTCATCTTCAATATCGTTCATGATTTTCAGAGTTCAGGTCCTTGGTTAAATTTTTCCTAGGTATTAATGGAATATTATGCAGCCATCAAAAGGAATGAGATCTTGCCATTTGCAACGACGTGGATGGAACTGGAGGGTGTTATGCTGAGTGAAATAAGTCAATCAGAGAAAGACATGTATCATATGATCTCATTGATATGAGGAATTCTTAATCTCAGGAAACAAACTGAGGGTTGCTGGAGTGGGGATGGGTGGGAGGGATGGGGTGGCTGGGTAATAGACATTGGGGAGAGTATGTGCTATGGGGAGCGCTGTGAATTGTGCAAGACTGTTGAATCACAGATCTGTACCTCTGAAACAAATAATGCAATATATGTTAAGGAAAAAAAGAAGAAGAAGATAGCAGGAGGGTAAGAATGAAGGCGGGGAAATTGGAGGGGGAGACAAACCATGAGAGATGATGGACTCTGAGAAACAAACTGAGGGTTCTAGAGGGGAGGAGGGTGGGCGGATGGGTTAGCCTGGTAATGGGTATTAAAGAGGGCACGTTCTGCATGGAGCACTGGGTGTTATGCACAAACAATGAATCATGGAACCCTACATCCAAAACTAATGATGTAATGTATGGTGATTAACATAACAATAAAAATTAAAAAAAATTTTTCCCAGGTATTTAATTTTCTTTGGTACAATAATAAATGAGATTGTTTTCTTAATTTCTCTTTCTGTTGCTTCAGTTTTAGTATATAAAAATGCCATGGATTTTTGTATGTTGATTTTGTATCCTGCAACCCTACTAAATTCATTTATCAGTTATAGTAATTTTTTAAAAGATTTTATTTATTTATTTGACAGAGAGAGAGAGCATGCACACATAAGCAGGGGGAGTGGCAGGCAGAGGAAGAGGGAGAAGCAGGCTCCCCACCAAGCAGAGAGCCTGATGTGGGGCTCAATCCCAGCACCCTGAGATCATGACCTGAGCCAAAGGCAGATGCTTAACTGACTGAGCCACCCAGGCACCCCAGTTCTAGTAGTTTTTTGGTGGAGTGTTTAGGGTTTCTCTATATAGTATCATGTCATCTGCAAATAGGGAAAGTTTTACTTCTTCCGTACCAATTTGGATGCCTTTGATTCATTCCTCTTGTCTGATGATGGGGCTAGGAAGTCCAGTACTATGTCAAATAACAGTGGTGAGAGTGGACATCCCCGTCTTGTTCCTGACCTTAGAGAAAATGCTCTCAATTTTTCACCATTGAGTATAATGTTAGCTGTAGGTTTTTTGTATATTTTGTGAAGTATGTTTCCTATAATCCTATTTTTTGATGGATTTTATCATGAATGGATGTTATACTTTGTCAAATGCTTTTTTGGCATCTATCAATATGATCATATGATTTTTATCCCTTCTTTTATTGATGTGATGTATCACATTGATTTGCAAATTTTGAACCATGCTTACATCTCAGAAATAAATCCCACCTGATCGTGGTGAATGATTTTTTAAATGTATTGTTAGATTCTGTTCACTAGTATTTTGTTGAGGATTTTTGGCACCTACATTCATCAGAGATACTGGCTTGTAGTTCTCTTTTTTTGCAATGTCTTTCTCTGGTTTTGGTATCAGTGTAGAATGGTATTAGGAAGTTCTCCCTCCTCTATTTTTTGGAATAGTTTGAGAAGAATAGGTATTAATTCTTCTTTAGATGTTTGGTAGAGTTCACCTGTGAAGTCATCTGGCCCTGGACTTTTGTTTGCTGGGAGTTTTTTCATTACTAATTCAATTTCATTGCTGATAATTGGTCTGTTCAAATTTTTTATTTCTTCCTGATTCAATTTTGGGAGCTTATATGTTTCTAGGAATTTATCCATTTCTACTAGGTTGTCCAATTTCCTGGTATAGGATTTTTCATAATATTCTCTTACAATCTTGTGTATTTCTGTGGTGTCAGTTGTTATTTCTAGTTCTTTCGATACAAGGTTAGGTTGTTTATTTGGGACTTTTCTTGCTTCTTGAGGTGGGCCTATATTGCTATAAACTTCCCTCTTAGAATAGCCTTTGCTGTATCCCACAGATTTTGGACAATTGCATTTTCATTTTCATTTCTCTCCATGTATTTTTTATTTTGTTTTTGGTTTCTTGATTGGCCCATTCATTGTTTAGTAGCATGTTATTTAACCTCTGTGTATTTGTGTGCTTTCCATGTTTTATCTTGTGGTTGATTTCCAGTTTCAGAAAAGATGCATGGTATGATGTCCATCTTTTTTAATATGTTGAGACTTGTTTTGTGGCCTAATTTGTTATCTATTCTGGAGTACGGCCCATATGCACCTGAAAAGAATGTGCATTCTGCTGTTTTAGGATGGAATGTTCTGAATATGTCTGTTAGATCCATTTGATCCAGTGTGTCATTCAAAGCCACTGTTTCCTTGTTGATTTTCTGTTTGGATGATCTATCCATTGATGTAAGTAGAGTGTTAAAATCCCTACTATTATTGTATTACTATTGATTAGTGCCTTTATGTTATTAACTGCTTTTTGTATCTGGGTGCTCCCATCTTGGGTGCATACATATTTACAATTCTTATATCTTCCTGTTGGATTGTACTGTTTATGATTATATAGTGTCTCTCTTTGTCCCTTGTTACAGCTTTTGTTTTAATGTCTGTTTTGTCCAATATAAGTATTGTCACTTTGGCTTTTATTTTACTTTCATTTGAATGATAAATGTTTCTCTATCCTTTCACTTTCAGTCTGTATGTGTCTTTAGATCTGAAATAAGTTTCTTACAGGCAGCCTATAGATGACTCTTTATTTTTTTTAAATCTACTCCATCACCCTATGTCTTTTGATTGGAGCATTTAGTCCATTTACATTCAAAGTAATTATTGATATGTGTGTATTTATTGCCATTTTGTTACTTATTTTATGGTTGTTTTTGTAGTTCTCTGTTCCTTTCTTCTCTTGAAGAAAGTTGGCTTTCTTTAGTAAAATATTTGGATTCTTTACTCTTTATTTTATGCATATCTATTACTGTTTTTTGATTTTTGGTTACCATTCAGTTTATATATAATGTCTTCTGCTTATAGCAGTCTATGTTAAGCTGACGGTTGCTTAATTTTGAACTCATTCTTTACTCGTCTCCCGTTTATGTTTCAGATATTTGGTATCACATTTTACATCCTTTTATTTTGCACTTCTCTTGACTGATATTTGAGGATAAATTTATTTACTTATTTATTTATTTTTGCTTTGGTGCTTCCTATATTTCTCACTCTTACTTGTGGTATTTGTTTTCTACTCACACAGTCCCCCTTAACGTTTTTTGTAAGGCTGGTTTAGTGGTCATGAATTCTTTTAATTTTTGTTTATCTGGGAAACTATTTCTCCTATTCTGAATGATAGCCTTGCTGGATAGAGTATTCTTGGCTGCAAATTTTTCCCTTTCAGCACTTTGAATATATTGTGCCACTCTCTACTGGCCTGCAAAGTTTCTGCTGGAAAATCAGCCAATAGCCTTATGGAGTTTCCTTTGTATGTAACTGCCTAGTTTTCTCTTGCAACCTTTAACATTCCTTCTTTATCATTGTGTTTTGCCATTTAATTACTAAGTGTCTTGGTGTGGACCTCCTTGGGTTGTTTGTTGGGGGATTTCTGTGCTTCCTGAATCTGGATCTCTGTTTCCTCCCCACATTCATAGCCACATGTAACTACTGAACACTTGATATATGGCTAGTGTAAGGTATGGGGATATTTTCTTTTATTTAATTTTGAATAATTTTATTTAAGTTTAAATAATCACATGTGGGTAGTGGCTACTAAATACAATAACATAACTCCAAACTAGTATATTAAAGAGGAGAGTTAAATGCTGAGCTATCTGGTCCTTAGGAAACAAAACTAACCTTGGACTAACTGCTATTAGAGCAGATTTTTAATTCTCAAAAAAATGAGAGGCAGGGAAAGGTAGCTTGATGATTTGAAATTTTACATTCTTAATGTTCTCGGCAACTCCATCTTTGTCCCCCACTAAAACCTACATATTAACTGCAGAAGTGCTTAGTAGAAGTGAATGGCCTCACTTTCAAATTCTTTTTCTATCCCTTTTCCCTAGGGGTAGAAGGGTCAAAATTGTATTGGCAAAAAGGAAAAAGGAACAAGAAGGGAAGGAGTAATTTGGATAGCTAAGCAGTTGTGGCATCAACGCCCAATAGTTAGAGGGTTTGCTTCCTACTGTAAGGTTTGGACCAGCTGCTCCATCTGGGCATCTGGACAGAGGGCTGCTAAGGAAGGGCTTACCGTGATGGAGGATTTCCCTGCTGTGTTTCCATGCTTCAACAAGGATTTAGAGAGTTTTCTCTGGGAAACAATCTGCACAAAAGGAAACAAAAAGTGGAGATACTAGTTATATGATTGTAGATCTACTTCTCAATTTTTTCTTTACAAAATTCTGCATTCACAACTCTACTTGAAATTATAACACTATGTCTATTTATTTTCTAAGGTTTTTTTCCATGAAACTCTCCTAAATACAGGTTATTCCCTTCTTTCTTCTTATGACCTGTGATGTAAGAGAGTGAGGGCATGAGAAATTATAGATGAGTCAGTCAATTAGGAGGTGACTCAATCTGAAGCATTTACAACAAAATTAGATGGAAAATGTTGGATATGTACCTTCTGATAAAACAGATAAAGTTTCAGAATGATCTCAAATTAGCCCTAAAACCTCTGTGCAAAGTGGGGGTGGGCTACAGGAAGGAAAAGAAACCCAAGGTCTAAATATACACTTTATATATCTATAATCTCTAGAGTTCTGTTTTTAACATATTCATTAGGGAGCTATAAAGTCAGTCATTAGAAAACTGTTGCCCAGACAGGCAAAAAGGAGTAATTGGGGTCCTCTTCATGATTCAGTGTCAATGCACAACATGCAATGACAACTAAAGTTGCTATTATATTGGGAGCTATTCTTAGCAGAACTTGCCCCACCCCGCTCTTCCTTCCCATTTTTGAAAGAAATGTATGACAAGGTATTGGGGCCTTGATGGATATGGAATCCATGATTCTCAAAGGAGAAAAGATTTAATCAAATGACAGCTGTGCTCTTGCTGAGGGAGAACAAAGTCATACCTTGCGGTAGACAGCTTCTATATAGGATGGCTCTCAATGGTCCTATTCATGCCATTGTGCAATTCTCTCTCCTTGAGTGTCGGATGGACCTAATAACTTGCTTCTAATGAATAGAATACCACAAAAATGATGAAGTATCCCTTCTGAGATTAGGTTACAAAATGAATGTAACTTCCTTCTTGATCACCATCTTATTCTTCTCTCTCAGAGCCCTTGTGCTGAAGGGAGCAAGTTGCAATGTTGTGAGTAGCCCTATATAGCAGCTCAGGTAACAATATACATATGATTTACAGACTAGGAAAGGAGATCACTGTAAAAAGCAGGGATACAAACCCATTCTCTGACATCCTTATATCTCTTTGTCTCTGTGTTAGAGCAATGTAAATATTTTGACTATGCTAGTGTCAAATGCAAAAAGTTCATAGAACTTTCCTAGGCCAAGCAGATTTAAAGATCCTGATGCTCAACTGGCTATGATCTGAAGAGAAAAGAGTATTTCTGTAAGAAATCACCTGGTGATGGATGATGATAGTGATGACAATGAAGATAATGACAATAATGACAGCAATGGAAACTCCCATTTAAGGAGTACACATTCCCAAAATATTTACTTAGCCTTCATTGTTCCAGCCTCAGTGTTGGGCACTAAGAATAGAGTGGTAAGCAAAGTCAGATGCAATATCTGACCTAATGGAACTTACATTCTGTGGCAGAGAAAGGCATTAACCAAATGGTCAAATAAACCAATATAACTCAGCACAAAAGAGAGATGCATTGGCTGTGGTGGGAACAATAAGTGGATAGGTGGTGGGGTGTATGAGAGTAGACCACTTCAGAATCTTTTGCAGTAGTCCAGGCAAGAGGTGGTGGTGGTCGTGGAAATGGAGGGAAGAGGAAGGAATTTGGAAATGGATTAAAAATGAAGAGAGCAGGAGGTATGATAAATGATAAATGCATCATTGGATCAGATGGTTGTGCCATTCATTGAGATAAGGGACACTGAAAGAGGACATTAAATTTGGGGAGCAAAGAACACATATTCAGGTTTGGGGCAGAAAGCAGATTGGAGTAGGTTGAAGAAGAGAGAAAGAGGGAAGGAAACAGAGCAAACACAAGAAGACAATTATTTCAATAAGTTTTGGCTATAAAATGAGGTAGAGAGAATAGAATCTGAAGGAAATGAGAAATCTGAAGGAAATGAGTAAAGTTGTTGTTTTAGTGGTCACTTTATTGCTAATTTTATTTCCCCACAAATTTGGTATTGTTAATTTCCTTTTATAGATGACAGAAATAGGACACAGAGATTTTAAGTAACTTTTCCAAAGCCCCAAGGCTAAGAGGAAGTGGCAGAGATTTGAACATGGGTCTGACTCCAGAAACTGATCTCCGGCTACATTTGATTGGTATATGAACTCATGAAAGAGATTCAGAAAATTTTCACTGCTGGATTTGGACTCTATGTGTTTGCTTTTAAGCCCTGGATCTTACGTTTGTGTGCTTAACCCTCAATATGTAAATATGAAGAAGACTGAAAAGAAATGATCAAGTTAAACCTCAAGAATGGAGTAATCTGAAGACACTGGCTTTGGTTAAGGGCAGTGTAGCATAATGATTAAGAACATAGTTTTTTTTTTATTCACAGCTGGCTATCAATAAAATGACATGAAAAAATTTCAGATGATAAAGGAATTTGCGTCCCTTCCTATAGTTACGTCTGAATCTAAATTACTCATATTTCCCACCCTACTCATTAAGAAGGTTCAAGTGGTTCTTCTCCTGTAGTCAGAATCATTATCCCCTCTCCCTTCCCATTCACAGATTAACACAGGTTTTAGAAAAGCTACCATTTCCTAGAAAAATGTAGACATCATTCTTGAACTTGAGGTGAACCAAAACACAGAGGAAACACAGGAAACAAACAGGAAAGGGACATTAGGAAGACTTTATAGTCTCTCTCCAGGGGGTTTTCAGCACGGAGGAATAGGGAAAACACATGAATCAATGACAAAACAAGGGTCACTGATAAGCAGCATCCAGGTCAACATCTGACTAAAGAAAGGTAACATATCCTGTTTCCCAAATAAATTTGGCCTCAGAAATACTATTGTCCATTGTCATTGCTTCATCCACATGGGTGTCCTACCCCTATGGCTTCAAGTGACCCCAACCATCCTCTCAGCATTGTAAAAATCCACTGGATTACCAGGTGTGGTTATGGGTACACTGTCTTTACAGACTGTGTCTTCCAAGATCCACATTTTCATTCTTCAAGCAAGACCAAGGGAAACTTAACTTACAAGATGTTGGATGGTCACATTCTCTTTCCTCACTCTTATCTAGAAATGCCAACATTCCCATTTGTTGGGTGTGAGGAGAATGCTATTATGTTCCAACTCCTATCTTTTGCTAATGCTAGGAAGGTAAGCAATCTCCCCAGAAATATTCCTGCTTAATAAGTGAGCATTTGGGTATACAAATGACTAATTAAGCAGGCAATCAAACAAACTTATTTTACAGCTTCCAGGCCTCCATCTCATCTCCAAAGAATGAATAATATTTAGGGTTTCAAGCTTTTCATTGTAATAAAGATCAACAAACAATGATGTTGCCATTCTTAGGGCTGTTGGGCAAATGTGGTGGGGATGGCCAGCTGGGCCAGTGATCTATAGGGAAAAGGCTATTTGTTGCAAATCTCACTTGTCATGTAGGCTTTCTTGCAGCTGAAGCAACTACATCAGGCTCAGGAAGGCCTTAGGTCTTGTCAGAGGACATTTGAGGCAAAAACCAAAACAAAACAAAACAAAAAACAAAACAAACCAGCCAGCACTGCCTGGCAAGAGGATACACTTGTTAGAAGTCCTCTAATTCAAGTAACATGCCTGATAGAGAATTTAAAGCAATGATCATAAGGATTACTCATTGGACTTGAGAAAAGAGTGGAAGGCATGAGTGAGACCCTTAACACAGAGATAAGGAATAACATTGCAAAGATAAAGTGCTCAATAAATGAAATGAGAAACATGCTTGATGGAATTAAGAGCAGGATAGAAGAAGCAGAGGAATGAATTAGTGACCTAGAAGACAGAGTAATGGAAAGTAATCACACTAAAGAAAAGAGAGAGAAAAGAATTATACAAAATGAGAACAGACTTAGAGAACTCAGTGATTCCATCAAATGTAATAACATTCATATTCTAGGAGTCCCAGAAGGAGAAGATAGAGAAAAGGGGCCAAAAAATTTATTTGGAGAAACAATAGCTGGAAACTTCCCTAATCTGGGGAAGGAAACAGATATACAGATTCAAGAGGCACAGAGAACTCCCACAAAAAAACAACAAAAGTAGACCCACACCAAGACATATTGTAATCAAATTTACAAAATGTAGTGATAAAGAAAAAACTTTAAAAGAAGCAAGACTACAGAAGTCAGTAGCTTACAAGGGAAAACACATAAGGCTAGTGGGATATTTTTCAACAGAAATTTTGCAAGCCAGAAGACAGTGGCATGATATATTCGAAGTGTTGAATGGGAAAAATCTGCAGCCAAGAATACTCTATCCATTAAGACTATCATTCAGAATAGAAGGAGAAATAAAGAGTTTCCCAGAAAAACAAAAACTAAAGGAATTCATGACCACTAAACCAGCTCTACAAGAAACATTAAAGGGGACTCTTTGAGTGGAAAGGAGAAAAAAAAAGTGACAGTATAAAGACAGGAAACACAAAAGCAGTAAAAATGAATATTTCTGTAAAACATATCAGTCAAGGAACTCACAAAAAAAGGATATAAAATATAATAACATATATCTAAAATGTGGGGAGGAGAGGAGAAAAAATGGGTTCAAACTTAAACAACCATCAACCTAATATAGACTGCTATTTGCAGAAAAGGTTATATACAAACATAATGGTAACCATATATCAAAAACCACTAATAAATATTCAAAGAATAAAGAGAAAGAAATCCAAGTATATCACTAAAGAAAATCAGCAAAACATGAAAGAGAGACAAGAAAGGACCAGAGTAAATCTTCAGAAACAACCACAAAACAAGTAATAAAATGGCAATAACTACATATCTATCAATTATTACTTTGAACGTAAATGGACTAAACACACCAATCAAAAGACATAGGGTGACAGAATGGATAAAAAATAAGCCCATCTATATGCTGCCCACCAGAGACTCATTTTAGACCTAAAGATAGAAGTTCTCTAATTTGATTCTAATTTGATTTCCACCCTACAGTGGGGTCATAACTGCAATCTTTACCATTCAATAAAATGGTGAAGTATAGGGGGAGGAAATAGAAGCAGAAACACTCTTTTTTAGCAAAGGTGGACCAGAAGGACATCAGTGCCGCACATGATCTGTATTTACAGATGGATCAGGGGAAGAAGCACTTCGTTCCTTTGAAATGGAAAATATTCTAACCGCATCGGTCCTCATTTTTCAGGAAAGTCCACTGTTTCATTTGGATGAACGGTAAGAAAGCCAGGAGAATAAAAAATACTTTGGCCAATATTTCAACAAGTGTACATTCAGCTGAACTTTCTTTCAAAGTCTTTCAAAACAGTCATTCTGGAAATCAGACAGTCATTTTTCATGGGATTGCTTTCATTGAAAATGTCTTCAGATTCTTTTTTGAAATTTCTTTAAGACTCTGTTGTAACAAAAACCATTTATTGAACAACTTCTCTGTGCCAGGCACTGTTCTGAGACTATCGTGGTGAGCAGATGAGAAACTTCTTTACAATATTTGACAGTCACATCTCTGGTCTGAATCAGAATCGATTACCCCCAAAGCATGTATCAGAGAATTTTTATTTCTTAAAAGGTAAGTACATAGTGCATGAAAAAACTGTGGAAATAAATCTGGAAATCATAGGATCAGAAGAAGTTTCATAGCTCAACTGTAAGACATCAACAGAGCTTTATTTGTGAGTCCCCCTGAGTACAACCATGTAAGAAGCATTCCTTACACTTGTTTGGCCCCAGAACCTTTTGTCAAGGAGCATCCCTAGTTTTGCAAACTAGTAATTACTACAACCACCACTACAGAGAACAACCAAGGTTTCCTGATGGCTCACTGTAGCAGAGAGAGGAAGACATGCCTGATCTCCTCAGGTTTTACTACTGCAGAGCAGGCTGGGCTTCCAACCACTGGCATTGGCATTTTGTTACCTAAAGATTTTCTCTGATATGCTTGCCTGTTGTCTGCAGGTGCAGCAGGCTGATAGTAACACCCTTGGCAGTGAACATCAACCAATGACTGATGGACTTTGGTATGGAAATCCCCCAGTCTTTTGCCCCAGGGACGGGGTGACTCTGTGGTATTTGTTCTACAGAGGCAGCAGAGTTTCCTCAGTGGGAGGAAGCTCTAGTTGTTCCAGTGGTGATTTATTAGACAATGTACCCTTTACTTTGTTGGCTACTTTCCCTTTCTCATCTCACATCTCCACTCCCCTTTTGGTTTTTCCTTCACCTCCCAAATTCTCTACTTTCTCTCCAGTCTTTGTCTACTTCTAGGAAAAACAACCAAAACTTTTCCTCTGTGCCAGATAATGTGTTGAGTGCTTCACATATGTTATCCCTTTGTTGTCATTTAATGATCAACACTCTTTCTTCCCCCCAAGCAATTGGAACAAGAGAGGCAAGGCTTGGAGAAAATAAGGAGTTTATCTAAGGTCACATAACGTTATGAACTAAACTGGTCCTCCCCAAATTCATATGTTCAAGCCCTAAACCACAAAGTGCTTGTATTTGGAGGTAGGGACTTTAAGGAGATAATTAAGGTTAAATGAGGGTGGACGCCCCCCTCATTTAGGGGGTGCCCCCAATCCTATAGCACTAGTGTCCTTATAAGAAGAGGAGGATACATCAGAGAGCTTTCCCTCTCTACATATGTACTCAAAAGAAAGGCTATGTGAAGACATAGTGAGCACAGCTGTCTGCAAGTCAGCAAAAGAGGCCTCACCACAAACCAACCCTGCTGTCACCTTGATCTTGGAATTCCAGTCTCCAGAATTATGATAAAATAAATGTCTGTTGTTTAAGCCACCAGTCTGTGGTATTCTGTTATGGCAGCCCAAACAAGCTAATACACATACTTTATAAGAATTGAAGCCAGGATTCATTCCTTCATTGAATAAATATGTATTGAATATTATGTGCTGGGCATTGAAAATATAGGGAAGATACAAGGCAGGCAGGGGCACTGCCCTCCCAGAAATAGCCACACAATACACAGGTCAAATTCCAACTCTGCAAGGAGAAGAACAGTCATGCCATGAAGGAAGACTGGCCTGGTCCAGGAGGTCAGGCAACGCATTTCTGAAGAAACTACTTCTGACCTGAAAGCTTCTGGAAGAGAATTGAATAGTCAAAGAGGGGAGGGATGATACTCCAAGTGGAGAGCACTGTAGGTCAGAAGGGCATAAAATGAGTATGAGGAGGAGGGTGAGTATGAAGACAGAAAGAAGACCTTTACTTTAGAGAGACTAGGCTCTTGGGGGCTTTGCACTCTGACACAAGGTGCTTTAGCAATGTTGGCTTATGGTAGGCTGAAAAATGATCCCCCCCCAAAAGATATTCATATCCTAATGCCTAAAACCTCTGTATTACCTTATATGGCAAAAAAGTCTTTGCAGTTGTAATTAAGTTAAGGATCTTAAAACGGGGAGATTATCCTGGATTATTTGGATGGACCCTAAATGCAATCCCGGTGTCCTTATAAGAGAGAATCAGGGGGTGGGGAATATGATAACACACATTCAGGAGAGAAGAAAACATGAAGGTGGAGCAGAGAGATTTGAAGGCAGTGGACATTTGGAGTGATGTGGCCACAAGCTAAGGGATGCTGGCAGCCACCAGAGGTTGGGAGAGGCAAGGAATAGATTTTCCCCTATAGCCTTCAGAAAAAGCATGGCAATGCTGACACCTTGATTTCAGACTTTTGCCCCCTAGAACAGTGAGAGAATAAATACGTGTTATTTTAAGCCACCATGTTTGTGATAATTTGTAACTGTAAACACAGGGAACTAATAGACTGATTTAGTCCATGAGCAGGTTCAAAGTCCAGGAAAGGATGTAATGATGCCTCAGTGATGACTGATTTTAGGGAAATCCCTACCTTTCCATTTCTCCTCCTAGGACTTCTGGGCAATATCACTACACCTGGTAGAAATTAGACCTGCTCAAGACACAGATTATGCTAGAAGAGCTTTCTCTTGCTGCTCTCCCTCCATTTCCTGGTTGCCTTGCTCCCACTGCTAACCTAAAGGACCCACAATCTTGTCTGAACACAGAGTAACTCCTGAGATCTTTGGCCTCTCCTGTGCACTAAACACTAAAGGGAAGCTTTAAAAATATTTTAAAGAGTATTTTTTAAAGCATACTTCTGCCTAGGATGACTCATACCCACTCTCCTCAGTTGGCAAATTTTATTCATTTTTCAAGATCCACATTAGAAGTCTTCAATAGTTGTTGTGTAGGAGGAAAGTGGTCACCTGTGGGACATATAAGAACTTTTCCTTTGCTCCTCATGGGTGTCCTCTCTAACTTACCCTATCTGGCTCCCTCCAGCAGCACCAGCAGCAGCCTGGGAATTTGTCAGGCCTGGGAATTTGTCAGAAATGCGGAATCTCAGGACCCACCCCAGACCTACTGAATCAGAATCTAAATTTCAAAGAGATCGTCAGGTGATTTGCATGCATATTAAAGTTGAGAAGCACTGAGCTAGAAAGTGAGAATTGAATGGAGGCAATTTTAGTATGATATGATCAGATTTTAAAGATTTCTAGAAAAGGGCTTTTAAATATATCCATTCTGCTGATTTAGACTTTAATTAATGGGTAAAGTTGTAGGAACTAAGAAAGGTATACACTGAAGCTTTCTCAGCCATTCAGGGGAGAGGACATGTAACATGCATGTTTTCATACATTTTATGTAAGTTCAGTACAGTCCTTGCTTCCCCAGTGGAGATCTACAAAAGGAACTCTGGGGAGAATGATTCAGAATGACAGGAGCAATGGGTGATCTACTGGGCTGGGCTTCCTGTCTTAAGCTTTCGATTAAACAGGGTTCTAATTACTTCAAGTGTAATTACAGGCTTTACTCTTTCTCTGACTTCATTAGCAAGGGATGGAGTGGAGAGAGTTTCAGAGAGAGATTTAACGACTGCTTGTGTATTAATTATCCACCTTTGCCTCTGACGATGGTGGTTAGGCCTCCTCCTCATCACAAATGACCTGGCTCAGAGGCCACCCTCCCAAGCCCGCAACTCCTGCCATACTACATGGCAATCAGGAGAAAGAGAAAGAACTGCTTTCTCCAAGCAGCCCAGTGCTCAGGATAGAACATTTTGTCAGGTCAAGGGTACAAGGCACCTTTTCCACAAGGCACCTTTGGCAGTCTGTGACTTCTCTCCAGTGAGGCTTGCAATCAAATTAGTAGTTCATAGGACAGAAGAGGATTAGAGAAATTCTTTGACCATTTCTAAGTTAAGGAAGCAAACTCCCAACTTTGAGGTTGTCAGAGTAAGTATTTTTATTACCATTCAACCAGGTGAAGGAACCAGAGGATCAAAGATAACTAAGGTCACACAACTATTAAAGAGTCACAATAAATACTACTTCAAGAGTCTTAATATGTGCCAGCTACTGTTCTAAGTTGCATATGTGTATTGATTTAATTCTCATGACAGCCCTACGAAGTATTATCATACACCCAGTTATGGATGAGAACACTGAGTATAGAGAGTGTTAGTATGCTAGTGCTGCCATAACAAATCATCACAAACTTGGTGGTGTAAAACAACAGAAATGTATTATCTCCTGGTTCTGGAGGGCGGAAGTGTGAAATCAAGCAGTCTACAGGGCCATACTCCCCCTGGAGGCTCGAAGGGAGATTTCCAAAGCTTGTCTCTTCCAGCTTCTGGTACCTGCCATTCATTGTTCCTCGATTTGTGGCTACATCACTCCATTCCTTCATGTGGTGCTCTCCTTCCCCATCTATGTCTCTCTTCTGGAGCTCTTTTATGAGGACACTTGTTATTGGATTTAGGGCCCACCTGGATAATCCATGATGATCTCCTCATCTTGAGATCCTTTACTTAATTAGATCTGCAAAGATTCTTTGTCTAAATAAGGTCACATTCACAGGTTATGGGGTTAGGATGTAGACATATCTTCTGGGGGGGCCACCATTTAGCCCAGTACAGAGAGGCTAGGTAACTTGCTCAAGGTCTCAGAGCCAAGAAGCAGCAGAGATGGGATTTGAATCTAGTCAGTCCAATTCCATTCCCTTAACTGCTACACTCTTTTGCCTCCCATAAATGACAGAAGCAGGCCCTGTGCTAAACCCTACCAGATATGCAAAGTGATTCATACTCACTCCTTGCACTCAAAGAACTTACCATGGAGGGAGTTCCCTCTCAACCACTGCAAGAGCCACTCAACTGGTCCCCTAGCTTCGTTTTTGCTATATAATCACACATGAGGCTCTGATGGCTGAGTCTGGTGTGGGACCAGGCAGGTTAACCTCTCTGAGCCTCAGTTTCCTTTTCTGTAAAATGGTGATATTATCTACTCTGTTGGTTTATCATGTACATAATGAGTATTAACAACCTCTCAGCATCAGGCAAATACTGGTGCTTAGAAAACGTTCCTTCCTCCTCTTTCCTCTCCTATCCTATCAATCTCCACATAGAGATAATTATAGTCATTGATTGGCTTAGACAGGGGTCGTGGCAGTAGACAGAGAAGGGGGTGGTTAATAAAGATACTTAACACACTGAATTGATGGGGTTTTGTGATTGATTGATGGGAAGGCTGTGGGGTACAGAGAGTGAGTGACACGAGCGAAGACTCCCAGGTTTGGGGTCTCCCCATCTGGGAGGATGGAGGTGCCATTTCCTGAGTGGGGCACAGAGGAGGAGGGGCAGGGAGAGCAAAAGGAGATGGTGAGCTTGGTTGGAGCTGTGGAGTCCGAGATGTCTGTGAGTCATCTGAGTAGAATTAGTATCTAGATAGGGTTGAACACATGAGTCTGGGGTTCAAGGGAGAGGCCTGAGCTGGGAGTCTCCAGTGTTTGGATGAGAAATGGGAGGGCAGGAGCTACTGGGGGATCTATGAAGGAGAGAGAGGATACAGTCTGAGAGTGAGGCAACCTTCCAAGGCTGAGACTCAGGGCGATGTCTCCTTTCCTCATTCTACCTGTAGCCTCTGGACAAACCCTGTGGGGGCCCCACCTCCAGGACCATGAAGGAGCTGAGGGGTCACACTCCTCTGTGTCCTCCCTGCTCGGGCTGGGGCTAGGGAGCCTCTAGAGGGGGTGACATCCAGTTTAGGGCAGTGGCCTTCTTTTCCCTGTGCTGTTTGAGGCTTCAAAAGGAACAAGATTAAAAGTGGGAGGTGTTATGGAAGATGCATGAAAAAGAATACCTTTGTGGGCTGTATGGGGCAGTGGCAGTTGCTGCCATGTTTCTACACACATACCTGGCGATTTGTATCAAGGACCTTAAAATGTATGCCCGAACATTAAAGTTATTAATTTAGTCTAAAAAATCAATATCAGAGGGCATAAAGATATATATAATACAATGCTCATTCAAGGGTTGTTTATAATTGTGGGAAACCAGAAACAGTCTTAATACCCCCCATACGGGACACCTCACATGATTTTTGGATCATGGAATACTGTGTAGCCCTTAAAATAGATGATGCAGAAATATATACATTAACATGGAAAGGTGTTCATGATATATTTTTATGAGAAAAAAGCAAGCAACAAAAGGCATGTATAAATGACCAAATGGTTATTTAAAAAAAGAACTGTATGTTTGTGCATACATAGAAAAAATCTGGAAGAATACGCACCAGAAAGTTTACTAGCTATCTCTCAATGTTGCGATGAAGGATGATTTTAGTATTTTTGTGTATTTCTGAATAGTTTTAAAAATGGCTTGTCTTGCCTTTATGTACAGAAAAACAATGAAACCATTCCCTACAAATAATGGGGTGGAGGGATGGAAAATCTTGCTTTTTAAAAAATTTATTTATTTGAGAGAAAGAAAGATCACAAGCAGGGTGGAAGGGTAGACGGAGAAGCAGACTCCCTGCTGAGTAGGGAGCCTGACGGGGACTTGATCCCAGGACCCTGAGACCATGACCTGAGCTGAAGGTAGACACTCAACCGACTGAGCCACCCAGGCACCCTCTTGCTTGGTTTACAAGGATATCACATGGAAAAAGTTGTTGCATGTCTGGAGGAGGAGCCAGAGATGTGGGCCCTGCAACAGAGCTGAGGGACGGTCTTGGGAGCAAAAGACTCTAGAAGTTGTTACAGTTCCATATTTGGTGCACCTGGGGACACAAAGATTTAAACTCCCCATCCTTGTGGACCCATGGGCGTCCTGAACTTGCTGGTTAGTAGTGTGCCAAACCCTTTCGGGTCTCCTCTGTGATCAAAAGCATTACAAAGGACCAGAATCAGACAAAATATCAGAGGGATGATGCAGGCTTTGCAGACGTTTCTTAGGGATCATTTTCTCAATCTTGCATTAAAAGTTTAGGCAGGGGCACCTGGGTGGCTCAATCGGTTGAGTCCGACACTTGATCTCAGCTTAGGTCTTGATCTCAGGGTCGTGAGTTCAGGCCCTGCACTAGGCTCCACACTGGGCACGGCGCCTACTTAAAAAAAAAAAAAGTGCAGGCAAGTGTTGCAGACTGGCCAAGGCACACAACTGCTCAGTAGTTGCAGTGGGGATGTTGTCTGGGAGTCAGGAGGCCTTGGTTCAATTCACGGCTCCTGCACTTAAAAATGGTGTGCACTTCTCTGGAAAACAGTATGGAGGTTCCTCAAAAAGTTGAAAATAGAGCTACCATATGATCCAGCAATTGCACTACTGGGTATTTACCCCAAAGATACAAATGTAGGGATCCGAAGGGGTACATGCACCCCAATGTTTATAGCAGCAATGTCCACAATAGCCAAACTGTGGAAAGAGCCAAGATGTCCATCGACAGATGAATGGATAAAGAAGATGTGGTATATATACATATAATGGAATATTATGCAACCATCAAAAGGAATGAGATCTTGCCATTTGTAATGACGTGGATGGAACTGGAGGGTGTCATGCTGAGCGAAATAAGTCAATCAGAGAAAGACATGTATCATATGACCTCACTGATATGAGGAATTCTTAATCTCAGGAAACAAACTGAGGGTTGCTGGAGTGGTGGGGGGTGGGATTGATGGGGTGGCTGGGTGGTAGACATTGGGGAGGGTATGTGCTATGGTGAGTGCTGTGAATTGTATAAGACTGTTGAATCACAGATCTGTACCTCTGAAACAAATAATGCAATATGTGTTAAGAAAAAAAAAGAAGATAGCAGGAGGGGAAGAATGAAGGGGGGAAAATCGGAGGGGGAGACGAACCATGAGAGACGATGGACTCTGAAAAACAAACAGAGGGTTCTAGAGGGGAGGGGGGTGGGGGGATGGGTTAGCCTGGTGACGGGTATTAAAGAGGGCACGTATTGCGTGGAGCACTGGGTGTTATACGCAAACAATGAATCGTGGAACACTACATCAAAAACTAATGATGTAATGTATGGTGATTAACATAACAATAAAAAATTTTTAAAAAATGGTGTGCACTTAAGCAAGTTACTTCAAAGTTCAGGAGGTTAACAGAAAATGAGGAAATAATGGCACATTCCCCTCAGGGATTTTTGAGGATTAAATGAGATAATGCGTGCATAGGGTCTGGCAGTACTATATAAGAACAGTTGCTCTGCTTTCTGCCTGAAACACTTTTCTAGATTTCTTTACATGGCTTATACCCATACATCATTCTGGTCTCTGCTCAGAAAGGGTCCTCCCTGACTCTCCTATCTAAATTAGCAACTGCCCCCTTGCTACCACTCTCTATTCCTTATCCTATTGGGTTTTCCTCCATAGTACTATTATTGTCTGTTATTATATTATGTAGGAATAGGTAAGTTCCATGAGAACGGAGCTTTGTTCCCTTTGTTCACAGCTGATGCCCTAGTGTCTAGAAGAGTATCTGGCATGCAGTGAGCGCCCAGTAAATGAATGAATAAATTCATACATAATTATTTGGATGAGGGAATAAGTGTATATAAGCTTTTAAATGATCACTGCTAGCATTAAGTGCATTATTCATTGAGTGAATGAATAATGAATGAACACATGAATGAATACATACCAGTTATTTAAATCTGATTGTTATCCTTAATTGGTATATGAACAATAGGTCCATGCCAAGGGAAGGATAAGGCCTTAACACTACAAGTCGCTCAGACCCTTTTGGTCCAGGAGTATTTCAGATAAATACTCACGAGTGGGGTGTCTATTTGCACATGGATGTCACAGGTCTTCCTGAGCTGGGAGAAAGAGACTGTTTAGATAGAGGAGTCAATTCATCAACTCGTGAAAAAGGTTGCTTCCTTCTTGACCTTGGTTAGCAGTCTCATGGTGATAACATTTAGGGAGAATTGTTAATCCACTTTTTCCAATCTGCAAAGGGTTGTAGAAATTGAATGCAGTGTGGTAGGCAATGTGGTATAAGGGGAAGGCAAGTACTGAAATCAGATCAACTCCGGTGTGAATCTTAGCTCCACAACTTGCTGTCAGCATGATCTTGGATGAATTAGTTGAGATCTTCCAGCCTAGTTCTTGACCTATCAAGTGGGAAAGATACTGGCTTCACATAACATGATACCTGGGTTATAAAAAGGCCCCCAGAATATCAGTCTGCTCCTTGCAACTGACCACTTGCTTATGAGAAAGTCAGCAGGAGGATTTGGGAGATCTGTAAAGGGATATGGATCTTCTTCCTGAGTTTGTCAAATGGAAGCCCAGAGGTAGTATAGCTTAGGGGTACGGGAGGAACTGCTAAGTACTCCGAATATGAATCCAAAATCTTGACTTTGCCCCTTAGGACACGTGTGTTGCCCTGTGATGATAGTAACAATGATGATGGTGCTAAGGTCAATAGCACCAAGCTCAGGAATGCATGGCACATGATCAGCACTTAGTAAATGTTAGCTATGAAAGTGATTTGTTATCATAAAGGGACCATAAACTCTATTGTCTAAACTGACGCACTTTTGAAAATGAAAGGGGACAGTGTTAACAATTAAATCACGACAATAGGTAAAAACTAGGATGGCCTGGGGTAAATGCAGTCATAAGTTACCCTAAGGTTATCAGGATACCTGATACGTGAGAATGAATTCCCCCTCCTTGGAAGTAGTTAAGTAGAGGCTAGGAGCACCAGAGAGCAGCCTCCCACACTGATCTGGCTAGACTCAACATTGCTTTGGTTTTCCTCCCCATTTCAAGCTTTTCTGATTCTACTGGAGTTCTGTATGCAAATTTATTGTAATACTCATTTTCTGGGTTTGATTCTCACTGGGGAGAGAGGGATTTGGAGGAATTTTGCTCCCTTGTTTCTAATAACTGGTTTGGTAATATGTGCTGACCTCAGCCTCTTGTGAGCATGCCAAGGAAGGGTGGGTGAAGCACATGAATCAGCGCACTCACAGCCTCACCTGACCTGCCCTCACGTACAGAGAAGCCCCAAAGGCTCACATTCCATCCAAAACAAATTAATGAATTCATACCAGCCTCATTTTGTCCTTGAATCTGAAACCAAGACTCCTGGAAATGATTTTGTAACCCAAGCAGTTACTGTTTCTTCTCCCCCTAAACTTTACCAGGCCAATTCAAAATAAAAATATTCTCTTTCCCAAATTAGACTTGAACTGGGGATTCCAGGCTTTGGGGGAATGTCAGAACCTCTTGGCAGTTCCAGTGATGCATCCTGAACTTATTCCTTATTAGTGCTCCAAGCCCTCCATGGTCTCTCCTGTAATCAAAAATGGTATTACAAAAGATCAGAATCAGATTACCCAAGCCAACCTTCCTCCCTGGGTAAAGGGGTAGGGGGGTGAGAACTAAGGCTTTACCTGCAGCATCTACAGAATGCTCTCTCAAAAACCTGACAGAGAGCACAGCCTCAGCCAATACCTTGCCCCAAAACCTTGCCCTCACACTTCCCAAAGTTAGGGAAAGCTGTTCACATGAGAAGCAGAAGGGAAATGAGTTGCTTGCTGTAATGTGTAAATTTGACTTCCCTGGGCCATCAATTTTATGCCATGAGGATATTAGATGTTATGCAACAAAATATCAAACTGTGGAATCTCAATGTGAGCACTACATTGAGTTTGGATAGCACCCTCGGCATCGTCATACCCCCAGTGTCAACCAGTTGGGTCCAACCCACCTGAGACCAAATTCCCCTTGACCACTGACACCATGTGGTCTGCCAGTCCTTTCAGGGGCCACCGTGGTTGATGTAATCCTAACATTCACCTGTGTCAGGAAAGGAACCAACAGCCCAGCTAATAGGTCCGTTGAATTATACTTAGTGGAGGGGAGTTAAGATCTTCACCAAGAATGTAAATTCCAAATTCCTGTACATGATCCTTTGTGAGACTGTAAACTTTATGAAGCAACTTTTTTTCCTGCTCTCTAGATGTTTTCTTTGTCCTCCTTAATTTCTCCAGATAATTGCCCTGAATGTTAGTTCTTTCATAATTAAAACTAGTGATTCAGTACCCAAGACTTATTAGCATTCCTCCCCCAAGATTCTGCGGGGGCGGGGGAGGGAGGGAGTTTCTCACACTGTGGCCCCTGACCAGTAGCATCCTCATCACCTGGGATCTTAGTAATGCAAATGATTAGGTCTTTTGCTAAATCCACTAAATCAGAAACTCTGAGGGTGGGGGCCCATGCTGGGTTTTAAGAAGCCTCCAGGGATTCTGATTACAGCTCAAGTTTGAGAATTGTTATTCTGTGGGAAGGCAGTGCATGATTCCTCTCTCATGAGTGAGGGCTGGAGCCCCCCAGACTGCCTAGGACTCCTTTAAGGAATCACAGATTTCCCTGCCCCACTCATGACGACAGAAAGCAGGACATTCTTGGTTTTAACAGATGTCCTCTGAACTTTGGGGGAAGAAATACACTAAAGTACAGCTACATGGCAGTGAAGAGAGGTGGACAGTTATAATTGTACTCTGAGCCATGGAGAAGAGGAAATGCCCACAAGAAAAGCAATGATGAGACCCGAGGGCAACCACTGAATTTGGTTAATGGGGTGCTCAACATGGTTGAGGGCAAAAAGACCAGGAGGAGGCACCCTCTGGGTGCTGACTTTATAAGGTTCTGGTTTTGGGAGATTGAGACATTGATACTATTTAAGAAACCATGCTGTATTTAGAGTAAATTCAGTTTGCAAACTTGGAGGGAAAATGACCAAGGCTGTTTTTCTTTTTTGCAAGAGGATTCCTATCAGCTTCGCATAAGACAAACAAACAAACTTAAAAATAACCCAAATAAAATCTTAGCAAGGTCAACTCTGACTTGGCTTTGCATTAATAGATATTACACTCCAATTTATACTAATTAGTGACGAGCTATGAGGGGCTTTGGAGCCAAACAGATCTGCATTTGAGTTCCAGCTACACCATTTACTAGCTGTGTGGCCTTAAGTAAGTTCCCCAGCTTTATTCAGTGTGTTTCCTCAAATGTAAATGAGGATAATGGTAGTGCCTACTTCCCAGGGACGTCCAGCTGATTAATTTAAGCGCAGTATAGCAAATGCCCCGCCCAGTGACTGGTAAATACGAGTACCTCGAGAAAGTTAACTGTGCTACATTTACTGTTCTTGTTATTTCTGATTCAGTGTCCGCACTGCATTTGGTGCATGAAGAAGTGGAAGACTTCAAGGATGACTGGACTAGTTAGTAAGCAATGAAAGAAAGTGAAGGCACCACATTAAAGGTCTGCTTGGGGCGCCTGGGTGGCTCAGTCGTTAAGCGTCTGCCTTCGGCTCAGGTCACGGTCCCAGGGTCCTGGGATTGAGCCCCACACCGGGCTCCATGCTCGGCAGGAAGCCTGCTTCTCCCTCTCCCACTCCCCCTGCTTGTGTTTCCCTCTCTCGCTGTGTCTCTCTCTGTTTGCTGTTCTAGATGGTGAGGGCTCATCTCAGCTCCCCTTGGCATGCCCTCTATTGGGTGCAGCAGGAGAGGGACTTAGCTCCTGGTGTCCTTTCCGCCAACAGAAATCCAAGGACAGTCTCCAAGCTCACCCAGAAGGAGTACACAGCCTTCTGGGCACACTGCATCTCTGTGATTCGCCCCCCTCATCCATCTGCTGAGAACACACAGTTCTGCCTGTAGTGCTCTTGGAGGACATGATCCTTCATTTGGCATTATTGCTCAGTGCTAAGTCACTGGCTGTGCTTATCCGCAACTTCATGGCCAATGCCAGTTTCTAGCATGCTGAGGGCTGCTAGTTTCCTTTCCTATAAGCCACGAGTCCCTCTGTTTCACATGGCAGAGTGAGAATGTGGCCAACTCACATGGACAGGGCAAGTACCTGTAGATGGCCTTGAGGAGACAGCTCTGAATGTGTGACTTCCAGCATGGGTTTTGGGATGTCACTTTATCTCTCCTTCTGGGCCTTAGTTGTGCTAAGGCAGGAATTGGAATACCTACCCCCAATTATTTCAGAGATCTGAGTTGAAACCAATTTTATTTAAAAATAGTCTGAGTAAACTAAATATTACACACATCACACACACACTGACTCCTTTGACTAAATAAAATTTTCAACAAACTTGAGGGAAAGTCCTAAGTTCGGTTTTACTAATTGCCCAGAACATGGGTGTTCTGTCATAACATTTTCACCCTTTTCACTTCCACCTTCACTCCTAAAACAAAGCTAACCCCTTGATATGTTGATTTTCCCCATCATTTCCTAGATTCTCAAATCCTGAATCACAGTTTCCATATCCTGAATGCTCTTTCTGTGCTGGGGACTCTGCTAAGCACCTTATATGTGTTTTCTCACTCGATCCTCACAATATTTCTTGAGACCAGCTCTATTATTATCTCTACTTTGCATATGAAGAGGCTGAGGCTTAAGTGGCGGCAAGAATTTGCTTGTGGACACACAACTTGAGAGCAGCTGAGCTGGGATTTGACTCTAGCCCATGAGGCTCCACAGAGGGTGCATTTAAGCATTATGAAACAGTGCTTCAGACCCTGAATGTGCCATTCCTCCAGCAGCTCAGCAGCTCCTGGATCCAGCCATTTCCCTGCCTAACTAAGCAGTACAAGGAAAAAAAATCTTGAACCACTGAAGTGATGAAGAAGGAAAGTACTAATGTTTTTTGGTCTTTCTGTGTTTTGTGGTGGGTTTCTTGTTTGTTTGTTTGTTTTCTGCTGGCTCATACTAGAGAGTACAGTTTAGAAAAAAGAGAAAGCTCCTCTTCATACCAAAATTGAACATCGAGTTCACACTTTTATCTGAAAGAATGTGGAGAGATGTCCTCGCATACTCAACGGTTTTTAAAAAAATCCTTTACGATTCATTAGTTGCATATAATACCCAGTGCTCATCACCACACGTGCCCTCCTTAACACCCATCACCGATTACCCCATCCTCTCACCGCCCTCCCTTCTGTAACCCTCAGTTTGTTTCCTGGAGTCGAGAGTCTCTCACGGTTTGTCTCCCTCTCTGATTTCTTCCCATTCGGTTTTCCCTCCCTTCCCCAATGGTCCCTGCACTAATGATGCACTATATGTTGGCTAACTGAACATAATAATAATAATAAAAAAATCCTTTATGATTTGTTCACATATTGAATGTTCAATGAATTTCCTTCTAAAAATAAAAACAGTCTCTTTGCGGGATCTCAGCCACTTTCAGGCTACCTGTGCTATAGGGAGTCCACTCTCAAATTTGTATCAGTTCCAGATCCATGCGGTTGGGTGCCAACTGGCAACCTCCTCTGTATTCTCCACAGTCATCAAAGGCTTAACATGCCAGCACATTTTATTCCCCACTCCACTCCTCAATCTGATTCTCCTGAAAGAGAGGCAAATCACTTCTCCAGTAACCACAGCCAGCTACCTGCACACCAAGGCTTGCTGATGCTGCTCTTGGCCAAACTCTTGCCTGGGCCTCCTCAACTTGCATCACCACTGCCCTCTCGTCTCTTCCTATTATGGCATGAGCTTCCTCACTGGTTTCCCTGGCTCCAAATCCACTCTCTCCCATCCAGACTTCACAGGAACGCTAAAGTGATCTTTCTGATACACACATCCAATCTTGTTCTCCCCCTGGTCAAAATCCTTCAGGACCTCCAGTGCAGCACATCCAAGCTCTCCAAACTTTAGAGAAAGGCACTTAAATCCTCCTGGTCTGGCTCTTCTTCTCCTTTCCAGCCTCCCCTATCTGTTTTCCACCCTTCCTTGACCATCTGGCCATGTTGAGTCACTGAGAGTTCTTTGTTATTCTTGTGCTGCCATGCCTTTGTGTGTCCTGGTCATTTTGCCCAGAGTCTTTATTTCTTTTCTCTGCTGCCGAATTCCTACTCATCCTTTGAGACTCAGGTCAGAGTCATCTTTCTTATGAGACCTCCCTGATTCCCTCTAGGTAGAGGTAAGTCTTTCCCCTGTGGCCCCTGGAACGCATCTCTGTTGTAGCACAAAGTAACATGCATTTTAACTATTTATTTACCAGTCTGTGTCTCCCAGCTAAGTATAAGCTCTTCTGGGGACAGGCCTCTGTCTTTTTCATTTTTGTGTCTCTAGCACCTACCAGGGTACTTGGCATAACTGGGGCACTTGCTAAATGCTTGTTGAAATATGAATACGTGATTGAATGGAACTTACATCTTAAAATAAAAGTTCATACTGATCTAAAATTTTCAAAATAAGCTAATCAATAAATGTGGCTTGAGCATGTGTGATATATAAAGCATGGTGTTGCATTTGACATGAAGTACTGATTATGGCTTCTGCCTTAAGAAACTTGTAATCTAGCTGGGGGCCCAGATGATATGTATAAAAATAAATGTTAATTAAGAAAGAAATGATAGAAAAAGGAACTTCTCAATGAAGTTACTAAATGAGTGGAGATGGGTTTTAGGATCTTGGAGTCTGAAAATGTCCCTAAGGCCTAGAGAAGGGGTTCTATGGAATATAACTTGATTAGTTAGAACTCCATGTTGCAAGTGGCAAAAGGAATTAGCTCATGATGATTTAAATAATAAAGGGAAGCTATTGACCAAAATTCCCAGGAACAAATGGCTTCAGACAGGACACCACCTAGTATGCAAGGAATATGACCTGATTTCTCTCTATTTCTCTGTTCTTCCCTTCAAGGTGCCAGCCTCTTTCCTTTTCACCCACATTTTGTCATGTTATCACCCTTCCTTTTCCTCCCCCAGCAGCACCATGTTCTCCCTTTGAAGAGTACCATTTCTAGACCTTACAGGCTCACCTTATCTTTCTCAGAAGGCTCTAGCAAATATGTATTTACATTTCACTCTCTGATTAGTTATATACCTTCACTGAACTAATCACTGTAGCCACAAAAATGGGATCATCTGATTGATTTCAGCAAATTAGTGCCCACCCCAAAAGTATGGAAAAGTCAATCATACCTATCATATGGCTGATAATATAAAAGGGTTGTTGCCCCTCTCTGATACTCAGAGAGGCTAGTGTGTCACCTGGGGTGGGCGGGAAAGCAATGTGGCTTGGGAAACATGGCTTAGGGCTACACTGAACAAGTTTGACTTGTTTCTCACTTGCTTCACCAAAGTCAGATGTTGAAAGAGATCTCAGAACATGTGGCCTCTCCCCATTATCCTTCTTTAAATTATGGCAGAAGAAAGAGCTTTGGATTAGGAACCAAAAGATCTTGACTTCTGGTATTGGCTCTGTCAGGACACTAAATATTTCTGATCCTCAGTTTTCTCAACTATAAAATGCAGATGACGCCACCTGTCTTCCCAGCATTGTCAAGAGGATCAAATGAAATGGTCAGTATGGAAGCTCTTTCAAAAGTATCAAGATATATTTAGAAAGTACTATTTGTAATCTTACCCTGAGTGCTCACTTCCATATATTCCTCATCTTGAGGGCTTAAAAAAATTTAAGCCAATGCACTCCCCCAGTTTCCTTTTGTTCACCCCACTCCAGACAGTCCATCCATTTTTCAGTGATACACTTTCACTGGTATACTCTATATCAATCATGATGCTTTTAGCTCAAGGAATGGAAAACCCCATCCCAAACAACTTTAACAATAGGACACTTTATTTTCTCATGATAAGGAGTCCACAGATAGGGTGGGCTCCAGGTGCAATATGTCAGCCAGTGCTTCCACCTCTTCTGGCTCTGACTTCACCTTAGGGTTGCTCTCATCCTCACCCTTGCTACAAAATGGCTACAGTGGTTCCAGGAATCACAGGCAGACAACTCTTTCTTCATATGTGGATGTCTCTCTCTCTCTCTTTTAGGCTAGAACAGCTTTCTAAGAAAAACTGTCATGTCTTATTGATTTAGAACTGGCCACAAGCCCACCCCTAAACCAATCTCTGGCAAAAGGGAATGGGATTCATATGATTAGTTGAGATTACTCAGTATTCACCCTTGAGCTAGAGATAGGGCTATTTTCTACACAGACAGATGATAGAAAATTATCTGAAAATGATTAGGGCCTAATGGCTAAAAGAGTGGAGTGATTGGCTATTGGGTAGGCAGCAGAGTGCCTCTGTGTCACAGATGCCGTCAATGCCCTGCTCATTTCCCGGGGCCTATGACTTCAGTGCACATCACTAACGTCTGACCACCAGCACCTGTATTTCTTTGCTTGTAAGCTTCTTGGGCTACTTGGAGCCTGCATTGCTGCCCAAGCAATAAGCCAGAAATACTGGGGGATTGATGTTCAATCAACCCTGGAAACAGCCCTCAGTGACTGATGAACTATGTATTCCAAGTATATAAATACCCAAGTTCCATCATCTCTGGGGTAAGATAACTCTGTGGTGTTTGCTCTATACTGGCTTCCAGAATTTCCCCAGCAGAATTAAGTTCCAGTAGGCCACAGTGGTAGCTGGCTTGACAACACTCTTACAGGCTGCCTTCCTTTTCCCGTCTTACTTTCTCATTCTGCTGTGGCATCTCCTTCACCTCCTTTGACTTCCTGTCTCAGAGTTAGCTTCTTGGGAAACCCAAATGAAGATACTATGTACCATATGCCAAACTTCTTCCTGAATCAACAGCCTTTGTATATAATTTTCTCATCTGCCTGGAACATGTTTCCTCTTTCTTCTCACCTGATGCACTCACTCTCCAAGTCTTGGTGTAAATGTCACTTCCCTTCGGAATCCTTCTTTGATCGCCTCTCCACCTGACACCATGCTCTCAATCTTTGCTCTCCTATTCCATACTTCTCCTTAACAATAATTACAATGCTTGTAATTTAATTGTTTGTGTAATTTAATTAAGTATTTGCCTCCCATATTTATCCACAACTAGACTGTGAGCTGCTTGAAGGTAGGGACAATGTTTTTGACTTAACACTACACCACTGACCTCCAGTACAATGCCTGGCACAAAGTAGAGGGTCAAGGACTTACTGCCCGCTGGAAAGATGAGGGTTGTGAGAGACTAAAGATGCAAGTTTGAGGGTCATTCACATGGACAAAATGATCAATCTTTTGATGGAAAAGATCTTTGATTCACATGATTCCTACATGGATCTATGTTTGTTTCTTAGGGCAGAATATAACTTTTATACATAAGGGGATGTCCGTAATCTAAAAGAGAATCTTGGGAGTGGCTCATTTATATCTATGAGAGATGCCACTTTAATCACCTTACTTTATTTATACATTACAGAATTCTACCTCAAATCCACCATTCATTCATTGAATGCCTACTATCTATTAAGCATTGTACCTGGCACTTGCACTATCTGCTATCAACTATTTTCAAAAGTCATGAGAGAGATTATATTGATGGAGAAAATCCCAGATTCCTCCTCTGCCTCCCCTCGCCATCCTTCTACATTAGGCTTTTGGCTTTCATTAAAAGAACAAAGAACAATCTAATGAAAGTAATCACTATATCTGCTGAAAAAGGTGTCTGAGGACATTGTCTGTTTTGTCACTCAGCACTCACATGGGAAAAGTTAGTAATAAGTGACACGAGTCATGGTAAAAACAAACAGACATGCATGCTTGTCATCTTTTTGCCAGGCAGGTTCTTTCTTACTAATCCCTAAACCAGACCCTTGTCTCTGCATGGGATTGATGCAGGTTTTATGGGGCTTGAGGTTTATATAATTTGGAATCCTTTGAGAAAAAAGTGTAAGACTACAAATAAAAATGTAACACATAGCTTTGCAGTCTACCCAAGTGAGGGGCTCTGAAGTTCAAGCTTCACTGGTTTTGCAGTAAATCAGCATCGGACTTTGATTCAATGAACCTGCTCTCCTCTGCCCCTTACCCCTGCCATGGTTGTTCTGACCTCTATGCCTTGTTTATATTGATTTCTTACTTGAAAGTCCTTCCTCCTCCTTTTTTCCAATCTGTGGACCATATATATATATATATATGTTTTTTTTTTTTCCCCAAGTTTGAATCCACAATGCCTTCTTTGATTCTACCCAGCAGGAAGCTTTCCCTTCCTGAAGGCCCACACCCTATGAAATAAGTCCAGGACATTCTATCTCATTATGGCTTAAATTGCATTATCTATTTTAGGTACATATAGTGTGCCTTCTCCAATTAGAGTGTCCACTTCTTGGGCATAAGGACTATTTCTTCATTTAGGTCTCTCCTCAGCACCTACTAAAGTTCTGGGTACAACAGTAAGGGAAGGAAAAAGGAAAGGTGTCATGAAGAAGAATTATGGGGTTTGGAGTGGAGCCAATCTGGTTTGAGTTCTAGTTCTGCCACTTATTAGTGTGTGGCTTTAGGCTTAACCATTCTGAGTCTTAGTTTTCTCACTGATGAATTGATATAATCATGAAGTTTATTTCACATCATTGTGAGCATTAAGTAAAAGCATTTATTCATTCACCAAATATCTATTTAGCTCCTCTCTTGGGCTATTTCTGGTACCAGAAGCTTGGAATACATGTAACTGAGCAATACTCTCTGTATGAGGGTTCTCATAGCTGATTTGGGAGATGGAAATTTATAATGTAACAGAATAAGACTATAGCACACAATCAGAGCATAGTAAATGCTCAATATATAGTTGTGAGATAACTGACACAATGAAGGAATTCAGAAGAGAAAATGGTTAATTTTGCAAAGTAAGTAGGTCTTCCCATATTTGCCACATCATCCTTATGTAAATATAACTGTTAGCTATACTGGATATGACAGTATATGGGAACTCATAAAATGCTACATGTAAAGGAAAAATAAAACCAAAGGAGAAAGAATGCGAGGAGAGAGGAAAAAGGGGAGGAAGAGAGGCCTCAAGGAGGCAAAGAGTGGGAAAGGACCTCTGTGGACCCACCTGGCCAAGTGTGCACTCCATGCCACCCAGGAAGTCGGCCTCCTTCAGCCCATTGTGGTTGCTGCTGATGTCATGAACTTCAAACCGCAGACGCTGCACCTCTTCAAAGTAAAAGTCCACAGTGAACAGTTTTGAATACACTGGGTTTATGCAGGTGCGAATCACTTCTGTTCTGTCAACCTGCAAGGAGAGAAGAAGAGAAAACCCCACCAGGATTAGGGCTTTTTATTATTACCCTTTAGGTGAAATAATCTTATGGTGCTTCCCTTCTTCCAAACCATAAATGCCCTCCATTGAGTCACAAGAGCTAGCTGTTTGAAAGCCTACAAGGAGGCACCCTCAGAGAATGAGCGACGTTTCAAGGAGGGAAATCTTCTTTCAGAATAATCTGAAGCTTTGCATTTAAAGATTTAAAGCATGTTATATTGTTAGGTAATAAGACAACAAGATGGATCAATTATTAGTGACTACCTGGAGCCTTAGGATGAAAAGGAGTCTGAAAGCACATCTGGGCTCAGGAGGAAAGAAATCTGTAATAGATTAGTCATGTCTGATGGGCACAGAAATGGCAAAAGACCATGTAGGCACCCCATTTTAGCCAACCCTACTCTAATATGAGTTTTGCAACACCTGATTCCTAGCATAATGAAGTGGAAAGGCCATGAGAATGGGGATGAAGATGACTGCCTTTGGTCTCAACTATGGCTTTTATTGGGTTTATAATGGTTACTCAGTCATTTCAATTCCCTGGGCCTCAGTTTCCTCATCAACAAAATGAAGATTTGAGGATTGGAAGATGAAAAGCCCCTTCCTGCTCTAACATTCCATGAATTATGACTCCCCTTGCTTTCTGTGACAATAACTCTCCATTTGCCCCCCTCTCTCAGATCCATATCTCCCTACTCTCCACCCTACTCTTGATCCTGGAGGCTGACCTTTATGGATGGAATTCCCTGGACTTCCTTGCCCTCTATGTTCTGGTTTGAATCAGCCAAAGGCAGGACTTAGCAGGAGATCAGATGGTGGGAGGATAGAGAGGTACTGGCAGCAGTACCATGCCTCTGCACACATAGAGCCTGCTAGTAGACTCCCTTCCACAGAGGGATCTTTTGCGGGTCCTGGTAACACAATGCCCCCTCCCTCTCTAGACTCTTCAGACCAGGGGGTGGTAATGACTTTCTACTGTTGCTATCCCTAATCACTATCCTTTGTTGGCTCCCTTATCCCTGCCCATGCCCCCAGAAAGCGTCCCTCTATAAAGAGTTTAGCCCTTTAGATGAAACTCTCTGGGTATGCCATCTGTTTTTACCGGTACCCTTACCATTAAGGTTCTTTCCTTCTATGTCTGTCACATGTCAAAACACCATTTACAACACTATTTATATTCTGGAAAGCTAACCCAAGATCTTAATGACAGCTAACCCAAATTATAGCTAACCCAAGATCTTACAGTATATCCCAACTGGGGATATCCATTACTCATATTTTACAAATCAACTGGAGCCTACATGTACTTTTGGCTTTCAAATAGAAACATGGTCTATTGGATACTTCCCAATGTTGTTCATTAGCACAAACTGGGAAAAACATTTCCTGCAATTTCATTAGAGTACAGAGAAACATTCTCTCAAAAACTGAAGGGAAGATTGTCTTTAACCATATCATGCACATACATGTTATCCAGCAAAGAAAAAATTCTTGGGGCACAGTCCCTTGACATTCTTGCATTCAGTGTTTTGTCTCTGGCCCAACCATCCCTATGGGCCATGTGTGAGAGAGAGTTGTCCTGTGAGAAACATCACCTGCTATTCCTGAGAGGATGGACAATACAGGTTGTGAGGAGGAGAATATGATTCTGGTTAGGTCCCTGTCCAACAGACAGAACACCAAATCCCAACCTACCATTGATTAGCATTTTACAATAAGCTATTGTTCAGACCAATGGTTATTTGACTCTTCTGGCTTCTCCTGAAGGCTGACCTTCTATTTGAACTGAATTTTACATTTTTAAAATCTAAATTCAAGTTAGTTAACATATAGTGTAGTATTGGTTTCGGGAGTAGAATTTAGTGATTTATCACTTACATAAAACACAGCACTCATCCCAATATGTTCTCTTCTTAATGCCCATCACCCATTTATCCCATTCCCCCACCTGGCTCCTCTCCAGCAACCCTCAGTTTATTCTCTGTAGTTAAGAGTCTCTGATGGTTTGGGGTGCCTGGGTGGCTCAGTCAGCTGAGCATCTGACTCTTGGTTTCAGCTCAAGTCATGATCTCAGGGTCATGAGATAGAGCCCCATGAAGGGTTCCACACTCAGCAGGGAGTCTGCTTGAGATTCTCTCTCTCCCTCTCCCCTTCTTCCCTCTTCCCCATGCTCACTCTCTCACTCTCTCTCAAAATAAATAAACAAATCTTTTTTTTTTAAGTCTCTTATGGTTTGCTGGAATTTTACATTTTTTTAAAGATTTTATTTATTTATTTGAAAGAGAGAGAATGAGAGAGAGCACGAGAAGGAAGAGGGTCAGAGGGAGAAGCAGACTCCCTGCTGAGCAGGAAGCCCGATGTGGGACTCGATCCCGGGACTCCAGGATCATGACCTGAGCCGAAGGCAGTTGCTTAACCAATTGAGCCACCCAGGTGCCCTATGGAATTTTACATTTTTATATAATATTCATTCTGTGGGATAGGACTGAATGTGATACTGGCTGGTTGTATAGGTACAAGGATTTACTATATTGATATAATTTTTTTCAGTTGTTAAAAGATCATCATTTTGAATAATAGTATAAATTAGAGGCCACAAACTGGCAGTCTGCAAGTTCAAGCTGACTTGGAGGTGTTTTATGGTCCCATTTGAAAGTACTTTCCTCCTTAATTTGCCAACATAAAAGGCAACAATAAATAAAATAAAATAGTCCCATACAAGGGACTATTTCTATTGCCCCTCCCACCTTTGGAAAAAAAATAAGAATATCTGGCAATGTGGGGCCACACTCATACATGGCAACAACTGGGGACTGCCCCATTCAGATGGGGCACTCACTCTCCAAGCTCTTCTGCCTCAGTGAGTTTCCCTGACTCCTAGAGGCATTTTTGCAACATCTGGCCCAAATTCACAGAATAATGAGCCATATAAGAGATTTAATTATATTCATGGGGTGACTTTTGAGAGAGGATTTTGAAATAGCCCCCAAGAACTAACTTCTAGATGGATTTGACATCCTCAAGACACAGAAAAGGAATCTTCCCTCCTTATGTGTGTAACAATAGAGTCCTAGGCGGGTTGAGATAAGATAGGAGATGGAAATTCCATCCAATTCCAGTCTTTGTTCCTCAGCTTTAACCACCCCAGATGGCACAAGGGGCTGATGTGCACCGATCCTGCTGCTTTTCTTCTCACTTCTTGATTTTCAGATGACAATCCCACATAGGTATAAGTTCATGTTAGCATCAAGCCACTGACCTCTGACAGTCTATCCAAGGCAAGCTGTCAACATGCAACATGGAATGACTTGGTTTTTTGAGGGAAATGACTGGTTGGAAAGAAAGTAAGAAATACCCAATTGCATTACCAAGATAGACAATTTCCAAAGATAATCTCAGAGCTAGTAAGAATCCTAAGAGCATAGAGGAGCTCAGAAAAATAATGATGCTAATAGAAGAAGTGCTTGCCATACCAAATGCCTATTTAGAAGATGGTTGCATTCCCAGCCATTATGGGAGATGCATTATCTTTTCTGGAGACTGAAGCCAGGTTTAATCTGAGCAATAGAGCCTAGAATAATAGCTCATGTTCCTCACTGAGAGGCATGAAGATCAAGGTGATTGTTTCCAAAAGACCATCCACTGACTGGTGCTACCAGCTGCATCAGAATCCATCAGGCAGCTTTTTTAAAAAAAACTCAGATTCCTATTCTCAACCACCAGCGATTCTGACTAAGCAAGTATAAGGTGGGACCCAGAAGCCTCCATTTTTAAGAGTGTCCCAGTCAATTCTGATGTAGGAATATCAGCATAAGGGAATTTCAGAGATGTAGGGTCTATCCCTTGCTCTTCTGTGAGGTTTTTTGGTCAAGGTTTATTTTAACCTTGGTGGTCTTCTGTTACTCAGTCTTCAAAAAGTCTGCTTATCTCCTTTCCTTCCTAGCTGTAATAACTGATATATTCATGTTGCTTTATAATTTGCAGAACATGCTTAGGTCCAGTTTTTTTATTTGATTCTAGTAGCAATTATGTGATGTGACTTTATAGTATTTTGTATACGAGAAAAATCAAGGACAAATATCAGCACAAGGTACTAGATGATAGACTGAGCACCTGAACTCATGCCTTCTGACCTCACAGCCTGGACTATTTTCCTTAATTCAAGTTTTTTTTTTTTAAGATTTTATTTATTTATTTGAGAGAGAGAGAATGAGAGAGAGAGCACAAGAGGGGGGAGGGTCAGAGGGAGAAGCAGACTCCCTGCTAAGCAGGGAGCCCAATGTGGGACTCGATCCTGGGACTCCAGGATCATGACCTGAGCCGAAGGCAGTCGCTTAACCAACTGAGCCACCCAGGTGCCATTAATTCAAGTTTATTTGTGAGAATTCCTTGAAAGAAATGGAAAATGCAGCTATAGGTATAGTATGATGGTGATAGAGTCAATTATTGAGTACTGCTTTTGATGAGATGCCCCTTTAAAAATTTCATCTAAAACATTTTTGAGTATAGTACTAAAGTGTATAATACAACATTAATAAAAAGCCTGCTCTGTACCATACGATCCAACAATTGCACTATTGGGTATTTACCACAAAGATACAAATGTAGGGATCCGAAGGGGTACGTGCACCCCTACGTTTATAGCAGCAATGTCCACAATAGCCAAACTGTGGAAAGAGCCAAGATGTCCATCGACAGATGAATGGATAAAGAAGATGTGGTGTATATATAAAATGGAATATTATGCAGCCATCAAAAGGAATGAGATCTTGCCATTTGCAACGACGTGGATGGAACTGGAGGGTGTTATGCTGAGTGAAATTAGTCAATCAGAGAAAGACATGTATCATATGACCTCACTGATATGAGGAATTCTTAATCTCAGGAAACAAACTGAGGGTTGCTGGAGTGGGGGTGGGGTGGGAGGGATGGGGTGGCTGGGTGATAGACATTGGGGAGGGTATGTGTTATGGGGAGTGCTGTGAATTGTGCAAGACTGTTGAATCAAAGATCTGTACCTCTGAAACAAATAATGCAATATATGTTAAGAATAAAAAAAAGAAGAAGATAGCAGGAGGGGAAGAATGAAGGGGAGTAAATCGGAGGGGGAGACGAACCATGAGAGACGATGGACTCTGAAAAACAAACTGAGGGTTCTGGAGGGGGGGGGATGGGTTAGCCTGGTGATGGGTATTAAAGAGGGCACATTCTTCATGGAGCACTGGGTGTTAGGCACAAACAATGAATCATGGAACACTACATCAAAAACTAATGATGTAATGCATGGTGATTAACATAACAAAAAAATTTAAAGAAAAAAAAAGCCTGCCCTGTCATAGGCACTTACTTAAAAAATGCATTATCCAGGTATAATTGACATATAATAAGTCACATCTATTCAAATTATGCAATTCAATAAATTCTGACATATGTACATACTTGTGAAATCATGACCACAATCAAGATAGTGAACATAGCCATTGCCCCTCCAAATTTCTTCATGCCCCTCTGTAACTCCTTCCTTTTACCCCTCCCTCCCCACCCCATTCCCCAGAAACCACTGGTCCACTTTCTGTCATAATAGATCAGTTTGTATCCTCTATAAACTTATAGTATACAGTATATAGTCTTTTTGTCTTTATTCTTTCATTCAGTATAATTATTCTGAGATTTATTCATTGTTATGTGCATGAGTGGTTCATCTTTTTCATTACTCAGTAATATTTCATAGATGGCCATTTGGATTGTTTCCAGTTTGGCCATTACACATAAAACTGCCATTAACTATTCATGTGCAAGCATTTGTATGGACATATATTTCTTCTTTTGGTAAATACCTAGGATTGAAATACACGTTATGTTTAACTTTCAATATTCTAATAAGTGTGTAGTGGTATCGCATTGTGATGTTAATTTGCATTTTCCTAATAACTAATGGTATTCAACATCTTTTTATATGCTTATTTGCCATCTGTATATCTCCTTTGATGAAGTATCTGTTCAAATAATTTGACAGGCAATTCTCTTTTCATCCTTATGACAACATTATGAAGTGAGTACTATTATTATCCCCTCTTACTGGGAGGTAAAAACACCCTCTAACTTTCCTAATTTCACACAGCTTGCAAGAAAGAGGTAGGATTTGAACCTAGGTAGTCAAGCTCCTAAGTCTGTGTTTCAGATTTATGCTAGTCATGCAAATTTGAAGCTTTCCCACCTAAACCCTGTTGCTCAGAGTAACACATAAGCCAGATGACAAATGTAAAATGCGGAAGTGGGGGGGAAGTCAGTGAGTGACGTTGTGGTTGTGCCTCTGTAGATCTGATTTGTCCACTAGGAATATTAGGGATAGAATGGGGGCCCTGAACACCGCCCATAGAGACTGGATTGTGCAAGGGACAAAGTCAGTATGTCATCAAGAAATAGTTCAAAGGGCACCAGCACCTGGGCATGGAGCCTGCTTAAGATTCTTTCTCGCCCTTTGCCCCTCCCCTCTCTCTTTCTCTCTCAAATAAATAAATAAATCTTAAAAAAAAAAAGCAAAAAAACAGTTCAAGACTCTGCACAGAATGGCTGTCTGCCCCCTGGGGTTCCAAGGGCTGGAAAAGAGGTGGGAGCTGTGAAGGTTAAACAATGTGATGTTATTAGTGGGGGAAGGTAAAGGCAGGAGCCCTAACCGATGCCAGTCACTGAGTGGTCTAAGGTTTCTGGAGAAGTACAGGCCCTTATCCCAAAGATAAAAGCTACTGGAGAAGAAAGATATCATGGGTCCGAGAGAGAGCAAGAATTGCCCCCACCCCAACTAAACAAATAGAGAAACTTTTCTATCTGGTTCTCAGAACCATCCACATGAATGTACTTATTAGCCAACATAGGAATACAGAGTGGGGTCCTACAGAGAAACTCGGGAAGATACCCCCTATTTGAAGCAATCATAAAAATTTTGTGGAAGTAGCACACTTCATAAAAGCTACCTCCTTGGGGAATTCTTTTGACCCCTGCCCAGTAAATTATCTCATTCCTTCTCAAAATGGATGGCAAGTTGGGTGGTGACCAATGGTGATGACAACTTTTCTGCTCAGGCAAAGGAAGGGATACAAATAAAAAATGATGCACCTAATTGCACACCTTCTTACCTTTCCACAGGAGGCACTTTATATGTCATCTTCAGTCTTTACCTGCATTGATTTTATTTTATTATTTTTTGAGGGGGGGGCAGAGGAAGAGAGAGAATCTTAAACAGGCTCCACACCCAGTACTACCCAGCTCTGAGCCTGATACGGGGCTGGATCTCATGACCCTGAGATCATGACCTCGGTCGATATCACGAGTCAGACATTTAACTGACTGAGCCACCCAGGTGCCCCTACCTTCACTGATTTTAAAATATACTTTTATTTCACAATGTAACGTATTTAAACTTGGAAGGCATGTTATAATTGATGATATGGCATTGTTTAATTGGAAGCATTTTTTCTTAACTGGTGATATAAGAAAGTACTTCATTTTATCACTGATTTATCACTTTACAAATGATTCTATTAAATATATCATCCTCATTTTGCAGATAATAAAATCAAACTGCATCAGAAAAGCAGTGGCAGAAGCAAAGCTCAAACCCAGTCTGTCTGACTCCAAAATATATGTTCTTTCTACTATATAATTTGTTATGGATTGAATAATATCCCTTAAAATTCATATGTTGAAGTCCTAAATCCGCAGTACTTCAGAATGTGACTTTATTTGGAATAAAGTCGTTACAGAAGTAATTTGTTAAATAAGGATGAAGTCATCCTAGAGTAGGGTAAACCCTGATTTAATACGACTGGTCTTTTATAAAAGAAGAAATTTGGACACAGACACACATGCATGGAGATGCCATTTGAACATGAAGGAAGAGATTAGAGTGATGTGTTTACAATCTAAGGAACACTACAGGTTACCAGCAAATCACCAGCAGCCAGGACACAGGCAAGGAACAGATTCTCCCTAGCGCCCTTAGGGGCACAAACTCTGGCAACACTTTGATCTTGGACTTCTAGCCTCCCAAAGTGTTAGAGAATAAATTTCTGTTGTTTAATCTAGTCTGTGGTACTTTGTTACAACACTCCTTATAAACTAATACACCATTCTACCTCTCTCAAGAAACATCCATCCTGGCTTCTCTGACAGATTTATCTCCAAACAGGCACTCTTCATCCACCGTCGTAAAAACTCCAAATGCTCTAGATTAAACTGAGTAGGGAGTTCAAGATTACAAATGACTCTCTCACTACTGAGTGAACCCTCCCTTCATCTTCCTACTTTACACTTAACCTGGCTCCCAAGTTAACAGGGGCTCTTGCATCAGCTAGGTTCCATTTACGGCACCCTGGAGATGAACCTGCCTCCTTTTACCACCTGACATAGCTCCAGGCTTGTGCCATTCAGAGTGGACAGTAAAAATCACATCACCTTGCCTAGGAGTATGGCTCAGAAGTAAGTAAGATGAGCATGACTCTATAAATAAGCACCTTCAGAGAGTCTCAGGTGTCACAATGATGGCTTCTGGGTCTTCCTCTTCCTTTTTTTGCCCTCCCCAGTCCCTCTAGACTGCTGCCTCCATCCAGAGTCTGAGCAAATCCTGACTCAATCAGCATACTGGCAGGGGTCACGAATATGTCTCCCTGCGCTGAACGCCTCTTTGTCCTCCACAGCTGTTCCTTTTCCCCAGTGTGAGATCTCAGTTTGAATGGCTTAGTTTTCTGATTTCTACTCCACATCTCATTGCCTTGAGCCCCAGCCTACTTAGCTTGGAGGTTTTGTCACGGTACCAGTGCTATATAACAGAAGTTTCCCTTGTGATGTAAATGTTTTATATCTGCACTGTCCAGTATGGTAGCTACTAGCCAGATGTGGCTATTAGGCACATAAAATGTGGCTAGTGGACCTGAGAAAGTGAATTTTTAATTCAATGAGAGTGAAACCATCATGAATAGGATTAGTGCCCTTATAAAAGAGATCCCAGAAATCTCCCTTGCCCCTTCCACCGTGTGAGGACACAGTGAGAAGCTGGCAGTCTGTGAATCAGAAAGAGGGCTCTCACTAGGCAGTGAACTTGCCAGTGCCTTGATCTTAGACTTTCTAGCCTCCAGAACTATGAGAAATAAATTTATATTGTTCACAAGCTACCCAGTCTATGGTATGGCTAAACTACCCAGTAGTTTAAAAATCTTAACCAATGTACACAGTTAAGTCTGAAAACCAGTAATATTATACTACCAACTGTTATGGCTCAGCCCCAAGGTACACAGAGACCAGGAAACAAAGTACTGTGGGATCTACTCCACGTGTCACACCCCAGCCTCTGGATCAGACTTTGTGTATCGGTCCATTTCCACTTTTTTGGAAACTGCCATTTTGACTGCTGCTCATTTTGCTATAGGACATCAAAACTTAGTGAAAGAACCACATTATGGGTTGGTTTATTTGGGTGTCTTATCCAACTGAGAACTCCATTAATGGCGTGCTCCCAATCTGTGAAACAAGAGTTGGTGAATGTGGTGGTTATTCTCCTTTGCATCTCCAGATCTTTCTGCTCTGCTCTGTGTCCCAAGAAACTGGCCTACATGCATTGCTTCATTTGGGTTTTTCTGCCAGCTTGCCTCCTTCAGCCAATGGGAGGCACCAGTAGGAGATCATAAAGTGGGAGGAACAAGAGGCTTGTATGTTTTTCTTACCCTCTTGGTGCCCCAGGTTGCAATTTTGACAGCGACTATGTCACTCCCCCCCTACAGATCGCCTAGAATCCCTCCCTGCAAGACTCTAGCTCTCACCGGATTCTGGTAACACTGCTACTTCTGCCTGTCCAGTAAGCATAGTGGTGGCTTTTTACTGCTGCTGGTCCCAGAGCATCTCAGCATCCCTTGCTCATCCCTCTAATTTTGTCCATGCAGCTATAAGTGGTTCCTTTATTAACAACTCTTTTTTTGGCTGGAACTCTGATTCAGATATGCTCTCAAAAATGGTCTAAGAGACTGCAAAAACGTGGAAAAGTCTTCCGTATCCTAAGGGGAGATGAAATTGTGTCCAGTCTGGTGGCTCATGATGAGTGAATTCTATGATATTTTTAGGACTTTGAAAAGCGGTAATCCCTATGGGATTCGTGTGGTAACTTCCTCTTAGCCACAATATCCTAGTCCCCAACCATGTTCAAATAATCAGCCATAAGGAACATTTACTGAGTACTTAGTATGAACTAAGCATTGTCCTAACCACTTCACATATATTATTTCACTTAGTCACCCCAACAATCACAGATTATCACTACCACTATTTTACATATGAATAAACTTAGGGTCAAAGAGGTTAACTTGCCCAAAGTCACCAGCTATTAAGTGACGGAGCCACTTGGGATTTCCCCTGAACCTCTTTCCTGGGATCTCTCTTGAAGAGAACAAATCTATTTAGGTATCCTCTGACCATAGTGGTTTTAAGAAGTGCCCTTCCCAAACTCAATACTCCAAACGCTCTTTGAGAGAAAAACAATCTTTAACACCCTCAGCCTGGTGAGAGACCCTAGTCTTTTCAGTGTGACTGTTGAGTGTCCGATGCACCTTTCCTAGTCTTCAAACTTTCTCTCACCCCCCCCTTTTATATTTTTCTCTTCAAATTTCCCCCACTTAGCCAGAGCTCCTTTAGAATGGCTCAGGAGAAGTCTGGATGCTCTAAGCCAAGAAGACACAAGAAGATTCTATAACATAAATGGTGTTTTTCAGTCCTAAATCAATTGCCTTCTACCTCCCACTCCAGCTGTAAGCTGGCACATAAATATCAAGCAATCAGAAACTGCCTTACAAAATCCAGGCCTGCCTGCTAAAAGTAGGCAGAGGCTTCCAGGCTCGGGAGTGGGAAGGTGTTGGATTGCAGGTCACTCCAAGTTGCAGCTACTGTCAGATCCTCCTCATACAGGAGCTTGGAGGCTAATCCCACACAAGTGTAAAGCAATTTGCACTTCACTCAGATGTTGGTTATTAACAGGATGTTCCCACCATCTCATCTCTCTGTCACAGCTGTGGAGTACTCTGGAAAGGTCGTCCAAGACTGGAGAGCCTTAGTTTTCTTATTAATTGATGTCTGAAATCGTGAAAAGAAACTCATCTGCAGGGTGCTGCTTACACATCCCAAGTCCAACATGCTCACCAGCCAGCACACTGTGCAGGTAGACTCACTGAGACCTGCCTCCACCTTCCTCATAATAGGTGTCCACGTGCAGGGAAGAAGCAAGAGGAGGTTATCCCTAGCTTGGGGTCAGGCCCCTGGGTTCCATTTCCCTCCCCCTGCCAACTCCTTTAGAATTACCAATATCCATTCTGCTTGTAAGTCAATTCCCAAATGTCCAAGTTGTGAATCAGTCACATTTTCCAAGTGACTCCTCTCCAGTTGCCACTGGGTCGGGGAGAACACGTCAGCCTTCTGCCCATGGCACTCCCTCATTAATCCAGGGGTGCCTACCTCTCCTTGACACTTTGCTTTTCTCATGAAGTATATGTTGCTGATAGCAAAAATCTCAGATCTCTGACCCTTAGTTCATCGAGTATGAAAATGGCAGCTGCTTTCACCCTGCTCTCAGTTCAGTGATTGGTGGGAATGTGGTATTGCAAAGGTACCTGAGGCTATCTCTGGATTTAGTTGAGAAGATTGATCACTTAGCAGTATCTGCCCTGGGTGTAGGAGGAGGTAGGAGTGGCTAATGTGTCACATGTATGTCACTCCTCTTCTACTCTGGGGATTCAACGTTTAGCAGAGGAAGCTGAAGCCCATTAAAATGACATTCTTAGATTTCATGAAGCTACAAACTACCTGAAAAAACAGTTGAGATGTGGATTCAGCTAGATTCTCTGACTCCTAGGGCAATGCTCCATCTCACCACATCAAACTTCTTATTCCATGACTTCCTATGTAGCTGCACAACTTACAGGATCCAGGGCCTGGTGTTTAGCATCAAAGTTTAACACAAAAAAAAATTCATATACATTCAGCCTTTGTTTGTTTGTTTGTTTGTTTGTTTGTTTGTTTTTGGAGACATTTGTGTGTGTGTGTGTGTGTGTGTGTGTGTGTGTGGTGGGGGTGTTTTGTTGTTGTTGTTGTTGTTAGAAAGAGAGCCCATGTACAGGGGTGTGGGTGGGGTAGGAAAGGGGCAGAGGCAGAGGGAGAGAGAAAGTCTTAAGCAGGTTCCATGCTCAGGCAGAGCCTGATGCGGGGCTCGATCGCACGACCCTGAGATCATGACCTGAGCTGAAATCAAGAGTCAGACGCTTAACCGACTGAGTCCCCCAGGCGCCCCAGCCTTTTGTTGTGGTTTTATCAATGAGAACTAATCCCCCACAACATCTAAAACAAAATTCTAAAAAACCAACTCTCTGAAGGGGGCAACACTATGGAACTGGGCCACACCAAGAAATGGGCTGGCCCAGGTGCCTCCCTACACCGGCATCAGTCAAAGAGGTCCTTGAACCACGCTAGACATGAGTGGTCAGCTAAGAGAATGGCACACGATCGGACATCACCGAATGTCTCCTGAATGGGACTACTTCAAAGCAGCATTCCTGAAGCATGTGCTATAATACACTAGCTTTACAAGCAGCTCCTGGAAATAAAGCATTCTGCAGTCAAAGGAGTTTTGAAAGCCCTGCCTACTATACCCTTTTCTTAGAAAGCCATCGTGCAGAATTTATATTAAAGGCTCTTGAGTTCGGCAGCAAAGAAATGCATTAACTTTTCTAGTATTTTCCAAACTTTTAAAACCCTCCTTTGCTTCTCAGAAATACATATATCAATATCCAACAAGACATATTTATGGAGTTTGCATTAAAGTGTTACGAAAATAGGTACAGTAGTAGAGAGAAATGAGTTTCTTCTCAAGCTGGGGTGGATTCCAATATGTGCCACAGGCCCCTGACCCTCTTTCCACTGTCAATTTAGACCAAACAGCTTTCTTTAGCCCCTACATCACAGGCCCTGCTGGGTGACAAATTCGGGGTGTTGCCCATCCGATGGTCACTAATTATATACACCTGGATCCTCTTCACTGCAACCCAACAGTTAGCACCCACTCTTTTTGCCCCGTTTCTCTCTATATATGTAGATATAGATATAGATCAGTCTATAGATATCTCTATATCTCTCTACCTGTCTATATATATATCATGTTTTGCTTTACTACTTTCTAAAAGATTTCTTCTTAAAGCCAAGGAATTCCCAACATTTTACTATATTTGTTAATTTAAAAGTTGAAGCTGCTCATACAGGATTGAGAGAAAGCATGGTAGGATGGACACCCCAAATTTTAGAAGCACATTCTCTTTGTTTAAGCCCCATCATCTGGGCCTTGAGTCTACCCTTCCGTAGGCTGAATACTAGAATGTTCTAGATTACTAGAGACAACGACAGCTCCCCCTTCACCCCAGAAGACTCAAGCTACTCCACATACCAAAGAGCTCTCCAAATGTGTATTTTCCCCCTCCTATTCCTGTTCCTTTCCTTGTAAACATCAGAGAGAGAGGTTTTGATAAATGAAAAGGATGGGTAATCAGAAAATTAATCTCAACGGATTTTCAATTCACTGCCAACCACTCGGGTAGACTGATTCTTTATGGCAAGGATTCTAAAGCTGTCACAAGACAATGTCTTTATTAGAAGAGGTAAAAATCCTTCTCTTTCCTTTTTCTCCCTCTATTCCTTAACTTCCACTTCCCCTGTCTTTACACACACATGTATGTACAGCACACAATGCCTCTTTTTCAGAACAGATGTCTCTTTTAGAGGCATATTCCCCCGGTGCTGTAGCATCACTCACACATTTGTCAGTAATTCTGCCATACTGAAGAGCTTACATTTCGGGGTGCTTCACTAGGTACAAGCGCTATTAGTGAGTGGAGCCAAGTCTTTAAGTGATGAACTTTCCCATCACACTATCATCACCATTGGCATCATTAAAATGATCATCAACAATCAATATTTATTGCAGGCCTACATTTTACAAGCACGGGGTTGGGCAATCTCATGATTATAAAGAAGTAGCAGATCAATAATATCTGGAGTGTGCTGACAGCTTACCATGGGCTCTGTGCTAAGTTCCTGATACTCATTCTCTCCCTGAAGCTACACAGGAGCCCTCTGTTGGTTCCTTGCTCAACAGGTGAGAGGGCTCAGGAAATGTCATCCAAAATATTGCTTTCTTGTAGCAACATCAGTGATTTCAGTGCCTAACCTTCGTCCCCTGGAGGACTGTGTTTTCACTTCAAATAGCAATCCAAACCTTATTTTCTTGTGTCTTATTTATTCAACTTAAGTGAATTCTGCACAAGGCTTTTGATTAGCAATTTGTACTCATTTCCATGCATTCTTTCATTCACTCAATGAAGATTTAATGAGTGCATATGATTTTTCCAGCACTGAGCTAGGTCCTAGGGGTTCAGCCTTAAACTAGATACATTACCATTCAATCCAAAGCATGGAGTCCAACTTATAATATAGATGTCCTACTCAAGGTCCCATTTGTTCTGTGGAAAGCCTTGAGTGCACAGGAAGGACATTCTGTGTAGTGGTGGCTATTGGCAACACTGTGGTGCCCTGCAGTGGAGCCATTCCTGCTCAGAGAAAGCAAGATGGAAAACAAATTCTCCTAAGTGCCATCTTTAGATGTACAATATGTGTGACAAATACGAGTGGCTCTTCATCAGTTCTGAAAGCCTTATGCATATTTTGTCTGATCCAGCAGCTGTTTTGGGAGCTGGGCTAAATGTTTTTTGTATTTGTACAGCAAGACATCAGACTTTCAGGAATTAACAGGCTGGGGACAAAATGAAGCAGATTTTGGTTCCATACACAGAAGACCTTTCTTACAATCAGAAAAACCTAAAGAAGGAATAAGACACTGCTTAGCAGGAATGAAAAAGAAGAGATTTAAATAAGAGATGTGGGGGAGGGGGCGGTGAAGAATGGACTAATTCTTAAGGTTTCTTCTAACTCTAGGATTCTAATTCTATTGCTGAATCCAAAAATGATTTTTTTTAAGCTAGCTTTGATGGCCAGAGAATGGATAGTTTTTAATTACCTAGAGAATAAGTTTAGTGGTTATGGATTGTCCATGGTTCATTTCCAGCTCCCTGGTTTTGCTTGATCCAATGTGAGGTCTGTTTTTCTTGGTCTAGTACATATGCACAAACATAAACAAAACAGAATAAATGTATTAATCATGACTTTTTATTTTCTATATTTTTTATGCTTTGACATCTTAGAGCCTTGCTGACTGTGAAGGGACTGTCCCTGTTGGGGCTGGCTAATTCTTAGAAATAGTAAAGGAATCTGTATCATGCCCTTCATAAGCAAACCAACCAATTCATTGCTCATACACCCAGTGACCTCCTTTGTCCAGCTCTTATGCTCTGGGCCATGATTCCCCTATCCCAATCAGCCCAGGGACAGGTATCAGACAACTAGGGTGAGCCCCTATTCTCTGGAGCTCACTGAAATTATTCAACCTAGCCAATCCTAAACCTGCTTACCTTGCCTTGCCCATTCTTCTCCATGAAAAGCATAGTAAAGACTGTAGCCCATGTTCTCCTCACCCCCTCTGCCTCCTGACTGACCCCAGTACTTCCCCATGTGGCCTGGTGTGGCATGAAGCACGTCTTCTGTTTCTAGGGAAATATGAGTACACATCTCTTCCTTTATGACAGTTACTTCTGTGTCTATGTGTCTCACCATACCTGAGTAAAATAAATCCAGGTACCCTTGAAACAATGTAACTATAGGCAGGCAAATAGTTTGATAGGAAAGAAATAACTAAAATGGAAATTTAGGGATTATTCTGTGGGTTTATTTTTTTAATATTTAATTTATGTATTTGAGAGAGAGAGTGAGAGACAGAGAGAGAGAGAGAGTGCATGAGCAGGGGGGAGGGGCAGAGGGAGAAGGAGAAGCAGACTCCCTGCCCGGCAGGGATCCCGATATGGGGCTCGAACCTGGGACTCTGGCATTGTGACCTGAGCCGAAGGCAGACGCTTAACTGACTGAGCCACCCAGGTGCCCCTCTGTGGATTTAATAGCTTTTCCCTGGCCTCTATGATTAGGAAAGGAAAGAAGCTGACATTTATTGAGCATCGACTTCATGCAACTGTACTCACATTATATTACTTAAGTCTCAGAACACACTAGCATTGCAAGGTAGATATAATCAAATGCTTTCACTTTAAAGGCCATGACACTAAACCTGAGGAAGTTAAATAACGCCCAAGGTCACACGTTCAGCTCCTGGCAGTGCTGAACCTGAAGCCAGGCTTTCTGTTCCAGGTTTTATTGATTTGTTTTTTAAACCACACCCCAGTTACCACTTTCTACACCAAATATGAATGTCGGAGCAGCCTGCCTTGATTCGGTTTCAAGGTAGCAAAGACAGTCAGATTGGGAAAGGATTCTGCTCATTTCCTACCCGTAGAGCCAGTTGGATCCTTGAGACAACAGCATATGCTAAACTTGATGGATGAAAAAAGCATGTTTATAAGCAAGTAATATGGGTACAGGATGAGGCATATGAGGTACTGAAATTCAATCTGTCTAGTCTGGCTTCTGATGGCACTGGCCTGTGGCTGATGGAGCCAAGTGTTTCTGGGCCTTAGCCTCAGGCAGAACTCTTCTATTCACAGCTAAATGCCTTAGCTCAGCTCTCCAGGTTGGGATGATCCAAGGCTTAATTCTTGGACTGCTTTTATTTCATCTCTATACTGGCTCCAATCCTATGGTTTTAAATACAACTGATAAACTAATGACTTCCAAAGTAATATTCCAAGCCCAGCTGTGTACCCTGAACATCAGACAAACAAATTTATCTGCACTGAACCCACCCCCACCTTGGTGCAGTGACACAGAGGTTCTGTCCGAGGAGAGAAGCAAACCTTAAAGAGGAGTGCTCTGCCAAAGGGGGCTGATTTTACTTTGAACAAAGCCTGGAGAAGTTCTCCTAAACACCTTGATGTTGAAAAACCACAGAGATCTCGGTGATGAGCAGTGAAGAGAGGGCTAGAAGTCCCATGATCCTAGTAGCAACAAGCCACCTGACAGACCAGCCAAAAACTTAACAGAGAGAACTAGGGAAAGGGAAAGTCAGGAAGAGTCCTTGGTGGGAAGGGGGTGGGTGGGTTAGGAAGGCTGGGGCATGCTCTAAGCTGCACCCATTCAGGAACAATCAGAGAAGAACATGGGGCAGACACCAAAGCATCTCCTAAGCCATGCAGAGATCCATCAGCAAAACATGGAGGCTTTATGAGCTCAAGGGGATTTAGTACAAATTCAGACCAACAGCAGCTAAGTATTAAGCTACTCTGACTCAGAGATGGCTCCTAGGAAGCCAGGCCTTTAAAGTAAAATTATACTCATCCCTGATGGTCTGGGAGACTGTGCACATACTCATGGTTCACACTTTCAGGGCAGACTGGAGAAAGAACCTCAGAACTACTGCTAAATCGGAGGCAAAATGGAAACTCCTTGAACTCTAAAGTCTCCAAGTCCACCCCCTTTTCCCCCTGGTCCCATGCCCCGCATGCCACAGTAAAGCGTAAAAATCTAACTGGACAAGGGGGTTTAAGCACAGATCAACAGCCCACTCTGTCTCTCCAGTTTACATTTCACAGGTATCTCAAACTTGACATGTCAAAACAGAGCTCCTGATAACCACTCCTGATTTTTCTAAGGAAAATTAGGAAGAAAAAATTACAAATTAATGAAGAGACATGAATAGCAACTTTATCATATGAGCAAAAGTAAGGAAAATGAACAAAAGAAAATAACAACATAAAATAATAAACATAAAATATGACGGAAGAAACAAAATGAATAGAACAGTCAGTGCATAAATGTAAATAGACTGAATTCTCATTAAAATACACATACTGTCTTACTGGCTTAAAAAAACTGGTTAATGTAGTTTATAAGAAGCATAGTTAGAGAAAATAATAAATATTAAACATAAAGGGATAAATTCAGTAAAATACAAATTTAACGAAGGCAGGATTAGTGGTAGTTATAACAAACAAGATGGAATTTAAGGTTAAAGTACTTACCAGAGTAAATAGAGGTGCCATGTATTTATAAGTTGCACAACTTGTGAAAAGATATGTAAACCTGAATTCATGCATACATAAAGATCATCTGTACATATGTGAAACAAAACTTAGGCAAGAGAATGCTATAAACATACAATTACTATGGGAGATTTCAACACACCTATCTCAGAATGGACAGATTTAATAAATAAACAATACAATATATAAATAAGCAATAAACAATAAATAAGGCCGCAGAGGAATTGGCTAGTACAAAAAAATAAGTGGGTACATACACACAAAATATACACACACATAACACATATGAATTAAAACACATATACATACATGTATATATACATACACACGTATATTCACATATATACACATACATACATATCTTATCCTCATTAAGTAGGAGACTGTTTTTCTTTATGTCTATGGAATATTTATGTAAATTGGCTTTATAATTAGCCACCAAGTGAAACTTAATAAAGTTTAAACAGTAGAGATTTTATATGACAAAGAATCCAATAAAAGTAGAAATAAAGAATTAAAAAGAAAAATCTTATTTACTTTGAAATTTAAAAACAAAATTCATAGATAATCTTTGTGTTAAAGGAGGAGTAAAAAGAAATTTCAAACAATCTAGAAAGCAACTAACCAAACACTTATCAAAAACTCTGGGACTTTTTGGAAAAAGTGTAGCCTTATATGGTTTTGTTAGTAAAGAATAAAACTAAAAATATGGAAACTCGGTATTCATCTTAAGAAACTAGAAGAACAATTAAGAAATCACAAGAAACTAGGAGGAGGGATAAAGATAAAAGCTTATTTTGCGGTGCCTGGACAGTGCAGTCAGTAAAGCATGTGGGACTCTTGGTTTTGGCTCAGGTCATGAGATCAGGGTCGTGAGATCGAGCCCTGCAAAAGACATCGTGCTCAGTGTGGAGTCTGCTTGAGATTCTTTCCCTTTCCCTCTCCCTCTGCCCTCCCTCCACTCAAGCTCTCTCTCTCAAATAAATAAATAAATAAATAAATAAATAAATAAATAAATAAATAAATAAATAAAAATCTTTAAAAAAAGCTTATCTCAACAAAATGGAAGACAAGGAATACAAATATTAGAAAGGATAAATAAATTTGAGAGGTGGTTCTTTGAAAAAGTGTGTAAAATAAAACAGACTAACACCCAGCAGTCAGAATATAGATAAAAGAAAAAGAACAATCACAGAAGTAGGAAAGATTAAAAGAATATTACATGCAAGTTATTTCCCAAAGGGAAATGATTGCTTTGGCAAAATATAAATACTCAAACCTATTTAAGAAGTGGAAAAGTTGAACCGACCAACAAATGTAGACAAGCTGGAAGCTGGTGAAGGTGATTCTAGAACCATCATTGAAAAGGGCACTAGGACCAGATGGGTTCACAGCTGAGACTGATCTAACCTTTATAGAACAGATAATTATCATGTTACTTCAACTGTTCCATGCCATAGAAAAAGCTAGACAGCTCCCCAATTAATTTTATGGAACAAGCATAAATTTCATACCAAAATCTGATAAAGAATAGTAGAAAAATAGAAAAGCATACCTAACGTCATTTAGGAATATAGATAAGAAAATTCTAAATAAAACATTGGCAAAAGAACCCAGCAGTGTATACAAAAATACAGTAAGACCAAATAGAGTTTATTCCAGTGATGCAAATGGAATTAAATATCAGGACACTTAACAATATAATTAATTATATCAATACATTAAAGGAAAGAAATCATGTGATCATATCTATAGATGCAGGAAAACAATACTAAATAAAATAGGAATGGCTGAAACCTGCTTAAATAATTAGAAGCAAACCAAATCTAAATAGAATAAAATAATAAAATCATTTCAATTAAAACCAGTAATTAGACCAGAATTGCCATTATTATTATTTAATATTATTTAATATTTAATATTGTTTGAAAACAAGAAAATTAACTGGTAGATACATTGAAAGTTATAGTTAAAGTTATAGTTAAAATGACCTCTTTTTGCTAATTACATGATTGTATATCTACAAAGAATCAAGACACTCTAATAAAATCTATCAATATTAATATGGGAATTCAGTAATGTGCCTAAAGATAAAATATAAGAATTTAATACAGAAATTTGAAAACCTATTGACTTTTCTCTACTTAACAGTAAGTACCCAGAAATGGAAATAAAGGAAATAGTCCACTTGTAACAGTAAGATTTTTTTTAAAAAGATTAAAAAAAAGATTTTTTTTAAAAGAAAGGTGGGGAGGTGCAGAGTGAGAGCGAGAGAGAGAATCTCAAGCAGGCTCCCAGCTGAACGTGGAGCCTGACCCAGAGCTCGATCCCACAACCCTGAGATCATGACCTGAGCCAAAATCAGAGTCTGATGCTGAACTGACTAAGCCACCCAGATGCCCCAACAGTGATAAAAGATTTTTTTAAAAAACCTTGCAACTAAATTTATTTTTACTTATTTTATTTTTTAAACAAAATTTATTTATTTTAGAGAGAGAGAGAGAGAAAAGAGTGGTGGGAGAGGCGGGGGGGAGAGAGAGAGAGAATGAGAGAGAAACAGACTCCCTGATGATCATGGAGGCCAACACCTGGCTTGATCCCATGACCCTGAGATCATGACCTGAGCTGAAACCAAGAGTTGGTTTCAGCCAACTGAGCCACCCAGTTGCCCTGGAATTAAATTTATTTTTAAATTAAACTTTTTTAAAATTTGGAACTAATTGTAGTTTCATTTGGAATTGTAAGAAATAATACAAGGAGATCCTTTCTACCCTTTACTCAGTTCCCCCCAATGGTAACATCTTACAAAACTATAGTATAATATAACCAGGATATTGACATTGATACAGTCAATATACAGAACATTTTTTAAAGATTTATTTATTTATTTGAGAGAGAGAGAGAGAGAGTGGGAGGAGGGGCAGAGGGAGAGAGAGAGATTATCAAGAAAACTTCCCACTGAGTGTGGACCCCATGTGGGGCTCAGTCTCACGACCCTGAGATCATGACCTGAGCCAAAATCAAGAGTCAGATGCTTTAATTGACTGAGCCACCAAGGAGCCCAGATTTAAAAAAATTTCTTTCTGAAAGATTTTATTTACTTGAGAGAGAGAGAGAGCGCGCGCACGCATGCGGGGGCGGGGGAGGGGCAGAAGGAGAGGGAGAATTAGACTCCCTCCTGAGCAGGGAGCTCGACTCAGGGCTTAATCCCAGGACCCCAGGATCATGACCTGAGCTGAAGGCAGATGCTTAATTGACAGCCACCCAGGCACCGCTAAAAAAATTCTTTAAGAAGGCCCAGCATGGAGCCCAATGCAGGGCTTGAACTCACAACTCTGAGATCAAGACCTGAGCTGAGATCAAGAATTGGACACTTAACTGACTGAGCCACCCAGGTGCCCTGACAACATTTTCCATCATCACAGGGATCCCTCATATTGCCCTTTTATAGCCATACCTGCTTCCCTCACTGCTCCCCCCACACCTTTCTTAACTGTTGGCAACTGCTAATCTGTTTTCTATTTTAAATGAATTCGTACAGTATGTAAGCTTTTGGGATTGACTTTTTTCCTTTAGCACAATCCTCCAGGTTGTTGTGTGTATCAGCAGTTTGTTCCCCTAGAACGTTAAGTAGAATGATATGGATGCACGCAGTTTGTTTGTTCTACTCATGAAGGAACACCTAGGTTGTTTCTAGTTCTCAGCAATTACAGATAAAGCTGTTATAAACATTGGTGAACAGGCTTTTTTGTGAACATAAATCTTAATTTCTCTGAGCAAATGCCTAGGAGTGCGATTGTTGGGTCGGATTGCTAATTGCATATTGATTTCTTTTTTTTAATTTTATTATGTTATATTATGTTGATCACCATACATTACATCGTTAGTTTTTTTTAATAATTTTTATTGTTATGTTAATCACCATACATTACATCATTAGTTTTTGATGTAGTGTTCCATGATTCATTGTTTGCCTATAACACCCAGTGCTCCATTCAACACGTGCCCTCTTTAATACCCATCACCAGGCTAACCCATCTCCCGGCCCCCCTCTCCTCTAGAACCCTCAGTTTGTTTCTCAGAGTCCATAGTCTCTCACGGTTCATCTCCCCCTCCGATTTCCTGCCCTTCATTTTTCCTTTCCTGCTATCTTCTTCTTCTTCTTCTTTTTTTTTTTTAACATATAATGTATTATTTGTTTCAGAGGTACAGATCTGTGATTCAACAGTCTTGCACAATTCACAGCACTCACCATAGCACATACCCTCCCCAATGTCTATCACCCAGACACCCCATCCCTCCCATCCCCCACCACTCCAGCAACCCTCAGTTTGTTTCCTGAGATTAAGAATTCCTCATATCAGTGAGATCATATGATACATGTCTTTCTCTGATTGACTTATTTCACTCACCATAACACCCTGCATGTTGATTTCTAAAGAAATTAGAAATTGTTTTCCAGAGTGTGGCATCTCACATTCCCCTTGGCAGTGTATGAGTGATCCAGTTTTTCTAAATCCCCCACAGTATTTGCTGTTTTTATTTTTTTATCTTACATTCCGATAGGTATGTAGTGATATCTCACTATGGTCTTAATTTGCATTTTCCTAGTAGCTAATGATGCCAAACATCTTTTCATATGCTTATTTGCCATCTATATATCATCTTCAGTGAAATGTCTCTTTAAGTCTTTTAACCGTTTTCTAATTGGATTGTTTTTTACTGTAGGGTTTTGAGATTTTTAAATATATTCAAGATATTAGTCCTTTGTTAGATATGTGGTTTGCAAATATTTTCTGACAGTCCACAACTTGTCCTCTCATTCTCTTAAAAGAGTCTTTTGTACACCAAAGTTTTTAATTTTGATAAAGTCCAATGGATGAGTTTTTCCTTTTATGGATCATACTCTTGGTGTCAAGTCTAGGAATTCTTCACCTAGCCCTAAATCCTCAAAATTTCCCAATTTTTTTTCTAAAAGTTTTATTTTTTTAAGTTTTACACTTAAGTCTGTGATTCATTTTGAGTTAATTTTTTAATACAGTGTGAGATTTAGGTCAAAGTTCATTTTTTTGGTCTATGTATATCTAATTGTCCCAGCACCATTTGTTGAGTTACTTTTGTACTTTTGTCAAAAATCAAGTGAACATATTTCTGTAAGTACATTTCTAGGTTCTCTGTTCTGTTCCATGGGTCTATGTGTCTACCCTACTGCCAATGCCACACAGTCTTAATTTCTGTAGCTATAGAATAATTTTGAAATCGAGTAGACTTATTCCTCCCAATTTAGTCTTCTTTTTTTCAAAATTGTTTTTTTTTATTCTAGTTCTTTTGCCATTAGAATAATCTTGTTTACATCTACAAAAAAATCTTGCTGGTATTTTGACAGAAATTGTGTTAAGGCTACTTATCAGTTTGGGGGGAATTAATAACTTTATTATGCTTAATCTTCTAATACATGAACATGGCATGTGTCTTCATTTATTTAGATTTTTTATTTCTTTTATTCACATTGTGTAGTTTTTAGCATACAAGGCCTGTAGTATTTTGTTAGATTTACACCTAAGTATTTCAGGGTCTTTTTTTTTTTTTTTTGAACAATTGTAAGTGGTATTGTATTTTAAATTTTAGTTTCCCAGCAAAATTGTTTGTAACAGACAATTTACAGAATGATAATCCAAATGGCCAACATATTTTAGAATGCTCAAATTCACTACTATTCAAGAAGATATAAATTGGAGTAACAAGATATCATTTAATTCCCATCAGCTGGCTAAAATACAAGAGTGAAACACCTATTCTACTTGAGAATATCACCTACAAAATATAGATATAATATCTTTCAGTAAGTCCAAAACAACTAACTTTTCTTCCCAGGTTGGAATAGATTCTGATTCTTTGTATAAGAGTGAGTTGAATTAATTGATTTACATGTAAGGACCATGTTGTGTTAAAAATACATTTTAACACAGGAATAGTTTCTGGCAGCAAAATGGTAGAGTTGAATTTGTATAAGTTTGGTGCCTCTGTGACCTGAAACTATGGATCGTGGCTCTAAACTGAACACCAAGGCACTTCAAGGCAGTGCAATAAACTCACAGGTAACATGGATATTTTCAAGAGAAATACAGGGATATTTGATATCTGTTGGCTATCTTGCAACCTACTAACTTGAAGTAGTTTTCATTTCAACATTAGATCTCATTACTACATTTCTTTCAATGTCATGATACCCTTATGAAACTAGATTTTTAGCAGTTGTTAAAATGTGGAACAGGAAATGAGAGTGATGTGATCCAAATAGGATTTCGAGGCTTGAGAAGTTGTGCAGTGCCCAACAGGCATACACATTCCATTATCAATGGAATATATAATTATACTGGAATATAATGATTAAAGAGTAAAATTTTAAAAGATTTGTTTTTTCAATTTGTTTTATTAGTTTTTCAAAGGACTTGTTCAGTTGTTTGGACCTAACCACTTAATAAACGGAATGGAAAGTTATTTCTTTCAGCCTAGGTCCACTGTAAATTACTGAGCCACTAAAGTCACTGTGAGTGCATCATTTGCTACAGGACCCATACACTATCTAAGGTCAAACCTCTGCAGAGAGGAGGCAGTGGTTGCAACTACTATGAAAATGGCTACATGGGCCTGTGACAGATGACCATCACAATCAACTCTTTCCTCCTTTTGTAAATTTGTAAAATAATAATAATAATAATCCCAAAAGTGCTACCACTGATTTTACTCCTATTTACCCCGAGGAGTTAATTGATATTCCATCCACTGCCTCCATTACAACCTGCAGGGATGAAAGAATACAAAACAATTACAAATCGATTAGTGTTATACTGGGTTTTCAGGAGCCATAAATCTGAGAGGGGCCTTGCTAGGAGACACAATAAATTTGACAAGTTTCTTAATATTCAGAAGCCAGGCATCAGATCTATTCAGAATTTGCACATTTTAGTGTTGATTACTTCCTTTGTGTGTTTTATAATGGGATTTGTTAAATACAAAGGCCACATGTCTACTTTATTATATCATTATTAAATAAATCATATTAGGATCATTTGTCCCATCACATTAGGCATTCTTATTCTGGAGACTGTCAGGGTTGCTAGCATAGTAAAACATTTTCCAGAGAGACTCTGCAATCCAATTTCAAAATGCAAAACTTCCCTGGCATGTCCAAGAGAAATTCTTGATGGTATGCTTGCATAAAATCTCCATTCCCTCTCAAGAAAATGCCAATAAACTCATCTAAGTCTGCTTGATGCAATAATTATCATACCACCAAAAGCAATGCGAGTGTTACACAGGGATTTTGTGGGTGCCTATTACAGACAGTGGGTAAAAAAAAATGCCAAAAAGCTTTGGTGTTTAAAACACTTTGGCATCTCTTTTGTCAAACACAAGAGGCGTTAATATTGTCTTGGTAATTAGGCCTCCAAGTATTCATTAGTGCTAAGCAAAAATGACCTCATAAAACTAACAGTTATATATTTCACTTGCTTAGTCCTCCCTTATCAGATTCTGAGAAAAGGGTAGGTTTTTCTTAACATTTGTTCTTAGCTCAGGCTTCCATTTCCACCTCATCAATTCTTAAGCTTCAACGTCCACCATACTCCCAGAGGAGCCTACCTGGATATAGTTTTCACTATCCACAGCCAGAATCTAGGCATACCATTATAGGGCAGAGCTTCTCCTACTTTGTTGCTACCCCTGTTGTTCCAAAGTACCTTCACCCAGAAAGGTAAATTCCATGATTACCCACCTATGCTCTCACTTGGAATGGGAAAGATAAATGGAGGAAGGCAGCTGGTCAGCTTCAGTTTGGGCCAGAGGATGGCAGGAGAGGGTCACTGCAGTGGAGATGGCAGACCCTTAAAAAGTCCCATTTGGGACAAGGCCATCAGTGACAATTCTTGGGGATTTAGAAATTCAATAGCAAGAGGCTAAATTGGAGGCCCAGGATTGGGAGCTGAAGCATGCTTAACTCAAAGAGAGAATGAAGAAGATTGGAGTCTAGCCAGTCCTACTTAGACAATGGGAATGGCAGAAAATGGAAGGAGCCAAGCAAGAAGGAAGGAACAAGTCAGAAATCATAGCACAGGCCATTGGGCCGCAAGGAACAGGTCAGATGGATGCTAAAAAGCCACTGAGCTTGGCAGGCAACAAATTGGTTTTGGAGCCATAGGTTATAGCTTCCATTTATAGATAGGGTAGGTTTACTATCCCATGTTCCTCTGCCACAGTAGACTCTCATCAGAATCTTCACCAACAGGCCGGCTGACTTAAAAGAGTTGTCACTGAAAGTCAAGAAATTTGAGTTCTTGAAACCTTTTTCCATTCTCTTATTTACTGTGGTCAAGCCATAGTTACTGATTTCTTCTTCCCTAAAGTTCAACTTCGAGTTTACAAAATGGGGGCCCTAATATTTAATGGTAATACCAACTGTCCTTCTCCCTGCCATTCAAATGAGCAAATGGACATGGAGCTATTGGCCCAAGCAAGAAAGATGTTGGATCAGATCCCAAATAAAAGTGAGGAATGGGAGAAAAATATGGAACTACAATCAAGTACCAACACTGTTTTATTTATCAGATTATGTCAACTGCCTTATCATTGCTAGGATAATAGATAGAAAGTTGCATGAGGGCTTAAGGAAATTTATAGATTCTTTAAAGCATATCTGCAGGGAAAGTCTTTAAGGAAGTGATTAACATTAATGAGAAATGGGAAACTTCAGCACCATTCCTCCTATAGATGTTAATAGATCTGTAAGACACCTCACTAGCTATTCCAAAGAGTGTACTCTAATGTACCTTAAGTGCTGTGGAGGACAGAAGGCTGTCAGTATTATGGCTTTATTGGGTGTCCATTTTACAGAATCAACCTTAGAAAGCTTTGCCACTTCTGAAATAATACTTCCTCCATTACAAAGAGAATGAATGGCCTGGTCGTTGTGACCTGCTATGAAACCCACTTATATAAGCATCTTACTAGCAACCTTGAGGCACCTTGGTCAGAGTGAAAATAGTACGGAATGAAATAATTCCATCAATACTGGAACTGCCACCATAGCTGTTAATTCCAGAACAATCTTATTGAAATGAAATGCATGACAGTGAAGCCTGTCTAAGTTATGACTATAGGATTTTATCTGATTTAGGGGAGGAAATTATGAGACTGACATTTTTTGAGACCTTATCATATGTCTGTATATAACTTAATTCTCACAATTCTCTCCCTATGAAGTGGGCATCCTTCTCCCTATTTTGCTGATGAGGGAAAAGAGGCTCAGGGAAGGCTTATAACTGGCCTGAGGATGCTTAACTATTAAGTTGCAGATTTGGTATTTGAATCTGATGCTTTTCTTAAAGTGAACTGTAAAAACAAAACTTTTGACAGTTCCCCATTCACTAATCAAACCCAGGTTCCCATGTGACATGTGTCTAAAGCTTCACTTTAGGTGACCTAAATCTTAGCCCCACATGTAGCAGAATGCCAGGACCTTTCCCCATTTTCGCCCCCCAGATCACCTCAGTCACCTTCAAGGTGAAGTGTGCATGCCCATTTGTATATTTCATGGGATGGGATAAATCATTTTGCTCTTGAGGATGATTTGCCAAGCCAAGATTTGGAAGTTCTCATTTACATTCCATGAGCAACCAGACATTTCATTCTGAGGAAAGTTTAAATATGTGACAATTTTTATTTTCAAAAGGGCAATTTGGAAGTGAAGATAATAGCCCTTTCTCCTAAAATGAGATTGCCAGTTCTGTCCATTCTCATGAGGTAGTGATTTCAGGTGGTGATTGGACCAAAGGGATGGTGAATCAGATGGGGGATATGAGCTTGGTCAAATCAAGAGAAGCAGATTCAGGGAGATGACTTATTGTTCCTAGCAGTTAGTTCAAGAACTCCCTGAAGGAAGAGACACATCTTCCTCAATGAGAAGATGCCTGGGTAAATCCATCTGGGGGTAGAATCTGAATGAATGAGGATAGAACTCTCAAGCCTGAGGCTTGGGGTAAGGTTTGCTTTTTTTCTCCAAAGAGGGAGGAAACAGTCAGGGAGAGGAAGACAGGGAAAAGAGTGTAGAGCAGATGAAATGAGCAAAGGTCTCTTAACATATGGAGTGATTCCACTTCAACAACCACCCTCATTTCTAATCAGGTTACCAATGTCATAAAACACGTGAGAAAAATGGAATTTTAAATAAAATTTCATGAACAGCCTGGGCATATTGTCTGGAATAATGGAATGGTATTATAGGAAAAAGATTGGGGGTCACAGAGGCAGAGTTCCACAAGAAAGGAAATTTCTGAGCACTTTCATCAATTGGTGCTGGGCAGGGGGTGGCTCTAGAACCCACAGGCCATGGAACAGTTTGGGTCAAGCTCAACCAGATACCTGAGGCAGCTGACACCTGCACTTAGGAACTTTGAAATTCTGTGCTCTTGCTGTTTCTCCTTCCATTTGCCTCTCTTAGGACCCCAGGACTTGTGCCACCCCACAATGATATCTTGGGTTAACTCTCAACAACTCTCTAAAGAGGAGGAAGCAAAGACAGATGTAGAAATGGAAGCAGGTAGGATATCTGGATGTTTCTTAAAAAAAATCCATGATTCTCCAGCTGAGAGGAGATGAAAATCTGCATTAGCATTGCTTTAATGCTCAAATGAACAAATTAAGAGGCCTTTTGAGTGGAAATAAATGATTGGATTACTATTTATAGTCAATCAATTAAGGAGCAAATGATAGCACTCAAATGAGGTTTCCCTGCTTGGTGAAATATAAATAGTGACCCCTCATGATGCTCATTTTTATTAAGGATCTTTCTAGCAACTTTGATGTTCACTTCAAAAGGAAACTCATTTTTAAAATAAATGACTCCTGCCCATTCCATCAAACCTTCACTCTCCCTTTGTGGTTAAACTCAATTATCCTGGAGAGTGAAGCCTTAGTTGGTTTGAAGTTGTCCAGTTCATCCATATGTCAGAATGTTAAGGGGTGCCCAGGAAGACAGTGTCTAAATCTATTTTATGATCTTTCTGAAATCCATTTAAGTGAAACCAGTGGCCACTCAAATTAATAGTTACTAAGTATTTGCCAGGTTCTCTATTAAATATTTTATATACCCGATCTCATTCAATTCTCATAAGAACCTTAGAATGAAGGTAGTATTATTCTCATTTTGCAGATGAGGAAACTGAAGGTCTTACCCCAGTTCTTCCTTCCTTCCTTCCTTCCTTCCTTCCTTCCTTCCTTCCTTCCTTCCTTCCTTCCTTCCTTCCTTCCTTCTTTTCTGTAACTATTTATAGAGTGCCTACAATGTGTCACCCATTATTCTAGTTGCTGAAGATACAGCAGTGAACAAAACTGAAAAATAAAGCAAGATTAAGGATAGGAAACATTAGGGGGGGTTGGAATTTTAAATAGGATTGATTGGGAAGCCCTCATTGAGTCAAGAAACAGGTTAATGAGGGCTCAAGTTCTTTGCCACTCCTCCTATTAAAAAAGGGGGTCAGTTTATACCTTCCCCTAGAATCTGGGCTATTTGGTGTATTCTTTAACCAACAGTGTTTGACAGAGGCTATGCTTCAAAAGGACTGTTAGCTTCCACTTTGGTCTCCTGGAGCTGAGAACTGCATGAAAGGATTTTTACTACTTTGAGAGTGCTGTGCTGTGCGGGAGCCACAGCCGTGCACTGGGAGAAGCATGCGAAGAGAGGGAAAGAGTCCCAACCATCCCCTCCCTGTTTCCATCTCCAACTCAAGTCATCCAGCGGGGGCCCCAGACACTGGGGCGCACAAACAAGCTTTCCTCTCTGTGTCCTGGCTGAGGTCCTGACCCACAGAATCATAAGATATGACAATAGTCAACTGTTGTTATTTAAGCCATTAATTTTGGAGGCAGTTTATTACATAGTGATAGATAGCAAACAGAAGGTGACTTTTGAGTAAAGATACAAAGAGGGTTAGGGAGTGAGCTATTTTAGGAAGAGCATTCTAGGTAGAGGGAATGCCACTTTCAAAGGCCCTAAATGGGCCTGGAAGGCTCAACAAACAGCTAGGAAGCCAGTGTGGCTGGAGCAGGTTGAGTGAAGGGGAGAGTAGAATAGAGGAGGCTGGAGAGATAAAGTGGGAGTCAGATCATGAGCGACTTTGTGGGCCACTGGAATGATAATGCTTAACTATTATTCTTTAAGGATCTGTAAGCCAACAGTACATATATACTGTTGAACAAAACCAATCAGACACTGCCCTCATTAAATCTAAAGAACCCAGCGGTTAAGTGACATAGTCAGATATGGGTCAGGGCTGCCTGTCTCAACCAAAGGTGATGCCCTTAATCACTGCACCATGCCTGCTGAAATCACAGATTGATAAATTTCTCCATGACATCTCATTTCTCAACAAAGGTTCAGTATCTTGTGTTTTTGTTTGTTCGTTTTTTGCTTTTTTTTTTTTTTTGTTTAGGACAAATAAGGAACTACTTGCTTTTGTTACTCGAGTTGAGAATTAATAGTGAATGATATACAGGAAAAATGAAAAAAAAACAGAGGAAAAATATTTATCAGCTAGAGTTCAACTATTTTTTTTTTTTTTACCACCTATGAGGCTTCGTGTTAAACCAATGCTATGACTGCTCAAGGTGAAGATCTGCTCTGAGTGAGATGAACTGAAAAGAGATGCCCTAGGGCTGAGCACCAATTCTATCTTGAAATCTCTGTGTGAGCTTGAAACAGTCATTAGCCTCTCTGTGTCTCCAATATCTCACCAGTACAATGAAGGGTACTTTCTAAATGTATTTTATGAAACATTAATTGATAAGATACTCTATTAAAAAAAAGTGTGCCTGTTTGTATGTGTATTATATGTGTGTGAGGGAGGGAGTGGGGGACTTGTGCCAAATAAGCTGGAAAGTTCTGCATATTATATCCCCTTCTTGAAGAACCACAATATTAATTAACTAATTTGTTAATTAGTATTAGCCCTGCTAAGTCCTGTAATGTACTTGGTGACTGCTGATAACTTAAACACCAATGGTCTTTGTTGACCTCAATGATGCATTTTATGTCTGCCAAGCCAGGATATATACTATCTCATGGTTGTGAGCTGAGGTTAAGTCATTTATCATATATTAGCATATCCAGTCTATAGTTGATGCTTACTGTCTGGTCAGTTTCAGTGTCTTGTCTCATCCCTTCTCTTTTTCTAGGTCTTTGTTTCTTGAATAATAAATCAGAGTAAATAATACACGTTTTGAACACTGTAAATGACAGATGAGTTTACTGTCCCATGCTTCCAGCTTATAAAGACTCAACCTTCCCATCTGTGTGGTTTTGGGGGAGGAAGAGTATCAGGGATAGAGATTAGCCCATTACCTCATTTGGGCCAAGAGTTGCAACCTCTGTCTTCAAACTTTCTTTCCAGAGCAACTAAAGAGAGATAGTATGATGACATGCATGTTCTAACTCTTTTTTCTCAGGAATTAACACATTAGTAGTCAGGCACATGACCTGACGCAGGTAACCAGAAAAGCAAAAAGTTGACATCTGAACAATATTAAACAAGAACTAGATAACCACTCCTTGAAATAAAAGCTTTGATAAGTATAATTTCATTGCTTTCAGTGGGAAAGCTCGGGTAATAACAAAAATATCAACTTCCCCCCCCTTACGTTAGATATACCTTATTTTTCCCCTTGGCCAAGTGACAATGGGCCTAGGCTTATAGTCTTTTTGATATTACAATTAAACTTGTACCTGTCAAGGCAGGAAAAAAGGCACACACACACACACACACACACACACACACACACACACACACGTGACTAGACCTACCCCACTGAGATTCCTATGGGGAAGGAGGTAAGGCAGGAAAGAATATATACCACAAAATAGTTTCTTTTAGGAAATAAAAGTCTTTTCCACCCAGGACATGACCACAGAATCTCCTCCAGATACAGTAATATATACTTCTCCAAGAAATTCCAGGTTGTTTGTTGCATGTGTCCTTAATTATGATAAAACAGTCAGTATTGGACTCTCTTGCACAATGAAATTTTCCTCTTTAAATCAGACAAGTAATAAAGTATCATGATAAATGTGGTTTAGCAACTGCCTTAATAACTGAGATAACATGAACCACAGTTGCCACATTCACGTGGCCTTCATTTGATGCAGCTGACCTAAAGTATACTCTTTTGAAGTACCGGTCCTGATAAGCCTGTCCAATGCTCATTGTGTTCAATTGGAGTTATAATAAATTTGGTTGTTATTCCTCTAAACCTTCCATTTATTTCTGGAGATGTCTCATTGTAATTTAGCTCAAGTTAATGATAACCCAAAATGCAATATTACCAGTTATTATTTTTCACTTTAAAATACTGCCTAAGTGGCTAATGTTCTCTGGTATAAAGTCCTGGGCCTGCTAATGAGGAGATTATGATGGCAGAACAAAGAGGCCCCAGGAAAAAGTGTCTCTGGCTCTCCGATCAGATCATTTTTACCTCCCAAACTTTACCTGTCTCGGAAAGGCAAAGAATCTACAGGAAATTGGTTGCTAACATCAAGGAAGAAATAGCACTCTCCTACATTGCTTATGGCATATGCTTTTTGGAGGAAAATTTAGCAATATGTAACAAAAGCTTTAAATATGTATGTGTTCTTCAACCAAACAGTTTAAGACTTAGGAATGTATCTCAAGAAATGTTCATCACAACAGTTTTTGTTAACAGAAGTAAAAAAGAAACAACTGACATGTCTAATAATATGGGTTTAATTAATTATGGCACACCTAATATTATTTCCAGCAAATACTTACATGGTGTGCCAGACTCTTGGAGTATTACAAGTTTTAATTTATTTCATCTCCAGAACAACCCTATGAGGCAGTGGTATCATCCCTGTTTTACAGATCAGTAAACTAAATCACAGGGATATAAATAATTTGCCCCAAGTCACATGGCTGCTAAATGGCTTACTTGGCATTTGGACCCAGCAGTTGGGCGCCACAGTCTACATTCTTTTGTTGTGTTTTGTTTTGATTAAAGTATGGCTGACACACAATGCTATATTAGTTTTGCATGTACAATGTAGTGATTCAGTATCTCTATATGTTCTGCAGTGCTCACCACAGGTGTAGTTACCATTCTTCGCCATGAAGTGTTATTACAGTATCATTCACTATATATATCCCCTATGCTGCAACTTCCATCTCCATGACTTACACTATTTATGCTGCCTCGGACTAATGTTCTGTCAGCACGATGGTGTTAGAGATAAATATTATTTCACAGAAAAATTTTTCAAAATACGTGAGTGTATGAAAAAAGCAGGTTACAAAATAGGTCAAACAGTGTGACCCCATTTTTATAGAAAAAAGGGAAGAATGTATTTATAGGCAGAAAGAAATCTAAAGATCTTTCAAGATATATCCAACTATATGAACAATGGTTATTTTGGGGTGGCATCGCTGGTGCTTCCAAAATGTTGTTGTGGTTTATTTTTTAGTTCCAATCGTTGTTACAAAGATGTGACAAATGTTACAGTGTTAAGCCTCCTTAGAAATCACAGAAATGGAAATGTAAATATGAGAGATAACATTATAATTAAATTAGAGTATATATATATTTTGAATCATGAAACCTAGTATTAGCCACACTGTGGTGGAAACGGTACACTCGTGCATTGCCGATGACAGTATAAATTGTTACCACCCTCTACAGAAGGTAGCCAGCACTATAAATCAGGTCAAGAGCAATGAAAACATTCATTTTCTGTTACTCGGTGGCTCTACTTTTAGAAATGATCCTCTGTTCATGATTCAAAAGAAGAAAACTGCCTCATGCATTTAGTAAGAAATATATGTGAAATACTTAGTTTGGGCATCCACTGGTAGAACCCTGAGAAGCCGGGCCAGCTACCAGCATTCCTATTTGTACAGCTTTTCCTCAGGCTGGTAAGGGAAGAGGATGACCAGAAAATACTGAAGAACTCTGAGGTTGTTTAGCAAAGGCCTCCTGTCAGCATCCTGGGTGTCACTAAAGCCAAGATGTGCACCAAGAAAAAGTATAAAATAGCCCTAAATCCAAGAACACCAGTGGTCATGGAAGGGCAGGCCTCTGGAGCCCACGGCTCTGTGTGGGCACCAGTATTGTCTTCAGGGACTGGTTTCCGGCTTCCACCACCAGGGCCTGTGAGAAGTGGCCCCAGGCCTCGTCTTTGGCAACTCATAAGCATTGGTGCAGAAAGGGCCTCTTCCCTCTGGAAACTGAAAATATCATGCTTTTCTCTCTCGTATAAATGATACTGGGAACAAGCCCTTTTCCTCTTTCTGTGCTACACATTACTGGGAAGAAACAAAAGTGATTTAGTTAATCACGTTAGAGAATACTTACATCGGGAAGATGAGAACATGACCCAACATAATCGCTTATTTATGAAGACTAATGGCTAGCTTATTAAGGGTTGTTTTAGGTCCCTCACCTGACTGTGGCCACCAATCATAAGCTCACACAGTCGCCCCGACCCTAACCTGTTTCCTGCCTTGAAAGACCTGCCGTATCTCACCCAGCCCAGACCCTAAAACCTTTTAAATATCCTCGGAGATACCACTAAGAAGACTCTCCGGGTGGCCTTCTCTCTCACTGCAGTAAGGCGAATACAATTTGCTTTCTTGACCAGTAGGGTTTCTGGTGGTCTTTTGCAGAGGGAACAGGTGACTGACTCCTCTTAGGTTCAGGAACAGGAGAAGACATTGGAAGCGAGAGGGATTGATGAGGTGACGGAAGTTATATTGCTGAGGCAGAGGCAAACCCTAGAACCCCGCGAAGGCCAGCCGTATCACTAGGAAGGCAGGAAGAGGAGGTGAACTGTGAGGAAGAAGTGCTGAAGACTCTGAGCACAGAGAAGTTGCATCCACTCAGTGACGATTGGAACCAAATGGTGCCCGGAGGGGAAGAGGCACCCTGAGCTGATCTGGCACCAGCAGCTTCAGGGCTGCCAGGCTTGGGGGTGGCCAGGGAGGATATGTGAATTCTACTGGGCTTGTGACAGGGAAGGGAGGGGCTTGGTAGGCTAGGGTTTCAGAGAGTCCATGTGTTGGGGCTCAGTGTGGAGCTCTGGGGATGCTGTCAATCGTACTGTTGTTCAGGGGATGACCTCTGGCACCAGACAGCCTGCATTCAGAACCTGACCCTGCCACTCACTAACTGTGTGACTTCAGGGAAGCCACTCAAGAAGTGTTAGCCTTCATTTATTATCACTTTATTATCATTATCCCATTTGTGGAATTCTTCCACCTACTAGAAGGGGAAAAATTGGGGGGGAGGGGTGCTTAGTCAAAGATACTCATTATGGTATTACGTAGACTAGTAAAAATGGTAGAAATAAGCAATAGGGTGCTGGTAAGTTTGTGATGTTTGCCAATTTTCATGGTGTAAAGACTCCCCCCATGGCCAATTTTAAGCTGTGAATTTGAACCCAGAGTAGAGAAGAGATGTGCACAAAGGGTTCCCACAAGCTGGTACCAGCCAGCTCAAACACACCCCTGGGAAGAGGCTTAAATATGTGCCAAAGCACAATGGTCAGTAGAATGTCCCTTGATAATCTAATGGAATGCTATGAAAATTAGAATTATGAAGACTAGATACGACCTATAAAATGCTTATGATAATACAACACAATCAATATTCAAAATTATGTCTATAATGAGATGGTAACTTACAGGTTTCCTTGATTCTAAGATACAGTTTTCAGTTTTGCCAATTTTCTGTGCTCAGATGCATTTTACAACCTACATTTAATGTTCCTTAACTTTTTTTGTTCTGAAAAGTGGTTAATAAATCAATGATGCCCCTCATAAGCAATGCTCCTCTAGAATCAACATTAAATGCAGACAAGTTGATGACAAAATCAGGATGGGGACAGGAAGAGAATACAGCAAAGTGAGAACAGTTTGATTTGTTGTGAAGCAATGCTGTAAGTGAATTTTTTCTTTCATTTGGATGCCTGTTAATGTTATACACACAATACATCATAACAGAACTTTAGAGTCTACGTATGTGGGCAAGGAAGAGAAAAAGGCTTTCTTTCCTTCCTTCCCCTTCCCTCCTGCCTGTCTGCCTGACTTCCTTTCTTCCTCCCTTCCTCTTTCTTTTTTCTTTTTCTTTCTTTCTTTCTTTCTTTCTTTCTTTCTTTCTTTCTTTCTTTCTTTCTTTCTTTCTTTCTTTCTTTCTTTCTTTCTTTCTTATTTCGTTCTTTCTTTCTTCTTTCTTTCTCTTTCTTTCTTTCTTTCTTCTTTCTTTCTCTTTCTTTCTTTTCTTTCTTCTTTCTCTTTCTTTCTTTTTCTTTCTTTCTTTCTTTCTTTCTTTCTTTCTTTCTTTCTTTCTTTCTTTCTTTCTTTCTTTCTTTCTTCTTTCTTTCTTATTTCTTTCTCTATCTCCCCTCCCTCCCTCCCTTCCTCCCTTCATTCCTTCCTCCCTCCTCCCTCCCTCCTCCCTCCCTCCTCTGCTTTTGTCTTCAACAAAAGTAGCTTATCTATAACAACTGATTATGTGCTAGTAAAAGCACTATGTGGAAAGTGCTCAGCATGTGTGTGTGTGTTTGTGTGGTGTTCACATATATTTAGATATTTAATAAAAGACCTCCATCACTTCTCAGCTTGGTTTACACTCTATCCAGCAATGATAAACCATACTGAGACATATATTTAGAGCTAGACCTTTAAGGAAAGCTAGAGAAAACCAGTTCAGACTGGTTAAAAAATAAGCAAGACTCCATAATGAAGGGCTAGACCTGTCTGAGTCCAGTGAGTGATATTTTTTTATACTAACAGCCCAGTTGGCTCCCTTCAGCATAGCTGGGGCACTGAAAGGGGGCTTGGGGGGACAATCATGACCTCTTTCTCTTTTAGGCAAGGAGAGAACATTGTTCATAATTTCTCAGAATTGAAAGGGAAAAGAAAAAATCATAGTCACAATTTTTCCCTGCTTTCCCAGTGAATATTTTTTCAAAACAAGAGCTTCAGATCCAATCTGCCTCCCAAAAGGATAACTGTAAGCTAGAATTTCTTTTCAATTCTCCAAATCCCCTCTCCTTAAACACCCACACTCAGATTTCACAGTTTTTAGGAGAAACACATTTGGAGTGTCTGTATCTGGAAAGTCAAGTACCCTTTTCAAATAGAGCTTATACCCTACTATTTTATTTGAAAACCCAAGTCTCCAGTTTGTGGATTATTTGGGTTTTAGGATTTTCTGCTCCCTTGCTTTGTTTCTCCTCCCAGGTCTGGTGAAGGGAAAGATAGGGAAAGAAAAGTAACTTACTGTAGCTATGGCCCAGCATATCAGGAATCTCACAGCTTGGTGGAAAAGGAGGCTAAGGCTTATGGTTGTAATCAGGCTGAGGTCATTTTGCATGTATCGGACGTTTCAATCCTCTCCTGCTCCCAGCATTTCTGCAGAAAAACAGGAGCTGGTTTTGAGGAACATTTGCACCCACTCATTCTAGAACCTAATTCTGACTTCCGCTGGCTTGTCCAGGTCACTAAGGATGCCAGGAAAGAGGGATTCTGTCAGAGTCCAGGAATTCCAATTTCTCACTTTGCAAGGAGAGGTGGAAATAAAAATGGACCACTCGACAGGCTAAACTGGATACACGAGAGACTTGAAAAAACTCCTATCATAAATGTAATATCCTGAGCCCAGAATGAGTCCATCCATGGGGACAGAAATTGAATCAGAAATCCTCCTTTGTGTAAATGCCCTTCATGTTGATCTTTTCTTTCCAGCCAGTGCTGTTTTGGTATAAAATAGAATCTCTCAATTTTAAGAAATTGTAGCACTTAAAGGACCTTGAACTGGCTAAGACTCAGCCAACGCTGTCGGCAAAAATGGCTTTAATCAAAATGGTCCAGAGGGATGTTTGCTGAACAGCTTCATCATAAGCAGGATGGGGAATGGCTCCCTCTGATCAGCTGTTGAAAGGCCTGGGAAAAACAGAATTGATTTCCTTCTGCTGTCAAGGATGATTTTGCCTTGTTTTTTATCTGCTGCACCATGAATTCAATGACATACTTTCCTGCAGTGCAACCAGATTGTGCATGAATACTGAATGAGTCCCGTGGAAAGAAACTCAAGTCCCAAACTAGTCCAGTTAGAAAGAAAGTCTACCTCCATCCTTCCCAAAGCAATTTGCTTATACAAGGGAAATCCTAAGTTCTCTGTATCTTATATATACTAGAAAAAGACATTCTGAATATTTCATAGCCCTAATGACTGGGCAGAATAAATTGTTATTATGTTATATTTTTTAGGTGTACACTGGCATGAGTGTGTTGCTTTTGATCAAGCATCTATAAACCTTGAGCTTGTCCAGGCTTGTGTTCATACATTAGTGCTGTGAGAAGTACCCACAACGAGTTGCCCATGGAATTTTCCAGTGCTTATGGATTCCCTAGTGTTAGGTGAGATAACACTTACTTCAATGATCCTCTTTTGAATATTTATCATCAGAAGGCAAGCTCAGGGATTGGGTTTGGAGACCTCTAAAATCACTTTGCTACACAGGTAAAAATAGAGAAACACTACTTGTGGGTGTCTCTCTCAGAGTTGTGGAAAGATATGAAGAAAATTCAAGTGCCAGGTTCCCTTCGTCTGACAAACCATGAGACATGACCATCTATAAATGAGGGGATATGCTTGTGTGGAATATATATGTTAAAACTAATAGTTACTTTCGTAGACAGGATAGCTGATGGGTCTGCACTGAAAAGGAAAGATTCAAGCTTTTTCTTATGATGAGTTTTTGAGGAGCCCTGATGCGAATTATGCCCAGAGAGGAATGGTTACCAAACCACCGTGATGATAACCTGTCTCGTCAGGGAGCAGAGGATAAAATCCTGCTGTCAGCAAGTGGTCATGGGACAGTAGAAAGGACACACAGGGCTCACAAGGACTATCTAAGAAGCCTCTCTCCATAGTCTTACCTGTTCACTTCCTCCTGCCCCTCCTCCCTGGATGACCAGTCTTGCTGATCTGAGACTTTACCTGGCAGCAGGGGCAATCCATTTGGCTACTGCTAATGGGTGGTGGGGAGAGCAAGTTCTCCTCCTCCTTTATTTTGAGTTGGACTGTGAATAATTTTTTGTGTGTCCTTTTATTTATTTATTTTTATTTTTTGCATTTTTTATTTTTATTTTTTTATCATGTTAATCACCATACATTACATCATTAGTTTTTTAAAATAATTTTTATTGTTATGTTAATCACCATATATTACATCATTAGTTTTTGATGTGCTCCATGATTCATTGTTTGTGCATAACACCCAGTGCTCCACGCAGAATGTGCCCTCTTTAATACCCATCACCAGGCTAATCCATCCCCCCACCCCCCTCCCCTCTAGAATCCTCAGTTTGTTTTTCAGAGTCCATCGTCTCTCATGGTCCATCTCCCCCCTCCGACTTACTCCACTTCATTCTTCCCCTCCTGCTATCTTCTTCTTCTTTTTTTTTCTTAACATATATTGCATTATTTGTTTCAGAAGTACAGATCCGTGATTCATCAGTCTTGTACAATTCACAGCGCTCACCATAGTTCGTACCCTCCCCAATGTCTATCACCCAGCCACCCAATCGCTCCCACCCCCCACCACTCCAGCAACACTCAGTTTGTTTCCTGAGATTAAGAATTCCTCATATCAGTGAGGTCATATGATACATGTATTTCTCTGATTGACTTATTTCACTCAGCATAACACCCTCCAGTTCCATCCACGTCGTTGCAAATGGCAAGATCTCATTCCTTTTGATGGCTGCATAATATTCCGTTGTGTATATATACCACTTCTTCTTTATCCATTCATCTGTCGATGGATATCTTGGCTCTTTCCACAGTTTGGCTATTGTGGACATTGCTGCTATAAACATTGGGGTCCACGTACCCCTTCGGGTCCCTACATTTGTATCTTTGTGGTAAATACCCAGTAGTGCAATTGCTGGATCGTATGGTAGCTCTATTTTCAACTGTTTGAGGAACCTCCATACTGTTTTCCAGAGGGGTTGCACCAGCTTGCATTCCCACCAACAGTGTAGGAGGGTTCCCCTTTCTCCACATCCCCGCCAACATCTCTCGTTTCCGGACTTGTTAATTTTAGCCATTCTGACGGGTGTGAGGTGGTATCTCATTGAGGTTTTGATTTGGATTTCCCTGATGCCAAGCGATGTTGAGCACTTTTTCAAGTGTCTGTTGGCCATTTGGATGTCTTCTTTGGAAAAATGTCTGTTTATGGCTTCTGCCCATTTTTTGATTGGATTATTTGTTCTTTGGATGTTGAGTTTGCTAAGTTCTTTATAGATTTTGGATACTAGCCCTTTATCTGATATGTCATTTGCAAATGTTTTCTCCCATTCTGTTGGTTGTCTTTTGGTTTTGTGGACTGTTTCTTTTGCTGTGCAAAAGCTTTTTATCTTGATGAAATCCCAATAGTTCATTTTTGCCCTGGCTTCCCTTGCCTTTGGCAATGTTTCTAGGAAGAAGTTGCTGTGGCTGAGGTTGAAGAGGTTGCTGCATGTGTTCTCCTTTAGGATTTTGATGGACTCTTGTCTCACGTTTAGGTCTTTCAACCATTTGGAGTCTATTTTTGTGTGTGGTGTAAAGAAATGGTCCAGTTTCATTCTTCTGCATGTGGCTGTCCAATTTTCCCAACACCATTTGTTGAAGAGACTGTTTTTTTGCCATTGGACATTCTCGCCTGCTTTGTCAAAGATGAGTTGACCACAGAGTTGAGGGTCCATTTCTGGGCTCTCTATTCTGTTCCAATGATCTATGTGTCTGTTTTTGTGCCAGTACCATACTGTCTTGATGATGACAGCTTTGTAATAGAGCTGGAAGTCCAGAATTGTGATGCTGCCAGCTTTGCTTTTCTTTTTCAATATTCCTCTGGCTATTTGGAGTCTCTTCTGGTTCCATACAAATTTTAGGATTATTTGTTCTATTTCTTTGAAAAAGGTGGATGGTATTTTGATGGGGATTGCATTAAATGTGTAGATTGCTCTAGGTAGCATTGACATCTTCACAATGTTTGTTCTTCCAATCCATGAGCATGGAACGTTTTTCCATTTCTCTGTGTCTTCTTCAAATTCTTTCATGAGTATTTTATAGTTTTCTGAGTACAGATCCTTTGCCTCTTTGGTTAAATTTATTCCTAGGTATCTTATGGTTTTGGGTGCAATTGTAAATGGGATCGACTCCTTGATTTGTCTCTCTTCTGTCTTGTTGTTGGTGTATAGGAATGCCACTGATTTCTGTGCATTGATTTTATATCCTGCTACTTTCCTGAATTCCTGTATGAGTTCTAGCAGTTTTGGGGTGGAGTCTTTTAGGTTTTCCACATACAGTATCATATCATCTGCAAAGAGTGAGAGTTTGACTTCCTCTTTGCCGATTTGGATGCCTTTGATTTCTTTTTGTTGTCTGATTGCTGTGGCTAGGACTTCTAATACTATGTTGAATAGCAGTGGTGAGAGTGGACAACCCTGCTGTGTTCCTGACCTTAGGGGAAAAGCTCTCAGCTTTTCCCCATTGAGAATGATATTCCTTGTAGGTTTTTCACAGATGGCTTTTATGATATTGAGGTATGTACCCTCATCCCTATACTCTGAAGAGTTTTGATCAAGAAAGGATGCTGTACTTTGTCAGATGCTTTTTCTGCATCTATTGAGAGGATCATATGATTCTGTTCTTTCTTTTGTTAATGAATTGTATCACGTGATTGATTTGCGGATGTAACCAGCCTTGCAGCCCAGGATAAATCCCACTTGGTCATGATGAATAATCCTTTTAATGTACTGTTGGATCCTATTGGCTAGTATTTTGGTGAGAATTTTTGCATCCATGTTCATCAAGGATATTGGTCTGTAATTCTCCTTTTTGATGGGGTCTTTGTCTGGTTTGGGGATCAAGGTAATGGGCCTCATAAAATGAGTTTGGAAGTTTTCCTTCCATTTCTATTTTTTGGAACAGTTGCAGGAGAATAGGTATTAATTCTTCTTTAAATGTTTGGTAGAATTCCCCTGGGAAGCCATCTGGCCCTGGGCTTTTGTTTGTTGGGAGATTTTTGATGACTGCTTCAATTTCCTTAGTGGTTATAGGTCTGTTCAGGTTTTCTATTTCTTCCTGGTTCAATTTTGGTAGTTGATACATCTCTAGGAATGCACCCATTTCTTCCAGGTTATCTAATTTGCTGGCATAGAGTTGCTCATAATATGTTCTTAGAATTGCTTGTATTTCTTTGGTGTTGGTTGTGATCTCTCCTCTTTCATTCATGATTTTGTTGATTTGGGTCATTTCTCTTTTCTTTTTGATAAGTCTGGCCAGGGGTTTATCAATCTTGTTAATTCTTTCAAAGAACCAGCTCCTAGTTTCGTTGATCTGTTCTACTGTTCTTTTGGTTTCTGGTTCATTGATTTCTGCTCTGATCTTTATTATTTCTCTTCTCCTGCTGGGTTTAGGCTTTATTTGCTGTTTTTTCTCTAGCTCCTTTAGGTATAGGGTTAGGTTGTGTATTTGAGACCTTTCTTGTTTCTTGAGAAAGGCTTGTATTGCTATATACTTTCCTCTCAGGACTGCCTTTGCTGTATCCCAAAGATTTTGAACAGTTGTGTTTTCATTTTCATTGGTTTCCATGAATTTCTTAATTCTTCTTTAATTTCCTGGTTGACCCATTCATTCTTTAGTAGGATGCTCTTTAGCCTCCATGTATTTGAGTTCTTTCCAACTTTCCTCTTGTGATTGAGTTCTAGTTTCAAAGCATTGTGGTCTGACAATATGCAGGGAATCATCCCAATCTTTTGGTACCACTTGAGACCTGATTTGTGACCTAGGATGTGATCAATTCTGGAGAATGTTCCATGGGCACTAGGGAAGAATGTGTATTCTGTTGCTTTGGGATGGAATGTTCTGAATATGTTTGTAAAGTCCATTTGGTCCAGCGTTTCATTTAAAGTGTTTATTTCCTTGTTTATCTTTTGCTTAGATGATCTGTCCATTTCAGTTAGGGGGGTGTTAAAGTACCCCAGTATTATTGTATTGTTGTCAATGTGTTTCTTCGCTTTTGTTATTAATTGCCTTATATAATTGGCTGCTCCCACGTTAGGGGTATAGATATTTACAATTGTTAGATCTTCTTGTTGGATAGATCCTTTTAGTAGGATATAGTGTCCTTTTTCATCTCTTATTACAGTCTTTGTTTTAAAATCTAATTTGTCTGATATAAGGATTGCCACCCCAGCTTTCTTTTGGTGTCCATTAGCATGGTAAATGGTTTTCCACCCCTTCACTTTCAATCTGGGGGTGTCTTTGGGTCTAAAATGAGTCTCTTGCAGACAGCATATTGATGGGTCTTGTTTTTTAATCCAATCTGATAGCCTGTGTCTTTTGATTGGGGCATTGAGCCCATTTACATTCAGGGTAACTATTGAAAGGTATGAATTTAGTGCCATTGTATTGCCTGTAAGGTGACTGTGACTGTATATTGTCTGTGTTCCTTTCTGATCTATGCTGCTTTTAGGCTCTCTTTTTGCTTAGAGGACCTCTTTCAATATTTCTTGTAGGGCTGGTTTCGTGTTTGCAAATTCCTTTAGTTTTTGTTTGTCCTGGAAACTTTTTATCTCTCCTTCTATTTTCAATGATAGCCGAGCTGGATATAGTATTCTTGGCTGCATATTTTTCTCATTTAGTGCTCTCAAGGTATCATGCCAGTCCTTTCTGGTCTGCCAGGTCTCTGTGGATAGGTCTGTTGCCAATCTAATGTTTCTACCATTGTAGGTTACAGATCTATTCTCCCGAGCTGCTTTCAGGATTTTCTCTTTGTCTCTGAGACTTGTAAGTTTTACTATTAGATGTCGGGGTGTTGACCTATTTTTATTGATTTTGAGAGGGGTTCTCTGTGCCTCCTGGATTTTGATGCCTGTTTCCTTCCTCACATTAGGAGAGTTCTCTGCTATTATTTGCTCCAATATACCTTCTGCCCCTCTCTCTCTTTCTTCTTCTTCTGGGATCCCAATTATTCTAATGTTGTTTCATCTTATCATATCGCTTATCTCTCGAATTCTGCCCTCGTGATCCTGCAGTTGTTTCTCTCTCTTTTTCTCAGCCTCTTTATTTTCCATCATTTGGTCTTCTATATCACTGATTCTCTCTTCTGCCTCATTTATCCTAGCAGTTAGGGCCCCCATTTTTGATTGCACCTCATTAATAGCCTTTTTGATTTCAACTTGGTTAGATTTTAGTTCTTTTATTTCTCCAGAAAGGGTTTCTCTAATAACTTCCATGTTTTTTTCAAGCCCAGCTAGTATCTTTAAAGTCATGATTCTGTACTCTAGGTCTGACATCGTACTAATGTCCGTATTGAGTAGGTCCCTGGCAGACCGTAGTACCTCTTGTTCTTTTTGCTGAGGTGATTTTTTTCGTCTTGTCATTTTGTCCAGAGAGAACAGATGAATGAGACAACAGAATGCTAACAGGTTAACAACGTCTCCAGCAAAATACTCTATACAAATCAGAAAAGACCTGAAACCAGGGGACAAGAAAGGGAAAGAAAGAAGAGAAAAAAAGGGAAAAGAAAAAGACAGAAACAAAAACAGAACAAAACAAAAAAAAAACAGAATATGATCAAATATGATCAGGCTAGTGCATAGATCAGTGCCACACACTAGCTTTTGGGCATATTTTGGTCTGTTAGAAGAAAGTGCCTGCTAAAATTTTAAAGGAAGAAAGACTTATATATGTAGAAAATAAGAGTTGATACAATGAAGGGATGGCAGATGACTGTAAAGATGAAAATTAAAAGGAATTGATAAGATAAGAAGTTGTTTTTTAAAAAGAAAGATTTAAAAAGAAAAAAAAGAAAAAAAAAAGGAAGAGAATGTGATCAGGCAGGAGACTAGAACAAAGCCACACTAGTGATTTAGGGTATATTTTGATCTGTTAGAAGAAATTGTATCTCAAAATTTTTAAGAGAGAACAACTTATATATATATGCCAAAAATAAGGGTAACTACTATGAAGGGATAAAAATATGACTCTAAAAATGAAAAATAAAAAGTTTTTTTTTAAAAAAAGGGATTGGTAAGATGTTGTTTGAAAAAGGGAAAAAGAAAAATTGAAAAAAAAAAAACAGTTAAAAAAATTAACTTTGAAAAACTAATGAATTATGGTAAAAAAAGCCATGAATTCTATGTGCAGTATTCCCCTAGCGCTGGAGTTCTCCCTTTCTCCTTGATCGGTAAACTTGGTCTTGGCTTGCTGGCTGTTCGTGCTGATCTTCTGGGGTAGGGCCTGTTGCCGTGGTTCCCAAACATCTTTGCCAGAGGCGGAACTGCCCGCCCGCCCTTGGAGTCCGGGCTAAGCAAGCTGCTCAGGTTCGCTCTCAGGAGCTTTTGTTCCCTGCAAGCTCTCGTACAGCTTTGGAGGACCAGGGTGAAAATGGTGGCCTCCCAATCTCCGCCCGGAGGAGCTGAGAACTCGGGACCCCGGTCCTCAGTGTGCCCCCAGAGAAAAGCAGTCACTCCCATCTCCCCGGTCTCCGGCCGCACTCCGTGCTCACCCAGCCTGTGATTGAGCATTTCTATCTCTGGCACCCGACCCCGTGTGGAGTCTCCAAACCCAGCAGATCCCTGCAGTGCGTTCCCGGGCCGCTCCTCCCCGGGCAGGAAGGGGAGTCTCCCCAGCTCTGCTGCTTGTTGGGTCCTTGCTGGAGGAGCAGTGGCCCGACTGGGCCGCGGATCACAGTTTATGGCAACCCCGAGCTGAGAGCCCGCGCCTCGGCTCCGTCTCTGCAGCCGGCTTCCCCGCTCCGATCCCTGGGAGCTCTGCCACACTTAGGCACCCCCGGTCTTTCTGTGACCCCGAGGGTCCTGAGACCACACTGTCCCGCGAGGGTTCCACCCCCTGCTTAGCCACTGCAGCGACGTCCCTCAGCGGAGCCGATTTCTAAAAGTTCCGATTTTGTGCTCCGCGGCTCTAGCACTTGCCAGAAGCAGTCGACGGAGGCCCCTCCCCCGCCGTCTATCCTCCCGAATATCGCCTCGGATTCACTTCTCTGCATGTCCTACCTTCCAGAAAGTGGTCGCTTTTCTGTTCAGAGTGTTGTTACTATTCTTATCTTCAATCTCCTGTTGAGTTCGTAGGTGTTCAGAATGGTTTGATCCCCATTCAGCTGACTTCCTGAGACCAGACGAAATCCAGGTCTCCCACTCCTCCGCCATCTTGCTCCACCCCCACATCAGTAGTTTTTGATGTAGTATTCCATGATTCACTGTTTGCGTATAACACCCCAGTGCTCCATGCAGTACGTGCCCTCTTTAATACCCGTCACCAGGCTAACCTATCCCCCCACCCCCCTCCCCTCTAGAACCCTCAGTTCGTTTCTCCGAGTCCATAGTCTCTCATGGTTTGTCTCCCCCACCGATTTCCCCCCTTCATTCTTCCCCTCCTGTTATCTCTTCTCCTTTTTTTTTTTTAAAACATATAATGTATTATTTTGTTTCAGATGTACAGGTCTGTGATTCAACAGTCTTACACACAATTCACAGCGCTCACCATAGCCCACACCATCCCCAGTGTCTATCACCCAGCCACCCCATCCCTCCCACCCCTCACCCCTCCAGCAACCCTCAGTTTGCTTCCTGAGTTTAAGAATTCCTCGTATCAGTGAGGTCATATGATACATGTCTTTCTCTGATTGACTTATTTTGCTCAGCATAATACCCTCCCGTTCCATCCACGTTGCTGCATTTTTTAAAATTTATTATGTTATGTTAATCACCATACATTACATCATTAGTTTTTGATGTAGTGTTCCATGATTGTTTGCGTATAACACCCGGACCTCCATTCAATATGTGCCCTCTTTAATATCCATCACCAGGCTAACCCATGGATGGGTGTGTCCTATCTTATAAACAGCACTCTGTAGAAGGCAAATAATTACAATTGCATTATGAGATGAGCTTTGCCTATTTCCTCTTAGCTACATTTTTTTTTCTTTTTGCCAAATAGGCCAGAGATAAACCTTCAATTATTCTCAGAGCTAAACTACTCCTGGTCAGAGCCACAAAACACTTAAGATGAATTTGCATATTCATGATGCATTTACTCCAACAACAAAGCAGGAACCTTAAGCTTTGAATGACTTCGACTTATTCAATTTCTATATGTATGTAATGTTTTGTTTATTTTCACAGTATAAATGTGTTTTGTATACTGACCAGCCACCATGTAGATTTACAAGCAATTGTTGTGTTCTGATTGTGTTAACGTATTCAAATGTGAAAGGATTTTTCATGGGGCCTTCCTTTTGCCTTAGAATTACCTCAAGCTGAGAACACAGATATTAAGTTCCCCATATTTAAAGAGAAGAGTAAACTGGGCCAGACACCCCCTCTGAGGAGACAACCAAATCCCTAATCACTGTCTCTGATAGAAACTTAGAATTGGCAAAGAAGGAGGGGAAGTTTGCAAAGCACTGGAGTTGCTCTGATTGGCTTATAGGGAGGGTTGTGACTTGAGGTAAAGCTTCATTCTACAAGTTCAGTGGAGCAGAGTTTACTATAGGAGAGCTCTCCTTGAGACTGGCAGGGCTGGCAAGGAGAGACAGATATGACTGCTGGTTAGGCACTTGCTTATGCAGTGGGCTTGCTAATATTTCCTTGGTGCCTATTTGAGCAGTAGAATAAGAGAGTTGAAGGGGAGAGCAGGAGCATTAAGGACGTCCACCATTTGGTGTGTGGCTAAGATGGGGGGACTTTTCTGTTGGTCAAATGGCTATCTGGAAGGCAGACAGCATTGAACTATCTTGCATGTATCTCATTCTTGAGGGCTGACACCTGGAGGAGTCCCAGGAAATTATGGAGTAATTATCTAGAGGCAGGAGTGAAGGTACAGCTTAAAGAGAGCTGAGGTCCTCCACTCAGCGCTTTTGACCACCTGCTGGTATATATATATATAAGCCAAGAAGAGCAATTTCTAAAGCTGATATCCCAAGATTTCTGCCCCGCTTAGGATCAGCTTAATTTGTGTCTTTGCCATCAATAGTTCTCATCTTGGAAAACCTCCCTGACCTAGCTACCTAAGTTAAGTGTCATGAGCTGGACCCCCGAGTCTGAACTGCTGAAGACTCTACACCACTCACAAGACAAATACTAGAGTTGTCCACCTGCAAAATATGGAGAGATCATGTATCTTTTCAGAAGTTAGATATTCCATTTTATCGACCTAAACAGAACACAGGAAAATTTATTTATGAAAGTAATAGCTAAAAGCAATGGCTGGAACCATTATAGCCTTTATCTTGATTATAATTCCTTATTTCTATATGCTTATTTTTAAAGTTTTGGCTCCACCAAGTTTTAAGCTCCATAAAAATAAAAGCATATGTAACTTCTTTAATGCTACATCCTCAGGGTCTAGCCCAGAGTGTGCCACAAAATAGATGCTCACTGTTTAGGAAACAACAAATCTTCAAAATGCCAATATGAATATATGTGAATAATTCCACATATGTGAATGAATGGATGGATAAATTTTATTATAAAATTAATTGGTACTAACAAGAGTGAGATCTCAAGGTTTTTGGCCACAGTAAAATGTGGTTGTACAGCTCTGACAAGTGTCCACAGAGTTACGTGAGCTATGAGGTAGCATCACCATGTTACTCATGGGCACGGAAATTCCACTTAGAGTTTCTCAACAGCATCAGGATCACTGGATGTATCTTCTTCCCTCGTAGACTCAGCAGAGAGTCACAAATGCAAGAAGCCATAATTTTTCCCTGAAACTGAAGTTATTGATGTGAAGTTACCTGGTCCTTCTATGCAGATTTGTGAAACACAGATGGCTTGGTAATGCCCTGTCAATTAAAAGGAATGAGTGCAGTGGGGAGGGATGTTTATCTACCCCAGATCTTACTGGGTATGACTTAATATTAGCACATTCCTTCCATTTTGTTCCTGTTTACACTTTGTTTCTTTTGAGAACTAATGATTTGTCGGCCTATATCATTGATGTGCATGCAGAAAGCTTGAACTCTGAGCTGCCCAGTGAGCATTGCCTATTGAAGGCTGAGCTGCCCCTGGCCTGATGTGCTGCCTATAAACACCATTAATAAAAGTTTGTGGTGTGTCTGGTAATGAAATGCATTGGTTGATCTTTGAGAAATACATCTCAACAACTTTAGGATATGCCCCCAAATTCTATCATAAGATTCCTTGAGAACTAATAAATGATCAATTATGCAAATATTTATTGAAACCTTTTTAGAATATACTGAATTTTCTGGACTGAACTAACTCATGGGTAGATTAGAGTTAGTTAAACACCTTATTGGGTGTCTAGTACTTATTAGGCACTGCAGAATGTCATAGAATCCAGTGTAGGCAAAATCACTTTCCCCTCATTGTGGGATCTCATAGTCTGCTAAATGAGGCAGTATGATGGAGGACAATTGGCTATGTGGTTGTTAAACCAGCGTTTTAATCTGTAGAGAGAAATGTATAGAATCTTAAGGAAGATTCTCTAGCTAGCTTCAGCAAGGACAAACATTCTTTTAATAAGTGTATAAATTAATGTTCTTAAAATGATAAAACAATACATGATGATTAATGAAGGTTTGGAAAAGACTGAAACATAAAGGAAAAAACAATCCCATCCTGCACACGCAGTCACTGTAGCATTTTGACAGATTTCATGTCATCAATCCTGTAAAATTCCCTATCCAAAGAATTGTGTTTGGTTCTTGACTTTTAATAATGATAAAATCTGGCATTCTGTTTTTCTAATTCATGTTCTAGTGTTAGCATTTCAACTTGTTATGAGGACTCCTTACAAATATTTTAAATAGCTATGTAATATTCTATTAAGTGGCTAAACCAAAACGTACCTAACCATTTTCTATTGTTGGACATTTCAATGGCTTCCAAATGTCTGCCCTTAAAATAACAGGATGATGAATAGATATGTGCCCAACATTTCTCATATTTGGGGGTTATTTCATTGGAAATCATCCCCCATTGGAATAATCCCCTGGATTATTACCAATAATCCATAATTATTGGCTTATAAACATATGGCCAAAGTACTTTCCAAATAGTTACATGGGTGAACACTTTTATATCTCAATGTGCAAAATGTGTGTGTAAAGTATTTCAGCTTTCTACAGTTGCACAGAAAGCGAAAGCTTTCCTCTAAGTATTTACTAGTTAAGCTACTGGGGATATTTTATACCCAAATATGGCTTCAAAAGTTTCAATACTTCTAAATACTCTCACTGAGATATCATGGGGAGGTGGAGTGGAGAAGGGAATAAAATCTTTGCTTAAAAAAAGATGGCATCCAGTAGTGAAAGTACCCTACACATAATGGTTTATGCTGAATATTTCTTGAACTTTTTTCAGTGAAATAAGAAATATTGATAGAACATGTAACACAATGTTAGTGTGACTTTGCATTTTTAATTTTTCAGGACAATTCTGTTTTTTTGGGGGGGAGGGGCACAGGGAGGGGGAAGAGAGAGAGAGAGAGAATCTTAAGCAGGCTCCATGCCTAGCATGGAACCTGACACGGGGCATGATCTCACAACCCTGAGATCATGACCTGAACCAAAATCAAGAGTTGTATGCTTAACTGACTGAGCCACCCAAGTGCCCCTTTAAGGACAATCCTTATTGCGTAGGAATTTTAGTTCTTTCAAGAAATTTATCAAGTTTTTAACCAAAGAGGACTAAAAAGCATTTCTAAGAGTGGTCCTATAAATTAAGGAAACTGAAAAACATAATGTCTCTCAAGATAAGTCTCTTAATTCATAACATATGGAAGATGAACATAACTGTGTAAACTTAAAATCAGAATATGTGGTTTGATAGCAGCATTATGCACATATCAGATGAAAATTACTTCTTCGCTGGTTGATTTTTGTCTCTCAGAATAGTGGGCCAACTTTCAGTTTTGTTTTTGTTGAACAAGCAACTCACTACGGGTTGTAACTGAACTGGACTTAATACATTGGTTTCTCAGGAAGTCATACTTGAATCTATTATTTTGAAGAGATGGGTAAGTGGCTTCATTGGAGTTTTGATGGCAGAAGATCCCGTATCTTACAAGAAGGAGGCAATTGAATTTCACGTGCAAAGACACAAGTCTTTATTTAATCTTCCAGCCAATTCAGAACTTTACAAGGAAGATAACACCTAAATATCTTTTCTGAGCTTCTTGCTGATTTCACCTTTTGTTGATCTTTACAACAATCTTGTCAAATATGTTTTGTTTTCCCTATTTGTCAGTTAAAGAACAGGTTCAGGATCATCAGATACTCGATTGCCTGCCCAATAGTGATTCATCCCTTCTTTTTGGCTAATAGAACTCCAGTTTTAACCAGTAGGCAGAGTCTTCACGGAAGGAGAAAGAACCCTTTTCTTTCTGTGGACACAGAAAGGTGGAGGGGGGATATGTCTTGAGCTGTGGCCACCATCTTACTAAAATGCAGAACCAGCCTGAATGTGAAAGCCAACATGCTTTGGAAGGAGGCACAAAAGGATGAAAGAGCCTGGGTTTGGAGGAACATTAATAATAGTAATTAATAAATAGTTGAGTGCTCTATTACTTGTAGTCAAAAGTATTCTAGTTGGTAGAGTGACTGAGATGAGATTTAAACCCAGGCCTGACTGACCACAAAGCCCACAACATTACCAAGGTGATGTGATCTGGCGGCCCCTGGGAATCCTCTTCAGTGCTTCAAGGGCTGCTACCAAGAATAAGGGGAAGCTAAGCTGGAGAGACCCCACGCTGCCCTCCACTGCCTACCCCCCCACCTCACTTCCTAATACACAGAGGCTCAGATTTAGATATTGGTCTTAAAAAGTTTTTCCTGATTATAATAAAAAACCATAGCACCACACTATGCAGCCTCTTTTAAGATGGATTTTTTTCTTCAAGCCAACTCTTAAACTAGCAGTTGTCTTCCGCTTCTTAAGAGGATTTTTCTTAAAATCTTGGCCTAAAGCTTGCTTCAATTATTTTGGCTGATAAGGGATGGAGCAGAAAGGAAGGAAAGATGAAATCCAAAGGTAATTCAGAAACCATGCTTTAACTGAACTAGTCTAATTTCCTCTTTCTTATCTAGATCTCTTTTCCCTTGGGCGTTTAAAAAGCTAAGTCAACTTGTTTTCTACTTTTTTTTCTTTTTTTCTTTTGTCTTTTTTTTTCATTTTTCACTTCTAGGGAAGATCCTGATGAGGAGTGAAATGGCCATGCGTCCTACTGAGGAACGGGGAGAAGATACTGGGGGGTGAGGGGCAGTAAAATTTGTACTGTGGCAAACAGCTCGGAGCAGAAGTTCTTCAAAACCTTTGATTATTCTCAAGACAGGTTTCTATGATCATTTTCTTTTGTTCCAGAAAAGTTAACCATCTTTGGTGGGGTAAAATTTTAGTTCACACATCTTAAGTGTCTAAGAGATGCTACAGAAAAAGAACAGAGAAGAGGAAGCGGGGAACGGAGAGGAAGTGTTCTAACCACTTCGGAAAGTTTAAATGCCACTGAATGCATACCTCTTTGGAAGGATCTAAGCTGAGTTCTCTAGGTTTGTGATATGGGATACTAGTAAAAAATGAGAAATGGGAATGGCCTGAGAGCCCTGAATCTTTGGGTTCTATTTTCTGTGGATCAGAGATCCTCCTGGCAACTTGCACAAAGCCAAAGAGTAAGTTAAGGGAAAAAATCTGGAAATGTTCCAGCTGGATAAGAAAGAGAGCTCAGGGTTCCCTATTTCCTTTTTCTTCTTTATTTGTCTCAATCCATAATGTCAGACTTCAGAACTAAAAGGTGAAGGAAACAGTGCAAATGTCATGGCTTCTCTGTGTTTGGAAGAAGATCAGAACAGGCTGATAGGAGGGCCTTTTGTGCGCAAAGCACATCATGAAAACGAATGCCCAGTACATGCGCCAGACTAACAAGGCTGCAGAGCTTCCTAGGCGCTCATGCACAAATGTGATGAGGTAGATAACTGGGAGGCAGCAGACAAATTGTTACCCACACTTGTAGGCTCAGGCCCTGGTTTCTCCAGGAGAAGGATGTCCTTTTTGATGCTTGCCTCTTCTCTCCCCTCTATCTTACCCAGGGTATCTTTCTTGTCACTGACTCACTCCATCACAACTGCTAGCTTTCCAATAACTTCCCCAAACAATCATGCATCTTAGCTGGGTATCACACATCAGCCTCTTCATGTATTTGTCATGGACCTGATATCAGTGGAGGTGATCCTACCTCCTTCAATAAAATTGTCTCCCTTCTTGCAGATCAGGAAGCCAAAACTCAAACATTTTAAGGAATTTTCTGAGTTGCACTGTTAGCAAGTGGCAGACCAGGGTTCCAATTGGGGGAGTCTGTTCTTTCCACTGCCTCAGGACCTTCCAGAGCCCTGAATGGAAGCTTCAAGAAGCCAGAGACTGCAACCAGAGAGGAAGGAGGCTGAGGGCATCTTGGCCGAACATTTGTCACCTTGGCATTTTATTGCCACCCACAAGGGATAAGAAGAGAATGTGATGATGGGAACTTTCTTTCAGACAAAACCATTCTAGTCAGCTTCGAATTGATGCACTGAAGCCAAGTGAGGGAAATACCCCTAGAGATAAAGCAGATGCCAATTTTGGAAAAGTGCTGCACAAAAGCACTTGGACTGGAAGCAATCAGCATCTCCAAAAGCCAATATATTTTACACAAACCACTGAAAACGGGGCCACTTCACCTAATACACTGCCTCTATCACATCTTCTTGGACAATGGCCTTTTGTTCATCAGGAGCTGAAATTGATTAAGGACTTTCCTTCAGGAAAAAAGCGACTCCCCTCTTCATCCTCCACCTGCTACACAGATATTTAGGGAGACCTGTCAAACATTAAGAAGTCCACTGAAGCAAGTGTATAGATTGAATTAAAGAGTGACAGCATAGTTTATTGAGTTTTATATTGGTTACTGGTACTTCTGTCCCCTAGTAGTGCAAGGAGGTACTAGAGGTGGCTGTACTTTCGTATTTCCTAACTGGAGGTGCCATGTTCTTCCCATCCTCAGAGCACAACCATTGGACTATACCCCACCTACAGACTCTGCCTCACCCAACATAGATTCCAAAACACACACATTAATCTTCTTGAAGCAGGGGTTCATCATCACAGTAAAGGTGCATCTTTAATGTGGAAGTCCTTTTTACTCCTGCAAGGTTGCATGGGGAGGTAATACTAGAATAATGCATGTGTCTTTCCCCTACAATGACTTCCTAACTTCTCCCAGAATTCACAAAGCAGTAAGAGCTTTCAACACACCCTGCCCTCAGGTAGATCTATAACTGTAGAAACAAAGGAAAAATAGGAAATGTCTTCAGCTTTGAGTTTTTAAGGAAACTTCGGACCAGCAACATTTCAGGAAATGTTGCATTGCCAGCAGCATTTCAGGAAAATTATTTTCAGTTTCAAGAGTCTAGCAATTTCAGATAACAAAAGCAAACCTTAATATAAACAGGAGAATTGGGGAGAATGAGCTGAAGAGCAGGAAGATCTCCCCAGAGGTAGATAAGGGTTGTCCCACTGGAGGACAGATCACATTGGAGAGACAGGTCAAAAGGGATCTAGAAGCAGACTCAGTGCCGTTCTACAGATCACTGTTCATCAGGAGGTATAGCGGCTATTCTCCCTGAGAAGGATGTCTTATCAATGGCAGCCACTGAGACTCAATATGGACCCCACTATTTTGTGCAATTCCATTGGTCTCACTCTTTATTGGCAACACCCTTTCCACATTTCCAGGAGAATCCTGCACCCTCTAAGACCAAGAGTGGTTCTTAGGTGGGTAGAGGGATGATGAGGATGTGGAATGAAAAGCACCTGGCACATGTCCTTGGGCAAGAAACTACATGGATAACTCCCGAACAGGCCTGGAGGTGAAATACACCCCTTTACCGAAGCTGTTATTTAACAATGGTGTGTTGAGGGAATTTCATAGGTTTGTCTTCAGAAAGGGGATTCACACTGATTCTTTATGATTCTGATGCAGTTGTCAAAATGGAGTCCCACAACAGGACTGAGTTTTGCTCTCCAGTGGCTTTCTCCACCTCGCATAGGGAGCCTGCCTTCATCTTGCACTTGTCCTCTGGATTAGAGTCTGGCCTGACCTCCAACATCAGGACTGTTCCCTGCAAACCAATGATAGGTCTCTCACAAGGCACCCTTGTCCACTGGAGCGCCTCATATTGCCCACTCCTACCTTCTGCCTTTAGGTACACCATGCTGCTTTCACCAGACCTCCCTAAGGCCAGCTTCTTGCATGATGTACTTCATGCATACCTACTGCCCCACTCCCCAGCATGGGCGCCTCCCAGAAATGCATTTCTAGTTCAGGTTTTATGACACACAGCCTATTCCAGACAGAGTATGAATTTGGAGGAAGGTTCAAATTCTGACACTTACAAGTGATGTGGCATTGGGCAAGTCATATTAAGCCTAAGTTTCCTCATTTAGAAAATGGGAATTATAGTCCCTACTAGACAAGAAATACAGGTAAAATACAATTCCTGGCATAGAGTAGGATATATATAAGTGGTAGATATTATCTGCTCCCTCTATTGTTCCAATTCTATTGTGTGATAGATCAGAAAATCTGTCACACAATTGATTTGTGTGGGAGAGCTGGGAAAATTCCTAGGATATGTAGACACTGTAGATAGTAAGCTACAGTTACTTTTTCCCCTACTTGTCTTAACCTTCTGCTCAGGAACTGGGTGAAATGGGACGGCAGCTTATTGAGTTGAAGGTCATATAAAACCGGTGCCCAGGGAGGAACACTGATGGGCAAATGAGAGAAGCTAAACCTGTTTTCAGGTCCAAGGGGGAGAATTATGGAACCAGGGCTTCAGTGCACAGCCTGAGGTCAAATGGATGGATGAGAGGCTAGAGGAGGGCTGGAATGGAGAGAAAGACACGAACCTTGGCCAGGGTGGAAACCAGTTTTCTCAGGGTCCCCGGAAAGTTGCATGAGTGAGTCTGGCTGGACATTTGTCTAAGGTAGGGAGAAAGAAGGAACAGAATTCCCTCTGAATCAGTTTATCCCTGCCTGCTAACCCAGGTATGGATAAAATGAAATTGGGTCAAACTTTGGTCCAACTCCTACCAAAAAAGTCAAAATACCGCAGTGAACAACAAACACAAAGAACATTTTCCCCAGTTTTTACATAAATTGCCTGGATATGGCTAGAAGGGGATAATTTTCAGGAACAAATATGCTAAAAGAGCAGAAAACCTGTTGGAAGAGACATTTCTGTCCCGCCTTCCATAAGGAAGACAATGTCATAAATCTGTACCCCATCTTGTGTTTACCAGAGTTAAAGTTTCAAAATTTACCCCAGTCATCTGAATATCTAAAACGAAGAAACCAATGAATAATAAACATGCAAAAGCCACTCAGATCTTAATGGCAGAGCAAAGTACAGGGTGTTCTACATAAAAGACCAAAAAAATTAAATTTTAAGTGTTTGCAGTTAAGATATGCAGAGGAGTCCAAACTCAGGTTGAAGTAAGAAAACACTCACTGAGATGAGAACACACAACTGAAAATTCTTGCATGTTCCTTCTAAAATTTCTCTTCTGGGTCATGATTGGTTCAAAAATCAACATTCTAGGTCCACACGCCAGGTGAAACCCTTACTAAATGCATTATTTTAAAAACGGCTGGGCTTTTCACATAAGCCAGGAGACATGGTCAAAATTCCAGCTCTTTCAAACACTGATGACTTGTTCCCTTATGTAAACGGCTTAATTGTAAGATTTGCTTTCCTTTGTTCAGAGCACACCAAAGGACCTTAGCACCAACACCATAAGCCTGCTGTCAGAGTTTCTTGAGGCAGAGACAAGTTTTTGAAATCTCCACCTCCAAGAGCCTCTGCCAGTGATCCTGGCACAGAGAGGATACCAGTAGTTGTGTGATAAATGAGTGAGGGAGGATATGAGATAATTGACATGGAAATACTCTGAAATGGTTAAATGACTTTAAAATACCACTCTTTCTGCCACTCTTCATTTCTTCCTTTCAGTATGCTCTTAAGCATCTTCAAAATCTTAAGTAGATGAGTACTTCAAACAAAGGAAGTCATACTTTGTAGTATGTAAGGGGAACTCTTGATCAGTTCTGAAGATGACAGTTTCTAAAGTTCATATTAAAAACACATAATATCTTAGTGAAAAGATAATCATATACTATGACCATCTCCCCTCTACTCAGATTAAGTGTGCACCGACACATCATATCTTACAAATACTTTATAATTATGTAGAAACATTTAATAAGTTAGTCTATACCCTCCCAATATTCAGTGCACTTTGAACACATCTGAGTAAGTTCAATTTGGTTTATCTCATTTAGTTAAAATGACACACACACACACACACACACACACACTTACATTGTTCCTAGCTTTTTTTTTTATTTTCAGAGGGGAGGGGAGGGGCAGAGGGAGAAGGAGAGAGAGAATCCCAAGCAGATTCCCTGCTTAGTGTGGAACCCAATGCAGAGCTTGATCTCACAATCCCAAGATCGTGACCTGAGCCAAAATCAAGAGTTGGACACAGCTGACTGAGCCACCAGGTGCCCCTGTTCCTAGTTATTTTGAAGGATTAATTTTATTCCAAAAAGGACATCCATGGTTTTGAGAATTAAGCAACTAGATGTAAACTCTTCCAAAAGAGAATATAATACACTATGAAAGGTGTGGCAGCTGGAGAGCCAGAGATTCTAATTCTAGGTCCCCTTGCTAGAGAGTGATAAATGGAAATGTAGATCTCTCAGTACTTCATGCACTGCTGAAGTTTCCTCTAGAAGGAAAAGGTAACAACTTCTTCTGGAGCCCTGGGAGCCTTTGGGGAAGGCAGCCTGGAGGTGTGGTGAGTTATCGCCCCAGAGGCAACCCCTAACCAATGAGAGTCAGAAAGTGATGGGTGAACGTCCCAGCACCCCCACCTGTGGAGAGCCCATGCTGATGTGCTCTGCTCACAATTTCTCACACGTCCTCAGTAGGACTAGGCCCCAGTTGCCGATAGTACTTAGAGCTTTTGGGGTCTTCCTCTTCCTCCCTGTCTCACTCTCTCATTCCTGCTTTTCTCCTTTCTGGCATCACTTTCCAGATAAAATACCTACATTCAAATCTTTGCCTGAGGCTCTGCTTTAGGGGGAACTCAAACTAAGAATCAATTGCTGATGTATGTGGTTCAGGGTAAGAAAAAAATGAAACTACTGCAGTTAATTGCCTACGGTGTGCCCATTGCTGTGCTTGGCCATTCCATATGAAGACGATGGAAAGAGCTTGGGCTTTAGAGACAAAAGGGCCTATGTTTAAACTCCAGCTGTACCTCTCACTATCTTTGTGGTCAAGGTATTTGACTTCTTGAGGCCTCAGTGTTCTCATGCGTAAAATGGACATAATAAGACCTACCTCAGAGGCTTCCTGTGAGGATTCCACAGCAGACATTATGGATCTAAAGCAGTGTTCTTCCATAAATATGCTTCTTTGCTGAATTATTTAATCTTCCCAACTCTGAGAAGGAGGTATTCCTCATCTTACAGCTGAGTAAACAAAGGCTCAGGGAGATTAGATAACTTAACTCTCCCCCTTAACTCATTCCCTTCCAGCTAACTGGCCTCTTCACTGTCCTCAAACATACCAGCTACAGTCCTGTCTCACGGGACTTTCTTTGTTCTCAGCACCCGGAACTCTCTTCTCTCTGATACGTACTTGACTAACTCCCTCACCTCCTTCGTGTCTAAGCTTGTTTTCACCTTCCCCAGGAGGCCTCCCTGATTACCTTATTTATTACAGTCCTTCTCCCCATGGCTTCCACCAATCTCCAAAGTTTTTGTTTATATTCCTATTTTTACCCTATTACTTCCCCCTTTTTAGCTCCCTGCATATTTCCAAAGTGTTTCTTTTAAAGTTTCTAAAGAGATAATAAAGCTATTATCTCCCATTCTTTCGGTACAAAATTGGCAGTTTATTCCATCTGCTAACTCTCTCTCATGGTGGCTTATTTCTCTATGTGTTTTGTAATTTTTATTGTGAACTAATCTACAAAGGAGCCATGTTCCTTGAGAGTCTGGGTGCCCTGGGTTTAGTCATCCCTAAGGGATGGGTTTTATGTTTGATTCTGCCAAGACCCTAAGGGAACCACAAATTCCAGGCTACTTGGTATGTGCATTAATTTCTTAACTTGGGTTTTTACATATTCAGATAGTGTAAATCAGGGCTATGTTAACTACTCCCAGGTGACTATTTCTATTTTTACCTTTAGATAAATGACCAGCTCTCCTGATGCTTCTTCAGGTTTCTTTTTTAATTCTCCAATCAGGGTAACTCCCGTGGCTATGTGAGAGCCTAGCTGCGAGGCCCAGAGGCCTCTTCTTTTGTCCTGTATGGGAGTTTTAACACCAGCTCTCTAGGATTTGGATCTGACAGTCAGATCCTGCAGCCTTATGAGTTGGTCATCAACAACTTCTGCCAAATACTCCAGCTTTGTCCCCCTTCCTCATTTCTGGCAGCTGGGATTGCCTTGTCTTACTTTCAAGTCCAGCTCTGTGTTTATTTAATGCTGTTGTAGATTTTGCCTAGCATTTCTTTATGTTTGGAGAAGCACAGAGTTCTTTCTATGTCAGATCCATTTGCCAGGGTAACTAGAAGATTCTCATATAAAATGAGACATACTTCAGACAATGGGGAAATTCATGTTAGAAACCTAGAAAATAATGACACCGATAATAACAACTGACATGTAAAGAGTTTCCTCTGTGGCAGATAAAATGTTAAAGGCTTTATATTGTGCTAATTTAGTCATGCAAACAACTCTATGAGATGGGCACCAGTGTGCCGATTTTAGAGAAGAAGCAGACGAGGTTAAAGGAAATTTCCAAGGTCACACAGTTGGTTATTTGCCGACACACCCAGAATGAAGTAGTGTTTGGGCTGCTGAGACACATATTCTGAGTTTACCACTTACCATGTGTACAACTTTGGGCAAGGTACCTAAACTTTCTAAGGAAAACGGGGATGGAATTACTAGTGTAGATTAAGTGAGAATATCCTTAGAAAGTGCCTAATGCAGTGCCTGGCACATAGTATACTCTGCAAATGTTAGGTGTTATTATACAGCACCCATTTAGAAATCATATTTGTACTGTGCAGGGAAAACAAAATCCTCTCTCTGGACAAGAAGGGATGATGCTATGCTTCTTTCTTCATATCCTAAGAAGTTAACACCAGCATATACTCTGACTGCCAGGTGGTTCCCTGTACACCTTCTGTGAACACATCAGTTATTACCAACTTGAACTTCTGCCTCTCTATTTGTATCTTCATACACTTAAAATTTAGATGTCCATCAACAGATGAATGGATAAAGAAGATGTGGTATATATATATACAATGGAATATTATGCAGCCATCAAAAAATGAAATCTTGCCATTTGCAATGACGTGAATGGAGCTAGAGGTTATTAAGCCAAGCAAAATAAATCAATCAGAGAAAGACAATTATCATATGATCTCACTGAGATGAGGAATTTGAGGAACAAGGCAGAGGCTCATAGGGGAAGGGAGGGAGAAATGAAACAAGATGAAACCAGAGAGGGAGACAAACCATAAGAGACTCTTAATCTCAGGAAACAAACTGAGCGTTGCTGGAGTGGAGGGGGGTGGCTGGGGCGATGGGCATTGGGGAGGGTGTGTGCTATGGTGAGCGCTGTGAATTGTGTAAGACTGATGAATCACAGACCTGTACCCCTGAAACAAATAATACATTTTATGTTAATAAAAAAAGTAAAATTCATATTACTTGCTAATTGATGCATTCATCATGCTCCAACTCACTTCCTACTGTACCAAAGTCATTTGTATGATTTCTCCTAAGTCACCAGAATTAAGTTTCTGTAGACACCTTGGAAGGACTGATTTGACCCCTCAGTTCAGGCTAATACATAGGGGAAAGAGAAGAAGGGTGTCTCAGGTTAGCTTCTCCAGAGGCAGATGTTGAAGTGGTTTTGCATGTACTGTTTATGAGGGATTGCAAGCTGTTTATGAGGGATTAGCACCAGTGAGAGGAAGGGGAAGAAGCGGAGGGAGACAATAAACTGCAAAACAGGGCTGATAAAGTCTTGGCAAACCCATGGGAACATGTGGAACAAATACTGCTATCAGAATTACCCTGCATTAGGCCCAAATAACAGGTTTTTATGCCCTGGCCTTGCTTAGTTACCAGATGCCCCTAAAAGGGCATGTCCTTGGATGAAGTGTTCTTCTGCAACCCAGCCAGACCCCAAAGGGTCTAATAGCCAGAGGTTCTCTGATGACTATCTTTCCCACTGCTGGGTATCAACCTTCCTCGAAGGGGGATCTGGATGATGCATCTCTGCATCTTCTACAAGGGAGATTAAAACTAGACATAAGATTTCATTAATATTCGAATGGACCTTGAGGCCATCACCAAAATGATTCCTTCCTTCTTCCTTCCATCTTGTGTGAGAGTTCTTTCAGTAGCTTGACGTTCCTACACTTGATTATAAGTTCCTGGAGGGCAATGTTCATAGCAGCATTATCTCCAAGAGCCAAATTATGGAAAAAGCCCAACTGTCCATCCATGACCAATGGATAAAGAAGATATGGTACATAATACAATGGAATATTACTCAGCCACAGAAAGACTGAAATCTTGCCATTTGCAACAACATGGATGGAACTAGAGAGTATAATACTAAGTGAAATAAGTTAGTCAGAGAAAAATACCATATGATTTCACTCATTTGTGGAAAACAAAACAAACAGAGGGGAAAAGAGAGAGAGAGAGAGAGGAGGGAGAGAGAGGCAAACCAAGAAACAGACTCTTAACTATAGAGAACAAACATGGTTACCAGGGGACAGATGGGTGGGGGGATGGGTGAAATAGATGATGGCGATTAAGGAGTGCACTTGCTGTGATGAGCACCGGATGTTGTATGGAAGCACTGAATCACTGTATTGTACATCTGAAAATCATATTACCCTGTATGTTAACTAACTGGAATTTAAATAAAAGCTGAAAAAAAAAGTTCCTGGAGGGCAGAAGCTGGGAATTATGGATCTGAAGACATACCACAGTCCTTACCACATGCCCTTTATATAATGAGGGTAGAGCAGATGTTTGTTAAATAAAAAACTAGAAGAGAATTGTACCAAGGATCACAGGGGAAAGGATCACTCAATATATCACTTTTGAACAATTTGTTGAGAAAAAACAGACTAATTAGCACCTACATCATACCATGGACCTAAATGAAGGGCAAGTGTATTAAAATATTTTTAAAAAGATTTTATTTATTTATTTGAGAGAGAGAGAGAGTGAGCAAGAGAGAGAGAGAACACAAGCTGCAGAGAGAGGCAGAGGGAGAGGGAGAAGCAGACTCCCTGCTGAGCAGGGAGCTCCACACAGGCTCAATCCCAGGACCCCTAAATAACCATTTTCAAAGAAAAAAAAAACCTCAGGGTTGAGTGTGGGAAAGAGAATTACTCTAAATGTTACCAGTGGGATAAGTACTGTTGCTGATGTCTAAGAAGTACCTAACTGAGCCAAGAGGTAGAGTCACAGAAAGAGTTTCAGATGGGATGATGCCCCAGCTGAGTCTCAGAAGACAAGGAGGAATCAGCCAGGTGAAGAAAAGAAGGGCAGGATTTCTAGCCAGAGGGCACAACTGGCCTTCCCAAATAGCCCTCAGTAGGCTTGGCCCAATCTTGATCTGTACTGGAGAGATTTGAATTTACAAATTAGACTCCTAAGAAAGGTGCCAATTAGAGCCAGGCACAGAGCGACTGGCAAACAAAATCAGCTATGTTGGGGTGGGGGGTATCCAGATAGGTCCCATTCAGCATGCAGAACAAAGAAGCACCCCTGGAGAGGGTGGGTTTTGGCTAAGCAGCTTAGTTAATTTTCAAATATCCCTGTGTTCTTAAAACTCTGTGACAGCAAGACATGGGTATTTACTCCTTTGTGAGCACAGGAGTTAGCATAGCCTTTCACGAAAGGTCAAACCAACCCATGAAGGAGAAGTATATAACTCCCATATCTGGCTGGCAGGAACAGAAGAAAGAACCCTGAAATGTCAAAAGTATGTCATATATGAGAGCAAGTTGGTATTTTACGGCCAGGCTGCCTGAAATGGGAGTGGGTAAGTGGAACTAGGAGAATGAGCATGATTCTCCCTTATTCCCTCTCCTATTTCTTGTCACGCAGTCTCCCCTTAAGGACTTGAAAAAGGGAGGTCATTAGAAGGAGGATGGAATAGAGGAAGAAAACAGACATTGATTGAGTGCCTACTGTGTGCTTTAAGCTTCGGCTCATGGACTACATAATGAAGGGCTCCTTCTCTGTGTCCCTCGAGTGTCCTGTACAGAACTCCAACTTGGTTTATTCTATTCTATTAGGGTTTCTTTTTTTTTTTGCCTTCCAGTGCATACCTCTTTCTCAAAGTCATGACTTTCTCAAAATCAGAAGTATTACATTTTAATATTCTGGATCCCTAACAAGGACTTGGTACATAGTAGGCACTAAATTATTAATTAACTGAATTGCATATCTTCAGTGCTGTTTTATGTTAGATGCCTCCTTGCATAATTGTAGCAAACACTGGCATAGTGTCTACTCAGGACTGCTCTGAGTGCTTATTAACCCCTATGCTTCTCCTAAAACTCTGCAGCATGGGCACTATTATTATCTCCCATTAAATAGGGTGCCACCACATTCCATCCGAGTTAAATCACTTGGCCTTAGTCTCACAGCTGGTAGATAGTGGGGCTGGGAGCTTAACGAAGGCAACCTGACACTGTGCTTTGAACTGTTGTACCATACTGTTCTTGCCACAATACTAGTAACCTTATAACCCTGTTGTGCAAAGAAAGAAAGGGGGAAGTAAGTCTTTGAGAGTATAAGGGGGCTGCCCAAGACACACAGTGAGTCATGGGCTGGCCTAGGACTCAGACTCAAACATGTGCAACTCAAAATTCACACTTCACAGCAATTTGCACACTCTCAGAACTGCAACAATCATGTCAAGTATTTTGACTGACGAAGCTGAGAGGATTCAAGTATCCTTCATGAATATAAGGAGAGTAGCAGAAGATGGGTGGCTGGTGGAAGGGCAGGAGCCCTCTGTTATTTGCCCCTTATTTAAAATTCTGTCAGGATGCCCGCTGGCTCAGTCTGTACAGCATACAAGCTCTTGATCTCAGGGTCCTGATTGCAGCCCCACATTGGGTGTAGAGATTTTTTTTAAATAATAAATAAAAAAGTAAATAAACAAATGTGTGCGTGTGTGGTTGAGTTCTCTGAATATAAAATTCATATGTGCACAGTATAAAAATACTGAAAACAGAAAAAAGAATAAGGAAATGCCATAATTATCATCATTATACCCTCCTTTCATCATCATTGCTAATTTCTATTCATCTAGTATATATATATATGTGTGTGTGTGTGTGTATGTATAAATATATTTTTAAGTGAATAAAGACTCATGTTGCTATGTATGACTTTTTTCAACTTAACATTATAACCTAAGCATTTTCCAGTTTCATTAAATGATGTGGTTTTTAATAGCTTCACAGTAACTGGATAAACTATAATTTATTTAATCCTAACTTTTCTGTTGTTGGATATTTATCAGTATTTATATCTCAGATAATTTCCGAGATATTTTAAATAATCTCTACACCCAATGTGGGGCTGCAATCAGGACCCTGAGATCAAGAGCTGTATGCTGTACAGACTGAGCCAGCCGGGCATCCTGACAGAATTTTCATTTAAAGTCATTTAGAATTTTCACCATTTTATGCAAATGGTGAAAATGTCCTCAAGAGAAATGGTATAGATTTATTCTGCCACCAAATCTATATGTAAATCTCATCTCCCCAATCTTTGTTTATGGTATTATCTTTTCTAAATTTGTCAGTTAGGTAGATGAAAAATAGTCTCATCTGTTTTAAAAGTGTAGTCCTCAGGCACACCTGGGTGGCTCAGTTGGTTAAGCGACTGCCTTCGGCTCAGGTCATGATCCTGGAGTCCTGGGATCGAGTCCCACATCGGGCTCCCTGCTCAGCAAGGAGTCTGCTTCTCCCTCTGACCCTACCCCCTCTTGGGCTCTCTCTCTCTCTCACTCTCTCTCTCAAATAAATAAATAAAATCTTTAAAAAATAAAAATAAAAAAATAAAAGTGTAGTCTTCTGATTCTTAAAGTGGCTAGACCTTTTCAATATATTTCTTGGTCATTTGTATTTCTTCTTTTTTGGAGCTGTACTTTCACATCATTTGCTTTTTCCCATTAGGGTATTTTTATTACCTTAGTCAGCTTCTCTGATCTCTTTATTTATGAAAAAGATGACTTAATCTGTTACAAGTATTTTTCAAATTGTTCATTTGTCTTTGAATGTTTTTCCTTTTTTTCCACATAGGGAAGTTTAAAATAAGTAAACTATGAATTTATTTTGTGGTTTCCTTCCTTGCTTCCAAAATTCAAATACCTCAAAATCAGAGTCATATTAACCTATGTTTTCTTAGACTTATGACTTCAATTTTTATGGTTAAGACTTTAAGGGGCACCTGGGTGGCTCAGTTGGTTGGGCATCTGCCTTCGGCTCAGGTCATGATCTCCAGGTCCTGGGATCGAGCCCCATGTTGGGCTCCCTGCTCAGCGGAGAATCTGCTTCTCTCTCTCCCTCCCCCTCTCCCCCTCCTTGTGCTCTCTCTCTCTTTCAAATGAATAAATAAAATCTTTAAAAAAAGTGGTTCTTTATCTTTTACTTGTAGCTCAGTGCCAGCATGATGTTGTAGGTGTCCTCAATGTTTGATGAATGAATGATGTATGGGTGAATGAGCAAATGAACTTCCCAGACAGGTTAGGTATACAACTTTATGTAAAGATAACAGTGGAAATTCTAGATAGAAAGATGTCCTCATAGACCTCCTTCTGGACTGTGTCTTCCCGGGCTTCAAAGAGGGCCACCCTTAGTCATTTAGAGCTGAGCAGATAGCCCACCTTCCTCAGTAAAAGGCATCCAAACTTCTCTTGTTTTATATTTTTGCCACAAAAGGAATACAGGATTATCACAGGCTTTTTTAATGCAGATAAATAAAACTAAGAGCCCAACCATTGCTAACATTTTCTAAATCAAATTCTTTCCAATTCCTGCACACTAGGAAGCATTTTTCACATGGGACTTAAAATGGTAGCATAAAGTAAACAAGACTCTCCATCAAAGTTATGCAGAAAATAAGGTAGAAAGTTCCATGTGTCTGGTTTTCTCTTGGCAAAGATCAATCAGTTGCAACTCACTGATGATAAATATTTTAGGTGCTAAGTAGTTCTTTAAAATATATATATCCATTGTGGTGATGGATGCACAATGTGAATGTACTTAATGCCACAGAATTGTACACCTGAAAATGGTTAAAATGATAAATTTTATGTTATATATATTTTACATATATAAATTCCCCTCCCCCGCCCCATAGTCACTTTTGAAATTATCCTGAACTAAGACTGCAACAGCAATACTCAGTGGCCCAAGAGTGGCCACTTAGAATGAAGATTTGTGTCCTTAGTCTAAGAGAACCTAAATGGCCCATAAGAAGACCCACCACATGCTCTGAAAGGGTCATCTTCCAGCTTCGTTGCTTATATGCCCCCTAAAAAGAATTTTGAAAAACTATGACTCCACTTAAACACCTGTAAACTGGCATCCAAAATATTTCATCACAGGTGTCAGCAGCTGCAAAGAATATAATATGCAGCATATTTTAATTCTGCCATCTTGCAACTGTTTGAAATCTAAAGAGTGGCAATGTGATGCCATAGTGATTTAAACCTATTATCTACTGAAAAACTTACATGAACAAGCTCTTTTTAGACAAATTTTTAAAACTTCCTTTTCCCCCTCAAATTGTATTTCCATTGTATTTTCCTCATAAAATTTTATCCTAATGAAATAGAATCTTATGCTTTAAAATATTTTATTAATCGGTCTCTCCTACCTCTTTGTGACAAAAATATGTCTGTAAGTGTAATCTTTACAAAGTTTTCTGTAATCCTAAGTAAGGACTTTAATTTGGATTGAGTTAACATTACAATTATGAGTAAAAAATTGGTCAAAATAATAAAATGTCTTCTAAATTCTGATAAAAAGTTACTAAAGTTAAAATAATAATTCAAAATACATCTCTTAATGAGATGAATGGCTATTCCTCTTATAATTACTTCATGTATTCATGGATGAATATAACCAATCACTAGAATAAATGAGATTCAACCTCAGTTGCATTCCTATTTTTCATTTTCATAAATGCTTAGAACTGAGAAACTTCTTCTCATAAATAAATAAATGGAACTTTTGTAATAGCAGTGCCACTCAATTTTTGGTGCCCCAGGGCGCCTGGGTGGCTCAGTCATTAGGTGTCTGCCTTCGGCTCAGGTCGCGATCCCGGGGTCCTGGGATGGAGCCCCGCATCGGGCTCCCTGCTCCACGGGAAGTCTGCTTCTCCCTCTCCCACTCCCCCTGCTTGTGTTCCCTCTCTCACTGTCTCTCTCTCTCTGTCAAGTAAATAAAATCTTTTAAAAAAAATTTGGTACCCCTTCCAAGTTTTACGTCAATATCACATGGTCATTTATCATCAAAAATTATTGTTAATGATCCAGCAACTGAAAAGTCAATTAGGTCCACCTTCAGTTATGTAGAAAGCAAAGAATGGGAAGACCTGAGTTACAGAAATATTTGTTGACTGCCAAGTCAGAATGGTCACCCATTTTCTTTCTTTTTTTTTTTTTTTTTAAGATTTTATTTATTTTAAAGAGAGAGCACAAACGGAGGAAGGGGCAGAGGAATAAACAGACTCCCCATTGAGCACAGGGCCCTACCCTGGCAGGACTCAGGGTTCGATGGTAGGACCTTAAGATCATGACCTGAGCCGAAGTCAGACGCTTAACTGACTGAGCCACCCTGGCACCCCAGGACTGTCATCCATTCTCTCAAGACCTACACTAGTATTTCAAATGGCCCCTTGTCTAGCACTTAGGAGGTTTTGTAAAACACAGAGTAATGCGTCACAAACAGCACAGCAGCACCAAGTCTCTTTCCTTAGATAAAGTAGGAGAAGGGTGAGTTCCTAGGCAGCTCAATTTTAGGAAATAGTGCAGGTGAAACTTGAACTATAAATTAAGCCCTGTGTACTCTTCAGAAAACCTTCGTGCCTTCCTAAAGGTTTGAAGAGTGCTGCCCTAAGTCAATGAATCAACAGACCATATAAGATTGGGGAAAGAGGCAAATGACTGTCATGCTTCTGGGATTGAGAAATCCATCAAACTTCTCTAGGAAGGTACCACCTATGGCCGTTTGGTGCCCTGGCGCCATATTGGTGGCTGACTTCACCTCTCCTCAGTCATCTGCAGCCATGCCTGTGTCCACTATGACTTCAGCCATTCTCTATCAACACGACATTTTCACCCTTAAGCCTGGTATTAAGACATCATGAAGTTACTTACCATATTGGATTATAATTATTCAGGCACAAAGCTGGCAGTTTTCTTTTGTATCAGAATTAAAGGAAACCGGACCTAAAAGTACTTTCCTGGCAGAGAGAACGAAGCTGGGAATGAAGAGCAGGATCAGAGTAGGATACAATGTTTACCCTCCTAGATTTGCCTTTGGCTGCCATAGTATGAAAGAATCTACACTGTTTTCACTGAACAGTTTAGTCCTGCTCCACATCTTCATACCATCTCATACCTGTTTCTATCCAATTTCTTTCTCAAGAGAAAAATCAATCAACAGTTTGTTATATATTAATTGCATAGAAATATATTTAACATATACATAAATTTATGTAATATACATTGTTGTTGTATATGTAACAAACTCTTCCATTTTCTTCCACTTCCAATAATTTTTCTTCTTCAGGGAAGATATTTTAATTCTAGTGTAAGGGTGTTCTGCATAGGGACATTATTCCCAATTTTAATTCACCCAAAAAAACACCCACTTGCCTTAGATACCCCAATAATTTGTGAGTTTACTATATAAACTCACAATTTTCTGTGCATAGCCTTTATCTCTCTTGTGATTTCTATTGTGAATATCCAACTACCAACTAGACATCTAAACTTGGAAATCCAACATGTAGCACCAAGATAACATGCCAAGACATTTTTTTTTATTCTACTCCCTTACCTTCCAAAAAACTTGCTTTTCCTCAGGGTCCTCTGTTTCTGTAAATGGCATCACAATACACCAAGTTGCTCTAGTGAAAAATCTGTTGGTCATTCATCATTTCCCATTCCCCCCAATCCTAATCCATCAGCAAATAAACATTTTAGAAAATGTGAAGGATGCCACCTTCACATTTCCCCTCTCTCTCCACTAGAGCAAGCCTCCATGAATATTTGACATGGTCTCCTGATAGTGTCCCTCATTCTTGCCCCTTTTTACCCTTTCAATTGATTCCACAGGAGCAAGAATGACATTTTAAATACAGAAATCATACTATGTCACTTTGCTGCTTAAAGTCCTTTCTGGTTTTCTATTATTCTTAAAATAAAATCCAAACTTCTGTTAGAGTCTATAAGGTTCTATATCAGTAAATTTTCACCTGTGACTAAAATCCCCTGGATAGCCTAAAATAACAACAAGTGTGGCAACAGCCACACCAACAAAAATGAAACACCAGCATCCTGCCCCAGACTAACTGAACTGGAATCTCTGCAAGTAGAACGGCTGCATTTTTGATCCATGGTGAGAGTTGACAACCACTGCCCGACATGATATGACTTCTCTCCATTGTTCTGGTCATTTCTCAAATCACTAAAATCCAAACATATCAATCCATTTCTTTTTTTTTTTTTTTTGAACACACCAAATTTGTGCCTGCCCCCAGGACCTTTGCACTAACCATTTCCTCTTTCTGGAATGCTTTACACCTAGATAGTCAAATTGGCTGGCTTCCTCTAGTCATTCAGGTCTCAGCGCAAATATCACCTCTTCAATGAGGAGAGAGTCGCACAGAACTGGGCAGCAGACTTGCAAACCTTCTTGACTGTGTATGTAAGATCAGGACCCTCCTGTTGGAGTTCCCACCTTGCATTCTCCAGTCACTCACATATTATGTGTCCTCTTTCTATGAGCTTGTTGTCAGTGGCTGCCCTTCTGTTACCTTGCTTATGGTGTGCAGTCATCCTAAGAAGCGTGCTTGGCTAAGTGGGTGTGTGAGGGACAAAAGCTAGCCCCTCACCTAGTCGGTCTTCTGGCAGGGGAAAGTCAGTCCAGAGGAAACGGTTTTTTTTTTTTTCTCAAATTCAACCAGAGGGGGTATTTTTTCTCTTTTCTGCAAAGGTGCCACATGTGGTAGAGAGTTGCCCTGGCAATACTATTATTTTTGTTGTATATTTATTGTTTAATTTTGCAGATGACAACTCCATTATTCAGAGGTTAGGCACCCTATCCCAGTAGAAGCTATTTCCATTAGTCAAAAAGCTGCTAGTGAATTGACAAAATACCTGGAGCTCTTTCCATGATCAGTATTCTCACTGTTACTTTGGGTGATCCCTGGTCTATAACCAAGGCTTACAGGGCAACAGTTGGATACAAGATTCCAGAGCAAGAGGCATAATCATTAAAGCACAGAGAAGTACATTAATGATAGTGTCCAATTCCATGGGAGTCATTTAATTTCTCAGGGTTCATTTTTCCTCCTTTGGAAATTGACAGGGGGTACTCAGGACCAATCCAGCAACTTAGATATAGGGATCTAGTATCTTTGGCTCAAGATAGCAGCAGAGCTTTTATAAACAGAGAACTTTCTTTATTTTTTTCATCACAGCTGGCCCAGGTTACTTGAATCAAAACCATCCTGCGAGACAACTTCTGCCACATTAAGCCATTTTGGAATTATCTTCAGCCTCATTAACTACTTAAGGGGGTTAGTTTGGTCACTACCAACCTTCCTTTTTATCAAACTTGCTGTTGAATTGAATCCCTAACTTGGATGAAGTCAGATGTCCTGTCCCCAGGAGCTTAATTACAGACACATTTATTTATTCTGGATCTGCCTCCTCAGGTCAAGAGCATACAACCACCCCCTTAGCTTTCTGCTATGACCATGTTTTCCAAGCCTTGTCCTGCAGTCTTTGGAGGAAACAATGAAGGTTGAGGGAGGGATGCAAACAAATACATTTTCTCTAAGTCTGTTCATCTGCCCCTTCCTCTCTCTGGCTCCGGCTTCCCCCCTAGACCTTCCATCAGTAAATGGATTTAACCTCATTTGCTACTCTCAAGGGAGAATGCATTCAACCACAAGGTTCCCAAGGCGCTTCAGTTCCTGGTACAAAAAGCTGAAAATGTCATCGCATTTGCAAATGAACAGAAACCTCCCACTCAAAGAGCATCAATGCCTCTGTAGCTCACAGAAGCAGACGGCAGGAGTCTTCCTCTCACTACCATTGCTTTGTTGTTAGAATAATACACATATATTCTTTTCATCTAATGATGTTGGGCAAGTTCAACTTTCTTTGCAAAGGTAACAAGTCTGTCTCCAAACAGTCTTTCTTTGGAAAGGGCAGAACGGTTCCTATTCACTCCAGATGGTATTAGTCACCTCCAGCCTCTAGACATGTATTTACTTAAGCTTTACTCCATACTGTAGGTCACAGTGGCTTTGGTATTCTTAAGCTAAGAAAGTCTGAATTCTGGATTGAAATGCTGACTTCATCGGGACCATCTTTCTTGGCATTCTTAATTTGTCAAGGAGAGATGAGCTGCCAGCAGAACACTTCATACCCTCATAATTTGTAATGACCTTGGGCTTCAGTTTGTTTTCTTGGGTTTAATATTTCCTGAGCAAGTATCCCCAAACTGGCAAGGGAGGGGAGTTGTTCTAGATAAGACAGTACAGAATATATCCAATTTACTAGGCATCTATGTACAAATAAACCATTATGGTGACTGGCTTCAAGCCACTGACTAATCAAGACTTGACTGGTTTATCCTTTCACAGAGACCCTTCCCAGAATGCAGACAAAGGTGACAAGACATTCCATTAGAAACTTTCAATTATACTGTGTTACAAGCTTACAAAATGAACATCCTAGAATGGTCCAATACTCAGGATACCTACCCTGTAGGAACCAGGGACATGGAAATGAGGGGTCTCTAGTTATAAAACTTGTTAATACATTAGAGTCAATGGCTATAGAAAATGGGCTAAGCATTATACTCCAGTCAGGAATGGCAAGCTGGTTGGTCACTGTTCACTAAAACTAAAGTAGATGTTCTGCGACAGATTGACTGTCCTGTTCAGACATAACACATCAATGTCTTTTTAAAGCTCACTGAAGGAGCTGTGTTGAGGCCTGCCTATTAAGTGCACTGGGTGAATGAAATTGCCCAGTAAATGAGCCTGTGACCTTACATGCTCTACCACTGAACTTCTGCCATAATTAGAAGAAGAGCAATCCTCAAAAGGCCTCAGTCATAGACTTCTGCCAACTGAGATGATCTACAGAAATACAGACAAGAATTCATTCAATGACCACTGAGGACCTACTCTGTTCCATGCCTCATGCAAGACAATGGGAAGATAAATAGGGCACGGTTTCTACCCTCAGGAATATTATAGTACAGCAGTTCCCCCTTATCCGTGGAGGATGTGTTCCAAGACCCCCAGTGGATGCCTGAAACTACAGATAGTACTGAACCCTATATGTACTATGTTTTTTCCTAGGCATACATACCTAGGATAAGGCTTAATTTATAAGGGAGGCACAGTAAGAGATTAACAACAATAATAACAAAGGAGAACAATTAAAATAATAAACTATAATAAAAGTTATGTGAATATAGTCTCACTCTCTCTCTCTCTCAAAATATCTTCTTGTACAGTATTCACCCTTCTTTTGATGATGTGAGATGATAAAATGGCCACATGATGGGATGACATGAGGTGAATGAGGTGGGCACTGGGATGGAGGGAGGCCACTATTGACCCTCTGACAATGTCAGAATAAGGAGCATCTGCTTCCAGACTGCAGTTGACTGCAGGTAACTAATACCACAAAAAGTGAAACTGGATGGGATGGGGTGGGGTGGGGCTACTGTATAAAAGAGACCCATAAACAGATACTTAGAAACACAAAAAAGGGGCGCCTGGTTGGCTCAGGCGGTTAAGCGTCTGCCTTCGGCTCAGGTCATGATCTCAGGGTCCTGGGATCCAGCCCCACATCGGGTTTCCTGCTCTGCGGGAAGACTGCTTCTCCCTCTCTTGCTCTCCCTGCTTGTACTCCCTCTCTCGCTGTATCCCTCTTTGTCAAATAAATAAAGGAATAAATAAATAAATAAACAAACACCAAAAATAATGTAGTCTGATGTTGAAGATACGCATAGAGTGATATGGAAATTGACACCCAGGAACATCATCTAACCTAGCCTAGTAAGGGTAATTAAAGATACTTCCTAGGGGCGCCTGGGTGGCTCCAGTTGGTTAAGCCTCTGCCTTCGGCTCAGGTCATGATCTCAGGGTCCTGGGATAGAGCCCCACATGAGGGCTTCCTGCTCAGCAGGGAGCCTGCTTTTCCCTCTCCCTCTACCCTTCCCTCTGCTTGTGCTCTCTCTCTCAAGTGAATAAATAAAATCATTTTTTAAAAGATATTTCCTAGAAATGGATGATTCTCTTTTTTTAAGGTTTATTTATTTATTTTAGAGAGAGAGACAGTGAGTGAGCACACTAGTGGGAGGGGCAGAGGGAGAGGGAGAGAGAATCTCAGCTGACTCCATGCTGAGTGCGGAGCCCTATTCAGGGCTTACTCCCAAGACCATGAGATCACGACCTGAGCCGAAACCAAGAGCTGGACACTTAACCAACTGTGCCACCCAGGTCCCCCTAGCCCAGGTGATTCTTAAATTGAGTGTGATGTGATAGTTTTAGGAGGTAGTTGGGAGTCCAAGGAAACAGTTTTTCAACCTCCCAATTTTCTTTCAACTAGGCAAGAGTTTGTAAGAAAGAACGTAGTTGTCTCTTACTCTCTTTTCATCCTGATGAAATACTTAGCTGAATTGGGACACTTAAATGGCATTAGGTGGTGTTTATGTGGCATTAATTAGGTGGTGTTAATATGGCATTAATGTTTCTGGCATCATAGCTTGAATTTCACAAAGAAAAGAGATTGCTTGGAAGTTTTTATTTTTTCTTCTTCATTCTTTTAACTCAAAACCAAGAAGAAAATCAATAAGATAAAATAGTGGAAGGTTTAACTCCATTATATTTTGGAATTTAAATTGAACTTGTGTGTCCTATAGTCAATTAAAGACAATTTTCTCCAAACTCTCCTGACATTTCCAAAGAGCTTAAGTTGTATTTATTCACTTTGTGGAATTTTGAAAACTGGCTCAGAAAGAAAAAAAAATGTCATGAATACTGCTGTGGGTATGTTTTTAACTTTTTAAGTTATCCCATGAGAGACTAGATATAATTGAGTTAGAAAAGACACAGACAGCTGGGCCAGGACTTGCTCCTGAGGTAAAAATAAAACTCATTAAAGGTTAAACTCTGTGCAGCATCTTTAAGACCAAGGCAAGGAGCAGAGCTGCAATACTAAATGGAACCATCATAATAATGTCATCCAAGATACAGGACCCAAGGAGTCGGGTTAGGCTCAGAATTCTCCCATATGAGCCTGCAAGGGTGTATTTGGTCCCAACTCTGAATCTACTCTATAGACAAAGGGATTCACAGAATTATTACATATGCTGAAAAGGGATCCTTATTTTTTACCTGCTTGCTTTATTTTTATATTTGTTCTCTAATATTTTGCTGTTACTCCCCAGTCTCCAAATTCAGTTATGAAATAAACTGGAATAATCTTCTTCCACGATCCTCTCCCTTTCTCCCGTCCCTCAGCTCCCATGAATGATGCTCTATTACTACCATTAGGGCTACATAAAATCATGGTTTTAAATGGCAGCCTGGATTCCCTTTACCTACTGCAATCACAGGTAAAACATACCTGGAATGATAATTCAGTGGCCTGCAGATTATCTCAGGGTTAGTAAAGAAGTGGTTGGCGCGAGCAGCCACAGTTACTGCTTTCTTCCTATTGATGAAGAACAAAAGCAAGGTCTAGAAATGGAGCAGACTTTAGTTTCTGAGAGCCCTAAACATCAGATCTCAGTCTTCATAAGGACTTTTTATTGCTGGTGTGTGAGTATTTCATGTTTCCTCCCTGGAACCTTTCCTGACCACCCCAAGAAAGTCTGTGCTCCCCTTGTAGCCATTATGATTGATATTGCACCTCTCCTAACATAATGACACAGCTCTGGGTGCAGGTCTCTACCACCATTACATGGCAAGCTGCTTGAAGACAGGGCTCATTTATCTTAGAAACCTGTATATTCTCAGCTTTCTGCCAGTGCCTAGCGTATAGTGGTTGCTCAAAACATACTTACTGATGACTAGATGGGTGGATAAATGCTAGAACGGGTGTTACTTTGGGGTTGTAGCCTCAGGAAAAATGACAGAAAAAATGGTTTTGCACAATCTGACTACCTTGTTCATTCTGTCACATTCTATCAATCCACTCCTGGCAAAAAAGGAAACAATATTCAGGATTCTGCTCCTAAATGTACCAATATTTTAATGTTACAGACTCTTAAAATGTTAGAGGTAGAACAGATCTGAGACATTACTTGCCAAAATATTTGATGGGTGAGAAGAGTAGGGCCTCTTCCGATTCTATTTAATGTAGTGAGTTTTGTGGGGCTATTAATGCTGTGTGAGGCCCTCCTACTGTGTATCTCCCACTAATGCTTGCCCATGTGCAGGCTGGGAAGGCCTGGCTGAAGATAATCCAAGAAAGAAACACTGGGGTCATGATTGGGGAGGCTCTGAATGTCAGCCTAAGGCTGTGGCCTTAATTTCATGATGAAGGTTTTTAAACACATGGGAAAGATGATTGGATCTACGCTTGGAATAAGCAACATAATTCGATCTATTTTGGGGAAACCATGCTGGTAGCAATGGGAGAAGGCCGAGGACAAAGGCAGATGTGACTGACCAGCAGCCACTCAATCCGCTATGAGAGAAATGAAGTCCTCAATAAGGGTGAGAAGAAAAAGAACTGGGATTCCGGGCCATTTTAGGGGTGAACTCATCACATCATCACAGAAGGGGATCATCTAGAAAGACTCCCAAGGGATTCCGTGTTGGTTGTAATGAAGAAAACAGAGATAAGAAAAAGGACAGAGTTCAAAATACCAGCAGGGGTTTACATCAAGTAGAGTAAGTATCCAGAACCCTGTAATGGGGCATATGAACATACATTTCCTCAGATGGCATTTGCAGGCAGCCTCCATCATTGATTTAAGGGGTCTGAGAGAAATGACCTGCTTCTGTTAGCAAAGCCTACAGCAAGCCAATCAGTCACTATTCAGGCAGTGCCTGAAATTTTCTAAAAAGCTCATGCTGCTTTCATGATTGAAATGGGGTCACGTTTATTTTTGCACTTGACTGCGTTTCCCAAGAACTTCCTGTCTAATCACTCCAGACCATGTACACCACTGCCGAAGAGTTGAATCTATGAGACGAAGGCACAAAGTTGCCTTGTGACCCTTAACAGAAACAGAAGTAGAATTAAATCCAGATGTTCCATCTGCTCAGGTCTCTGCCAATGTTATATGTCAGCAGAAGAGAAACTGAGGAGTCTTGAGAGATATGGGCCATTACTTCTTACCAAAGACAGGACTCAACCCTGGGTTAACTCTTTCCAAAATGGCATCATAGTGCAAAAAACTCTGGAATATAAAATGTAGTACACTTTATCACTATTTTCTCTGCTTGTGGGTGTTGATAGGTTGTTTAGTAAATGCTCTGTGCCAGGACTTAGTCTGGGTAAATTGACTAGTGGCTTAAGCCTAAGCAATGCTAGGATTCAAAGGAAACTAAGTCAGAAGCCAAAGGAAACAGAGAGAGCACAGCACGCTAGGATCCCCAGATGAGATGGCAATAAACTAAGGCTATCTTCTAGGCCAAGGAAACAGGGTGGGGGAAGTTCAAGGAAAAGATAAACGGAGGGTTTCCATGCCAAATCAAGCTATGATGCCAGAGTGAGAGAGGAAAAGAATAATACAGAAAATGTCCCAGAAGGACTTTGGGAAGAATGAGGACTCACCCACCTGGCCAAAGTAGAGTGCAAGACTCCCTTTCAATGGGTAACAGAGACTCAGGGCCACAGCAACATCAGGTCCCCAAAGCAGAAAACACCAAGAATATTAAGCAATATCACTCAAATGCCTCAGACCTCCAGTCTCAGGTGCAGAACAGTAGACTATTACAAACTCTTCTGGTCTGCACAGCAAAAAATGTTGACAAATTATCCAGCTGCTCCCTCTGGGTTCCAAAACTGAGATGGAGTGAGGCAGTCAGCAGATGCTGGCCTATGCCTTGAATATAGCTGGGATAGGGCCAGGACAGTGCAGACAGGCACTATTAAATGGAAAGACCTAAGTCACACTGTACTGATCTCACAGCAAGGCTGTGCCTGTGAATGATGTCAACGAACAGATATTTAAACAGAGCCCCATAGCAGCATCCCCAAACCACAAAGTGTTCATAGAGGGAAACCCTGGAATCTCCTCCAAATCTGTTAATGTATCTGGAAGTTCAGAACTGAATCAAACAGTGAAAACAGAATACTCAGCTTTACAGATATAGAAAAAGATGCTGCTTTTCCCCTATCTGCAAAGAGGGACCAGGTTATGATAACACAGAGCAAAAATCACAATAGAACAGCTCAGCAACCCACAAGGATAACTGTCTCTAAATGGGTACTTAGAGCCTTGGGTTTTAACATCCTGGCCTCAGATTGAAAACTTTGATGAACACAAGACTGGAATTAAAGTTTTGGGGTTGGCTTATTAGAGTGGTTTCTATGTTTTTTTTTTCAAAGATTTTTTTTTTATTCATTTGAGACACAGAGATACAGAGAGAGAGAGAGAGAGCATGAGAAGGGGGAGAGGCAGAGGGAGAGGGAGAAGCAGGCTTCCCGCTGAGCAGGGAACCCAATGTGGCGCTCGATCCCAAGACCCTGGTATCATGACCTGAGCCGAAGGCAGACGCTTAACCATCTGAGTCATCCAGGCGCCCCAGAATATTTTCTATGTTATATATCCAATCTGGTTTCCAGGGAGGCAGTGAGAGGTAACAAAACAAAACAAAAAAAGCAAAACAAAACCCCCTAAAAAACCGGAAGTGCTTTGAAATTAGACAAATCTGAATTCAAATCCTGGTTCTACCATTAGCCAGCTGGTGCCTTTGGGATTGGGCAAGTTGCATAATCTCCCAGAGGCTTGGCTATGGGCATGATTTCAGCCACATCTTGGGTGTTGTCAGAGTGACAGGAGATGATGCAAGCGTCATGCCTAGCACAGTGCCTGGCACATAGCAGGTGATGAGAAGAGCCCACTCTCTCCCCCCTTCTCTGTACAGTCAGTCCCATTCCAGTTCAGTTCTTTATATCTTGCCAGAGAACAAAAGTAAAGAGTTTAGCTGATAATTGTCTCTGTCAAGTTTTTCACAGGGAGGAAAACTGTATGTGACTTGTTCTTCTCTTTAAAGGAACTATTTGGATAAGAACACTTTTAAAGGCATAGGCATCTGGGAATCTTTCCTGAGCAAAGAATTTAAAATATGAGGAAAGATACTGAAAAACATTGTTAGCCACCTGCTCTGTGCTAGGCACTGTTCTTGACACCAGAGACACATAAGATGTATAACTCTCTTCCCTCCTGAAGCTTATTTACAAGTTGGGGAGTACATATTCTGCTCAGAAATGTTTACTACAGCACTATTTGTAATGATGAGAAACAAGACACAATATAAATATGTAACAACAGGGAAAGAGTTAAATAAATTATGTGCTTCTAATTGATGGAACATCATGCAGTAGTCAAAATGATAGCTATAAAAAGAATAGACAACCATAAATAAGAACTAGCCTCTTACCAAATAAGAAATTATGGTTCTTATTAAGGTTGACTGCATTTCTGAACATCTGAGTTTGTAAGATATGGCTCCTGGCACAACGGATATTAATTCTTTTTTCTCACCTTGTTTTATCTCTTATGCCTCACAGTACCTAGAAATAAATCTGTCTCTGTCTCTCTCTCTCACACACACACCATTGTTAATTTATCTATCGCATCAGAGCTGATGTGGTTGGTTGAAATTCCCTTCTAGCACTGGAAGTCTGACATTTGATTCTACCATCAGGTAGAAATTCTGAGAGTTGATATCCCTTCTGCCTTTCTGATCCATTCACATTGGGTTTTATCATCAGCAGCATTTATATCTCCGTGGAACTCAGTTGTCAGCCCTAAAAAGAATCCACATGATTTAGGCAAAGCAAATCAGGTTACTGGAGAGGAAATGTTAATATCAGGGAGCGGGCAAGTATTACAAAAATACAAATTGTCAAAATCTATAGAACATATGCTTTCAAATGAAGGTAAGTCTTCTGAATATGACTTCAGCTTTGTGAATAAATGCCTGCATTCAGCTAGATTGCTCTCCACAGCCTGATCCACGGAATTAGCACAAAGGTTTATACTACTGGTCAACCAAGACCCGGACAAAGTCATTGCTAAACTGGATTTTTTTTTTTACCCTTTCCTGTGCCAACTTCCTTTATAATGTGACTTTTCAACTCACCTCATCAAAAGGGATGGTGTATTTCCCTCATTCCTTATATCTGGGCTTGCCCTGCTTTAGCCAATGGAATGTGGTAGAAGTGGCAGTGTGCCAGGTCTAAGCCAAGGCTACCAGATACTTGCATGCTTCAGCTCTTTCTCTAGGAACTATACCACTGCCATGTGGCTAATCCCAGGCTAACCTGCTGAACAACAAGGGACACGCTGCCCAGTCATCCCCATTGCCATTGTCATTACCCAGGCCTCACTGAAGTTGAGCACAGACACAAGAGAAAGTTCATCTGAGACCAGAAGAACTGCACAGCTAAGCACAGCATAAATTTCTCCCTACATAATAGTAAGCTAAATGCATGGTTTGTTTTTTAAGCCACTATAGATTGGATGGTTTATTATCGAAGGGAAATAGTCAGAAACTGACCTAGATTCTAAAATGAACAGAAATCTGACCACTTTCCAGATTCATTTGCCTTGAGTTCAGCCAGAAAAGTTCTAGTTGCCCATTCTGTGAGTTTTCTATCCTCATTCCCATCTAATCAGCCCATGATCAAATCACATGGTACCTATAAAAATGAGAGATGTGCATTCCCCTGGGAAGGCTATCTCTTACTTTTCTCGGTGCCCTGGAGAGATACATTATTCTGGATAGCTAGTTTGAAGAATAATTTTGCAGAGCTGTATGTGACAGGAAGTTCTCATGCTTTCCAAGTATTTATGGCAAGATAAAGAGGTGGATAAAAAAAAATTAGCATCTGGAGCTTCAGTGAAACCACAAGCAGGTGATTCCAACAACTTTGACACCTCCAGTTCAGGGCTGTTTTTGTCCCTGTTCTGTTCCAGTTTTCTGTCTGTCTTAAAAAACCACCCTAAATTTAAACATTTAAAAAACACCCCAACCATCACTTATTATCTCCCACAGTTGTGGGCATGGAGTAGGCTCAACTACATGATTTTCATTCCAGGTCTCTCATGAAGTTGCAGCCAGACTGTCGGTGGAGTTGAAGGTATCTTGAAGATTTCCTTATTCACTTGTCTGGGATTAATGCTGCCTGTCAGCTTGAACACCTACAACTGGTCTCTTCACATGGCCTGGAATTCTTCAAAGCATGGAGACTGGGTACCAAAAACCAGTGTTCCAAGAGAAAGCTAGGCAGAAGTTGTACATACTTTAATGTCTCAAGAGTCACATAGTGTCAGTTTCATTGTAAAATAGATTGTACCATCTCGTCCATACTTTATTCAGTCAAAAAGGTATGCCTAAGCACAAGAAAAGGGGACATGGATTCTACCTCTCATTCCCATGGGTATAGAAATGTCACACTGAAAGAAGAACATGTGGGGTGGAAGATACTAGTATAGCCTCCACTGGAAAATAAAACTTCCCAAAGGTGTGTATAAAAAATGGGAAATGAGGAAATTCCAGAGTCACTTTACTTTTAGTAACATGTGGCTAGAATCACACTAGCTAATGACTTAGACATTAAATACTATGTGGCCATATTCAGCCAGGTCTTGGATGTAATTAGAACTTGAAATTTTCCCTGAGTCTTCCTAAAAAGCATCTTTGAAGTTAATGAGAACATTTCTGTTCTCTGGCATCTGCTGGCTGGATGCCATCTTTCCACATTCGGCTAAATGATATTTAATTTAAAATATAAACTTCACCTTAAAATATTAATCAGAACATAGTAATTCTGCAGTTGTCAGTCTCTGCCAGGAGCAAAAACCCACAGCCAACTTGGTCAGCTGATGTTAAGTCCCAGGTGCAGGGAAAAGGTGAAAATTCACAAAATTCTCTGAGACACTTTTCGAAGCCATAAGCTACAACAAAGGTATTCCTTCCTTTTCTGGTTCTTGTCTCCTATAGGTGGTCTACTCCATGTCCCTTGCCTCTCAAGAAGGATATAGTATGGTGGAGGAAGAATGAATGGTTTGCAAGAAACAGAAGTGTTTCCAAAATCCTAACATCCATTCAGGGAGATGGATAAGGAAGGAGAAAGTTTGAAGTTTTCACAAAAAAATCTTAAATTGAAGCAGGAGGTAAAGGGGCTCTTCTTATTCACAACTATAGAGTTTTCCCAAGTTAAGAGGAAGAGAAGAGAAAGAAAGGTATGCATAATCTTAGAGCAAGGGGATGAATTCCTGGCCAGGCCATGGATTGCCAACAAATTCAGAGAGGTGTGGGGGAGTTTAGAGACCTAGAACCAATGCTCTGAATGGCCAGTGTGTTGGAGCACTGGAGAAAAGGAGGCATAGCAAATCTGTAGAGGAGAAATGGCCATGGTGAGCACAGGCAGGGGGCAGATGACACCTTGAACAAAAATTTTCTTGCCCCAAACCAGACACTGAAGCCTCATGAAGTCACAAGCCCTCAAGGCCATGAAGCAAAGGATGTCTCAGGGACCACCTTTGTGGTCCGTGCCTAACTCTGATACCATCTAGACAGGGAATGAGGAGGGTCTGGGAAGCCACAAAAAAGATGTTAAAGTTTGCTATTTTTTTGTAGGAACAGGGTAGTTTATTAAATTGTATTATAGAAAATAGAGCAAGTTATATTTCTTATTCATGAGATTCATCATCATTGCATTGTTTGCAGAGAAATGATTTTTGGTAGTCCCTATTTTCTTAAGTTCAATAAAATCAATTCCACATTACTGGACAGAAAATTAAGGAAACAAGGAGAAAATACCTTTCATCCTAGCTTAGTGAAAAGAACATATTGAGACAGACTGTCTGGGTTTCAAATCCTGATAACACCAAGGACTGGGTATGAAATTACAAGCATTTCATTTGTTCTCAGTATGGAACAAATTATACTCATGTACAGGATTCTTGAATAGCTTAAATATGACAACATTATGTAAAACCTGCTGTAAAATAGCTGCCTTATAACTTCAGATACGCTAGTCTTCCTCTCCTATCCTCTTAGCATATTATAGGCAATCATGAATAGTCAATTTAAATGCAATTAAATTTGAAAGGAAAATTATGGAAAAATCCAATTCTTAATTTACTAAACATATCACAAAAAAGTGATAGAAATCATTCTTATCATCTAATGTAGTCTGCCCATCACTTTCTTTAGTAATGTGGCTAAAATACAATGGGTTGGAAAATAACCCTGTGATGGTTGGTCTCCAAAACAGTTTCCAATGATTCCCAGTTCCTTGTAACCACCTTCCTGTGTAGTTCCCTCCCACACTGAATAGGGTCAACCTGTGCAACGGATAAGGTGTTGTGGAAATGATGAGGTGTGCCTTCAGAGCCTAGGTCATCTAAAATAGTGCAGATTCCACCTTGCTCTCTCTCAGATCACTTACTCTAGGAAACTAGATGCCATGTGATGAAGGCACTCACCTATTCCTACAGGAAGGTCCACATGATGAGGAACTGAGCCCTCCCATCAACAGCCAACAGCAACTCACTATCCACACAAATAGGCTACCTAAGAAGCAAATCCCCCAGTTTCAGTCAAGCTTTCAGATGACTACAACCTTGGCCAATATTTTGACTGTAATCTCATGAGAGTCCTTGAGCCAGAACCACCCAGCAAATTCCTGACCCACAGAAATAGTGTGAAACAAAAAACATTTTATTGTCTTAAGCCAATAAGTTTCAGGGTAAGATGTTACACAGTAATAGATAATATAAAGCTCCATGAAACCATTCAACCACCTCAGAGCCCATTTTATATTTTTCTCAGTCAGTTCTCTTTAGCTGCAACATTTCCTGCTAGAACTTAAGTTGTCCTCATGTATTGGGGCCAAGTGGCACATTTGCTCACTTGAGTATTAAGATTAGAAATACAAATTCAAGTTTGCTTTTGCTTTTGACTTTTAATAGTCTCATATAACATCAGAGCTGCAAGAGACCTTCAAGTTAGCTAGTGTAATTATCTACTTGCTCAACTCAGGAACTCATGCGGATATCCAGTTTCTTAGTGAATATCTGAATAGTGGGTTTATGAGGAAATACTCCTCCTCCCCCAGCATTATTCAAATCTGTCTGTTGTCTCTAAGTAGTTATTTCAACTATTCATCATTTAGCACTGTTTTCAGATCACAAACCATCTAGATTCCTCTCTTTAATATGTTCTTCTATTTATCACTTATTTTTTGATATCTATCCTACTAACAAAATCTTGTGGACATTTGACATGGAGTGATTAAGAGAGAACACATTCTCTTTCTCTGTACAGATATATTTATGCATTATTTCTTTTCCATTCATATCATGTTCGTGGCTTTTACTGATCTCACAGCTGACAAACCCCTAGGTTAAATTTCAGTTGAGTCAGGTCTCTTAATTCCTATATCCTTGCATACTTGACTCTTGGAACATAAGGGTGAGCCTTCATCTTCACTGCTAATCAATCTCATCTTGTTGATTCCCTCTCACTGTTGTATTCTGAAGTGTCCTGTTGTGTTCTGAAGTGAAGTGCTCTGATTTTGGACTATATTAGCAATCCCTACCATTCCTCAAAGCCTTGGATCTTTTGAAATTCCAATGAAACTACCTTTAATATTATTATCAAATCATATTTCTTGGCTTTGTATCCTTTCGAGATCTTTTTCTATGAATAGACATGTACACATATGCACCTATAGAAATAAAAATTACAGTTTGGTGTTTTACAACTTATATCTTAAAAGGCATCAGATTACATATACCCTTTCACACCTTATAAAAAAAACATTTTGTCTTAGAATACTTAGGTCACTGCATACAGATCTACTATATTATATCTCTTGCATACCATTTCACAGTATGGACAAAGTAGAATATATTTTCCCATTTACAGATATTTATTTTCTTCCCCAATTTTCTTCTGAAACAATGTGGCAATGAATGTCTTTGTAACAGTCTCCTTGTGAATTTTCATATATCACTCCAGGGTAAAAAAAAAAAAAGAGAAATCCCTGGGTCACAGAAGATGCATTTTTAAAGATATATATTTTCAATCTTGCCTAATTATCCTCTGAAGTGGGTATACCAATTAATATCTTAATCTGCAAAATATGAAATAACTTGTTTCCATACATTCTCATTTATACATTTACTGGTTTTACAAATATTTCTTAAAACTTATGATAAATTTTTTTTGGCTTTTTAAAAGAATTTCTTATTGTTATGTTTATCACCATACATTACATCATTAGTTTTTAATGTAGTGTTCCATGATGCATTGTTTGTGCATAATACCCAGTGCTCCACGCAGAACGTGCCCTCTTTAATACCCATCACCAGGCTAACCCATCGACCCAGGCCCCTCCCCTCTAGAACCCTCAGTTTGTTTTTCAGAGTCCATCATCTCTCATGGTTCATCTCCCCCTCTGCTATCCCCCCCTTCATTCTTCCCCTCCTGCTATCTTCTTCTTTTTTTTTTCTTAACATATATTGCATTATTTGTTTCAGAAGTACAGATCTGTGATTCAACAGTCTTGTACACTTCACAGCGCTCACCATAGCACATACCCTCCCCAATGTCTATCACCCAGCCACCCAATCCCTCCCACCCCCACCACTCCAGCAACACTCAGTTTGTTTCCTGAGATTAAGAATTCCTCATATCAGTGAGGTCATATGATACATGTCTTTCTCTGATTGACTTATTTCACTCAGCATAACATCCTCCAGTTCCATCCACGTCATTGCAAATGGCAAGCTCTCATTCCTTTTGATGGCTGCATAATATTCCATTGTGTATATATACCACCTCCTCTTTATCCATTCATCTGTCGATGGACATCTTGGCTCTTTCCACAACTTGGCTATTGTGGACATTGCTGCTATGAACATTGGGGTGCACGTACCCCTTCGGATCCCGACATTTGTTTTTTGTGGTAGATACCCAGTAGTGTAATTCCTGGGTCGTATGGTAGCTCTATTTTCAACTGTTTGAGGAACCTCCATACTGTTTTCCAGAGGGGTTGCTCCAGCTTGCATTCCCACCAACAGTGTGGGAGGGTTCCCCCTTCTCCACATCCCCACCAACATCTGTCGTTTCCTGACTTGTTAATTTTAGCCATTCTGACGGGTGTGAGGTGGTATCTCACGGAGGTTTTGATTTGGATTTCCCTGATGCCGAGCGATGTTGAGCACTTTTTCATGTGTCTGTTGACCATTTGGATGTCTTCTTTGGAAAAATGCCTGTTCATGTCTTCTGCCCATTTCTTGACTGGATTATTTGTTCTTTGGGTGTTGAGTTTGATAAGTTCTTTATAGATTTTGGATACTAGCCCTTTATCTGATATGTCATTTGCAAATATTTTCTCCCATTTTGTCGGTTGTCTTTCGGTTTTGTGGACTGTTTCTTTTGCTGTGCAAAAGCTTTTTATCTTGAGAAATCCCAATAGTTCATTTTTGCCCTGGCTTCCCTTGCCATTGGTGATGTTTCCAGGAAGAAGTTGCTGCAGCTGAGATCGAAGAGGTTGATGCCTGTGTTCTCCTTTAGGATTTTGATGGACTCCTGTCTCACATCCAGGTCTTTCAACCATTTGGAGTCTATTTTTGTGTGTGGTGTAAGGAAATGGTCCAGTTTCATTCTTCTACATGTGGCTGTCCAATTTTCCCAACACCATTTGTTGAAGAGATTGTCTTTTTTCCACTGGACATTCTTTCCTGCTTTGTCAAAGATGAGTTGACCATAGAGTTGAGGGTCCGTTTCTGGGCTCTCTATTCTGTTCCATTGATCTATGTGTCTGTTTTTGTGCCAGTACCATACTGTCTTGATGATGACAGCTTTGTAATAGAGCTGGAAGTCCAGAATTGTGATGCTGCCAGCTTTGCTTTTCTTTTTCAACATTCCTCTGGCTATTCGGGGTCTCTTCTGGTTCCATACAAATTTTAGGATTATTTGTTCCACTTCTTTGAAAGTGGATGGTATTTTGATGGGGATTGCATTGAATGTGTAGATTGCTCTAGGTAGCATTGACATCTTCACAATGTTTGTTCTTCGAATCCATGAGCATGGAACGTTTTTCCATTTCTTTGTGTCTTCCTCAATTTCTTTCATGAGTATTTTATAGTTTTCTGAGTACAGGTCCTTTGCCTCTTTGGTTAGATTTATTCCTAGGTATCTTATAGTTTTGGATGCAATTGTAAATGGGATTGACTCCTTAATTTCTCTCTCTTCTGTCTTGTTGGTGGTGTATAGGAATGCCACTGATTTCTGTGCATTGATTTTATATCCTGCTACTTTCCTGAATTCCTGTATGAGTTCTAGCAGTTTTGGGGTGGAGTCTTTTGGATTTTCCACATAAAGTATCATATCATCTGCAAAGAGTGAGAGTTTGACTTCCTCCTTGCCAATTTGGATGACTTTGATTTCTTTTTGTTGTCTGATTGCTGTGGTTAGGACTTCTAATACTATGTTGAATAGCAGTGGTGATAGTGGACATCCCTGCTGTGTTCCTGACCTTAGGGAGAAAGCTCTCGGTTTTTCCCCACTGAGAATGATATTCGCTGTAGGTTTTTCATAGATGGCTTTTATGATATTGAGGTAGGTACCCTCTATCCCTATACTCTGAAGAGCTTTAATCAAGAAAGGATGCTGTACTTTATCAAATGCTTTCTCTGCATCTATTGAGAGGATCATATGATTCTTGTTCTTTCTTTTGTTAATGTATTGTATCACGTTGATTGATTTGCAGATGTTGAACCAACCTTGCAGCCCGGGAGTAAATCCCACTTGGTCATGGTGAATAATCCTTTTAATGTACTGTTGGATCCTATTGGCTCGTATTTTGGTGAGAATTTTTGCATCCATGTTCATCAAGGATATTGGTCTGTAATTCTCCTTTTTGATGGGGTCTTTGTCTGGTTTTGGGATCAAGGTAATGGTGGCCTCATAAAATGAGTTTGGAGGTTTTCCTTCCATTTCTATTTTTTGGAATAGTTTCAGAAGAATAGGTATTAATTCTTCTTTAATTGTTTGGTAGAATTCCCCTGGGAAGCCATCTGGCCCTGGGCTTTTGTTTGTTGGGAGATTTTTGATGACAACTTCAATTTCCTTACGGGTTATAGGTCTGTTCAGGTTTTCTATTTCTTCCTGGTTCAGTTTTGGTAGTTGATACATCTCTAGGAATGCATCCATTTCTTCCAGGTTATCTAATTTGCTGGCATATAGTTGCTCGTAATATGTTCTTATAACTGTTTGTATTTCTTTGGTGTTGGTTGTGATCTCTCCTCTTTCATTCATGATTTTGTTGATTTGGGTCATTTCTCTTTTCTTTTTGATAAGTCTGGCCAGGGGTTTATCAATCTTGTTAATTCTTTCAAGAACCAGCTCCTAGTTTCGTTGATCTGTTCTACTGTTCTTTTGGTTTCTAGTTCATTGATTTCTGCTCTGACCTTTATTATTTCTCTTCTCCTGCTGGGTTTAAGCTTTATTTGCTGTTCTTTCTCCTGCTCCTGTATGTGTAGGGTTAGGTTGTGTATTTGAGATCTTTCTTGTTTCTTGAGAAAGGCTTGTATTGCTATATACTTTCCTCTCAGGACTGCCTTTGCTGTATCCCAAAGATTTTGAACAGTTGTGTTTTCATTTTCATTGGTTTCCATGAATTTTTTAATTCTTCTTTAATTTCCTGGTTGACCCATTCATTCTTTAGTAGGATGCTCTTTAGCCTCCATGTATTTGAGTTCTTTCCGACTTTCCTCTTGTGATTGAGTTCTAGTTTCAAAGCACTGTGGTCTGACAATATGCAGGGAATGATTCCAAACTTTTGGTACCATTTGAGACCTGATTTGTGACCTAGGATGTGATCTATTTTGGAGAATGTTCCATGGGCACTAGAGAAGAATGTGTATTCCGTTGCTTTGGGATGGAATGTTCTGAATATGTCTGTGAAGTCCATTTGGTCCAGTGTGTCATTTAAAGTCTTTATTTCCTTGTTGATTTTTTGCTTAGATGATCTGTCCATTTCAGTCAGGGGGATGTTAAAGTCCCCCAGTATTATTGTATTGTTGTCAATGTGTTTCTTCGCTTTTGTTATTAATTGCCTTATATAATTGGCTGCTCCCATGTTGGGGGCATACATATTTACAATTGTTAGATCTTCTTGCTGGATAGACCCTTTAAGTAGGATATAGTGTCCTTCCTCATCTCTTATTACAGTCTTTGTTTTAAAATCTAGTTTGTCTGATATAAGGATTGCCACCCCAGCTTTCTTTTGGTGTCCATTAGCATGGTAAATGGTTTTCCACCCCTTCACTTTCAATGTTGGGGTGTCTTTGGCTCTAAAATGAGTCTCTTGCAGACAGCATATCGATGGGTCTTGTTTTTTAATCCAATCTGATAGGCTGTGTCTTTTGATTGGGGCATTGAGCCCATTTACATTCAGGGTAACTATTGAAAGATATGAATTTAGTGCCATTGTTTTGCCTGTAAAGTGACTGTTACTGTATATTGTCTGTATTCCTTTCTGGTCCACGCTGCTTTTAGGCTCTCTCTTTGCTTAGAGGACCCCTTTCAATATTTCTTGGAGGGCTGGTTTCGTGTTTGCAAATTCCTTTAGTTTTTGTTTTTCCTGGAAGCTTTTTCTCTCTCCTTCTATTTTCAATGACAGCCAAGCTGGATATAGTATTCTTGGCTGCCTATTTTTCTCATTTAGTGCTCTGAAGATATCATGCCAGTCCTTTCTGGCCTGCCAGGTCTCTATGGATAGGTCTGTTGCCAATCTAATATTTCTACCATTGTAGGTTACATATCTCTTCTCCCGAGCTGCTTTCAGGATTTTCTCTTTGTCTCTGAGACTCATAAGTTTTACTATTAGATGCTGGGGTGTTGACCTATTTTTATTGATTTTGAGAGGGGTTCTCTGTGCCTCCTGGATTTTGATGCCTGTTTCCTTCCCCACATTAGGGAAGTTCTCTACTATTATTTGCTCCAATATACCTTCTGCCCCTCTCTCTCTTTCTTCTTCTTCTGGGATCCCAATTTTTCTAATGTTGTTTCGTCTTATCATATCGCTTATCTCTCGAATTCTGCCCTCATGATCCAGTAGTTGTTTATCTCTCTTTTTCTCAGCTTCTTTATTTTCCATCATTTGGTCTTCTATATTGCTGATTCTCTCTTCTGCCTCATTTATCCTAGCAGTTAGTGCTCCCATTTTTTATTGCACCTCATAATAGCCTTTTTGATTTTGATTTGGTTAGATTTTAGTTCTTTTATTTCTCCAGAAAGTGTTTCTCTAATAACTTCCATGCTTTTTTCAAGCCCAGCTAGTATCTTTAAAGTCATGATTCTGAACTCTAGGTCCGACATCGCACTAATGTCCATATTGAGTAGATCCTTGGCAGATGGTACTACCTCTTGTTTTTCTGTTGAGGTGTTTTTTTTCATCTTGTCATTTTGTCCAGAGAAGAATAGATGAATGAGAGAACAAAATGCTAACAGGTTAACAATGTCCCAAGAAAATATACTCTAATCAGATCAGAAAAGACCTGAAGCCAGGGGAAAAGAAAGGAAGAGAAAGAAAAAAGAAAGAGGAAAAAAAAAGACAAAAACAAACAAAACAAAAAAAAACAGAATATGATCAAATATGATCAGGCTGGTGCACAGATCAGTGCCACACACTAGATTTTGGGTGTATTTTAGTCTGTTAGAAAAGTGCCTCCTAAAATTTTAAAGAAAGAAAGACATATATGTACAAAATAAGGGTTGATACAATGAAGGGATGGAATATGAGTGTAAAGATGAAAATTATAAAAACTTTTTAAAAAGGAATTGATAAGAATATGTTTGAAAAAAGAAAGAAGAGGATTAAAAAAAGGAAAGAAAGAAAGAGAAAAAAGGGGGGGGAGAGAATGTGATCAGGCAGGAGACTAGAACAAAGCCATACACTAGAGATTTAGGGTATATTTTGATATGTTAGAAGAAACTGTATCTCAAAATTTTAAAGAAAGAACAACTTATATATATATATCTGCCAAAAATAAGGGTAACTACTATGAAGGGATAGAATATGACTCCAAAAATGAAAAATAAAAATGTTTTTTTTTAAAAAAGGGATTGATAAGATGTTGGTTGAAAAAGGGAAACAGAAAAATTCAAAAAAAAAAACAGTTAAAAAATTAACTTTGAGAGACTAATGAATCATGGTAAAAAAAACCATGAATTCTATGTGCAGTATTCCCCTAACGCTGGAGTTCTCCCGTTCTCATTGATCGGTAAACTTGGTCTTGGCTGGTGGTTCTTGCTGATCTTCTGGGGGAGGGGCCTGTTGCCGTGGTCCCCAAATGTCTTTGCCGGAGGCAGAATTGCCCTGCCCTTGCTGGTCCCGGCTGAGCAATCTGCTCGGGTTTGCTCTCGGAAGCTTTTGTTCCCTGCAAGCCTTCCGTACAGCATTGGAGGATGACAGTGAAAATGGTGGCCTCCCAATCTCTGCCCCAGAGGAGCCGAGAACTCAGGGCCCCGCTCCTCAGTGAGCCCCAGAGAAAAGTAGTCAGTTACTCCCGTCTCCCTGGTCTCTGGCCGCATTCCATGCTCACACCGCCTGTGACCAAGCGTTTCTATCTCTGGCACCCAACCTCGTGTGGAGTCTCCAAACCCAGCAGATCCCTGCAGTGTGCTCCCGCGCCACTCCTCCCAGGGGAGGAAGGGGAGTCTCCCCAGATCTGCCGCTTGTTGGGTCCCTGCTGGAGGAGCAGTGGCCCTACTGTTTCGCCGATCACAGTTTATGGCAACCCCGAGCTGAGAGCCCGCGCCTCGGCTCCGTCTCTGCACCCGGCTTCCCTGCTCTAATACCTGGGAGCTCTGCCGCACTCGGTCACCCCCGGTCTTTCTGTGACCCTGAGGGTCCTGAGACCACACTGTCCTGCGAGGTTTCCACCCCCAGCTTAGCCACTGGAGTGACGTCCCTCAGCGGAGTTGACTTCTAAAAGTTCTGATTTTGTGCTCCGCGGCTCTATCACTTGCTAGAAGCGGCCAACAGAGGCCCCCTCCCCCACCGTCTATCCTCCCGAATATCGCCTCGGATTCACTTCTCCACACGTCCTACCTTCCAGAAAGTGGTCGCTTTTCTGTTCAGAGAGTTGTTGCTATTCTTTTCTTCGATCTCCTGTTGAGTTCATAGGTGTTCAGAATGGTTTGATCCCTATCCAGCTGAATTCCTGAGACCAGATGAAATCCAGGTCTCCTACTCCTCCGCCATCTTGCTCCAAAAACCAAAACTTATGATAAATTTTAACAGCAAAAGAATGAGTAGAAAACACTGCCCGTCTTCCTTATTTTTACATATACATAAATTAAAACAGTTCCTGGTACATGATAGAAGACATTTAATAAATATTAATTGAATGAATGAATGAATGAATGAAACATAGAGGAGGATGGAAAAAGAAATGTACCTTCCTTAAATCTACTTGAAATAAAGATTTCTGCTTAGGATGATAAAAACTGAAAAGAACATTACTTACACGATAACAGTCAGAAAAAGCCAGGTAATCTAAACATTCATAACTTTTCTTACACCCAACAGAGAACTGAGGTCATGAGGTAACAAACCAGTCCCAAATCTAAGGAAAGACAAGTAACTGTGAGGAGAGATGGGCTGCTGACACTAGCACACCTGTGACAGAGTATGAGAGGAAGACCAGACTACCATAAAAGTGGGTAAGGAGATCTCAGCTAGTATGGTTTGGCAGAAAAACACAGAGAGATCAATGGAACAGAATTGAGAGTCCAGAAACAAACTTGCACATATATAACCAATTAATTTATAACAAGGGAGCCAAGAATATACAATGGAGAAAGGATAGTCTCTTCAATAAATGGTGCTGGGAAAACTGGGCAGCCATAGGCAAAAGGTGCAAATTAGACTATTATCTTACACTATACATAAAAATTAACTCAGCATGAATTAAAGACTTAAATGTAAGACCTGAAACCATAAAATTCCTGGAAAAAACATAGGCAGTAAGCTGCTTGACATTAGTCTTCACAATGATTTTTTGGATCTGATTCCAAAAGCAAAGGCAACAAAAGCAAAAATAAACAAGTGAGACTCATCAAACTAAAAAGCTTCTGAAAGCAAAGGAAATCATCAACAAAATGAAAAGGCAAGCGACTAAATGGCAGAAAATATCTGCAAATCATATAGCTGATAAGAGGTTAATATCCAAAATATATAAAGAACTCATACAACTCTGTAGCAAAAAAAAAAAAAAAAAAGGTCTGATTTTAAAAAATGCTCAGAGGATCTGAACAGATATTTTTCCAAAGAAGACATACAGATGGTCAATAGGTACATGAAAAGGTGCTCAACATCATTAATCATCAGGAAAATGCAAATCAAAACCACAATGAGATTTCACTTCATACCTCTTAGAATGGTTATTATCAAAAAACAAGAAATAACAAGTATTGGTAAAGATGTGGATAAAAGGGAACTCTTGTACACTGTTGGTAGGAATGTAAATTGGTACAACCATTATGGAAAACAGTATGAAGTTTCCTAAAATAATTAGATAACAGAACTACAATATGATCTAGCAAATCAACTTCTGGATATTAATCCAAAGAAAATAAAAGCACCAATTCAAATACATATATGCACCCCCATGTTCAGGGTGGCATTATTTACAATAGTCAAGATATGGAAATAACCTGTGTCCATCAATGGATGAATGAGTAAAGAAGATGTGGTATATATATATATATATATATATATATATATATATATATATATAATGGAATACTCTTCAGCCATGAAAAGAGAATGAAATCTTGCCATTTGTCACAACATGAATAGTCCTTGAGGGCATTACAATATGTGATATAGGTCACACAGAGAGATAAATACTGTATGATCTCACTTACATGTGGAATCTAAAAACAAAACAGAACAAAATGAATAAAAATAAAAAAACAGAACAAAACAAATAAAAAAAAAAAAACAAGCTTTAAGATACAGAAAACAGGTGGTTGCCAGAGGTAGAGGATGGGTGGTGGGCAAAATGGTGAAAGGGGTAAAAAGGTGGAAACTTCCAGTTATAAAATAAATAAATCATGTAATGTACAGCATGGTGACTATAGTTAATAATATTGTATTGCAGGGTGCCTGGGTAGCTCAGTCAGTTAAGCATCTGACTCTTGATTTCGGTTCTGGTCATGATCTCAGGGTTATAAGATCAAGCCCCATGTCAGGCTCTGTGCTGGGCATGAAACCTATTTAATATAATATTATATGTCATTTATACTTCAATAAAAAAAGAATTTAGCTAAAATTTTTAATGAATTGCTAAAGCTAAGTGTGGGCTTGGTCTAAAGTGAGTATACAGAACTCCACAAGCCACAGACACAGGGAGAGTTCATATCCATTTACAGGTTTTTCTCCATGACCTCATTGGTTGCTCATGAGAACAACTAGAGGCAGGCAGGATACTGGAGGAAGCTTCCTTCAGAGGTACAAGCCTAGAGGGAAAGACTAACCCCTGTGAGAAAAGCAAGGGTCCCCACCAGACACTTCTCACTTTAAGGGGTAAAAGTGTTAAATGCTTGGGGAAGGGTAGCAAACCCTGGCACCTCCAGGGCACAGGTAAAAACCCTTGGAAAAAGGAAAAAGAAAAAAATCCTCTATCTTTGGAAAAGCAACTGGAAAGTATTCTGGGACAGGACCATTAGCAGTCTCTTACCACTGAGGAAGAGGCATCATTACTGAGAAAACCCCAAACCTAAGAATCAGGAGTCAAGGGTCTTCCTAAGACTGAGATTGGAGGAGGACAACTGAGAACACCCTCTCCCACAAACAGACTAGCAAACACTGAGTAATATACAAAAGCAATCTCCTACTGGGAGAGGCAAGAGCATGAAGAGACCCTCTGTGAGGTACAGACAGAAAGCAAAAGCCTAAAAGTGGGAGTGGAAAAGACATTGAGAAAAACCCTCTGGCAAACCAACCCCCAAACTAAGCATGAGGTAATTCTAGAGGAATTTTAAGCCAGTGGTGACCTGAAAGTAACAATAGCAATAACAACACTGAAAATGAGCTCAACTCCTCGCTAGTTTGATTCAACTCTCCATACCAACAGCATAGCAATATATGAGGAGTGTTCATTTTCTGGCATAGATACTCCTTACCTCAGAGCTTATTTTCCTACACATGATATCCACCATTCAATCAGAAATTCTGAAACACACAAAAAGTAAAAACAAAAAAAAAGGAAAGAAAAGAAAAGAAAAGGAAAGGAAGAAAGAAAGGAAGGAAGGAAGGAAGGAAGGAAGGAAGGAAGGAAGGAAGAAGAAAGAAAGAAAGAAAGAAAGAAAGAAAGAAAGAAAGAAAGAAAGAAAGAAAGAAAGAAAGAAAGAAAGAAAGAAAGAAAGAAAGAAAGAAAGAAAGAAAGAAAGAAAAAGAAAGAAAAATCTACTATCAAGAGAAAAACTAATCAACAGAACCAGACTGAGAGATGACCAATGTTAGAACTATCAGACAGAAGACCTAAGATAACAGTGATTAACTGACATATAAAGGCTAAAGTGGAAAAGATGGACAATATGCATGATAAAGTGGGGAATTTCAGTAGAGAGATGGAAACTATAAGAAGAAGTCAAACGGAAATATTATAAATAAAAACCACAGTCACGGAGATGAGGAATGACTTTGATAAGGTCATTAGTAGACTTGACACAGTGAACTTGAAGACAGATAGGTCAACACAAACTACTTAAACTGAAACACAAAGAAAGAAAAAAAATCTTAAAGAACAGTCACTAAAATGTGGTAAGCTTAATTTACTACAAATAATCTGAAATTTTAAAAAATAAGCTCATTTGTATAATATTTAAAATATTTTAAATAGAATGATTCCATATATTATTTGTGAAATTAGAAAACTTAAAATAATAAAGATAACTTCTGTGAGAAAATCTATTTAATAAATTTAGTATCGAGGTTCCTAATATCCAGAACAAAAAGGAAATATGACAGTTTGCCAGTTTCTATTCCGATATTGAAAAGAATAAACTTTTTTGCCCAGTGTTTTCAGAAGAATCTGTTGTAAGGGATTTTGTAACAGGGGAAGTAGGCATTGTAATAAAAGTAATTGTTTCCAGGAGGAAGGTACTTCCCCCAAAAGTATATATCTCTATAGCTTCTGAATGAACAGAACTTACATCTTTGATAATAGTAGCCTGTGGTTTTCCCAATGATATGGGGTGCATACATGCATGTGTGTGCATGCATTCTGTATATGTGTGTGTGTTCGTGTATTATGAATCTGCGATTATGATAAAAGGGAACTAAGGTTGCAGATGGAATTTAGGTTGCTAACCAGCTGACCTTAAAATAGATTATCCTACATTCTATCCTATCCAATGTAATCACAAGCGTCCTTAAAGGTCCCCTAAAGGGAAGCCAAAGAGTAGGTCAGAATAATGTGAAACGAAAAGGACTCAACCTATCATTATGGTTGAAGATGGAAGAAGGGGGCCCCAAGCCAAGAAATATAAGTGGCCTCTAGAACTAAAAAAGAAAAGAAATGGATTCTCTCTTTTTTGCCATTCTCTCCAGTTTTGCCAACATCTTGATTTTAGTTATTGAGACTCATGTTGGACTTATACAGAATGTAAGGTAATAAATGTGTTGTTTCAAGTCATTATGTTTGTGGTAATTTGTTACAACAGCAATAGAAATTGAATATGCGCTCTCCCCTCAGCCACAAAGCTTCACTAAATACCTAAGAGATAGTGAAAGAGCAGAAAATGAGGGGTCAAACCCAACTGTGTGGCAATAAAAATCAGGTAAGTTTGGCAATAAAATACACCAGGGTTAATGAGAAACCAATGGAACATGTGCTAACAGGAACTATAATGTGGACAAACAGATCACAAGATATCATATTCACTTATAAGAGCATAAACAGGTCATAATTGTCTGATAAATTATTGTAGAACTTTGCAAATTTAACACAAAAGGGAATAAATATCTGCAAGTAGACTATTAAAAGGCAGACAGTGTTTCTTAAGGGTCAAAATTACTATCTTAGATTAGTCTAAGTAATCAGGATAATAGGTTATATTCCTTCATTGGTCAAAAATCTTGTGAGACACACAAGAAAAAAAATTTTTTTAAGGTCAAATGTGGAGGAGGAAGAGTGGGAGGGGGAGGAGAAGAAAAGGAGAACAGAAGAAGAAGAAATAGAAGAGGAAGAAGAGGAAGATGAAGAAAAGAAGTAGAGGTGTAAGAGACATCAATGTATAAAGATGTTAATACCTAGAAATAACCTAAATATGTTGGTTTGGAACACACTAGGACATGGACAGAGAAATGACGGAAAGACGATTCAGTGAATGGCTTCCCAGCCAAGCAACACAGTCATCTGGTACAAACTGGTTTCTATTATGTATTTAAAACTATCTTTCAAACCCTTCCATGTTTTCCTTCTGTCCCAGCCTTGCCTCTAATTCTTTCTCGAAAATGTTATTCAAATTAGCCCTTATGTAAAAGTTCTCAGTCTGCTGAGTGCCTCAGAGGGAGGCTATTACATAGATCTTCTCAAGTTAACAATCAGTAGAGTGAACCAAGATGAGCACAATCCAAAATAAAGAGGATGTCCATACTTACAAAGAGCGGATGTCATGTCAGGCACTGTGTTCAGGGGTTTAAATATAAAATGCACCATCTCATTTAACCCCCTCATCTTTATTTGGTAGCTATAATTATCCTTATCAGGAAACTGAGTCTCAAAAAGGTAAATAAGGCATGTTGCCCAAGGTCACACAGCTAACAATCAGCAAAATTAGGAACGTGGCTTTTCAGAAAGGCAGTGTTGAAGGGTATTGCTTGGCATTCAAGTATGGGAAAATCAGCTGTCCATAAGAGGTGGGACTCAGAAGTCAGCAGTCCTTGCTAGGAATTCCAGTGTGTTCCCTGTCTGGGTCTTTAGGTCTACGAAAAACAAGTTACACAATTTTGTTTCTGTGTCCTGAGGGTCTAAATCATCCAGAGCCATAATTTGGTCCCAGTGTTTGTGGTTACCCAAGAGGAAAGAAAGAAGACTGAAATTATGCTGTCCAAATTGGGAGAAAAAAAGAACCCCGCAAAGTCTGGAAAGCACAATTTTATTCAAAGAATCAATAAAGCTAGAGACATTATGATGAAAATAAAACAAAGAGATTTAGCTTGGTAAGGGGAGGAAAGGTGCAAAAGGAATGCTTGGGAAGGGGAAAAAAGCAAAGACAACTATTTAGCACAGTATGATGCAAAGCAAGGTGAAGGTCCAGTCAAAGTAGCAACCAGGCTCAGGGACAAAAACAAAGATACCAGAGCCTGCGGTTCTGTCAATTAGCCCAAACACAATTCCCGCTTATTTAAACAAAAACAAAAGAATCTGAGCTTCTCTGAGCCTTGTCTTGTGATCAACAGCCCTGGCAATAAATATCAAACACATGGAAATGTTATGTTCCCGAGAGTGTGTTCAACATTTTATTCATTCCATTCCACAAACATGTTGAGCACTCACTGTGTCCCAAGCGCTATTGACAACACTGGTGATGTAGAGGAGGATAAAATACAGCCCCTGCCCTACAGCAGCTCAGGGGCCAGTGAAAGCAGACTAGCAGACCAAAAATTTCAAGATGTATAGAACAGTTAGCGCTTCAAAATATGAAGCGTTGCAGGGGAACCCTAGGAGTATACTGGATGTCTTCCCGAATAGGGGACCATTTCAGTTGGATCTTAAAGTATACACAGGAGTTCACTAGAGAGGAATAAAGGGAAGAATAAACATTTTAGGCAGGAATCCCACAGCTGGGAATATATGCTAAGAAAACAGATTTCTAAATAAATGCATAAAGATACATAAAGAAGGTTTATTTTGAGGTTCAAACCTGGAAACAATCAGCATGTTCAGCTGCTAAGGAATAGGTAAAAAAAAAATGTTATGTTGAGTCAATAGTCTATTTGACTATTTTTGATCTATAAATGGCAGTTTTCCATCTTTTAACCCAGTGGAATTTCAATCTAATGGAAGTTATTCCAATGAAAATGAGGGAGAATCTGTGAAGACTATGTAGAAATAGAGAAAAGAATTCAGGAAATAATGTCAGGTAAAATACAAAGAACAAAAATTCCATGTGTAATATAATTTCCAGTCTGAAATATGTTTCCATTTTGATGAAGATTAAAAGAAAACAGAAACAAGGGTTGTTTTAACAGAATAGCAGAAGGGGGCGCCTGAGTGGCTCACTCGGTTCAGGGTCCTGGGATTGAGCTCCACGTCTGGCTCCCTGCTCAGTGGGGAGCCTGCTTCTCTTTCTCCCTCCGTCTCCTGGCTCATGCTCTCACTCTCTCTCTATCTCAAATAAATAAATAAATAAAATCTTTAAAAAAAAAAACAATAGCAGAAGCATGGGAATATTGGAAATCCATTCATGTTGTTTTAATACGTGTGTGTATAATGTATGTCTGTATACATACACATACGTATGTATAAATTTAAAACGTGGTGAACCAAAGTGATATCAAACTCATCAGGATCTTGTAAAAGCGGGTTAGTAGGTTATCTAAAATATTCCATTTTATCTAAGTATGAAAGAAACAAGTTAACCTATTTCTCAGGGAGGAAAAAAAGTTCAGTGATTTCATTCTTAAATAGAAATATCAAACAGCAACCAACTGAAGAGGGAGTGATTTGTATGCTATGAAACAGTGGGTTCTAGGAGGGAAAGTCCCAGAACACATATTTATTCCTGTCACTGTCACAGTATCTGTATCCAAGATGAGATGTGCTTAATTACACCCAACATAGCTTTGAAATTTTTCTGCCGGAGTTGGGAGGATACTTAATTTTTCTGTATCTTGGGTCTTTGGCAAAAGGTTCCAATTGTGTTCTCTCTTCTGGACCTGATTTCTGTACGGCTGATAAAGGGCATAGGTCTGGATGTAGGCATTGTTGATGTGGTGTTGTATCCAACTGACATTTGCTGTGTTCACATACTCAAACTACTAAAATAGGCTGCTGGGTATAACATAGACACCTAAATATATGGGAGCCTCGAAGGGTATCTGTTAGAATTGTATCAGTCAGGACAGGCTAGATTATTCCACAGTAACAAACAGCTCTCCAATCTCAGAGGCTTAAAACAACAAAACTATATTCTTCGTTCTTTTTACATGGACATCATAGCTTGGCAGAGGGGTTTTAGCTCATTGTAGTAACTCAAGGAATCAGGCTAACAGAGCAACCAGTATCTTGAACACTGGCAGTCACTGTTCTAGAGAGAAAACAGCACTCTGGAAGGTCTTTCACTGGTCTGGAAGTGACTCATTACTCATATTTCACTTGCCAAAATTAGTCACAAGTCTCTACCAATGGTAAGAGCCCAGGAAGTGCAATCCCACTGTGTGTTCAGATGACAGATAACTGGAAATATTTGACAAACATCGCCAATGACAACCACAAGAATCCTTCTTTCCGCATTGTTTATTTTTAACAGAGGCATGAGGCACTGAGATATGATGCTAGCAGCCTTCAAATACCATCTCTGAATGACAGCCTGCAGGGACACAGGGCACCAACAATCAGGAGGAGGTCTAAAGAAGAGCAACACAATTTTAAGAGACCGGTGAGTCTGGTGGATAAAGGAAGATTAGAAGAATTAAATATGTATAGTTTGGCTGAGCAAACCCAGTAGGGAGCAACGGTGGGTGGTAGAGGTGGACATGGTAGAATCTAAAAATATTCATAAGATGTACAGGATCAGAAGGGAGAATTATTTAGCATGAAAAACAGAAAGTAGCACTAGATATTGTAGAGATAGATATTAGGAAATAGGCTCTGATATCATGAAATTAGACAAACTGCTGACAGTATAAAGTGAAAGAGATAGAAGCATTATGGAATACTTTTTATTTGAGAAGATAGGAAAAAGAAAATCCAATGGATAAGAATTGGATGAGATATAGAGATGTCCGGGGATGGAGATGAAGAGCATGTGGGGCAAACCTGAACTCCTATATTCATGCTAGAGATTTCTGATTGCTAGCCAGATTCCAACTTGAGGGAACAGGATAGAAGCAGATACATCCTCTTGATAACACTTCTAAGAATTGAAGTTTAACTAAACCATGGAATACTTCACAATGAACCCAGTATGGGAACATTCCAGAACCTAGCTATAAATAAATACATGGATTACATTTGAGGAAAATTCCTAACATCCACTATAATATTGTTACTTAAGGTACTTCTATAAAGATTTTAATATTTTTCCAAGTCTAGAACCATAGGTTTTAATATGTCCAGGACTAACACTGATACTGAGGTACTCATAGGCCTTCTCAAACTTTCCATGCTGTCATGGTGGGTGTTTCAGACGTGGCAAAATTTAGATTTATGTCTTCCCTTCACTTCTTTGCATCCTCACATCAGAGGTTTGTCTCTCTTATTTCAAAAAGTTTAAAACTGAAACTGGAGAAGGTGGGAGTGGACACCTTTAGATACCTGAGTATGCACATTTGGGGAAGCTTCCTAACTGGTTTCTTACTAGTCATTTCTGGTATTACTATGAGAAGAATTCAGTTATTTACATTTTTCTAGCTTGTTTTCAAACAGAAAGGATGAGGAGGATTATTTGTTTGTTTCTGTTTTTGTTTTCCAGATGAAAACTGCATGTCTTCAGAGTTAAAAGATTCTAATCCACACCTCCTCATAGGAGTGAAACGGGGATCAACTCACTTCGGAACAACACAAAACTAAACGGACCCGAAAATTTCTAATCTTTGGGTTTCCTTTTTTTTTTAAGATTTTATTTATTTATCTGACAGAGAGAGAGGGCACAAGCAGGGGGAGCGGCAGAGGGAAAGGGAGAAGCAGGCTCCCCACTGAGCAGGGAGCCCAATGCAGGGTTCGATCCCAGGACCCTGGGACCTGAGCCTAAGGCAGACGCTTGACTGACTGAGCCACCCAGGTGCCCCTAATCTTTGGGTTTCTTAAGAGTAACTCTGCAAATAAGAGAAGAACCAGCAAGGACAATGCAGATGTGTTAACATTCAGAAATTTTCTCCAGTCATTCAAAGCCAGAAAGAGTGATTTGCGTGACATCAATTTGTAATGATTTCTTCATCCACACTATTTAGAAGGAAGAAATTTACCTTCCTAAATGCCAATTACTACCTCTACCCTATAATATCAGTCCACCCCATACCTACCCCAAGTCCCCAGATGGACAGTTATATCCTCTTTTTTAAAATCAACTTTATTGAGGTATAATCTGTATATAGTAAACTGTACCCATTTAAAGTGTATAGTTTGATGAGTTTGACAAGTGTGTATACCTGTGTAGCCACCAGCAAAATCAAGATAAATAACAGCCTTCATTTTCCTTTAGGAAACAAACTATTTCTGCTGTTTCTGAGGACTTAGATTTGCTTAATGTGGAGGAAAGGGAATTTTCAGTCCAAATTGGTAATGTTGAGAGGGAGTGAGGAGGTAAGGAGTGATTTCTCTGCAACTGTAGTTCACTACATAGGAACAGAAGGTTATTAGCCCAATGGAAAAAAGAAAAAGCAAAGTTGGGGGAGGGATCAGGAATGTGGGAGTGGGAGTGGCCGTGATTCCCAATTTGCAATATTAAAGAAGTAGTCTGGCAAGCCTCCCTTGAGAAGGTAAGACTTGGAGGAAAGGGAGTTACCCAAGCTACTCTCAGGTGGCAAGGAGTTCCAGGCAAAGGGGACAGCCATAGGTCCTAATGTAGGAAGGTACCTGGTATATTCAAGGAGCACAAGGAGACCAGTGTGGCTGGAGTGTGGTAAGTGAGAGGCAAGTAGTAGAACAGAAGGTCAGAAAGGTTTTGGAGGAACCAACCTATATAGCCACTGGAGAACTTTGACTATTGTTATTCTACCATTCATAAGAGGGCATGGAAGGAGAGTCTGGAGCCAGCAAGGTCATTAGTCAAGGAAAAAGTGGCAGGTATGTAATAGTCGTGGTCCAAGATCCAAAAAGATGGAGCAGCAAAGGCTTGCTGAAGGGATGAATGATTAAAGAAGGCAGGCCAGGGTGCCTAAGTGGTTCAATGGGTTAAGAGTTTGCCTTCAGCTCAGGTCGTGATCACAGGGTCTTGGGATGGAGCGCCATGTTCGTCAGGGCTCCTTGCTCAACGGAGGGTCTGTTTCTCCCTCTCCTTCTGCCCCTTCCCCAAATTGTGCTCTCTCTCAAATAAATTAATAAAATCTTTTTTTAAAAAAGAGAGAGAGAAGAAGAAAGCAGACCAGAAGAACACAGAAGTTCTAGGAAAGAAGCCAGAAGGCCCAGGAGACATGAAATTGTGTTGCTGATGCTCACAGCATAAGTTAAAGAAAGAAGTACTCCCTTGAGCCACTGATAAAGGAATGCAGAAAAGTCCTTCCCCAACCTTCTCAAAGAAGTAGCATTTTACCATCTCCCCTAAATGAAGAGTATAAATAAAAGAAACACCGCCTACCCACATCTGAAAGGTTGCCAACTCCTGTTTTGTAAGAATCCCAGGATCTTTTCAGCAAGGGGCTGCATTCTAATCTCAAAAGGCACTGTGTTGTTTTGCACAATTTCAACCATTTGGGTCCCCTAAGCTTTTGAGCCACAATTCCATTTTCAAATGAACAGCTCAAATACAATTTTAAAAAAATAGTAATCTGATAAGTCCATCAAAAAGAGTAAATTCCTCAACGCCTTACTGTCAGTGTCAAAAAATTGGTTTCTTTTCAGTAAAACACAGAATTGCTTTATTAGTTGAATACATAAAAATGCCACAAGACTTATGTTCTTTCTTCAACACATGCCTGGGTAACTCCCATTAATTGCAAGACTTGCAACAGCTCCCATAAGAGAAAAATATATGCTTCTCAGGGGTAAGGCAACAATAAGCAGCAGAGACAGCCAGTGGTCATCTTGTTGATTCTGCATGATCTCCTTGCTCTTGGCTCAGATTCTCCATCGGGCTAATGGGTATGAATTTTGCGCTCTTCTGTCCAAAAAAGTATAGGATAACTAATGAAGGGTTCATACTTATAGCTACAAATGCATTGACCTCATACTATGTATACATTATCTAAGTTTTTACTGCTCAAAATGTGGTTCATGGACCAGCAGTATCTGCATTAATTAGGAGCCTGTTAGAAATGCAGAACCTTAGGCCCAATGCCTAATCTTCATTTTAACAAGATCTCCATTTTGCACATTAAAATTTGAGAAGCACAGTGCTAAGTTTGTTTTAAATCTAATTTAATCCATGTGGTAGACAAAAATCATCCCCATTTTACTGATGAAGGAGTTGAGTTTCAGTCCTGACGTGATTTGCTCCAAGTCAATTAAAAGGTAAAACCAGGAGTCAGACTCAGGTATATATCTGGTTCCAAAAGACACATGCTATTTCCAGTAATACTTTACTGCCTTATGATACATGTGGTCATGAGAACAAGACTGAGGGAGGAAATAAGGGGACATCTTCGTGTTTTACCTCATCACAATGTTTAAAAGAAAAGAAAAAGGCCACCATAACCATGTAGAAAAAGCCATTTGAGTGTGTAAGAGAGAAATATGATATTAATATAGGCCAATACTAGTAGGAGACACTGTAATTAAGGAAGAAAGAGAAGTTTTGCAGAAGATCACAAACCAAAACTCTTCCTCCATCCCATGTATCTTGTAGAGTAAAAGGACATACATACATACACACACACACACACACACACACACACACACACTTTCCTTAAGAAAACCAAATCCTGCTCAGCATGAATATGTATAATTAGATGTTCCCTGGGAGTGAGAAGTAGTAATTAATTCAGTGTTAAACATCACAATCTATTACTTGAACTCCATAGCAACCGTGGTTGCCAATAGAGGGAAAACAAAATTTCAGAGCCTATTTTTAAATGATTACATTGAAATTTTTGAAAATGTGTAAAAGCTGACACTTGCTATTTTTAGGCTAAAACAATAGCCATGAACTCAGGGAGTGAAGTAGGATGCCAATGAATAAAGGCAAAAGGAAGGGAATCTCTTCTGAACCAACCAAAGCAGTTATGCAGACAGACTGATTCTGACCCTGCCCAAAGCATGAGCCCAGCTGCTCACTCTGGGAGAGAAAATCGTTCTTTCAGGCCAAGAAAAGATACATTAATAATTTCTTGAAGCACAGTCTTTGTAATCAAACTGAACTAGATTTGAGTCTTAGCTTGTTATGCAATGTGTTTCCTTAGACAAGTTGCGTACTTCACTTAGCTTTAATTCCTTCATCTGTTACAATGGGAAAAATAATAGATATTTCATGAGGTCCCTAAAAGAATTCAGTGTAAAATGCCCAACACAGGGTGCTGTAGATTGGGTTTCCCTGGAAGCAGATTCTGAGTTTAGTGCTCAGTGTATTTATTAGAGAATGCCCCTGGCATCGACAACTGTGGAGGGGGAAGGAAAAGCAAGAGAGGACAGATGAAGGTCCAACAACAGACTCGGCTGACCTCCATGGGAAGCTCTGGAGCTAACATGGCCTGACAGAGTTGTGTGACATGGGCTGATGTGGCCAGGACATTCATCCCACCTCCATCGGTCAGTCAATAGACAGGGTGCTCAAGAAAGGACGTGACCTTGGGTAAGGGGTTTCTCTGCAGCTGAGTCAGTCCCTGAAGGGACTGAGAGCATTAACAGCAGCTAGGCAACAAATCCTCCGAAGGGGGATCTGGGTGTCACATCTCTATATCCAAATACACACTACCCAAGTAATGTTGGTGTTACTTCCTTTGCATATGTAATCCTTACAAACGGCTCTTACTAATAGAGATTCTGGTGTCCAGAAGAACCCCATTATGATTAACATTCTAAAAATTTCCCTTCTTAAAAATAACTTTTAGTACTTCCTTAGATCCTGAGCTCTGGGGCTCTGAAACCCATACTCATCTCATTTATAATAATAATTATAATTATTATCGGTAAATCTGTGAGGTAATGTTCATCTCCATTTTACAGTTGAAGAAACAAATGAAGAGAGTTAAGTAGAAACAGTCAGCTCCAACAAGCAGTTGGGAATGAAAGGACACTATATTGAATAGGTAGGCCTGCTCACCACACCACTGCTGTGCCTGCTCAATGTTAACTCAGTCCGTCAACGATTAAACAAAGTGTCAAAGGAGCTGTGCTCCCTTTCTTCTCATTTGTTGAGATAGGTGACTCATGCATCTTGCCAACTCGCTTAACCTTTATGCTACAATGTTCCCACATTTCACGTGTAATGAACCCACGTCTCACCCCACATTCCCCCTAAGAACTGCAAAAGAAGAGGTGGTTAGATTACAGGACCTCTAAAGCCCCTTTCAGCTTGAGAATTCTCCATCCATAATCCCACCTCTTAGTTGATGGCTTGTAATGCACTTTGAGACAAGCTTAGGGTAAAGGACTAGATCAGTTACGGTTTCTTGATTGCAAGCAATAGAAACTAGTTTTGGCCAATGTATAAAAAAGAACATTTGTTGGAGAATACTAGGACTTTAGGGAATCAGTGGAAGGCTGGAGGACTGAGCTTGGAAACTGTCAGGACTACATAGCCTTGTGGGGCTAGCAACCCAGAAGGGAGATGTCTCATTGCAAGCAGACTGGACAGATGCCGTCCATTCTGCTAGGGTAACCATGTGATGAATGACTCTCAAATACTCCTTCTACCCTTTGTCACTCACTCAAGATGGAAGGTCTGGAGAGAAATCATTTGTGGGATGCCCCATGCCTATACTAGGGAGAGGACAGAGAGGGCATTTCCCTTTGGTTTCCACTATCGATGAAGGCACATGGAATATTTCTCCCACCAAGGCTACACAGACTGGGGGAGATTTCGTTTCACAAGAGAAAACAGGTATATTTGGAAGGGGGAATGTAGCTGTGCACTATAGTGCAAATTCCCACACTTATTACTGCAGCTTGCTCACTCAGTCTTACGTCCACAAACTAAATGAACTTTTTCTTCCTATTCTAATGCTGTTGGAATCCTTTCAGGATCCTGCTTCTCAGATCCCTAGGTTGCTCCAGGGGTTTTTATACCTCCTGTTTATGGCTCATAGACTCCTTTGGAAAATAGGAAAACTTGATAATCAACCCTGAGTATCTCTTCAAGGAATTACTTATTCCCTCATTACTAAAAGAAGTGTAATGTCAAATTACATTTTCAGAAAGTAAGAAGGACTTGGTAAATATTCCCATAATCTGGGGAAATTGCTATTTTACACATACTCCTAAAAACCAGGGCAGGGGAAGCCAATTAATTCTCAAATCCTGTAAATTCAGAGAAACTGGATTTACAAAATAAAGTAGAAGTTAATGGAGCTGGTGCAAAATAAAGTCTTCTTTTTTTCAGGTTCTAAAGTAAACAACTTAGATTTTTAACCTCCAGTCAGGCTAAAATAAAAGTATTTCCTCATACCTCTGTAGGAATCCTACCAGAGTTCCTTTATAGAATTTGGAATTTGGTTATTTGTCAAGAAATCCCAAAGATGGATTTTTTTAAAAAGCTTTTATTTATTTATTTGACAGAGAGAGAGCGAGAGAGAGAGCACAAGCAGGGGGAGCAGCAGAGGGAGAGGAAGAAGCAGGCTCCCTGCTGAGCAAGAAGCCCAACTCGGGGCTCAATCCCAGGACCCTGGGATCATGACTGGAGCCGAAGGCAGACATTTAACTGACTGAGCCACCCAGGTGCCACCCAAAGAGGGATTTTTATTGTTCCTTATGCTGGTTGCCCTGATCCTTAGATCAGCACAGACCAATGACTGTAAGTCTAGCTATAGCTCAAATGGATCATTTTTCCAAAGTGATAAATTAACAAGGGTTAGAAAATAATCAGTTTATTCTTCTTGTCCTTAAATATCTATCTTATTCCCATATTCCCACATAATTCAGAATTCACTAATTTAACAGGGTGGAAAGAATTTGACCTTGAGTTTGCTGTTCAGCTAACAAGGATAATGTCTTTGTCTGCCTTGGGGAGTTGACTGGCTTTCCTAACAGCACAGAGAACCAAATGCCTGCCCAGACACAATTTTAGAGTCAGCAGGTACCTTGTTCACATAGATGTAACACACATCGAGGTCACTGCCTCACTTTTGCAGTCCCAGAAAAATCCAGCTACCTAAAAGATCATTTGGGAGTATTGCTGTTTCATATGCTTCAACTTGTTATTTTCATCCAGTATTGGATCTACAACATAATTTCTCCATTTCTCAGCAAGGAGGCAGTAATAAGTGGCTACTTACACATCACAGGTTTCTTTATGCAGGAAAAAAAGAAGGAAACTAACATTTATTAAAAGCCTACTATGTGCCCAGCATCATGCTAGATACTCCACATATCATTCAACCCCCATTGCAACCCTGCAGGATGATATGTTATTTTCACTGAATGGACATTTGGAGATGTTAGTAATTTGCCCCAGATCTCACAGCCTGTAATTGGCAGAGTTGTATTTGACCCTAACTCCGTCACTCTTGAGCCTTCCACTACAGCGCAGTCAGCAAGCCTCAAGTTTGACAGCACCACAGTTCAGAAATCAGCCTCTTGGAGACTGTCACATCAATACAGATGCCACCACTATGAGTTGTTGGGATTAAAATGGGACATATGTTCTGAATACAGACAGGGTCAAGACTTTCATTTTCACTGAGCACATGGCAATTAAATACCTTCCTGAAAGCACATGATGGAGAATGAGCTTTGGAGCATCATTGAGGCACTTTCTAATGAATGCAAAAATGACTGGAGTTGTAAAATCATGTTGCAATCACACCCTCTCTAAAAGTTAGGCATGAAGGCCAAGTTGCTTTCATCAGCCACATTGCAAAATATTTAAGGATAAGCACATGTTGCGGGGTTTCAATAAGACCAACATCAAAACTATATTCTGTTTCCAGTCTGGTATCACATGTAGCAAGCCAGATATTTCTTTTCTTTATTTATTTAAATGAAAAAAAGAAATGGAGGCACTGATGTGCACATTGCCACTTGTAACTAGATTGTAAGGTCTGGATACAGGAGCTACTTCACAATTCTTTGGAGCTCTTTTATCAGCACAAAAAGGATATACAACAAATTCTTACTGAATGAATGAATGAGATCCTGTTTCCTTATTCAGAGGCGAGAGGACAGAATCCAACACTGACTAAGAATCTTTAATATGCTAAGCTCTCAGACTAAACTTGAGTCTAGAAGACAGAAAACCTGACTTCTACAACTAACTAGCTGGGTAAGTAATTTAAATTCTCTGGTCTTTCCTACTTTATTTGTCATATGAGAGGTTTGAAAGGCCCCATTTAACACCATGACTCTATGATTCTACGAAACAGAATCAGTTATTCAGACCACACTTACTCTCTGATATCTTTCTTGCTATCCAATAACATAGGAGTTTGACAAAAATGTGGCTTAGAAAGAAATGCAGAACTCAAAATTAAAAAAAAAAAGAACAAGGATCGGGGCATTTGGCTCAGACGGTTAAGCATCCGACTCTTGATTTTGGCTCAAGTCATGATCTCAGGCTCGTGAGATTAAGCCGCACGTCAGGGTCCGTGCTCAGTGTGGAGTCTGCTTAAGATTCTCTCTCCCTCTGTCCCTCCCGCCACTCATGCACACATGCACATGCTCTCTCTCTTAAAAAAAAGAAAGAAAGAAAGAAAGACTACCTAGATCAAAAGGCAGCTTGATGAATCTTGAGTATGTGGACAAAGGATGGAATTCAAATCTTTAGTGGATACCAGTAACCTTTGCACATGTGATGTGACCTGGTGCCTAGCCTTATCCTTTAGTTGGGTATGGTGGGAAAGAGGGTAGAACTGCTGAGGTTAATTCCAGTCAGGGGTCTGATCAGGTCTTTTAATGTGTCTGGGTCTCAGTTTTATCCATATTTAAGTAGGTAAGCCTGTGTAATCTTCTCTCACAGGAAAGAAAACAGCACATTGTATAAGCAAAAGCAGATTAAGCATAGCAACCTCTTCAGAAGAAAAAATTTCCCCAGTTATTTGGTGTGTCCACCTCCGTCTTGTATGGAGAATTAGAGAAGAGAGAGAAACTAGAGAAAGAGGCAGAGTATCCTTCCTCTCATTTCTAGGGTACCTTGGATTTGAAGAGCATCTTTGGTTAGGGATCTGGAGTAGAGAGCAAATTAGGGAACAGGAAGTAAGATAGGCCTGATGTTCCTGAAAATTTTTCATAGCAGCACAGAATCTTGAAATCTTGGTGAGACCACCCAAGTGGAGCCTCTAGTCCTATTCTCATGGAACGTGACACTTGAACTTCTACCATCAGTGGAGTCTAAATGAGCTAACTGGCTTTGCTGAAGCAGGACCTGGTGAGGGACCCAGGAGCTTCAGGGAACTATGAGTGATCTATCCCGAGACTCCTTAGGAGCTTTTGGTGTCCTAGTATTTCAAATGTTATCCAGAGTGAGAAATAGGGACCATGTGAATGATTCTTGCAGCATATTCTTAAAAATGATCCTTAGAAATGGCAGCTAAAATTTGGCAAAACCATTTTCACTGTTTTGAGGACTGATCAACAAATAAAGTGCTAATTTTTGTGAGTAGTCATTTCTAAGGTAGAGCTTAGTCCCAAGAAGAATGTGAGAACAAGTAAATATGTAAGAATTCATTCTTTTTCCTACCAGTGTTAGCTGCTTCTTGGTCATGTCCTGATTTGCCTTGAATACAGTAATTTGAGTATTAACACAAAGTTCAAGGCAGGCTAGGATGCATCTACTCTGTGAAGGCTTATGTTGAAAGTAGTCATAAAATTCTTCCCCAGGCTGATGACTGTGATTCAGGTCACTGGAGAGAGGCCCAGCCAAGGTCCTTGGGCTTCGTAAAGGCTATAACACACAGTGAACTCTTAGTCATTTCATTCGATATTGCCCAGTCTACAACAGCAGACCCAAAGGCACAGGCCATATGTTCTTAGCATGGCAGTTGATAACCAAAGCATGACCCAGAGCTCAGACCCTATGCCCTAGGTCTTTGATGTACAATGTGTGAACTAGAAATAATTTTAAAAAATGCAAGGGGCCCAGAGAAATTTATGATAAAAGCAGAGAACTCCATGAAAGCTCTGGTAGAATCTATATTTAAGTATTTTCACTGCTGAAGGAAAAAAAAAAATGCCTGAACTAATATTCCTATAGACACTAAGAACATCCCAAATCCCCAGGATAGAGACATGCACATAGTAGGTGTTCAATACAAGTCCTGGATTTGCATGAATAAATAAGTGAAATGAGTGAGTGTTTTAGGGAGTTGAAGTAAGATAGGTGATCATGGGCCCTGGAGTCTAATTCTAATTCATACAAGCTATATGCTGGGTAAGTTGCTCCATTTCCTTCCCCTGAAAATAGGGGCAATAATACCTATTTCACGGGGTTGTGGATTATGATGAAATAAAATTGTGTGTATGTGTGTGTGTGTGTGTGTGTATGTGCACATATATGTGTCTAGTACAATGTTTACCTTACAGCAGATAGTCAAATTGGAGCATGGCATAAGCATAGAGCTGTCCTACAACAAATCTTGCAGGAGCTGGGCTGGTAGCTTTGATGGTTTTCCTAGGCCAGGAACACAAGAGATCAAAGAAAATACTTTATGATATGCATTATGCTTTCAACCAAGGTGAATTAGAGACTAATGAGCTCAGTGAGGGAGAATGAAGTAGAACCAAGTAGAAGCAACGATTAAAAATGGCCCAATATAGAGAAAATATTTGCAAATGACATATCAGATAAAGGGCTAGTACCCAAAATCTATAAAGAACTTATCAAACTCAACACCCAAAGAACAAAAATTCCAATCAAGAAATGGGCAGAAGACATGAACAGACATTTCTCCAAAGAAGACATCCAAATGGCCAACAGGCACATGAAAAAGTGCTCAACATCGCTTGGCATCAGGGAAATCCAAATCAAAACTTCAATGAGATACCACCTCACACCAGTCAGAATGGCTAAAATTAACAAGTCCGGAAACGAGAGATGTTGGCGGGGATGTGGAGAAAGGGAACCCTCCTACACTGTTGGTGGGGATGCAAGCTGGTGCAACCACTCTGGAAAACAGTATGGAGGTTCCTCCAAAAGTTGAAAATAGAGCTACCATACGATCCAGCAATTGCACTACTGGGTATTTACCCCAAAGATACAAATGTAGGGACCCGAAGGGGTACGTGCACCCCAATGTTTATAGCAGCAATGTCCACAATAGCCAAACTGTGGAAAGAGCCAAGATGTCCATCGACAGATGAATGGATAAAGAAGAAGTGGTATATATACACAATGGAATATTATGCAGCCATCAAAGGGAATGAGATCTTGCCATTTGCAACGACGTGGTTGGAACTGGAGGGTGTTATGCTGAGTGAAATAAGTCAATCAGAGAAAGACATGTATCATATGACCTCACTGATATGAGGAATTCTTAATCTCAGGAAACAAACTGAGGGTTGCTGGAGTGGTGGGGGGTGGGAGGGATGGGGTGGCTGGGTGATAGACATTGGGTAGGGTATGTGCTATGGTGAGCACTGTGAGTTGTGCAAGACTGTTGAATCACAGATCTGTACCTCTGAAACAAATAATGCAATATATGTTAAGAAAAAAAAAAGAAGATAGCAGGAGGGGAAGAATGAAGGGGGGTAAATTGGAGGGGAGACGAACCATGAGAGATGATGGACTCTGAAAAACAAACTGAGGGTTCTAGAGGGGAGGGAGGTAGGGGGATGGGTTAGCCTGGTGATGGGTATTAAAGAGGGCACGTTCTGCATGGAGCACTGGGTGTTATGCACAAACAATGAATCATGGAACACTATATCAAAAACTAATGATGTAATGTATGGTGATTAACATAACAATGAAAAAAATTTTTTAAAAAGCCCAATATAGTAAATCATATATATGGTGGTAGCATCCTGATAAGGCTAGGGCAATCTGTATTGCTCAGATTCTAAATCTGCTTGGTGGTAATTTTCTGATTGCTTTATCCTCAAATATTATCCCCCCTCAACTCTTTTTTTTATTGAGGTATAATTTACCAGCAATTAAATGCAAAGATTTTGAGTACAGTTCAATGAGTTTTGGCAAATGTATATACTTTTATAACCAGTATCATAATCAAGATATAGAACATTTACACAATCCAAGAAAGCTTCTCCCTGTACTGATTTCTATCACCCTAACTTAGATTTGCTTATTTTTAGGTCATATAAATGGAATCATACAGTACGTGCTTTTTTTATTTTGCTTCCTTCAGTAAAATAAAATTTATGATTATTGTATATATTCATAGTTTCTTCTTGCTGGGTGGTGTTCCATTGTATGAATATACCATATTTGCTTATTTATTCTTACATTGAAGGGTATTTGGATTGTTTGCAGTTTGGGCTATTATAACTATGATATGAACATTCTTGTGTAAGTCCTTGTGTGGATATATGTTTTTTTCATGGATGAATATGAAGGAGAGCAATTGTTAAGTTCACACATTTTATTCTTGAACTTTTGTTCTGATTAACCTCTTGGTAATCTGGATCACATATTTGAATGCTTTTTGCTGAAAAGTTTGGTAGGTGATACGTTTCTGAGAAATGGTTTATTTCTTGAGAACTTAAACAAATATGCCTTTGTTTTTTATGTACATAGATAATACACTTTTGAATTCCATCTCCTCTCTCATCTACTATCAATGTCATTGCTCTAGACCAGGCCTTATCATCATTCACCTGGAATAGTGCACCTTGAAGTATCTTGACAGTATCTCTTCATCATTATGATCCCAGTGCCTGGCACATGGCCAGAGGTTAGTAAATATTTGGGAAATGAAATGTGTGCTTCTGCTGAGTCACCTAAACTTACATTTCACTGGTACAGTTTAGTCACTCCCTCTTATCCACAACCCAACCTCATCAGCATAAGATGAAAAGTTATGAGCCAGGAATTAACATTCAAATCCCAGATGGAGCTGACATGGCAACAAATACAAAAAAAAAAAAAAAAAAAGATGCCAGAATATTAACTATACAATCCTATAAAATGATACTGTAACTATACTATAAAAACAACAAATTAAGGAGTTAAGAGCCCAATGGGACATTGCTTGACAAATGTTGACGATACTAAGCTAGAATAAATCAAAAGTGACACCCCTTCACAAGAGGATTGGGAGAAATTGGTTGGATTTATGTGTCATCTGTTGTTGAAATAACTTCATACACATCACTGCCATTGGCACTGTTTACCAGCAGAATGTGATGATGCATTTCAATGAAGCCCCAGATGATAGCTTTTAGAGGTGGAAATTAGCAGATCCTATGTACATGCAAACACACACACACACACACACACACACACACACACACACACACACTGAAATTCAACATTATGGAAGATTCTGGCAAGAAGTATTGGTCATCATCTAGATTTACTTTGCTATACAGGCAAAAAAAACAAGTATCTTATAGATCTTTTCTCTTGAATTAAGTATGTGTTTAGAGTTTAGAAGATTCCATTAAAATATGGCTACCTAAGGACCATATCTTTCTCTGGATTTATGTCTTTGCTACAGTGATTCCTTCCCAGGTATCCCATCCTATGCTGCCCTGTTGTTGACAAGTTCTTTAACACTCTACATCCAGTTCATTAAGAAATCTATCTACCTTCAAAATATATCCAGAATATTAAGACTTTTCTCCACCTCTCCCCTAGTGCAAGTTACCATCATCTCTCACCTGTATTACTCTAACACCCTTCCTTCTGGTGTCCCTGCTTTCATCCTTGTTCCTTTACAGCTTGTTCTCAATCTAGCTGTCAGCATGATTCTTCTAAAAGATAAGATAGATCACTGGTACTCTATTTCCCACCAAACACTTTGCCTCCTACCATTTCACTTCTTTACACCCTCTGCTCTTGCATCTCAGGCCTCCCTGATATTCCATGAACATTCCAAGGATACTCCTGAATCGTAGAACTGTGATAGTATTTCCCTCTCCTTACTCTTGCTTACCACTTTCAAGTCTTTTCTCAAATGTCATCCTTCTGATAAAGCCTGCTCAGACCACCCTAATTAAATCCCAGCACCAGCCCGCCGTCCCAATTCTCCTTATACCATAGCGCTTATCACATTCTCTCTGTGTACTTATTTATTACAGATTTTATCTGTTGTCTCTCTTCCCTAGCCAGCTTCCTTTGCCTCTTCCCAAAGGCAAGCTCCATAAATTCTCATCTATTTTATTCACAGATTATACCCCAAGTGTGCAATGCTTAGCATGTACTAGGTACTCAATAAGCATTTGTGGAACAAATGAATAACCTTGCATTAGATGCTTCTGAAAAATGAAGGTCTCCCTTAAGGTCTTCAGCATGGAGAATTTAGAAAATATATTGAAAAGATACTGTTATAAGCATTGTTGCATGTCAAATTATAAATTTCATGTAGAACTCGAGGTAAAAGTTATCTTACCTGGAAGTAGAAGGCAGCTTTTAAAGGTAAAAAAATCTAGTTTTTCTAGCAGTTCCTCTAGTATATTACATTGTTAGATATTCCTCAAAAGTGAGAACAATAAGTTTTTCTTTACCCTGCAAGAAAAATGCTGTCATGTTCTGGCACAGATATTTCTCAAATTCAGTGGTCCATGCCACATGGGCCTAACGTTGTGAGCCCTAGAGGAAGGGATTATACATCATTGCTGTTCAAGCACTGACACTGTTCTAAGAATTTATAGCATCATAACTAAAACAAAATGTGTGCTTCCCACATACTCATCTTTCATGTACTACTATTACTTGCATCTAGATATATTTTCTTTAAATTGACATATTACAAAATTAAGTATATCTAAAAAACTGAAGCTTTATATCAGTACCACAAATGAAAAATTAGTACCACTTGCCATAAACAGAAGAGACAAAAAGCATACATACAATGAAAATTTAAAAGTTATTAAATTCCAGCTCGATACTATTGCTGGCCCAATGCTTTGAGTTTGCGGTCTTTTTTATCTTTTTTGAAAATGAAGAACATAGATAGGACACCTGGATGGCTCAGTCATTAAGCGTCTGCCTTTGGCTCAGGTCATGATCCCAGGGTCCTGGGATCGAGCCCCATATCAAGCTCCCTGGTCAGCAGGAAGCCTGCTTCTCCCTCTCCCTCTCCCCCTGCTTGTGTTCCCTCTCTCGCTGTCTCTCTCTGTCTGTCAAATAAATAAATAAAATCTTAAAAAAAAAAAGAAAAGAAAATGAAGAACATAGAATATTAAAAAAGATATGAAAATATATAATACCAAAACAAAAGTTGTTTCTTTTTGACATTGTCAGTAGAAAGAGAATTTTAAGATGCATCTCAGTGTGTGATTCAGTATTACTCAAGACTATGCCCAGATTTCCCCTATAATATTCTTGTGTCCCTGTGCCATATGGCGGTTAGCATGGACTCTGGAGGGCAACGACCAGATTCAAATGTTGACCCCATCACTTACTGACTCCGAAGCCTTGAGCTAGAGACATAATCTCTCCAAGTTTCACTTTCCTTCACCTGTGAAATGGGGCAAATAGTGCCTATTTTGCAGACTGATGTGACAGTTACATTATAGAATATGTGAAACCACCAACCAGATGCTTTAAAACATGATAGTTCCCTTCTGGTTCAAACAAGATTCTTGGCCTTTAATTTCAAATCCTCCCTGTTCAGGGCACCCATGAATCCACACTGCCAAGGGTACAAAGTTCTCTTTAATGTATTTATGGCTTTTATTTTGTAGTTGACATTTACATCAATACGTCATTATAGGTTGGGGGAGGGAGCACTTGTTGCAGATATTCTTATACAGCAAGCCCAGCCAGTTTTGAATGGAGACTGGCAGTAAATGATGGGTCAAGTGAAGTCACTTTGGGAACAAGGATGATCTTTCAGCTAAAAATGCCATCTGTACCAGAGGAGGGCGGGCCCAACATATCAAGATATGAAACTCAGTTGGGCTGACTAGCTCAAAAATAATTCATCAAAATTGGGGAAATTTACAAAGGTCACCACTGACTCATCAAGAACATCCAACATTTCCAATTCTCTACCCCACATTTCACCCCGACTCCTTCTTCCACTGTGAGAGTAGCATACATTCCAGCAAGAGGAAATTGGCAACTGGAGTATATTTTCTCCATCTGTCCAAACGTAGGGGCAATTGGGGGCTGATGTATATCTTTAAATTCATATAACTATTAAAATAGCCAATTAGAATTATTTGAATAATTCAAAGGATTTAAGCAGGAAAACAAGAAATATCTGCAAATCAAGAAAGATACAATTATTTTATTTCTCCATGAAACACCAGCTTTAATTCCACATTTTGGAAAGATAGGATGACAATAAATACTCATATGTTTTGCATTTTTTAAAAGATAAAAGTTAGTGAGAAAAATGCAAACTACAGTGAAAGTCTGTGGTTTAAATTCCCTCTTTAGATTTTATAATAACCTTTATCTTCTTGCATTTTCTCCCTTTATTATTAACACAGGACAACCAGATTTCATTATCTCCTTTTAAATTATGTTTCTTATTTCTTTGTTTGGCTCATTTACTTATTTATTCCTTTAGATGTGGATTGATGAGGGAGGGGTCAAAAAATGAAGACAAACAGAATCTTTCTGTGCCACCTTTTATAAGAGAAGTTAGATTTTATTTTCTTATTTAGATTCCAAGAGAGGCTTCATTAGGCTTAAAGGCGTGGGTGGCAAAGAGATTTTTCTTTGAGGGAAAAGGGGCTTATTCATTCAATAATTATATCTGTGAGTAGACGAGGAAAGGATCACTAAACAAACAAAAGTGCTGAGACAATTAACTATTTGGGAAAAAAATCAAGTTAAATCTCTTCTTGCCATAGAATAAAAATAAATTCAAGATAGACTATGATTTAGGGGCGCCTGGGTGGCTCAGTCATTAAGTGTCTGCCTTCGGCTCAGGTCATGATCCTAGGGTCCTGGGATGAAGCCCCACATCGGGCTCCCTGCTCAGGGGGAAGCCTGCTTCTTCCTCTCCCCCTCCCCCTGCTTGTGTTCCTGCTCTCGCTCTCTCACTCTCTCTCTGTCAAATAAATAAAATCTTCAAAAAAAAAAAAAAGATGGACTATGATTTAAATGTGAAAAACAAATACATGAAACCAAAGAAGATATAACTGATTGTTGACCATAGGATGTAAAAAGAAGAAATCACAATAGAAAAAATAATTACAGATTTGTAAAAATAAATAAATAAATAAAAATAAAAAACAAAAGAAGGAGAAATTATTTTATAGCAAATAAAATTATTATGAGCAAGTAATACATATAAAGTGTTCCTATTAAATAATAAGAGAAATGTTTAAAACTCCTTTGAAATTGGCCAGAGGACATAAACAAGTAATTCAGTGAGGAAATAAGAATAATGAATACAGAAAATAAATTCTATCTCCCTAGTAATGAAAACACAATGATGGCTCTGGTTCTGGTGAAGATGGGATAAGCAGATTCTACCCTCCTCCTGCTGCTAATTACAAATAAAACCCTGGACCAACATAAAGCAACGATCAGAGGATGCTGAAAGGTGGAATCAGGAAGATGGTTGGGCTACTGAAGGAGAAGGACTTGACGGTGAGTTCCCTGGGGTTTATTTTTGTCTCATGTATATTTTGGTCTGGGTGCTGAGCTGCCTGCAACACAGAACCTCCAAAGGGTACAGTAAAAAATAATGTCCCAAGAAAAAGTCCGCTTGCCTCTATCCAGAGGACTGGGAAGAGAGAGGCCTAATAGGATGGATCCCTGTTAGCCTACCTGCCCTACTAACCCCACAAAAGAAGCAGCTTCCTCCTCAGCCCACCACACAGCTGTAGCGTATAGGCAGTGTCCCTTTCTTTGCCTCTCCCCAGGGAGTACATCCACCAGAGTCTTGGCATGGGGGCCCAATCAACTCACTCCTCACACCGAGCAGATGCCCCCCGGTGTGACAGCTACAGATAGAGTGGAGTGGAGCTCTACAGGACTATCCACACCCTCACTAAGCAAACGTAAGCAGAGGCAACATCTCTCTTCTTCCCTCCTCACCCTAACCAGAGAGCGGGGAGAGGATGCTGAGAAAAGGAAGCTAGAAAGGAATCACTTATATCTGTGTGCGAAGTCCCAGGTTACCCTGAAGCGGCCCATGCATGAAACCAACCAGAATGAACATGGCAAATGCTCTGAGAACTGAATTATGGTATCACATATCACCCAGGCTTCAGGTTGTCCTCCAGGTAGTGTGCACAAGTGGGGCTGACCAGAATTGCACTACCAGAATAGAGGTGTGTAGGGGATAGGAGAAATAGGTGATGGGGATTAAGGAGTGCTCTCGTGATGAGCCCGGATGCTGTAGTGTTGAATCGCTAAATTGTACACCTGAAACTAATATTACACTGTAGGTTAACCAACTGGAATTTAAAAACTTAAAAAAAAAATAAAGGCTTTAAAATGAAATTGGCATTTGAACCACAGCCTTCAGGATCACAGATACAAAAACTTAACAAAACATTAGTAAATACACAAAAGAATAATGTATCATGACCAAGTGGGGTCTATTTCAGGATACAATGTTGGTTCAATACACAAAAATGAATTAATGCAATCTGCCATAGTTATAATCTAAAGGAGAAAATCTATATGATCGTATTGATTGAGGCAGAAAGTCTTATAAAATTTAACTCCCATTCCTGCTTAAAATTTTCAGCCAAGTAAAAAACAGAAAGAAACTTCCTCAACATGATAAAAAGCATCTACAAAACAATGTACAGCTCACATCATATTCAATGTGACAGACTGGATGCTTTCCCCCTAAGATCAAGAATAAGGCAAGTATGTGTACTTTCACCATCCTTTCCAACATAAGGACGTTCTAGTTTGTGTGACAGGGAAAACAAAATAAATATAGTTTGGAAAAAAGGAAATAAAAATTTTCCCTTAGTGACTGGTGGTTAGGCAAAGAGTTCTTAAATATGAGATCAAAAGGGTGATCCATAATAGAACCGATAAATTAGACTTTATCAAATGAAACACTTTTGTACTGCTGAAGGCACTGTTAAAAGAAGATACAAGCTACAAATTGGGAGAAAATATTCGTAAGTCAAAATGGAGGTTTTTTTTTTTTTCCACAATGTAATTTCTAAGGTAGTCTTTAAAGATCATATGTATAGAGCTTTGCGCAGTGGCAGTATCGTAGCCAATGAGGTTCATCCGAGGCGCGATTATTGCTAATTGAAAGATCATATGTATAGAGACAATATAATACCATGGGAAGATGCTTATAATAGAATATAAAATGAGTTTAAAAACCAGGGCACAAAACTATATATATATATATATATATATATATATATATATATATATATATACACACACACGTATTATATATGAATATATTCGTATTTTATGTAGTTTATCCAATTTAATATATATTTAATTACTAAAATTTGACAAACATATTTATTTACATTTGCATATAGGTTATATATTATCTTACATATTTTATTTTATATGTCACTATATTAAATGTCTCTTTTATACATTTATATATTTAAATATACATACATTAATATAATGTTGATAGTGATTATTCTGAGTAGTGAGTTTATAGGTTGCCTTTATTTAATGCTTTATGTTTTTGTCACATTTGGGAGTGTGTCACATATGTAAACATGTAATAGTATCATAATCTTCATGTGTCACATATGTAAACATATAATAGTATCATAATCAGAAAAATGCTATGCCTTGAGAGTCAAGAGACCTGGTGGCTAGTCACTGTGTTGCCACTAACCAGGTAACCCCAGGTAAACCGTCAAAACCTTCTCCTTCTCAATTCCCTTAGATGTTGAAGGAGGAGTTACATGATATCTTTTCAGGGTTCCCCGCTCTGTTATTTCACAGTTTCAGTTAGCAAAGCATGCATGAGACACTATACGAGGCAACACAAGATAGAAAAGATGGACTTAATCTCAAGGACCTGAGTGTCTCATCAGGAGTAAACAATGGTCTACACATATTAATCCGTCTAGCATGAGGGAGAATCTGGTGAGTGCCATGAGGGGTTAGTGGAGGAGAAGCCACATCTGGCAGGGTGAGCAGAAACATTTTCATGAAGGAGTTAGCATAATCAGCCTTATCTCTTCCACTCCCAGTTCAGCTGATTTTCTCCTCTATAATTTTCTCAATTGGCTTCCAATTTTATTCCATTAGTCGTTTGGATCATTATTAGTTTTTATTTCAATTTCCTCTGCAGTGAGCCCTGTCAGCAGCCAAAGAGTGACATAAAACCAGTGAATTGGAATCCAAAAGAACAAATCGCAGCTCAGTTAACAAATATGTTGGCTAAATGCCGGCCTCAGTAGGAAACAGTCAGCCAAAATATTTATCAACAGGATTTTAATTCTACAGTTTGATTTAAATTTCTGCTCAGCTGAGTGTGGGGTATATCTAGCTGGTTAACTCCAGAATTCTAATCAAAGGACCTTCAAAGCAGCGAGACAAATACTTGTGTTAGTATTTCAGTTGCCAACTTTAGATGGTATGGCTCTTGAATACCTTCAGACAGCACCCTGAGTCCTTGGCAGCCCTTTAAGAAGTCCCATAGTGTGTTCATTATCTAGCTTTTTGTATTTTGCCACTTGAATGCCCTCACATCCGCAGAGTGGGCTTCTAGAACACAAATTCTGGCTTGTTAATGACCTGGTCTTGGTAGGAAATGCACTTGGAGTTGCTTTCCCAGTAGTAATGATACAAATAAGCATTCATACTACCTCAGGAGGGCTTTCAGGTGTGACCATATATGGGGCCACTGACTGTGTCATCCCCTTGGGGAAACTTCTACTTCTCAAGAAGTAGGGTAGCTTCCTGTCCACCTTTTCTGCTGACTCCCTCCTGCCTGCACCTGCATTATGCTTCTGAACATAGTTCTTCCCATCACTAGCTAGTAAGGAGGGGAAATGTTGTCCTTCCAGCTCCTGAGGGAAAAGTGTAGCACCTGCATCATGCTGAGCTTGGAATGGCTAGAGAGGTACCATCAAATTACTGCACTGAGAAGGGGAGTTAAGTGGTGTCACACAGGGAAGTACCAGAGCTGACAAGAGTATAGGAAATCAATTTTTGGTTCAGATTCCCATGAGGAAGTGACTGCATCTTCCCAAAGGAATATAAACTCCCCCTCCTTTCACTGCCACCAGGCAAAGAAATTCCTACATAGAAAAAGAACATAGGGTATTTAGATATGCATAGGAATAAAGGCGAAATTATATCACTAAAAAGTTTAGAAGTCATCCATCATTGTAATGGACATGGAGATACACCACCCAGATCTTCCTTTAGGGAAGGAGTTGTCACCCCTGCAGTTGGGAGTGCTATCGATAGACAGTCCTCAATATCAGCTTCTTTGGAGATCACCTCAGCCCCAGAGCCAGCTCTACACCATGGGGTAGGAGACATTGTGATATAAAAGAGAAGGTGGTTTCCTGCCATGCTGGGAAGAAATAAAAATTCTGCCTGGAGGGGTATATATAGATATGGATGATATAGATCTAGATATAGATCTATATCTAAAAATTCTGCCATATATATATGAATATAAATAAATATATATATACATATATATATATATTAGAGAGAGAGAGAGAGAGACTGAGAAAGAGGGAGAGAGGGGTGTTGAAACACAATTTGAAGTCTGCCCCATGCCTTTTTCTTCAAGCATAAATAGAATGAAAACTTAGATCGGCTTGGGGCCTTCTTAGAGTGCCCCTGACCAATTTAGGCTACCACAATAGAATAAAAATAGAATAGCATTTTGAATGAGAGGGGAGGGGTAAAAGTATATGTTTCGGTTTCCCAGTACCTATAGGTGGTTTGCAGAACTTTCTGCAGGAAATAGAAATAGCTCAAAAGGGCCAATCACCTGGGAAAAAAAAACAAAAACCAAAAACCTGCCATTGAGATGATGAGGACATAGACAGAAAGTCAATAGGTACCATGAACATCAGCAGGTGCTGGAGCTCCACTAACGTCCAAGTGGATCCATTTCCCAGGGCACTCAGTACAATGGATATAGACATTTACTTCAGAGGAGACCAGGAAGGATCCAGATGACTGCACAAAAGCCAGCCACCCTTCCTCTCATGCCAGGTAGCTATCTATGCAGTGTCCATCTGAACCCAGGCACCGTATTGGAAAGAGAAGTCTCCTTGAGACAGAAGAATTCCCTGGATAGGAAGTATGAATTTTGAATTGACTCAATTTAAATCTTCAATTGACTATTTACTCCAAAATGGTTGTGTTAACCTAGATGAGACTTATAAACCAGAAATGACAAAGTTACCTCCAGCAGGCAAGTTTAGGGTCATCCCCATCCCCATCAAGCAGAAATGAGGGCTCAGGAGTAAGTCATATTTTGCTGTAGAAAAACAGATCTTTTCACAGTTGAGTTGTCACTGAGAAATTTAAGCCATCTACATATCTTTAAAAGTAACATGAAATGCTTGATTCCACTAGATACACATCTGAAAGGTGCTCCATGATGGGAAGAACAAGAGATGATGCACAATATTTACCCACTGGGCAAATAAGGCATGTAAGAACAATGCACAGCTCAATGAGCTGAGTCCCACAAAATTGCTCCTTTTTTTTTTTTTTTTTTAATGCAGGGCTTGAACTCACAACCCTGAGATCAAGACCTGAGCTGAGATCAAGAGTCGGACACTTTTTTTTTGTTTAAGAGTCAGACACTTAACTAACTGAAACACCCAGGTGCCCCCGCAACATGATTGCTCGCAGACCCAATCTCACCCCTTCCACCAATATGCAACGCTACCTTGGGCTGCCTTTAACCATCTCTTCATCTCAATTTGTCTGCTAGTAAAAATAAGTAGAACCCAATAATATTAATCATAAAACATTTTAAAAAGTGAAATGACAATAATTAGATTCAGAGAAAAACAAATCTTATCTCTACCACCCCTATCTCCATATATGATACCCAATATGATTCTGAGAGAAGGGGGGTTGGCAGTTGCTGACAGAAATCCAGAAAATCTGCAAATTATTTATGCAGAAACTGAGTGGGACAGGGCTTGCTTTTTGAATTATGCATGCTTCTGCTTTATCAAATCCATTCCTCCCCACACATATTATAGGAGTTGTCATCTCTTATTTACACAGCACAGGGTACATTGCTCAAATAAAGAGGGCAAAGCGCTATGGTGCACAGAATAGAGTGTTTACATTGAAAGTGTGAGTATTTATTAATCAATTCTATACATTTTAGTTACATTTTTTAAAGATCATGTAATGTGTGTTGACAATGTCCATGATTTAAAAAAAAAAAAAAAGTCATTTCCTCCCCCGCTATTCAGCAGGCTACTTGGACAAGCAACACATTATTTCTAAACCGTAGTTTCAAGTTTTACACTAGTTTCAGTTTTGTGATCATTCTGAGCTTCATTCTTCTCCTGTGCAAAATGGGGTAACAAGACCTTCCTCAAAGGTCACTGTGAAGATGAAAAGATAGGCTGTACATATAGCAAATGGTGTGAGTCTAGCATGATAAGGACCTTTTTTCCTTTATCCCTGGGTCACCAGTGTGATCCTCTGCCCTGATTTCCCTAGCCTTGTATTGTTAAAGGAGACCAAGGGGACTTACTGCCATGAGGCCGTTTAAATAGCATGGATTCTTTTTCCCTGACCTGGTCTGAATATGGCCCCAACACACACACAGATGAATAGTGTGAAGACATGGGGAAGGGCAGTGGTATGGAAGCAACACAAAGATATAGGGGGAAAATTAATTGAAAGAACGTTTTTTTCCCTCCATTTCCTTATCCTTGATTACCACCTCTGCACAACACCCCCGTCCCTAACCCCCATGTTGGCCCCAGTCTGTGTTCTAATTACAGCATATACAAATGTCTGCTCATTCTCTAAGGTCTCTGTAACATTTTCTTTGAGTCCTCCAGAAAGACAAAAGCAACTTTTTCCTATAAATGACCCTAAAGGTCTCTGTATGTTCCATATATATATATGCCATGTTCTCTTATTTCAAACCCATTCTATCCACCAAACTGTGGCTCCTTGAAATTGATATTGTAGTAAAAAATAATTGTTAACATGTTATTACTGTTAACTATATGCCAAGCAAATAGTTTTAATAGATATCTTATAAAATATTCAGAAGTCATTGTTTTAGATACTATTATCATCCCCTTATCTACAGATAAGTCGATGGAGGCTCAGAGAGGATAATGGACAAAAGATCATAGATCCATGAAAGAAAAGGGTAGGTATTTGGGTCCAGGCTGTCAACTCAGTAGCTTAAGCATTAAGGAACTAGGCTGTGATGTCCATACCTCATGGCCCTTTCCACACCAGAGTCCCTCATGAGGCTGGCATAGTGTAGACACCCAATTCATGCCGGTTGTCTGATTTCAACCTTAAGAGTATGGAACAGGATAGATCATAGAAAATATAATCACTTTCTCATTTTTGATTTTTTAATTGCAGTCCCTATATATGTATGTATATATACATATATAATAACCTATATATATAATTTATGTATATCCTATATATAAACCATGTATAAACATTACATATTTGTTTTATATTAATATTACATATATATATGACAACGTTACATCTTGCCCAGCCTCAACCTTCCTCTTTCTCTTTCGAAGTTCTTCAGAATGACCCACATGACACTGAAGCATATTCTGTACACTATACAATTCAATACTCTTAGAAAAGTGCTATGAGTTTTATCCCATCTGCTACTTCTAGTTTATACATTCATTATTTAGTTATAATTACTTTCCTTGCTAGTTCTTTTATATATTTCAACTTCAGTTGAGATAAGAAGATGATTTGGGGAAATATCTAACAGAAAAAAAGAAAAATAAACTCTCAATATTTTGATTTCACTTGTATATTTTTACTGGATTTAAGACTTGCTGAAAAGTTTTAGCAAATTGATTTAAAATACTAACTCCTACTGTATATGACTATAACATCATCACAACCATCACCATCATTATTACCTTATACTGAATATTAATTCTATGCCAGGTACCATGCTCAACCATTTAAATATATTGCCCCATTTAATCTTCACCACAACCCTCTGACATATGGCTAACTCCATTTCACAATGAGGAAACTGAACCTTAAAAGGGCTAAATATCTTAGCAAAGTCACATCCAAGTAGCTGACCCAGGACTCAAACCCAGTGTGTTCTCTGACATCAGCATTTTTGCTCTTTACCATGTAGATCTGCCTTCCAAAGTTTACACTGCCCACTCATTTAACTGTAGTCAAATCTGAAAACTAAAGTTAACTGTAACATAATTCTAATAGTCTACTTAACTTCATCAGGAAAAACATGCCATGCCTTTAAGAACTCATGACAGTCAAGAAACACAGAAATGGAACATGGCTCCAAGATCATTAATATATATCTAAGGATATTTTTCTGCTACTTTCATATATTTCCTTTAACATAAAGGACACTTAATAAGCATATTGATTGAATGAATGAACAAAGAGTTGATGAAATTGCCACTTGACTAGGCATGAAATTATTGGTCCGTACCCTTCTTGCTCAAAGACTATGTAGATTATTCAGTTTCCTCTGGCATTTAATGTGGCAGAAATTGGACACTAATTTGGTTTTGGTTCCCTCTAGAATATTTTAAAAGCACCTGGATATTTACAGGCTTTGTATTTTTGCTTTGTGTCAAAACTTTAGCTGCACTTAATTGAGGACTGAGTCTTTCTCCATGATTTTTTAAAAAGACTTTATTTATTTATTTGACAGAGAGAGAGAGAGAGAGAGAGAGCACAAACAGGTGGAACAACAGAGGGATAGGGAGAAGCAGGCCCCCATTGAGCAGGGAGCCCAACCCTGGGATCATGACCTGAGCCAAAGGCAAACGCTTAACCGATTGAGCCACCCAGGTGCCCCTTTCTCCATGACTTTTACTGAAATGGGATAAACCTTTTCAGTTTGCATCCTTGATTCTATTCTCAGTTCTGGAAGGTTAAGTGAAATTAAATTAAACACTTGAAGTTTGATAGCATAGAGGTCAATAGCACAGAGATTAAAATCAGACTGCCTAAATTCTAATTTTTACAAGCTATGCAATTTTGGGCAAGGTGCTTAACCTTTCTGTGTCTATTTCCTATATGTAAAATGGGGGGAGAAAGGTATAGTTAATTCATGGAGTTATTATGAGTTAATACATGTAAATCATTCAGAAGTGCTTGGCACTTAGTAAGTATATATTCTTTAAGAATATCTAGTAATAATTAGTAATTACTAATTAGTAATTAGTAATAATATCTAATAATTCTCAGGATCCAAAAGACATTCATTTAGCACAGATGCTCTGGAATGAGCTGATGATGTCTTCTTGATGGAATAAATTACAGAAATCACTATCTCCCCACCATGTCCAGCTACCTGCATTCTTCTTTAACCCTTCACTTACTGTGTTTTATTGTCAGAACTCTATCTTTAAAAACCCTTTGCATCACCCCAGTTACCCCGGGCACAGCCTGCTTCCTCTTACCCTCATTGCTTGTTGACAGGGAAAAACTGTGTCAGGATATATGTAGTAAGAGAGGTACTAAGGGCTTGGACTTATGCAGAAGGTAGATGAAAGTAGTGAATCAGCTGAGAATTTACTAGGAACATTTATAGAAGGCATGGCAAGGATAGAATAAGTTGACTGCTTCATGAACTCATATCCACACAGTAAAAATATGTTCCGTTTTCTGCCTGGTTCAGACCCTACTAGGGAAGTGAGAAAGTATTTCCTTACTTCTTTCACACTGGTGAATGGCTTCAGATGGCAGGCTGCCTCCTAAGATTCTCAATTCAGCTCCATGAGATTTAAAGTGTATGGAAACTCGTCTAGAGTTGAGTCTTTCTCAATGTTTGGAGGAGTTGTGGATTTTCTTCTCCTCTGCTTTTGGTGATATTGCTGCATGGAGTTACTACTAGCTAAATGTCACTTTTAAATCAGTTGATTTGCTTTGTTTTTAGCCTTCTTTTGCAAACAACTTGATTCTAGCCTTTGGGATCCACCTTGTCTCTGCACCGAATTCCCAGATTTTGACGATTTATGTTCACATCTTCCCTACACCAATTTCCATGCTGTGTACCAAATATCTCAAACTTAGTGGTGTAAAGCCACCATTTAACATGCTCATGGATTCCATGAGCTCCTCACAGCATGATAGCTGAGTTTCAAAAGCAAATGTCCTCCCAGCCCAAACCAGGCAGAAGCTCTATTCCCATCTATGATCTAGCCTCAGAAGTCACATAGCATCACATTCACTATGGTCACAAGTCACAGCATGGGAAGAGGGATGTCGAAGTCCTATTACAGAAAGAGCATGAGGGATGGTCAATTACTGAGGCCATCTTTGGAAAATACAATCTGCTACACTCCCCATGCCCCCAGACTCTAACTAACTTGGGCTAGTGTTCTCTCTCAGGCATAGTATCTCATCACTGGCTCCTCATAGGCTGTGTCCCTGCCATTCTTCTTCCAGATGCTGGTATCTTACAGCTTTCATCTCATTTTCCTCCACGGCTATGTCCTGGACCCAGCTGTCCACCTGCGCCTGCTTTTGCTCATCACCAGTGTTTCTACTCACTGTCAGTTTTATCTGATAAAAGTTTTTTATATGTGCCCTTTGCTTTTCTGCCTCTTCCCCAGTAAAGCACATTCCATTCATTTCATCATTAGTCATAACTAGTATTCCTATTTCCAAAAGCTAATGTTCTTAATGATTTATTTTCCTGCATCTCTGGGCATATATGATTAAGTATAACTGAATGCATTGCTGACCCTGTCTATTCAGAGAATAAATCTGGTTCTTTTCTGACTTGAAGCAAAACTGGAAAGAGAATCATGAATCAGTAGAGGTTGAATTCAAGGCTACTGCTAATCAGGTGTTAAAACATCAAAATAATAGGGTTTCACTCAAATCCCACACACTGAGGTTTGTCCAGATGGGCACAATGAACATTAAGAGCCAGCTCAGAAGCATGAAGATTACCAACCACTTTAGAAACCCAACTGTTTAAAAAAAAAAAAATCCCACTATTTCAAGACAGTACTAAAAAATTCAAATGGAGAGAGAAAACAGATATTACCTGCAACAGATGGACTACTGTCAGATAAAAGAGAGAAAATGATGACCATGGATTTAAAAAAATAATTTAATTGATTATTAAAGACTACTTGGAATACCAACTATAATAAAGAAGAAAATTAAAACATCTCATTTGCTCATAACACACAGATAACCAGTCTGTACATTTTAGTGAGGCTTTTTTTTTCTGGTAACTTTGTGCATATAACAACATATTTTTCATAATTTTTTAAAAGATTTTATTTATTTATTTGGCAGAGAGAGACACAGCGAGAGAGGAACACAAGCAGGCAGAGTGGGAGAGGGAGAAGCAGGCCTCCCATGGAGCAGGGAGCCCGATGCGGGGCTCGATCCCAGGACCCTGGGATCACAACCTGAGCCGAAGGCAGATGCTTAACGACTGAGCCACCCAGGCACCCCTATTTTTCATAATTTTAACAGAAATGGGATATTACCCCTCCATTTAAATATCCTTTTTAAACAGCATTATTTCATGACCTATATCATTAAATATTGTTTGAAAATCTCATTGTTAATGGCTGAACACTCGTGAATTGTATGAACATAATTTATGTAATCACTTTCCTATTGTACATGTAGGCTGTTTTCATATTTTCACTATTATAATAACATTGTGAGAAGCACCTTTCTCTATACATAAAGTTTACATATTCATTAGATTCTATTCCCACCAGCAATCATAATGGGTTTAGAGCATCCCTCCCCCGCACCCTCAACAATCCTGGATATTATCATTTTTAAAAACCTAAGTAATTATGATAATTAGAAAATTGTATCTTATTTTAATCCACACTTATTTGATTATTAATGGAGTATTTTAAAATGATTGTTAGCCATTTAAGAGTCTGTTTTAGGAACTATCTGTCCATAGTCTGTGCCCATGTATCTATTGGGGTGTGATAATATTTGTCAGAGTTCTTAACTGCAAGGAAAGAAAGAAAGAGAGAGAGTAAGGAGGGAGTGAGGGAGGAAAGAAAGAAAAAGAGAGAGTGACAGAGGGAGAGAACTGTGTTTATAGGATTTGAGGTCCTTCCCAGGAGTCTGTAGGAAGGCTTGAATACCAACCTCAAGGCTAAGCAGCCAGGAAACAGGACTAATGCCTCCCTTTTTAACTGATTCTGGTGAAGAAACTACTGCCCCTATGACAACAGCCACCAAAAAGAAAGAACTCCTGTCCCTTGTGTCTCGTTTCACTAGCTTTGGAGTCAAGATTCAGCAGCAACATCACCAATTTACAGAACCTGAGACTTTATGGGTGTAGGAAGTTATTGTACACAAACTTATAAGATGGAGATTTCCCAAATATAGGAATAGGTGTGGCAGCTGAATGAACTGTGAAGCCCCTACTATGCTTTGTAATGTGGGCCTCTTTATCTCCTGGCTCTTGGCCTAACCCAAGCCCATGCAGCCAGTGGGCCAGCCTAAGTGAATCAGCAATAACCCAGATTTGCACAGCTGAGAGCATACTTTCATGCAGTTGACACAGTCATTTGGTCTTGCCATTTATTTTATCTAATGGGGCAGGAGAGCCACTGGAAATAAAAACCCACTGCATAGTCAGTCCACCACACAGTTTTTTTGCTCTCTCCTTCCCTCAGTTCCCTCTAGCATGCAGAAGCCTTTCTGCTATTGTGCCAATGGCTTTTCAGGCTTCTATCACCTTAAATTAAGCTTTTCACAACTCTGATATTAATTTAATTGACATTTCCTGGGCACCTACCATGCATAGGTCCACTCAAGCTACTCCAAGGGTTTCAAAATCTAGGTTATTGCTGAACATGTTGCATTTATGCTACGTAGGTGGTCCAAATGCTTCCAACTAGAAAACTCAAAATTGAGTGCTTCTGTTCTCCCCTCCTGATCCACTCTACTTTTCACTGTCCTGCCTTCTGCTCCAAAGGCTGACCTTGCCCCATGGCTTCTGGCTGGGTTTGGCTGAGTGGAGCAGAGCAGGAGACTGGAAGAAGAGAGATGGAAGGCTGGTGTTTATTCTCCCAGCTCCTTCCTGTATTTCTGCTCTCCACATAGCTCTGTCCCTGGTGCTAGCGAGCACTCTCTTCTTTTGCCCCCACAAGACCCCAGAGTGACATTGGTGCCTCACTGCCCCTGGGCACAGGACGGTTTCCATCTTTGTGAATGGTCCTCAAGTTGCCCAACTTGATATGCCATCTCTTTCCTGCCATGACCCTCAGACACATCAACTGATAATACAAGAGTATTATGATGCTAAAGAAATAATAATTTTGTTCATTAAAAAATCTTATCATTATGTCTGCAATTTACTTTGGAGTACATTTTTTAAAAAGATGAATTGATGGATAGAAATGTGATAAAGCAAATACAATAGAATGTTAATGGTAGAATTTTGGGGGTGGGTATATAAAATCTCTCCAACATTTCTGAATGTTTGAAAAATTTCACGAGAAAATGCTGGGGAAAGTCTATCACCACAAATATGGAGGAGACTTAAGAAACTACAAAGGAATATGACAAGCTTGATGAAATGGACTATTGGTGAAAAAATAGGATACAACAAAAGCGACACAAGAAAAAGCAGACAGTTGAAACTGTCTAATAATCATTAAAGAAATTGGAAAAGTTCTCAAAGTATTGCCCCCTGAAGCATGCTAAGTTGTTATAGTCTTACAGGTAAGTTCTTTAAGGAATTGAAGGAATTAATAAACCTATACTATAAATACTATATAATCAGAATTTCTGTCTGCATTTTTCATTGTTTCTTTAAGAAGTATCCCCCAAAGTGAAATGACTAGTTCAAAGTGTAGGAAAATGTTTGAATCTTGGTTCTCTTGACTAGTTTATAGTAGGAATAAATAGCAGTGTATTATCACTTGCACATCTTACCACTGTCCTGCAGCCAATCCGATATGTGTATCTTATGTATCCTCTGGGTTTGCAGGCAGCACCAATGCCTCTCTTCCCAATGTGCTCTTGCAAAGCAAATCACACATTTTTGACATTTGTTGTGATATCACTAATTTGAGAGGAAAGTAAACACTAAATTAGGGTAACTCGTGAAGAATTAGAATGTAGATAGCAGTGTGATCCTGCAAAGCAGAACTGCTTTCTAAAATAAACAGGTTCTGAGAGACAGACAGACACAAACACACACACACACACACACACACACACACACACACATACTGCAAACTTGGCTCTAGATTTTTCTATTCTTCTTTAATATTTTTGATTTTATAGGCTGGGTAAGCAGCATTTTCCAATTCTTCCAGGTCTCCTCACTCTAGGGAGGCTTCATAATAGCTATACATAATTTTACTCAATCACTGAATTCTCAGATTTTAATCCCACATGAGTTTCCCAAAATAACAGTGGGACCAGGGAAAGTATGTTCCGGAAATAAGCAACACAATAAGAGGGAATGTTCTACAGCTTTCATATAATAGCAGAACCAATCAGGCCATGCCATGATGAAGAGCAGCAACAGTCCAGAGGGGATTGGGAACCTCCAACACTTAGAGAGAACACACCTGTACTAAATGTCATGTATTACCAAAGTCGATGATAACAGCTAGCGAGAGTGGTTCCCTGGCACTGTCACCACTGCCATTTTCCAGGATATAAACAGGAGGCCAAAGTTCTGGTAAACAATCAAAGGAGCTAGGCCATACTTAGTGTCTCTGGGGATGATGTGCATGAACACTGGAACCCATGTGCCTCTCCTCTGCAATGGCTGAGGACCACTGAGAAAGCCCAGTGATACCACAGGAGTTAGCCTACGGAGCACAGATGACAGCAAAGAACAGACATGCTGATATCTCCATCAGCCTGGAGAGAAATATTCACTAAGCCATTATTAAAGGAGCAAGCAAAGCAAAGCAAAATAGAAATGGAGGGCCTAGAAGGAGGGAATGGAGAAGGGAAATGCATGCTGTTACACAGTCTTAAAATGCAAGTATAAATTTTTGGGACACTATCAAATAAAGAAAGTGAAAGCACATCAACTTTGGAGTTAAGTCTATATTAGAATCCCAGTGCTATCACTTACTAGCCATGTCACACTGATTAAGTTACTTGTAAGTAAGCCCTTCTGAGCCTCTGACTTCCCATCTCTAACTGAAATAACACCACCAAAATCACAGGCTTTCCTGTAAAAGTTATTTTGAATAATATATTAAATACCAATACAAAGCACATGAAAGATGCTCAAGTGCCTGATACCTGCTGTTACTCAGATTTCAGCTCGGGTCTCCATGCCCATAGAGTTAAAGGGCCCCAACTTCATACACTATGGAACTCTAAAGACCCCTCCATATTTTTTAAATTCTCAGGAATGTGTATGTGCATGTGTGTTGGGGTGAATGGGCAAGGAGGAGATTTAACTCAATAGATCAAATTACAAAAATGTAGTTTCTTTTATTTTCTATTAAGTCATCTCATCTTTTTCTCAATTTTTGAAGAAAACATGCATGTGCCAATTAAAAGTGACATTCCTCACATTAAAATATACTTTCTAGTTATTTCCACCTCTTCGGGTAAATACTCTGTCAATTGTCAAATTCCCCCATCATGTGTGTTTTTCTCTTTTCTTAAAGGATCTCTCCACCTCTCCATCTTTCTACAAGAAGTCTGGGAGCAGGAGGAAGGGATGTCTGGTCTTCTGTCATCCTTCCCTATAGTCCCTGATGAACTCAAGGCTGAGCACAGGTCACCTCACCCAGGATTTAGGCAGTGGGCTTCTGTCCTCAGTGCAACACTGCTCCACAGCTGGGGTCACCTCAACCTGTGGTTGAGGCCTGGGTTCTCCTTGCTGACTCTGCCATCAGCTTTTGCAGGCTCAGCTGATCTTCTGAGCTCTGACTATGACTCCAGTTGAATAGCAGCTTGGCCAGTCCTTCTTGAAGCCCTTGGCCACAGGGTCATTTTGGCCAGAGATTGCCAGAGAATAACCTTCATATATCTACATATTTGCACTGAACACAGAGGTAAAATGTGGTTCTTTCCTCATTATCCACAGGCTCTGGGAACAGTGGGGTGGGTGTTAGTGGGAAAATAATATCAAGTTCTGCGTTCTACATTCTACGATGCCATTTCAATCCTACTGTGGTCACCACATGTTGCCATGAGGCAGCTCTGCCATGTCTCTTCCCAGTTTCAAACAGGAAGTCCTCTCTGCTTTTGGCTTCTTCCTCAACCTATCTAGGGTTTCTTCTCAGTTCCTTCAAGCTAAAGCCAATGGAATGGAGAAACTGGATTCCTAGTGAGGCAGAGCCCTTACTTCAGACCCATCTCCTCAACTATCTCTTTCCTCACTCTGCTGAAGACTTCCCTGTCCACTTCTTGCCAGATGGTTCCTTCCCTATATTCATAGTCTGAATTTTCTCTACACCAGAGTTTGGAATAACATTCTATGATCAGAGCCAGATAGGCTTGAGTCCTGATATATAAAGGGGAGCTTCTGCAATTTAAGAAATCCTTTTAATCTTCAAGACAATAAATAGTTGCACACTAACTCTCTCTGATTGTTTTAATAATCCCAGCACTTCTTGAGGCAAAGTTTTCCTCTAGTTGAACACGGGTGTCACAAGCAAATGCTAACAGGGAAAATATATTAACATATCCTAAAACATTCGCATCATTAACAGCATCTCCTTGGTTGTCTCTTATCCCAATTTCCAATTCCAACAGATCAGGTCAGGTCTTGAATCATGTTGCCTTGCTGAACCTGCTATCTCCATTATTTCCCACCTAGACTCAGATGTGAAACTCAGATAGTCCTGGGATTTACACACACATGCAGAAGGAGAAACAGACACCACCACAAGTCTTTACGATACACAGAACAAACTTTACTGAAGGGTAGGGGGGATACAGATGAGGGATTTATACTTCTGGAAAGCAAACTACCAAAGTTGAGCATTAGGCAATTTTGTTCTTAAAAGTCCATTGGCCTGCCTACCACTGGTGATTCTTCACAGGCAGCTTCCCACTCCTTAGCCCAAACCATATCCTTCCTAATCTCCTTTTCTCCCCCTCTTTACCCCTCCTTTCCATCCTGACTATTCTGAGTTCTGAGGCAGCTCTTCTCCAGCTCCAATGTATATGTGAATCATCTGGGGATCTTGCTACAATGTGGATTCTAATCCAACAGGTCTAGGGTGGGCCCAAGCTCCCAGGTGTTGCCCATGCTGCTGGTCCCAGGATGATACTTTGAGAAGGCTCTTGGGAATTCCATATTTTTCTTTTATGCAGATCAGTTCTGCTCTTCCAGGCTCCTATTGCCAAGCTACATTTCCAAACCCACCTTTTGGCCTTTCCAAAGCCATTGTTCTGCTTAACAAGTGGAAAGTGTATTTTGTACAATCTACTTCCTTGGAAGGCAGCTTCATTTAAAAAAGTAAAGTGTTTTTGGTTTTTTTGCATCCAGATCAGCAGCCCTCAGTTATCTGTGTATCCCTAACAGAAAGCAGGTATTACCAGTGGCCAGTCTTGTTTTCTGACTTCTACCCCACCCATTCCCCTACTCTTCCTTTCTCCCTACTTCATCTCATCCCAGAATACGGCTCATTTAAGAAAGCATCTGTTTTAAGCTGACTTCCTTCAAGCCTGCACCATATAAGCAAAAATGACAAATACAGAGGCAAAGACTTCTTGTTGTTAAAAATAAGAAAGGAAAGGAGAAAAAATACCAAGCCAATGAGTTGGAGTTTGCCAGGGAGGCTGCTAAATTTGTTCTGCTATGAATTCAAACTGGGACACTGGGAACTTCATATCGTAACTACTTTATTAGGTGATTAGTTATTAAAAATGCCTCAAAGAAAAAAAAAAGTACCGAAGAAGATTTGCACCCAAACCCTATTTTGGCTCATCTGAACACAGAAGCACTTGAGAGATGTAAAATTCTTTAATCACTCCAAATTGCCCAAGCGCAATCCAGGCCAAGAGCATCAATTGCTTCTAAAATAAGATGCAGGTGTTCTGAAAATTCTAAAGCAGCCTGCTCATTTTAAATTACTCTTAACTCCATGTGCCCATAGGGGAGGGAGGACTGAAGAAGGCATTTTCCATCACAGCCTTACTAGTGAAATGAGAGTGCTGATTCCAAAAAAGAGAAAAAAACATAAAAACAAAAACAGAGATACAATCCATCTCCTCTTTCTGTTTTAGCCACCTAATCGAGGTTGGAGGAGCAGATATACATCCTCAGGGGAATTCTCACTGAACTCCTAGTCGTAGATTGCATCGCTGGTCACAATTTTTTACCCTTCCTGACTCCATGCCCTTTGCCGGTAGTTTTTCTTCGCCCTAAGGGTACAGAGTGTATTTCTCTACACTTTGACTCTGGGTTGTCCATGTTACTTTCCTTGACAAGAGAACAAAGGCAGAAGGGACAGTGTGTTAACTCTGAGCTCAGGCCTTAAGAGGCCTTCTGTGACGCTTCTTGCTTTTTGGGACTTTCACCATTATCATGATAGAATGTTCCTGGATAACCCTCTGGTCCAAGGAAGAGGATAAGAAATTCAAGGAACAGAGTTGCCCCAACCAAAAAGAACATGAAGGAGCCCAGCCTAAACCATCTGGCCCTCAGCCAACCCACGGACCCCTGAGCTAAATAAAGTCATATTTCTGGTGCCACTGAGTTTCTATGGTTATTTGTCCCACACCATCATTGTAGCAATAGCAAACTGATATAGTACTAATGCAGGGCATTGAGAGCTGAGAGTAGGTACTCTGTCCTTGGTCTGTTGCTATAAATAGATCTTTCAAGGTACAAATGCAATATTCCATTGTGTATAAAATTTGGAGTATTCTGATTGGTGTCTCCTTAATATTTGGAGTATATGTTTGGTTGATACACTCTGCACAATCCATCACTTCTGTTTTTTTTCTGAATTTTAAAATACTTTTTAACTTTTTGGCTAAGATCCAGGACTCCTCTCATCTGTTTAATATTACTAAATCTTAGGATAGTGACTACTTTTAAGAAAATATTTTCTGAAGGTTCTTGATATAGGACCTCAGAAAAAGTATACCTTCCCCCATGGGGACTGTGTCTATAGTAACTGAAGACATTCTGCTGTTTGTCCTGGGAGAATATTCATTGGATCAGAAAGCAAGCAACACTGAATTTGAATTATAACTTGCTAGCTATGTGGCCTTCGACAAGGTACTTAATCTCTCTGAGCCACAATTATTTGATCTATAAAGTGAAACCTAATAGGGGAATTAAATTAGGGAAGGATTATAGAATACCCAGCATGATACCTGACATATATCAAAACAGATACTCAACAGATATTCATTTTTCCCCCCCTTTACTCCACTTCTAATCTTACACAAGGAGCTACTATGGCTATGTGGAAGAACAGTCATTTTTGTGTTAAACTAAGACTGTTCAATAAGGATTTCCAGAAATCCTAATATGTGCCAAGTGCAGCACTTCACCAGGGACACAACATGAGTGAGACATGGTCGCTGGCTTCAGTGAACTGAAGTGTAGTGGAGGACACATTGGGGTGGGCACTATTTTAAGTGCTTCACATACATTATCTTTTTTTTTTATTTTTTTATTGTTATGTTAATCATCATACATTACATAATTAGTTTTTGATGTAGTGTTCCATGATTCATTCTTTGTGCATAACACCCAGTGCTCTACGCAGAATGTGCCCTCTTTAATACCCATCACCAGGCTAACCCATCCCCCCACCCTCCGCCCCTCTAGAACCCTCAGTTTGTTTTTCAGAGTCCGTCGTCTCTCATGGTTCGTCTCCCCCTCCGACGTACTCCCCTTCATTCGTCCCCTCCTGCTATCTTCTTCTTTTTCTTTTTTCTTAATATATGTTGCATTATTTGTTTCAGAAGTACAGATCTGTGATTCAACAGTCTTGCACAATTCACAGCGCTCACGATAGCACATACCCTAACCAATGTCTATCACCCAGCCACCCCATCCCTCCCACCCCCCACCACTCCAGCAACTCTCAGTTTGTTTCCTGAGATTAAGAATTCCTCATATCAGTGAGGTCATATGATACATGTCTTTCTCTGATTGACTTATTTCACTCAGCATAACACCCTCCAGTTCCATCCACGTCGTTGCAAATGGCAAGATCTCATTCCTTTTGATGGCTGCATAATATTCCATTGTGTATATATACCACTTCTTCTTTATCCATTCATCTGTCGATGGACATCTGGGCTCTTTCCACAGTTTGGCTATTGTGGAAATTGCCACTATAAACATTGGGGTGCACGTACCCCTTCGGATCCCTACATTTGTTTCTTTGTGGTAGATACCCAGTAGTGCAATTGCTGGGTCGTATGGTAGCTCTATTTTCAACTGTTTGAGGAACCTCCATACTGTTTTCCAGAGGGGTTGCTCCAGCTTGCATTCCCACCAACAGTGTAGGAGGGTTCCCCTTTCTCCACATCCCCGCCAACATCTGTCGTTTCCTGACTTGTCAATTTTAGCCATTCTGACGGGTGTGAGGTGGTATCTCACTGAGGTTTTGATTTGGATTTCCCTGATGCCGAGAGATGTTGAGCACTTTTTCATGTGTCTGTTGGCCATTTGGATGTCTTCTTTGGAAAAATGTCTGTTCATGTCTTCTGCCCATTTCTTGATTGGATTTTTTGTTCTTTGGGGTGTTGAGTTTGATAAGTTCTTTATAGATTTTGGATACTAGCCCTTTATCTGATATGTCATTTGCAAATATTTTCTCCCATTCTGTCGGTTGTCTTTTGGTTTTGTGGACTGTTTCTTTGGCTGTGCAAAAGCTTTTTATCTTGATAAAATCCCAATAGTTCATTTTTGCCCTTGCTTCCCCTGCCTTTGGCAATGTTTCTAGGAAGAAGTTGCTGTGGCTCAGGTTGAAGAGGTTGCTACCTCTGTTCTCCTTTAGGATTTTGATGGACTCCTGTCTCACATCTAGGTCTTTCAACCATTTGGAGTCTATTTTTGTGTGTGGTATAAGGAAATGGCCCAGTTTCATTCTTCTGCATGTGGCTGTCCAATTTTCCCAACAACATTTGTTGAAGAGACTGTCTTTTTTCCATTGGACATTCTTGCCTGCTTTGTCAAAGATGAGTTCACCATAGAGTTGAAGGTCCATTTCTGGGCTCTCTATTCTGTTCCATTGATCTATGTGTCTGTTTTTGTGCCAGTACCATACTGTCTTGATGATGACAGCTTTGTAATAGAGCTGGAAGTCCAGAATTGTGATGCCGCCAGCTTTGCTTTTCTTTTTCAACATTCCTCTGGCTATTCGGAGTCTCTTCTGGTTCCATACAAATTTTAGGATTATTTATTCCACTTCTTTGAATAAAGTGGATGGTATTTTGATGGGGATTGCATTGAATGTGTAGATTGCTCTAGGTAGCATTGACATCTTCATAATGTTTGTTCTTCCAATCCATGAGCATGGAACGTTTTTCCATTTCTTTGTGTCTTCTTCAATTTCTTTCATGAGTATTTTATAGTTTTCTGAGTACAAATCCTTTGCCTCTTTGGTTAAATTTATTCCTAGGTATCTTATGGTTTTGGGTGCAATTGTAAATGGGATCGACTCCTTGATTTGTCTCTCTTCTGTCTTGTTGTTGGTGTATAGGAATGCCACTGATTTCTGTGCATTGATTTTATATCCTGCCACTTTACTGAATTCCTATATGAGTTCTAGCCGTTTTGGGGTGGAGTCTTTTGGGTTTTCCACATACAGTATCATATCATCTGCAAAGAGTGAGAGTTTGAATTCCTCCTTGCCGATTTGGATGCCTTTGATTTCTTTTTTTTTTTTAAAGATTTTATTTATTTATTTGAGAGAGAGAGAATGAGAGATAGAGAGCATGAGAGGGAAGAGGGTCAGAGGGACAAGCAGACTCCCCGCTGAGCAGGGAGCCCGATGTGGGACTCGATCCTGGGACTCCAGGATCATGACCTGAGCCAAAGGCAGTCGCTTAACCAACTGAGCCACTCAGGCGCCCGCCTTTGATTTCTTTTTGTTCTCTGATTGCTGTGGCTAGGACTTCTAATACTATGTTGAATAGCAGTGGTGATAGTGGACATCCCTGCCGCGTTCCTGACCTTAGGGGAAAAGCTCTCAACTTTTCCCCATTGAGAATGATATTCCCTGTAGGATTTTCACAGATGGCTTTTATGATATTGAGGTATGTACCCTCTATCCCTATACTCTGAAGAGTTTTGATCAAGAAAGGATGCTGTACTTTGTCAAATGCTTTCTCTGCATCTATTGAGAGGATCATATGATTCTTGTTCTTTCTTTTGTTAATGAATTGTATCACGTTGATTGATTTGCGGATGTTGAACCAGCCTTGCAGCCCAGGGATAAATCCCACTTGGTCATGGTGAATAATCCTTTTAATGTACTGTTGGATCCTATTGGCTAGTATTTTGGTGAGAATTTTTGCATCCATGTTCATCAAGGATATTGGTCTGTAATTCTCCTTTTTGATGGGGTTTTGTCTGGTTTTGGGATAAAGGTAAGGGTGGCCTCATAAAATGAGTTTGGAAGTTTTCCTTCCATTTCTATTTTTTGGAACAGTTTCGGGAGAATAGGTATTAATTCTTCTTTAAATGTCTGATAGAATTCCCCTGGGAAGCCATCTGGCCCTGGGCTTTTGTTTGTTGGGAGATTTTTGATGACTGCTTCAATTTCGTTAGGGGTTATAGGTCTGTTCAGGTTTTCTATTTCTTCCTGGTTCAGTTTTGGTAGTTGATACATCTCTAGGAATGCACCCATTTCTTCCAGGTTATCTAATTTGCTGGCATAGAGTTGCTCATAATATGTTCTTATAATTGTTTGTATTTCTTTGGTGTTGGTTGTGATCTCTCCTCTTTCATTCATGATTTTGTTGATTTGGGTCATTTCTCTTTTCTTTTTGATAAGTCTGGCCAGGGGTTTATCAATCTTGTTAATTCTTTCAAGAACTAGCTCCTAGTTTCGTTGATCTGTTCTACTGTTCTTTTGGTTTCTATTTCATTGATTTCTGCTCTGATCTTTATTATTTCTCTTCTCCTGCTGGGTTTAGGCTTTATTTGCTGTTCTTTCTCCAGCTCCTGTATGTATAGGGTTAGGTTGTGTATTTGAGACCTTTCTTGTTTCTTGAGAAAGGCTCATATTGCTATATACTTTCCTCTCAGGACTGCCTTTGCTGTATCCCAAAGATGTTGAACAGTTGTGTTTTCATTTTCATTGGTTTCCATGAATTTTTTTAATTCTTCTTTAATTTCCTGGTTGACCCATTCATTCTTTAGTAGGATGCTCTTTAGCCTCCATGTATTTGAGTTCTTTCCGACTTTCCTCTTGTGACTGAGTTCTAGTTTCAAAAGCATTGTGGTCTGAAAATATGCAGGGAATCATCCCAATCTTTGGGTACCAGTTGAGACCTGATTTGTGACCTAGGATGTGATCAGTTCTGGAGAATGTTCCATGGGCACTAGAGAAGAATGTGTATTCCGTTGCTTTGGGATGGAATGTTCTGAAAATATCTGTGAAGTCCATTTGGTCCAGTGTGTCATTTAAAGTCTTTATTTCCTTGTTGATCTTTTGCTTAGATGATCTGTCCATTTCAGTCAGGGCGGTGTTAAAGTCCCCCACTATTATTGTATTGTTGTCAATGTGTTTCTTCGCTTTTGTTATTAATTGCCTTATATAATTGGCTGCTCCCATGTTAGGGGCATACATATTTACAATTGTTAGATCTTCTTGTTGGATAGACCCTTTAAGTAGGATATAGTGTCCTTCTTCATCTCTTATTTCAGTCTTTGTTTTAAAATCTAATTTGTCTGATATAAGGATTGCCACCCCAGCTTTCTTTTGGTGTCCATTAGCATGGTAAGTGGTTTTCCACCCCCTCACTTTCAATCTGGGGGTGTCTTTGGGTCTAAAATGAGTCTCTTGCAGACAGCATATCGATGGGTCTTGTTTTTTAATCCAATCTGATAGGCTGTGTCTTTTGATTGGGGCATTGAGCCCATTTACATTCAGGGTAACTATTGAAAGGTATGAATTTAGTGCCATTGTACTGCCTGTAAGGTGACTGTGACTGTATATTGTCTGTGTTCCTTTCTGATCTATGCTGCTTTTAGGCTCTCTCTTTGCTTAGAGGACCCCTTTCAATATTTCTTGTAGAGCTGGTTTCGTGTTTGTAAATTCCTTTAGTTTTTGTTTTTCCTGGAAGCTTTTTATCTCTCCTTCTATTTTCAATGACAGCCTAGCTGGATATAGTATTCTTGGCTGCCTATTTTTCTCGTTTACTGCTCTGAATATATAATGCCAGTCCTTTCTGGCCTGCCAGGTCTCTGTGGATAGGTCTGTTGCCAATATAATATTTCTACCATTGTAGGTTACATATTTCTTCTCCTGAGCTGCTTTCAGGATTTTCTCTTTGTCTCTGAGACTCGTAAGTTTTACTATTAGATGTCGGGGTGTTGACCTATTTTCATTGATTTTGAGAGGGGTTCTCTGTGCCTCCTGGATTTTGATGCCTGTTTCCTTCCTCACATTAGGAAAGTTCTCTGCTATTATTTGCTCCAATATACCTTCTGCCCCTCTCTCTCTTTCTTCTTCTTCTGGGATCCCAATTATTCTAATGTTGTTTTGTCTTATCATATCGCTTATCTCTCGAATTCTGCCCTCGTGATCCTGTAGTTGTTTCTCTCTCTTTTTCTCAGCCTCTTTATTTTCCATCATTTGGTCTTCTATATATCTAATTCTCTCTTCTGCCTTATTTATCCTAGCAGTTAGTGCCCCCATTTTTGATTGCACCTCATAATAGCCTTTTTGATTTTGACTTGGTTAAATTTTAGTTCTTTTATTTCTCCTGAAAGGGTGTCTCTAATAACTTCCATGCTTTTTTCAAGCCCAGCTAGTATCTTTAAAGTCATGATTCTGAACTCTAGGTCTGACATCGTACTAATGTCTGTATTGAGTAGGTCCCTGGCTGACGGTACTATCTCTTGTTATTTTTGCTGAGGTGATTTTTTTCATCTTGTCATTTTGTCCAGAGGAGAATAGATGAATGAGAGAACAAAATGCTAACAGGTTAACAACGTCCACAGCAAATATACTCTATACAAATCAGAAAAGACCTGAAACCAGGGGAAAAGTAAAGGGAAAGAAAGAAAAACGAAAGAAAAAAAAACAAAAAGAAAAAGACAAAAACAAAAACAGAAGAATACCAAAAAAACAGAATATGATCAAATATGATCAGGCTAGTGCATAGATCAGTGCCACACACTAGATTTTGGGCATATTTTGGTCTGTTAGAAAAAAGTGCCTCCTAAAATTTTAAAGGAAGAAAGACTTATATATGTACAAAATAAGGGTTGATACAATGAAGGGATGGAAGATGACTGTAAAGATGAAAATTATAAAAGATTTTATAAAAGGAATTGATAAGATAAGAAGTTGTTTGAAAAAAGAAAGATGAAGATTAAAAAAAAAAGGGAGAGAATGTGATCAGGCAGGAGACTAGAATAAAGGCATACACTAGTGATTTAGGTTATATTTTGATCTGTTAGAAGAAACTGTATCTCAAAATTTTAAAGAGAGAACAACTTATATATATATGCCAAAAATAAGGGTAACTACTATGAAGGGATAAAATATGACTCTAAAAATGAAAAATAAAAAATGTTTTCTTAAAAAAGGGATTGATAAGATGTTGGTTGAAAAAGGGAAAAAGAAAAATTTTAAAAAAGTTAAAAAAATTAACTTTGAAAAACTAATGAATCATGGTAAAAAAGCCAGGAATTCTATGTGTAGTATTCCCCTAGTGCTGGAGTTCTCCCATTCTCCTTGATCAGTAAACTTGGTCTTGGCTTGCTGGCTGTTTGTGCTTATCTTCTGGGGGAGGGGCCTGTTGCCGTGGTTCCCAAAGGTCTTTGCCGGAGGCGGAATTGCCCCACCCTTGTCAGTCCAGGCTAAGCAAGCTGCTCGGGTTGGCTCTCGGGAGCTTTTGTTCCCTGCAAGCTCTGGGTACAGCTTTGGAGGACCAGGGTGAAAATGGTGGCCTGCCAATCTCCACCCGGAGGAGCCGAGAACTTGTGGCCCCGCTCCTCAGTGCGTCCCCAGAGAAAAGCAGTCACTCCCGTCTCCCTGGTCTCTGGCCGCACTCCGTGCTCACCCGGCCTGTGACCGAGCGTTTCTATCTCTGGCACCCGACCCCGTGTCTAGTCTCCAAACCCAGCAGATCCCTGTGGTGCGCTCCGGCGCCGCTCCTCCCCAGGGAGGAAGGGGAGTCTCCCCGGATCTGCCGCTTGTTGGGTCCCTGCTGGAGGAGCAGTGGCCCGACTGGGCCGCGGATCACAGTTTATGGCCACCCCGAGCTGAGAGCCCGCGCCTCGGCTCCGTCTTTGCAGCCGGCTTCCCCGCTCTGATACCTGGGAGCTCTGCCGCACTCAGGCACCCCCGGTCTTTCTGTGACCCCGAGGGTCCTGAGACCACACTGTCCCGCGAGGGTTCCACCCCCAGCTTAGCCACTGGAGCAAGTCTCTCAGCGGAACCAAGTTCTAAAAGTTCCGATTTTGTGCTCCGGGGCTCTATCACTTGCCAGAAGCGGCGGAGGCACCCTCCCCCGCCATCTATCCTCCCAACTATCACCTCGGATTCACTTCTCCGCATGTTCTATCTTCCAGTAAGTGGTCGCTTCTCTCTTCAGAGAGTTGTTGCTACTCTTTTCTTCTATCTCCTGTTGAGTTCGTAGGTGTTCAGAATGGTTTGATCCCTATTCAGCTGAATTCCTGAGACCAGACAAAATCCAGGTCTCCTACTCCTCTGCCATCTTGCTCCAAAAAGGTCACATACATTATCTTAATTAACCCTCATAACAATCCTATGAAAGCTTATCCTCATTTTGCAGAGTAGTTAACAAGCCCCAAAAATCACATGGCTAGGAAGTAGCAAAAAAGTGATTCCAACTTGGATAGTCTGGTTGCAGGGCCCAGGCTTTTAACCACTCTGCTGTAACATTATCTATTAACATTAAATATGTACATGTTGCATGATACAGCAATTCTACTTCCTGTCACTTTTCCTTGTACCTTTGTACAAGTCAACCTGTATAAGACCCTTCATTGCAGAACCATTCATAATATTGATAAACCGACACAACATAACAAGGAAATATGTTGAAAGTTGTATATTACATGATGCCATTTATATTAACATTTTAGACTTCTTTAGGTATACGTACCTATGTAAATACATAAGAATAGTCACCAAATGGGTAACCTCTTGGGAAGTGACCAAGAAAGAAGGTGCTTGGTTCAGAAGTATTTAAGCATTGACTATAATGTTGAAAGTTTTAAAAATGAGACTGTATTTGTATATTACTCATTCAATTAAAAATAAATATTTTTAATCCCTCCTTAACAAAAAACTCAATGAGAAACTGCAAAGGGTTAAACTTGAAGAATATCCTATGAGCTTAGCACCAGCTGTGCAATAGTGGCAGAGGAAATATATCTGAAGCTAAAAAAGGAGAACTAGAACATCATAAAACATAGATAGGACCATTATTCTTCAAATGAATCATACATACAGAATGGCTCCAAGGTACTGAGGGAGTAACATATCAGTAAATAAGAATCTGAGTATACTTCAAATATCTTTTTTGTTTGTTTGTTTACAATTTTGTCAATTATAGCTCAGTAAAGCTGAAAAAAAAGTAAGGGTTTGACTTCCATTCTCACATTAATAGAAACTGGGTATAAAAAACCTTGTAGAGTCATTTCATTGAAGTTGGTAATGGAAGAGAGGGAGAATAGGCATTCCTTTTACTCAAAACTTTTAATATAAGCCCCAAACAAAGAGCATGGAATAGTCATTATTAGAGGAAAGCAGAGCCCTCCAGTGGAGGAAAAAGCCTACTTGGCCTCAGAAGACCTGGTTTCGATTCCTGGCCTCCCCTCACTGGGCTGCACGCTAAACACATAGAATTTTAAACCTAGAAGAGTTCTTAGAGACCACAGAGGTTTCTTACTTTATAGATGAGGAAATGGAGACAGAGGCAAAAGTGGGTTGCTCAAGATCTCCTGGTGGCAGGAGAGCCCAGACTAGCATCCCTGATCACTACAGTCTCATGGAGGAGCCTCCATTCATGAATGAGAATGGAGCCATCGGGATGCTGGTCCACACCATGGACAGCTGTAATGGCAGACCGCTATATAAGGCACTCTAACCTATGCAGAGAAGATTTTAAGCTCAAGCGTCTTATTAAGCAAAGCCTACTCTTGAAAGAGACACAGGAGAACCAAAGCACATACATTTGTTCATTCATGAATTCTTATATTCTTAAAATAAAATACTTTCTGTGTATTTATTGGACACCATGAGTATGATACAGTGATGGGCTCTTTCAGAGATTAGAAATAAATTGCCTTCTCAAGAATTAAATCCAGTGAGTAGAATATTCTAATTTCAAATGTCTCCAAACTACAGTTATAGAAACAACTACAAAAAAATATTTTAAGGTGAAACTGAATTATGTCCGCCTCAGTGAAATCTAAATTTCTCTAAGTATAATTTCTGTTAACTTAATATTGAAGAACACAGGTTTTCCCAAGTAACTAACAACTGATTTCTCTACTTACACACATTGTTATGGGGAGGAAAGGAAGTTGCCACATTTGCAATAATACTTCATTTCCATTTCAAGATGGACTAAGATTTCGTACCTAGCAGAGTAGCTCCCTCACTGTGATCTACTGAAAGTCACCCCTCCACACAAGGGTTTGTAAACATGTAAACATAAAAATAAAGCAACACAACATGGAATAAAACAGGAAAAAAAAAGAATTAAATCCAGTGAGAGTATGTGGCTGTGTCTCCCCTGAAATATTAGCAATATATAAGCAATGTATAAATAGCAAAAATATAGGAAGGATAATATATTATAACTAAATGGGGTTAATTTCAGAAATAATACAAGGTTGGTTTAACATTTGAAAGTGAATCAATATAATTTACAACATAATTTAACATAATAAAGGAAGAAAAAGAGATCATCATCACATGAGGTACAGAAAAAGTACTTGACAAAATTCAAAAACCTATTCATGTTGAAACCTCTCAGGATACTGGAAACAGAAGGGAGCTTCCTGAGTGCGATAAAGGACATCTATGACAGGCCTAGAGCTAACATATTTAATGGTGAAGCACTGAACACTTTAACCCAACATCAGGAACAGCACAAAGATTTCCATCTTACTACATCTATTTAAGAGTGTACTGAAGTTCTAGACAGTGCAAGAGGGAGAAAAAAAAAGAGTGGAAAGGAGAATTATCATTACTCATGGACAATATCTCATGTATAAGGTGGGAAAGTCCTGTGGAATTAATAAAATTAATAAATGAATTAGCAAAGTCATAGGATACAATGTCAATATATAAAAATCAATTGTATTTCTGAATAGTAATAAAATTAGAAAGTTGTCCTTAAAAACAGTATAAAAATAAAATACTTAGAAATAAATAGGGCGCCTGGGTGGCTCAGTTGGTTAAGCGACTGCCTTCGGCTCAGGTCATGATCCAGGAGTCCCTGGATCGAGTCCCACAACAGGCTCCCTGCTCGGCAGAGAGTCTGCTTCTCCCTCTGACCCTCCCCCCTCTCATGTGCTCTCTCTCTCTCTCTCTCATTCTCTCTGTCTCAAATAAATTAAAAAAAAAAATCTTTAAAAAAAAAAAAAGAAAGAAATATAGCAAAACATGTATAGTTAAACAGTAAAAACCATACAAAATTGTTGAAATTAAAAAAAATTTGAGAGATTATAAGTTGTTCATTTTCCCCAAATTGATACAGATTCAAAGCAATACCAATCAAAATACTAGTAGAATTCTTAAAAAATTGCCAAATTGATCATAAATTTTTGTCAAAATGCACGTGATTTAGAATAATCAAAACAATCTTGAAAAATAAAAATGTTTGAGGACTCACGTCTGAACTCAAGATATACTATGAAGATATAGAAACAAGAAAATATACTGTTGTAAGGATAAACAAGTAGATAAATGGAACAGAAAAGAGTCTAGAAATAAGCCTATACAAACATTTTTAATTGCTTTTCAACAAAGGCACCAAAGCAATCTAATATGGAACAAAAAAGGTTAAAGTTTTTAACAAGTGGCACTGAAACAGCTAGATATCTGTATAAAAAATAATTTCAAATCTTACCTCATTGAATAAACAAAAATTCATTTGATATGGATTATAGGCTGAAATATAAAATGTGACCTTTATAAAGCTTCTAGAAGAAAACAGGGGAGTATTTCTGTGACTTTGGAAAAGGCAAATATTTCTTAGATAAGATACAAAATGCAATCTTCTTCTTTTTTTTTAACATATAATGTATTATTTGTTTCAGAGGTACAGGGACTATGTTTCTTTTATTCTCTCTTTCTTTCCTTTCCTCCCTATCTTCCTCTCCCTCTCTCTCTCTTTCTCTTTCTTTTTTCTTCTACTTCTTTTGAATTTTTGAGCTGGAAGAGCTTTATTTGAAGAACACAATTCCACTCAAACCAAAAATTTAAATTCTGTATGCTCAAAGTGCGACAAACACATCCAAATGCTTGTCTATCAAACTTTTCTCCTTGGGCCTGGACAAGCCCACAAAAGCTGCCCTTTTGATCAGCAACCCAATGAAAAGGCAGGATTAGGAGAAACTAGCTTTTGTTTCATGTCAGTGCATTTCTTATTAGCCTCTTTCTGGGTTTTAGTTTCCAATATTCAAGAGGATCTCAGTAGGCCTGATCTCAATTGATCCATTTCACAGTTTTTGAATTTTTCTTCTCTGGTCCCCAAGATACACACCTCTCTATTGATTAACAAGGTCTCATGATTTCCTAGTTAGACAAAGATTGGCCTATGTGACAGCTAGGACACTTGGTTCTGCATCTAGTTCTTTACCACTACAGAGGTACTAGGCTTGTGTGCCCACTGAGTTTGGATCCAATGAGCTGATATAAAAAGGACAAACACCTAAGACTGTCCATCTGCCATTTCTAGGCACAAGTAATATTTTTGGCTCTTGACTTGCCAATAACTGCAGCATCTTTCACAGCACTCTGATTATAAAGTTGACTCTGCCTTTGTTTCAGAAAGGTGCTATAGGTGTTTGAAAAGGATGTCTTCCCTCCTGCAGCTCTTCCTTCTTTTCCAAGACTTGGGTTGGTTTCAAAATCATCATTTTCATTGTCCAGCTAACACTCAGTTACACAATTAGATAAATAATGAATTCCTGAATTTCTGTTTTGATCTGAATAGGCATTTATTCTCCCAATTGTGGCTTGTGAGGGTGTGTGTGTGTGTGTGTGTGTGAGAAAGAGAGAGAGAGAGAGAGAGAGAGAGAGAGAATATTGCAACCATTTAATTTTGAAGAATTTGTTTGGGCCTCTTTTGATAGGGTCTCCACTTTCAGACTCTGCTTAGTTAAATCTATCATCATGTATCTAGCAATATTTGTCATCATTATCCCTGCAGCCAAGCCTGATCTTTTCTAATAAACAGATATTGAGTTCATATAAAATAAAATTTATTATACATTTCTTCCTGCCCTTGGTCTCATATATCTGCTTTTCCCTGAGTCCTCCTCTGACTGAAACTAGAAATATATTTGAGATTCAAGCCAATAGGTGATTTGTTTAAACTAGTCCCAATTTGCCAAGATATTATGCTTTCCTCCAACACAGGCCAGGAACTTTTGATAACATAATCTGTTGCAGATAAAAGGAAAATGACCAACGATGTGGTTCTATCTATAAAGTCTGTTCAATTCAGCAAACATCTCTGGGGGCAGCCAGTATATGCAGCATCTCAGCAAGACATAAACATTTCCATTTACATCTCTGTATAATTGTTTTTCATAATGATCATATGCTCATTCCATCCAAGTTAAGATGTTTTATAGAAGACAAAGTATTCCAAAATGCTGATGTGAATGAGCCAGGAAGTCACAGGCATTATACATTCTAAATATTCTATAGATTTCTTCTAACTCTAACGTTCTAGGGTGGTACAGCATATGATCACTCTAGGCAACAGCAAGATGGGACATTCACATGCAGTTTCTACACTAAGATATTGGAAGGAGGAGGGGGAACCCCCACATGCGAATGAGAAACGTAAGAGGTAGAAGGAAAAATCAACTGAGAAATGATGGAACTTTGGAGAAGATGACCACAAAAGGACTTTCCAGGCATTATCTTTCATGGCTGATAACAACTGTTAATATTCATCAAATACTTATATCTGCCAGGTACTGTTATAAAGTTTTGTATATCTTAAAACCTTTCATCTTCCCCTAAGGTAGATGTTATTGTGCCCATTTTACAGATGAGCAAAATAAAGTACAGAAAATTTAATGTCACAGTGAATATAAGGCAAAGTTGGGGTTTGAACTCAGTCAGGTTCCAGAGCCCATGCTCTTCTCCATGATGGTACATGATTTCCTTCACTCAGAGGAATAAGAGGGTAGGGCTTTGGTCAATATTTCTGTTTACAAGACATGGTAGCTTCCCCTGACTTAGATCATGTGTATATTCTACCTGGAAGTATATGTCAAATCTTTGCCTGAAAGGATTACACAAGGAGAGAAACAAAGATCATAATTTCATTCATTTGTTCCTTCCCCTACTCTTTAGATAAGATCTTACTGAGAGATACTTTGTCCTAATGCCAGTGCCAGATTCTAGGGTTTCAAAGCTGTGTTCAACAAGTTACCCTTTTGGCCAATGGGTACTTTATTTTTTGATAGCAAAACTGATTGTAATTTCTTTCTCTACTCTGAAAATCTTATGTAGAACTCTGAAACACAAATTAGGTAAAAGTGAAGAGGGGGTCTTCTAGTAGCGGCTCACTCACTCACTGTTTGACAAGAACGCTTCCTTGTTCGTAGAATTCCCAAACAAGGCAGTGGAGCCCTGGAGTTGGTAAATGTCGCACTGGACAGTGGGATGCAGTGAATAGAACAATGAAGGAGGAACTAGAAAACTGAATTAGCTTGATATGGGAACATTTCCGTCGCCCTGGGCCTTACTTTCTTCATTTTACAGAAAAGAGGTGTGGGTGACTAGAAATTCTCTAATGCCTTAGATATGATATTCCTCCGTTGTATGGAATCAGTGCTGGTTGCCTTCAGGAAGAAATGTTCTTTTGGGTCCCTACTTTCTGGGGAAGTGTTAATGAAAGAAATCTTCTGTGGAATGGCAGAAGGAAACCCCGTTATAGCCCTTACTCACTGCCTCTCCAAACTCTCTGCTTCTCAGTTACACTCCTGGACTAATTATGTTGTAGAATCCACTGAGGAATTCAATACAACCCTAATTTCTCCTAACAACACAGCAATTTCAAGCAGGTGCTAGGTGGTTAAAAAAAAGAAAGGAGCACAGAAACTCACACCAGATGTAGCCCATATAAATACTACCACACAGGTGTTGGGAGGGGAATAAGTTCTCCAAATTATGCAAATAAGTCTCTTTTCTTGACAACTCAACTTTTTAGAACAGCCATACGCATTTCTTCAGGGATTTTTATTAATTTTAAAATATCAATTTGTCATGTGTGTGAGTTAGTTCCTGCAATTATATCTTCAAACTTTTCTTAAATTCTGAAGGCCAAGAGAATTAAAGATTTGGCCATGATTTGTTCTCCCAAAACAGAAAGAGTGAAAAAAGATGACTGAATTGCATCACAAAGATAATGTAAAACCACCACTTCAACGCCAGCTTCATACTCTCCGCCCACTCAATCCTATCACCACACCTATTAATGAAAATAGCATTTGAGTCCGGTTTCTCCTTCTTTATGATGTTCCCTTCTTTGATGGACTCTAATGAGCTACAGCTCAAAAAACAAGCAGCCCCAGGGTAAAAGATAAGAGAACAGAGAAGCACTGATTATCGACACAGAGCCTTGGACTTTCAAGGTTGGCTATTTGACAAAGAGGCAGTGTTAATATTTACTGAAAACACAAAGGGAGATGCTTTTCTTTACTTGTCATCTGTGGAGAATCTTTTACACATTGGCATCCTAGGGTAATATTATGGACTTCGAAAAGTTTAATCAAAGGGGTTTTAAACACTTTCTCCTTTGCATACCATCACATCAGTGAATCATTTGAAAATAATCACTGCCAAAGTGTTCACAAACCTATAGCAACTAAAACATGGTGAGTTCCCAAACCATCACATAAAGGTTACATAATTCTAACAGCAAATGGAACAAAGTACATCTAGGAATTGTGGCTGTAAAACAAGATCCATTACATAAACCACTACAAGCCAACTTTATAATATTGCCACTTGTCATCAGTCAGCCCTCCACAAAGGGATGCAAACATTTTGAGCTTGAGCAAACCCAATGGCAACCATGGCAGCAAATTAGAATCACTTAGAAAACTTTAAAAGAATTTTTTGAGGATGGGGACCAGGTATTGCCATTTGTTTTTAGAAGTTCTAGGTGATGCTAATGTGCAGCTAAGGTTGAGAACCATTGTTTAAAGAAGCTGGTGGTGCTGTGGCTATGATATTATCAAAGATCAAAAATATTAACCACTTTCTGCTTTTAAAGGATATGTTTACACCAACCAAATGATCATAGCATCAGATTTGATGAATGAGACTCATGCTAAGGGTAACCATACGTCCAATTTGTCCAAGATCATCTTGCTTAATGCCTGTTGTTTCAGTGTAATTATTAACAGCACTCCTTTTCATTTTCACAAATGTGTGATTTAGATGATAATTTATATATCAAGCTATCTATGAAACACCCCAAGAAAACTGGTCACAAACCTGAACTTGGCTCCTGATTTTGCTTCCCCCTCATCTGCTGGCATCCCAGTGGTCCTCAAGATGTTCTTCTCTACCCAATACCCAAAATTGGAAACCACCTGCAGTTGACCTCTTTTTGGCTACTTTTGCAACTCAAGCCAGTCTTTCCTTTTGACCCTCTTCCATACTATCTTCCCCCAAATTTAGCATCTATCTCAGTGATTTTCAACCTCTATCAGAGTGGTTCTTAAGCTACGTATTAGAAACTCCTGGGGGAGGGGTTAAATATTCAATCATTCAGGCCAATAAAAGTGGAATCTCTGGGGGTAAAACTCAGGCATCAGTATTTTTTTAAAGGTGATTTAGGTGTATAGTCAAATTTGAGAACCAATACTGTTCACATGATTCCAAAAAGCAGCTAGTGTTGCCAACCACTGAACCCTGTCCAATTTAGATTACACTCCATGAATCTGCTGATGTCCAAACCTTACATCAAAAGACAAAATTTGTGTCAGATGCTAATGGGAAAAGATGCACAGAGAAGCACTGACGCTGCCTAAAGAAATTGTAATGATTCTGATCCAGTAGAACCTAGTCCAGAAACTAATTAAAATAGAAAACATCAATGCAAATCCATCCACAGAATGACCCATCATCCACTAGTCTACCCTTCCTCACTCAGCACTTATTTCCTCATTCCTTTCCTTTTTCTCAAGCAGAACACCTTCTCCTGGGTTCCATCTTTCTCTCATGTACATAGAATTATGACATACCCAACATCATCATTTAGACAAGCAAAGGCACTTGGGTCTTTAAAGTCAGCCCTTCTGTGTCTATACAGCTATGTTAGCATATCACATAACAAAGCATGATGCCAAATGCCTCAGAAGTTAAGTTTGGGAAATAAAGATGGTCATAATAAAGACCCACTCCACCAGACTTTGTAGTTTCTGAGGCTACAGACTTAAAAAAGTAAAAGTTACAGTGATAACTTTTTAGGAACAGTTTAGATATTAACTGAGGATTACAGAATCCAAATAGAAAAGGACCAAGATTCGAAGATATGAAGAATCAAAAACTAATTGAGCTCATTTTAATTATGGCTATAAAACAAAGAAATGGCAGGATCTGAAATGGGAAACAGTTGAAACAAAGTCTGCATATTCCCCAGCATTTCCTGTCCCAGGGCTGGATGATACATTAAGAGAATTAAGACATCTGAAAATTATATTTACTTCACTTTATTGAAGGCTTGAGAGCCTGCACACATTTTTTTTGGGGGGGGTTCCTTTTTTTTTTTAATTTTGAGTTCAGTTAATTAACAATATAGTGTATTATTAGTTTTAGAGTTCAGTGATTCATCAGTTGCATACAACACCCGTGCTCATCCCATCACGTGCCCTCCTTCATGCCCACCACCCAGTCACCCCATCTCCCCCCACCTCCCCTCCAGCAAGCCTGTTTCTTTCCTATGCTTAAGAAGTCTCTTATGGTTTGTCTCCCTCTCTGGTTTCATCTTGTTTTATTCCTCCCAGGTTTTTGGGTTTTTTTTAACTAACCAGAATCATGCTGTATGTATTGTTCATGTGCTTTTTGGAGATGTTCTCAGCCTAGCACACTCCTTTTATCCATTCTGTATTCCACAGAAATAGATGTTTGGGTTGCTTCATTCTGCTGTTATAATTATTCCCACTTTTGTGCACAAACTTGGGCACAGGGGCTGAAATTTGAGGGGAACAGTGTCAATTTGAGCCCTTGGCAATCTGAGGTGAAGGTGTGTTGACTTGGCATTTAGCAGGTGGCAGGCCATGCACGCTGACTCGGGCAGGAGGGCAGCTGGACCATGAATTTGGGACTCACAGGCCGATGGCATCGTGTGTGACAGGGACATGGCTGGTTTTGCTTTTAATTTTTGTTTTTCTGGGAAACTTGATCTCTCCCTCTATTCTAAACGAAAGCCTTGCTGGATAGAGTATTCTTGGCTGTAGGTTTTTTCCTTTTAGCAGTTGGAATCTATCATGACACTTTCTTCTGGCCTGCAGAGTTTCTGCTGAAAAACCCACTGATAGCCGTATGGGGTTTCCTTTGTATGTACCTGCTTTCCTTTCTCTTGCTGCTTTTAAAATTCTCTCTTTCTCACTACTTTTGGCCGTCTTATTTACTTTGTGTCTTGGTGCAGACCTCTTTGGGTTGGTTTTATTGGGGGCTCTCTGTGCCTCCTGGATCTGGATTTCTCTTTCCTTCCCCAGATTCAGGAAGTTTTCAGCTATTATTTCTTCAGACAAATCTTCTGCCCCCTTTCCTCGCTCTTCTCCTTCTGGGATCCCTATCATGCAACTGTTAGGCCTGACAGCATTGCTCAGTTCCCTGGGTCTATTTTCATTTTGCGTATTTTTCCCCTCTCTCATCTGCTTGGCTTGATTGCTTTCCATGACTCTGTCCTCCCGGTGGCTAGTCCTTTCTCCTACTTCCTCTTCCTTGCTATTTATTCCAGATGGTCTATTTTTATTTCCATTTAGTAAATCCAATAGCTCTAACTGGTTCTTTTTGACATCTCCTAGCTCTTGGTGGAGGGTCTCAAGGACGTCCTGCAGTCTTTCCTCAATTCCAGCGAGAATCTTTATGAGCGTTACTTTAAATTCGCTATCAGACATATTACTTATCTCCGTTTCGCTTAGGTCTCCTGCTCTGATTTTGTCCTGTTCTTTGATTTGGGACACATTCCTCTGTCTCCTCATTCTGTCTCTTGCGTTGTCTCTTTTTCTGTGTTAGGAATGTCAGCTACGTCTCCTGCACTTGAAAGTAGTGGCTCTATGAAGAAGAGGTCCTGCAGTGTAATGTCTGTTCCCCAGAACCTGGTGCTTCAGGGGGTGTCTCCTATGTGTGTTGCTCCAGGGGGTGTCCTACCGTTGTGGCTCCTTCAGTGTTTGCCTTCAGTCCTGTTGTCTGCGATGGCTCCCTGCCTGTTGTGGGCAGAGTCCGGTGCCCGTGGTGTTAGTGGGCTGCTCCGGGGCTGCCTTGGGCTTGAGTCGAGTCAGACCAGGTGTTTGCCAGAGATGCAATAGCACCAAACTGCAGGCACTGTCCCTGTGTCGTCCCCGGAAAAGCTTTTGTTGGTGGGTGGGGCCTGCAGTCAGACCAGCTGCCTGCCCTCAGCCCACTGCTGGGGTCACAGTCAGACGGGTGTGTGGTTATCTTCCCCTCTCCCTGGGGCAGGACTCACTCTGGAGTGGTGCTGACCTCGTCTGGGCCGCACACACACTGCCAGGCTTGTGGCACCGCTTTGACAGGATCTTGCCAAGAGCGATCAGAGAGGGTGGATCTGCTTCGCTGTGGCCTCTTGTCTATGCCGGGCTGCGGAGAGTCTGTTCTGCCAGTTTTCAGGCTGCTTTTTGGGTTATTTATGCCAACGTGGGTGCTCTCTAGGCAGCCTCGCGGCAAGAGGTCAGCCCAGGGACGTCCTGCTGCACATATTTTTAATAAAGGATTTAATGGAAACAGTATGGATATGTTTTAAAGAGTATAGAACTTTGAGTCAGTTAGACCTAAGTTTGAATCCGAGATCTAGGTTGTATGACTAAGTCAGTCAAACTCAAGAGTCTTGATTTCTTCATTTGCAAATGGGAGTTATATTGCTTATGCCACAGGAGATGCTGGAAGGATAAAATAAGACAACTCCTATCTTCTGTGTGCCAAAAAATGCAAAGCAACAACAATAATCAATAAATGACAGTGATTAGCCCAACAAGAGGCTCACAAATGATGGTTGAGTGTTTTTGAATGAATAACACCTGTTTCATGCGTTTGCCTTTAATACCTGAGGGGATAGAACCCTGTAGAATTTCTGGACATCAGTGCATGAAACTCCTATTAAGCTGTTAGTTTCAATATACAAATCCCACATTTGGTATGTTTTGCTGCCTCTGTCACCACTGACTTCAAGCATTTCTATCCACCTGCTATGGAATGAATATTTGTGTTCTCCTCAAATTTTTATGCTGAAATCTAATCCCCAGTGAATGTGATGGTGTTAGGAGATGTGGCCTTTTGGGGGTGATTAGGTCATGAGGGTGGAGGCCTCATGAACGGGATTAGTGCCTTTATAAAGGAGACCCCAAAGGTCCTATGCCCCTTCTGTCATTTGAGAACACAGCAATAACCATGAAGCAGATCTTTACCAGACACCAGACACCAACTCTGCTGGTGCCTTAATCTTGGACTTCCCAGGCTCATAACTGTGAAAAATAAGTTTCTGTTATTTATAAGCCACCTAGTCTACAGTATTCTATAAAAGCAGCCTAAATGCACTAAGATTATACCACCTCATATAAAAATGAGTTTAGGTTTCACTGTTGAGTATAATCAGAAATATATTAACCTCAATTTCAGTATTCCTGAAACTAGATATTTTTGCCCATCTTTGTAGAAAACCCTACATTTGGAGTCTAGTAATGATTGTAAAGCATCACTTATTGAAGAGATTCTTACAGGCTTGGTTCAGATCCATTTGGTTCAGTTTAACACAAAGTTGTTAAGTGTTTACTCCTCACCAAATCTCTCAAAAACAAATAAAAGAGTTCTTGCTTTCAAAGAATTTATAGAATAAGTGCTTCTATTGCAGAAAACTTCCTGAGTCAAGGATTCAGGATTTATGGTTGCTTTCTGTGAAAGCCAGTCACCTTCTTATGACTCAGTTTGTGCCATCCTACATTGTTAAAAGGGAATCAAATGTTAGAACTGAGGAGAACCTGACTTTCCCTTCAGTAGGATAGAGTTCAAGGGCACAGAAGATGGGCAAGCTTTGGCCAGTGAGTACACAAAGGGATAAAGCCTAAACACCAGCCAGGAGTTTTTTAGAATCATCAAAGGGAGAGTTACAGTGCACGTTAATGAAGGGAGTGGGGACACAAATATTTCATCATTGTCACTCTGTTCAGGATTCAACAATATTTATTTAAGTCTCACCAGACACGAGAGCTGTTTCCCTGGGGGCCAGTCCTTTGCCATTTTTTTCTTACATTCTACATCCTCTCTTTGAACAATACCACCCAAATGTATAGTTTCAAGAACACAAACACCTTAGTGTATCAGAAACCTACATTTGCAGCCCAGAGATGGTTCTGTGTGCTAGAAATTTATTTCAAGTTGTCTTCTAAATGTCTCTGATACCCCAAATCTTTCATAATTCTTATTCTGGCTCTTGAGAGCCCCATGACCATATCTCATCAGCCAAAATTCTCAGTCATCTTTGATTCCTTCCTCTTCCTTACCACTCACATCAATTTAGACTCTGAGCCCTGTTAGTTCTCCCACCAAAATTTCCTACATCCATTTCATCTTCTCTGTACCCACAGTGCCTGCTCTAGTTCAGTCTCCCATCAGTCGTTGCCTGGATACCTGACCAGGCTCCCTCCTGGTTTGCTTCTCTCTGATTTCTCCCTACCTAACCTCCTGTTATATAGCCAGTAATTAGTCTTTCATTAACCCTCAAATTTTCGTATAACCTTCACTCTGATACAAACAAATACCAATGGTTTCCCAAAGATTTATACGTCTTCCATGATCTGGCTGTCTCTCTTCCTACCAGAAAATCATTTGTCTTTTTCCAATGAGCCATGCCCTTTTAAGCTCTTACATTTTTCAACATATACTCTTCCTTTTTTAATGCCCTTCACTTCCTACTCTATATAGCAAACACCTCCACATTCAAAATTCCTCTAAAAGCTCACATTCTCTGTGAGGCCTTCTCCGGCTCTCTCTGGCAGTTTTTCAATCTATATATTCCATATATTCCCACATAATCACCCCTATAATCAGACTTACCACACCAAATAAAAAGTATTAGTTTAACCTCTCTTAAGACTAAGGCTACTTCTAAATAAGGACTGTGTCTTATTCATCTTTCTGCTCTCAACCTGCCCCCCCCCCCACCAACCACCATTCAAGGCATGGTATAGAGCCTGGTACTGGCCAGGATATCAGTCCACATCTGTGGGCTGAAAAACAACATAGCAGGTATCACAGGTTGGGTTCTCTTAGCAACAGACCCAGACAGAGTCTAGTACAGAGGTATGCATTTAGGAGTGCTCTTGGGACTAGTACCTGTGGGAGGGAAGGGAGGAAATCAGGGGTGGACAGAGGGACAAGTCAAGCTGCTATGTAGTTCAATGACAGCCACAGCCACTCCCACAGGAGCTCTAAATGGCCCTCCGGAATTGTCCCAGGTTGGATCAACACGATCAGGCCTTTATACAACCAAACTGATGATTTATTGAATGTGGGGCACTCCAGAAAGGGGAGTAATGCTGGAGGAAGAGGTTCTTTGACACCAAGATAAATAAAGGGGCTAGCAGCTGAGGATCACCTGCTGACAGCTGGCCAGTGACCAAGGCAACGAGTTCTTCCTTGTATGGACCTAGTGGCACATTGCAGTGTGCATCAGAGAGACTCAACTCATTTAGTTATAAATGAATCACTTACGAACTGCATTTAGCTAAGAGTAGCAGAGTACTAAGAGCAGTAATACACACCCATCAGAGGCTTTATTTTTCTCCAAACAAGAATTCTGCAGGTTGGAGATGACTGACATTAGTTCAGTGGCTCAGAGTTCTAGGACTGAGGTCTCCTCATTCCTCTGGGCCTTTACCTCACGGTCAAGGGAACAGCTGTGGCAGCTTTATGTATGTGTCCATTTTCCAGGGAGCAGAAATGAGAAAGAATAAAGAAGAAAGAGCTGGTATGTATAAGGAATGAAACTTTTTCAGAAATCCTCGGCTCAGACTTCTTTCTTATATCTCATTGGTGGGAACCCTATCACATAGCCACACCTGGATGAAAGGGAGACTGGAAATCATAATTTTTCCATCATAGTTACACTTATTAATCTTTATGAATTTTTACTACTACATTGGTCATTATGTATAAGACATTATACTAGATTAGAAATTTATAAATAAGACATACTTCCATCCAGAGTTTAGAGTCTTGATGAGGAAACAAAACACAGACACATAAAAATAACAATTTCAGAGCAACAGAAGTATGAACTAATCTAAGTTTTGTCTTTTATTGTGGTAAAAAATGAGTAACATGGAAATTATAATTTTTATAGATGGGAGCGATTGCCTCCTCACTATCCCCCAAAGCAGAGTTTTGTTGGTGAAAAAGGAAGAATGGATATTAGGCAAGTAGGGATTTCTGCCATATGAATCCGGGTTTAAAAACCTATGTTCAAAGGAGAAAACAAGTGACATTTAATAAAGACTGGAGAGCATAGCGACAGGGTGGATTCATAAGGTAACTGCTGTTCTGTAAAGTGACAGTTTCCCACTTAGCATAGCAAAATTACATGAATTAATTAAGCTTGCCAGAGGAGATTAAGGAGAGAGAGAGAGGCATATAGTGCCTGACACCGCAGAAAACAGGTTGCTGGGACAAAGAACCAAAGTCATCTTAAATTAAAGAGGGCAAAAAAAGAGAATAACAAAGAAAAGGGCAAAACAGGAACAAGACACCACCGAGCATTAAAACAAAACTGCAAGCTTTAAGACACAAAGCACAAGAATCTCAGCAACTAGTCAGCAACACTCGTTTAGCAATTCAAGCGAGAAGTCAGAAAGGCGGCTGGTACTGCTGGGAGTATGTTAAGAGTTTGTTGCCAATGTTCATAAAAGAAGCTAAAGGTCACATTTTGAAGACAGAAATAGGTTTCTCTGATGCGAGAGAAGAGATGGAAAGGAGGTTGTGACACTCAGTAGGAACAGACTCCCCACCTCCCTTGGGGCACAGCTGTTACAGGAGTTACAGAAGTGGGTAAGAAAAGCTACCAGGACAAAAAGCACCAGGAGCTGATAAACTAAGAATCCTTGAATTCAGAAGGCAGCACACCCGGAGGACAACAAAATCCTAACCAGATTTCAAGAACAAGAGAAGAATGGAACCATAGTGTAGCCATAAGGTGGCCAATATCAACTGGTGACTGAGAAACAAAAGGACACAGACAACTTGAATGAGACACTGTGAATTCTAATTCTAGTCATAAGGAAAGCCTGGGCCTGAGGTCACCATAAGAGTTCAACTCGTCTAGCCCTCTGTGCAAATGCCCAGTTCCTTCCATTATCAGAAAATTCTAGCAACTTCTGTACAACTACCTTCCATAGTTTAATCACCCTTCATTTAATTTTTTATTTTTTTAAAGATTTTATTTATTTATGAGAGAGAGAGAGAGAGAACACAAGCAGGGGGTAGGGGCAGAGGGACAAGCAGACTCCCTGCTGAGCAGGAAGCCCAACACAGGACTCAATCCCAGGACCCTGAAATCATGACCTAAGCCAAAGGCAGATGCTTAACCAACTGAGCCACCCAGGCACCCCATCACCCCTTATTTTATAGTTGATTTTCATTTTGTGGAGGTAAGATTGTGCAATGGACAGAATACTGAATATTCTACCAGGGACCTTGGATTTTAATTCTGGCTCTGCCACTAACCAGGTTTATGACCTTGGAAAAATAACATCCCCTTCTTTGGGCCTCATCTGCAAAATGAAGGAGGTGGACCATCTTTCTCAGTTTTCCTTCATCCTCTGTGTAGATGGATAATGAATAATGTGTTTTCCTTATAATAATCCTTCATAAAACAGATCTCAGCAGTAACTCTCCCCAAAATGAAACTTCACCTAGCAATTGCCCTTTCAGAAAAAGACAACCCTCATTCCTTTGTCTTTTTTCTTCTAAATTCCCACCCATAAGAACAGTACTACTGAATTTTAAAAATAAAATCTAGCAAGGATAGAGATTGAGGAGTTTATGAAATATCTTTGTATCACTTAATCCTTGCAGGTGAGGGAAGGTGCTGGCAAAGACTTATAATGGTCCCCCAATACCCATTCTTCTTGTCTGCAGAGGAATAGAACCCTAATTTTTATCGTGGTCCATGACCATCTAAAATAAAGGCTGCCTTTCCAGCCTCCACCCATGCCTCCCACCTTGCAGATAGACATGACACCTCTCTAAGTTCTGGCAGAAACTATTAACATTTCCACAATGTGCCCTGAAAAAGAGGTGATCATGCACTTCTTTCAACCTTCCCCCTTCCTGTGGACTCAAGTGCAAACTGACAGGTGGAGCTCAAGCAACATCTTGGACCACAGGGTAGCAGCTCCATGTGGAGGATGGCAATGCAACAGGATAGAGCGCCTTGATTCCTAATGAATCCATGAATCTGCCTTAGCAGGCTCTGGACATCTTTATTGTATGAGAAAAATAAGCTTCTGTTTTGTTTAAATAACTAATATTTTTATTTGCTTCACTTGCTGATACAAATACAGGAGCTACTAGTTTTATTTTACAGATTTAACAATTTGCTGAAAACTTTCATAGGGCTAGCATTTGAATACAGGACAATTTTGACACCTAGCCCAATTTACTCCTTACTTCTCTCTAAAGAGACAAAAGCAACCCATAGCAGATTAAAGACCCTTCCCCTAAGAGAGAATTCATCGTTGTCTAGAACATCTCTGAAGCAGCTCATGTTGCCCTCCACGTGGAAAAACATCCCTGTGACATGTTAAAGAGGACAATCACCTCTCTAGAATTAAGCAGGGGATGTTGGACACCACCTTTACAAAGGATTCTTATTCTCCTCAAAGTATCTGAGCAAGGACTAGGAGGAAATGAGAACACGGTATCAGAAATATCAGGTAAATTAAAAAAACAAAAAACAAAAACACAACTTGCTAAGTTGCTGTGACATGCATTTCACAGGCTTCTGAGAATTAAGCCAAGGCTTCAAAAGGAATTTTTCAGGAAAGAGACAAAGAGGTCCTTACCTCTCCTACCCACCTAACCTCCCTATATGCTATCCCCAGTCCTAAAACACTCGGATAAGTCTTATCACTTCCAGAAAGCGAAGGGGTGGGGAGGTCAGTCTTGCTTCTCCCTGTGCTGAGTGAGACCCAAATTCCACATTGTCTCCCTCACAGTGCTGTTGTGTTCTCACTGCCCAGAGGAGCTGAAGTATAAACAGTAAGACAAATTATTCTGGAACAGGTTATATTAGAACTATTAACTCCCTTGGGAGGGATGGGGTGGATGGGTGATAGACATTGGCTAGGGTATGTGCTATGGTGAGCGCTGTGAATTGTGCAAGACTGTTGAATCACAGATCTGTACTTCTGAAACAAATAATGCAACATATGTAAAGAAAAAAGAAAAAGAAGAAGATAGCAGGAGGGGAAGAACGAAGGGGAGTAAGTCAGAGGGGGAGATGAACCATGAGAGACGATGGACTCTGAAAAACAAACTGAGGGTTCTAGGGGGGGGAGAGGAACCATGAGAGACGATGGACTCTGAAAAACAAACTGAGGGTTCTAGAGGGGAGGGGGGGGGTGGGGGGATGGGTTAGCCTGGTGATGGGTATTAAAGAGGGCACATTCTGCATGGAGCACTGGGTGTTATGCACAAACAATGAATCATGGAACACTACATCAAAAACTAATGATGTAATATATGATGATTAACATAACAATAAAAAATTTTTTAAAAAGAACTATTAATTCCTTTTGTTGTTTTTATGTAGAACTCCTCAGCATTTCTCACAGTAAACATATCCTCCTCTAAGAAGTAGATGGATGGAAACTATGATGCTCCAAACAGCTGGGACAGCCCTTTACCAAAGAACAGCAGAGGCAGCCAAAGCCCATTAGTTAGCCCAGCTTTTCAATTTAAGGAAAATTTGTGCACCGTGCATCTTCCACTTCTGCATATTTTACAGTAACAGAATATTTTTGGATAAAAGCATAAATAAAAGATGTTGCTGGGTTTTTATACAATGCATTGTATCTGTTATATTTTATTGTGGTTTTATTGTGAGGCCTACAATTTGAAGGTGAATATAGATAATACACAAACAGTAAAATATGGCATTTCCTGTGACATGAGAAGTATAAAGAAGCATATATAGGAGTCCTAATTTGATAAGGAAGGGAGAGCAAAGTTTGATAAGAGGGAGTTAAGGAAGGTTTCTCAAGGAAATGACAGCAAATCTAAGACCTATCTACGATGAGTAGAAGATGTTCTGGAAGAATGTCTACAGCAGAATGAACAGCATGGGCAACTGTCCAGGAACATCTATCTCAGTGGGATCATGACAGGATACCCTCCTGGGTCCCACTTGGCCACCTTAGCCAAAATGGTCAAAATAACACTACTTACTAATAATTTGTTCATTCAGTCAGTTATTAAATATTCACTGAGCACCAACTAGGTGCTACATACTTTGCTGTTGTTAAAAAGAAAACCATAGGCCCAAGGTGGAGTCACTTGCAGCAAAACATGACTTAATTGCAGTTTCAACCTCTCCAGGAATGAAATCTTAAGACAAGCAATCTGGAATTTTCTAGTCAGGATAATGAGGTAATCTGTAATATCAGCCCTCCCCATCCCTTAAAGGAAGATGAGGTAATCTGGGTGATACCACCCCTGGCCCTTCCCCTAAGGGAGGGTGACCTTGCCTGAAACAATTCTTTTTCTTTTGCTAATAACTTCTTGTCCAACTCTCCTTCCCATAAAAACCTTCCATTTTATAGCACTCCTTGGAGCTCCCCTCTATTTGCTAGATGGGATGCTGCCCAATTCATGAACTGTTTAATAAAGCCAGTTAGATCTTCAAATTTACTCAACTGAATTGTTTTTTAACATTGTAATTATAGAGCTTAAAGGGATCAAATAAGACATGCTCCCTTCCCTCAAGAAGGAACCAGTTTTGCCAATAGAAGCAGTCCTTGAATAAATTGGTGGTATGAGGGCTTCAGCTGCTAATAATCAGGCATGAACAGGACACAGTGTGGTCATTAAAAGACAACTAGTATCATTCTGAGGGGAGAGGACCAGAAGGCAGTGGGTGAGAAATCAAGGGACAGCAAAGGAAAGGCAAAAAGAAGAGAAGTTCGATAAACTGAATGCAAAGTTAATCAGCAAAGGCTGCATTTACTTATTTACTTACTGTTAAAGCAGCCAACTTCTAAACTTCATTAGCTTTGTTGGGAGCACATTGTTCTCCCAATTAGCTTCTTTTAGATGTTCTGAGAAAGGATGCTAATTAACAATGGTGCTAGCAGGTTTCTATTTAGAAATCATTTGACTGAGGACATCACACTCAACCACGTCGGAGGAAGCACAGGGAGCCACCCTCTCGGGAAGTGAGATCTTTCAGCCTGAAGAAGAGAAGGTAGAAAGGGAATTCTGTAACCTCCTAGGAAAATCCAGGCATTTGTTGAACATCCTCTGTGAAGAGTGCCTAGTGATGTCTTAAGTGAAGTGGGGGATGGGAAAAGACAGTAGTTTAGGACATCAATCATTAAATGACCTCAGGGAGAATGTTCTAAGAGTCTAAAGAGGGGGCAAAGGAAACATAAAGGAATTAAAGAATTGCAAAGATAGAAACCGGTCCCTGGGTAAAGTGGGGGGGGGTACAGGAAAAAGAATCTGCAACATTAAGTATTTATAAGTGGCACTTCAAGCTGATGGCGGTCAACTGCTGTACAACGCCAAGGAGTAAAAACAGAACAGGAAGGGTGTGTTCCCTCTGCTCCAGGAGGTAATCATAGTTAGAAAATAAGAATTAATTGGGATTTTTCCTGATAAGAGTTAAGAGGATTGAAATAATATATACCAATGAAGGTTGAGGAATCTTCCTAGAGATCTTAAGAATAGGATTGTATTCGTAGATGTCAGCATTGAGAATGTTTTTTCAGAATTCAGCAGGAACACCATCACCTCTACAATTTTTTTTTTTTTTGATCACCTCCTACCCTAACCACAGCCTGAGTTAGATCCTGTGGAAGATTACATTTTCCAAAGATGTCTGCACCAACATATATCCAGTCCCACATCCTCTTCTTATATCATGACATTGACATTTCTCCATCAAGAGGTGGGATCTTTGTTCCCCTACCTTGACCTGGGTAGACCTTTGTAACTGGCTCAAACAATACATTGTGATAGAAGTGCATGATTTCCAACACTAGGTCATTAAAGGCAATATGGCTTCTGTCTGGCTCTCAATTGGGATAATTGCCTAAGAACCCAGCCACCATGTTGTGAGGAAGCTTGGACCACATGAAGAGGTCATATGCAGATGTTATGACCCCCAGCCAAAACATCATACATGTGAGTGAATGAGGCCTCAGATGATTTTAGCCCTTAGCCTTCAAATTTTCTAGCAAAGACCCCAGACGTTGTGCAGGGACAAACTAACCCAGATATGCACTGTCTTAATCATTGACTCACAGAAAATGTGAGAGATAATAAATGATTTTTGTTTCTTTACCTCACTAAGGTTTAAGGTAAAGTTTTACACAGCAGTAGGAAATGAACAGAGATACCATCTTACGTGGCCCTACAGTACCCATTTTAATGAAATCATAGCTTTTATCACATGAAGTAATTCATAGTGTAATTCATTTACCTTATCTATCACAAGATCGGGAACTCTCAGATGGCTGAAACCACATCTTTTCACTTGCATGTCTCCAAGACCTAGCACAGGGCAATAAATAAAGGAGGACCCATCTCATTTTGCTCTATCCATTTCTGACACCTTCTACCAAGGTCAACATAAATAATAAGAATTGATATTCACTGAGTCCCTACTAATACAAGCAGATGCCCTAAATTCATATGGGTACAAATTTATTTAATATACACACCAGCCCTAGCCCAATGAAGGGGGTTCTTTTACTAAAGAAACTGAAATAACTAAGGCATAAAGAGGCAATGACTCTTGCCCAGATAGTACTGGAAAAGTGAAGATTCAAACTTCAGGCAAAATTCAAATTTCCACAACCTAGAACAACCTGGAGCTTAACCACTTCTCAATATTAAAGATCACAGGGTGAGAACTCAGACAAGACTGGAAAATCTACTCTCACCTACCTAGGACTGCTGGTAGTATGAGGATGAAATCCTAACTAAGTATTAGCAATAGTAAATGTCAGAGCTTAGGTGTCTTGCAGAATAAATGCAGACAGCTTATGCTTTGTGACTGACAGCTTTGGGAAGGCAGGTGGGTACGCCAATTATTAAACTCTTGTCTCTCAGTTTCCAACCCATGCTTCTCTGTTACTTTGTGAGGCTTGGGCTGGAGACTCTGAAAACTGCTTTCTGCTTTGGCAGCTGGATCCCTGCTAAGCTGTACCAAGAGGGGTCACCAGAGGTAACTACAAGGCTGGAGAAGAAAGAGGAAAAGACCTACCTCTCTGTGTTCTAGTTCTGCTTCTTGTCCCCATGAGCATCAGCAACCTTCCCCAAGCAAGATTTCTCAGCCCAGCAATGTCACCTCATTCCTTTGGAAGCTGCTGAATCCACTTCCCAGTTTTTCCAACACTCACAGAACCAGCCTTGTTGTCCCCTTCAGACACACAGCACAGTCTCCTCCTCAAAGGTCTGAATTTTGGTCAACTTTTTCCCCCTTATTCTTCCAGCCCCAAGGGCAAAACCGACTTTCCGCAGTTGCTGTCATTTTGATACCTTCATATCTCCTATTTGCCTTTCCACATCTTTAATTCCTAGTAAACAAATCCTCATATTAAATTCTCTTAAAATAACTTGTAGTTTCCTTCTTTTGACTGGAACCTGACTGATACAGTGGGGGATGAAAATTATTACTCTGGTAAAGCCAGCTTCTGAGATTCAGCCAGAGAAACCTGCCTTTAGGAAACCTGCTAATACTTCCTCCTCCCTTTGTAATATCCCGATCTTTTAGAACAAGCTCTACTTCCCTGGCTCTGTGAGCAGACCCTGAGACCACTCTGAGGCATCCGATATGCAAGGAACTCAATTGGGATAATTGAGGGGCAATAAAGATACAATTCTTTTGCATGGGAAACATTTTGTTTAGTACATCTGTGTGTCCCATTCATGTTCACAAATATCTACATAACAGTGACTTTCAACACATCACGTTGTAAAACCTATATATAAAAAGTATATCAACTTTAATTTGTTAATCATACCTCAGTTAAGCTTGGGGAAGGGTGGGGTGGGAAACACTCACTTTCATGCTAAGCACTGGGAATTCAGTAACGGCAAATGCCCAGTCTCTATCCCTGAGGAGCCCACACTCTAAAAGGGTGGCTAACCAGAAATGAATCATCTCATTTCAGCCCAGTGAGAGCTATGGGCAAGATATGCACTGGGAATTGGGGACAGTTGGAAGGCGGAAGTGACCTCTGTACCTTCTCTGACTCCTCAGCTTCCCTCTGTACTACCTGCCTCTTTTTTCCAGTCTCAGGCCACTCCTGAGGACACAGCTGGCCCATAGGCTTGGGAAGAGGGAGGAACTACTAGATATTTCCCCCAATCATTTCTGTCTACCTAGGCTTTGATATCCACAGTAAGGTGACTGTCCAGTGTAGAATGCACCATTTGACCACTTAATCTCAATTTAAAACTACTTTAGTTTTCAAGCTATTCATTCATCCATTGCTCACTGGATAGTGTTTGTTGAGCACCTACAGCACTCCAGGCACTGGGCCAAACACAGAATAAAACAGGGAACGGACAAGATACAGTCCCAGCCCTCAAGATGCTATGGTGCATTTATAAACGGGTTATCTTGAGAAATTACCACTTATTTTCCTTTCTTGAACTCCTGAAGTGCTTCCAGGTTGCTGCAGAGTGGAAGGTAAGAAGACCCCTTCTGCTGGTTTTGTGACCTTGGTTTCCACAGTTACAAATATAAAGGTAATACCACTGATTTGGCAGAGTAATTGTAAATATTGAGTTTATGTATATGAAGGCATTACATACATATTGGATTGAATCTAAAGCAAAATGATGCTACTTCATTTTTCTTTTTATATTTAATATGCTCATTTCATTTACAATGTTGTTTCATTGAAAACCATTAATTTCAACTATATAGTAAAGAAATGAATTTTAAAATTCACATATGGAGTTCCTTTTAACAATGGGAGAAGTTGGAAAGATTTTGGCTTAAAGCTAAACAAGACAAAAGAAAATTACATGCGTGTTATTGATGGATATTTCTCACACACCTACCTCCACTGTCAGACCCAAACTTTCTACAGAATATAAGGTCATTAGACTGACATTTAAGGCCTTTGCTGGCCTTGACTAAGGGGATGTGCCAACATCATATCATTTAATTTTCATAGCAAACCAATGAGATAGGCATTATTCCTATTATACAAACAAGGAAACTAAAGGCTAAGATGCTGAGTAACTTGCTCAGGCTTATTCAACAAGTATGAAGAAGATTTGGGATTCCATCTTTAGACTGTTAACCTATAAAAGCCATGGATTGACTCCATAACACATGGCTTCATGGAAGGCACTACATAAATACTGGATCACACACACACCACAGGCTAAATGAAAGAAAGTGTCTCCAAGGATCCTGAAAAACATAAGCTATTTAAGAAACCATTTTGTTTGAGTTCTCTTTTTTTCCCCTTTGGGTAGTATAGCTAAAGGTTTATAAATTTTATCTTTTCAAAACACCAATTCTTAGTTTTGTTAATCTTATTTATTGTCATTCTAGTCTCTATTTCACTTATTTCTGCTCTAATCTTTATTTCCTTCCCTCTACTAACTTTGGGCTTAGTCTGTTCTTTTTATAGTTCCTTGAGCATTAAGGTTAGGTTGTTTATTTGAGATTTTTTCTTCTTTTAAAATGTAAGCATTTATCACTAAAACTTCATAGAACTTCTTTTGCTGCATCCCCAAAAGTTTTCATATGTTGTGTTTCCTTTTTCATTTGTCTCAAGATACTTTTTGATCTCCTTTTTAAAATTTCCTCTTTGACCCACTGGTTGTTCAGGAGCATGTTGTTTACTTCTCACGTATTTGTGAATTTTCCAGTTTTCCTCCTGTTATTGATTTCTAGTTTCATACCACTGTGATTGGAAAAGACATTGATATGACTTCAATTTTGTGTTTCTATAACAACAAATTGTCCAAAAAGGAAACTAAGGGAAAAAAAAATCCCATTTACAATAACATAAAAGAAAATACGTGGGAATAAATTCAACCAAGGACTTGAAAGACCGAAGTCTATAAGACATTTATGAAAAACATTGAAGAAGACACAAATAAGTGAAAAGATATTCTGTGTTCATGGATTGGAAGAATAATGTTGTTTAAATACTACCCAAAGGAATCTATAGATGCAATGTAATCCCTATCAAAACTCCAATGACATTTTTCACAGAAATAGAAAGTAGTCCTAAAATTTGTGTGGAATCACAAAAGACCCTGAACAGCCAAAGCAATTGTGAGAAAGAAGAACGAAGGTGGAGGCATTACATTTCCTGATATCAAATTATATCACAAAGCTGTTATAATCAAAACAGTATGGTACTGGCATTAAAAACAGACACATAGGTAAATGAAACAGAATAGAGAACCTAGAAATGAACACAACCACATGCAGTCAACTAATCTTCAATAAGGGTTCCAAGAAGATACAAAGGGAAAGGATAGTCTCTTCAATAAATGATGTTGGGAAAACTACATATTCACATGCTAAAAAAAAAAAAAAGAAAAAGAAAAAAGAAATTGGACCCTAATCTTACACCATACACAAAAATTAATTTGAAATGGATTAAAGACTTAAATATAAGACCTGAAACAATAAAACTCCTAAAAGGAAACATAGGGGAAAACTTCCTTGACATTGGTCTTGTCAATCATTTTTTGGATATGACACCAAAAGCATAGGCAAGAAAAGCAAAAATTAACAAGTGGGGCTACATTAAACTAAAAAACTTCCGCACAGCAAAAGAAACAATGACATGAAAAGGCAACCTATGGAATGAGAGTAAATACTTGTAAACCTTATATCAGATAATAGATTAACATCTAAAAAAATAAAGAGATTAATATAACTCAATAGTAAAAAAAACCCTAAATAATCCAATTTAAAAATGAATAAAGAATCTGAATAGACATTTTTTCCAAAGAAGACATGCAAATGGCCAACAAGTATACGAAAAAATATGGGGGAATGCAAACACAACATACAAAAACTTCTGGGGATGCAGCAAAAGAAGTTCTATGAAGTTTTAGTGATAAATGCTTACATTTTAAAAGAAGGAAAAATCTCAAATAAACAACCTAACCTTAATGCTCAAGGAACTATAAAAAGAACAGACTAAGCTCAATGTCACTCATCATCAGGGAAATGCAAATCAAAGCGATAATGAGATGTCACTTCACACCTGTTAGGATGGCTATCATCAAAAAGACCAGATAATGAGCATTGGCAAGGGTGTAGGGAAAAGGGAATCATGTACACACTATTGGTGGGAGTGTAAGCACAACCACTATGGAAAACAATATGGAGGTTCCTCAAAATATTAAAAATAGAGCTACCATATATAATCCTGCAATCCCACTTTTAGGTATACATCCAAAGGAAATGACATCATTATCTTGAAGAAATGTCTGCATTCCTGTGTTCATTGCAGCATTATTCATAATAGCCAAGACATGAAAACAACTGTATGTCAATGGATCAATGGATACATAAAATGTGATTATATGTATATTCATATACATATATATATATAAGAATATACACACACATACATACAGAATTTGTTATGCAAATGTCTGACTCCAGGTGTGATTGCAGAGACACCCACTTCAAAGATGGCTATCTTGAATGAATATATTGCCAGCCACATGACTAGATAAAGAATCAGGCCACCCTCCGAACATTGAGGAGCCTTGCTTTTACAGAACTTGATTTTCAGTAACTATTTGGGCCACTTGTTTTCTTTCTCTTCCTGCACCTTAAGTTCCAACTCTTATGTTTTAAATTCACCAATATAGAGTGAGCCCATGAAGCCCTTTGCCCCTACCCTTGACCCCAATAAAAGCAGAACCCCAGGCCCCTGTGCCCCTTGCTCTCCCCCCTAACCATGACCTCCCTATGTGGCCCCAGGTATGTCATTTGCTTCCCAGATTCTGTAATAAACCTTCTTTTTCTTCAAAGTTTCCTGATGGTTATTGCTAAAGGGTATCTTGCAGTCACAGTAAGAACCACAAGCACTGGTCCAGCCACAACACTGGTTATCAGTAGGCTGAGACTGGCACACAAAATAGCCATAAGAGGGGCGCCTGGGTGGCTCAGTTGGTTAAGCATCTGCCTTGGGCTCGAGTCATGATCCTGAAGTCCTGGGATCAAGCCTGCATCAGGCTCCTGCTCAGTGGGGAATCTGCTTCTCCCTCTGCCCCTCACCCTGCTCCTGTTCTCTCTCTCTCAAATAAATAAAATCTAAGGAAGGAAGGAAGGAAGGAAGGAAGGAAGGAAGGAAGGAAGGAAGAGAAAGAAAGAGAGAGAAAGAAAGGAAAAAGAAAGAAAGAAAGAAGAAAGAAAAGAAAGAAAGAAAGAAAGAAAGAAAGAAAGAAAGAAAGAAAGAAAGAAAGAAAGAAAAAAGAAGAAAGAAAGAAGAAAGAAAGAAAGAAAGAAAGAAGAAAGAAAGAAGAAAGAAAGAAAGAAAGAAAGAAGAAGAAAGAAAGAGAAAGAAAGAAAAAGAAGAAAGAAAGAAAGAAGAAAGAAAAGAAAGAAAAGAAAGAAAAGAAGAAGAAAAAAAAAAAAGAAAGAAAGAAAAGAAAAGAAAGAAAGAAAGAAAGAGAAAGAAAGAAAGAAAGAAGACCAGCCATAAGAAGAGGAAATCATGCCATCTGTTACAACATGTATGAACCTGGAGGACACTAGCTAAGTGAAATAAGCCAGACGCAGAAAAATGAATACTGTATGATCTCACTTATATGTGGAAACTGAAAGAGTTGAATTCATAGAACCAGAGAGTAGAACAGTGGAGGGGGGGAAATGGGGAGATGTTGGTCAAAGGGTAGACATTTTCAGTCATAAGATGTGTAATTTCTGGGAATCTAATGTACTATATAGTGACTATACTTAATAATACTGTATTATATAGTTGAAATTTCCTAAGAGAATAGATCTTAGGTGTTCTAACCAGCGGGAAAAAAGGTAACTATGTGAGGTGACATGTGTTAACTGGTTGTGGTAATCATATTATAATGTGTATATGTATTAAATCATCACACTGTATACCTCAAAAAACCATGTTGAACATTATAAATGTACACAATTTTTTAAAAGATTTTATTTATTTATTTCTCAGAGAGAGAGAGGGGGGCAGGCAGAGGGAGAAGAAGGCTCCCCGTTGGGCAAGGAGCCGGATGTGGGACTCAATCCCAGGACCCTGGGATCATGACCTGAGTCGAAGGCAGACGCTTAACAACTGAGCCACCCATGCGTCCCAAATGTATACAAATTTAAGTTGTCAATCATTCTTTAGTAAATCTGGAAAAAATATCTTAAATTTTATTTATTTATTTGAGACAGAGAGCATGAGAGAGTGGGAGAGACACGAGCAGGGGGGAGGGGTAGAAGGAGAGGGAGAAGCAGACTCCCCACTGAGGAGGGAACCCGATGTGGGGATGGATCCAGGACCCTGAGATCACAACCTGAGCCCAAGGCAGACGCTTAACTGACTTGAGACACCCAGGTGCCCTGGAAAAATGTTCAGAAAGAACCATTTTGCCTTTTGCCATCAGAAATTTTCCTGGGCTTTTGAAAACTTAAACAGGTTGTTTGGTTTTTGTTGGTTGGTATTTCATTCTATTTACTCATTAGTGCAGTTAAAAAAACAAATGAGCTACTTTACCAGAGGCAAACAAGGTCCCATATTTATCAATAAAAAGCAAAAGCAAATTATATTTATCTATTTATACATAATTCCAACCACAACCAAATAGAAGTCCTGCCCTTCACTGATTTTGAGAGCTGTTTATTGCTATGAGACATTCTTTTCCCCCTTTTCATTGTGTGTGTGTGTGTGTGTGTGTGTGTGTGTGTGTGTGTGTGTGTTATCATCAATTTCAGTAAAGGTTAATCTGTGTGGTAACTGACAAAAGGTAGCAGAACCTAATGAAGCATGTGTGCAGTATCACTAATCAGAAGCAACAGCTAGGGACAACATGGCAAATGCTCCCTAAATCACACTCCAAGCACTAGGTATAAGGTGCACTAGCATAAACAAAGGACATTTTCTATATTTCCAAAAGCCATTCTAGTGCTACTTTCTTCAAGTCTAAAGAGGAGTCGGTGGTATCGTGCTGTCTGTGGCTTCTTTTTTTTAACTGTCTATAGCAGACACTGTGTTTTTGTTTCCTTGACACCGAAACTTCAGTGTCTGGTATTTTTGCCATAAGCATCTTTGTCTGGTATTTTTGCCATAAGCATCTTTACCACAAGCACTTTTGTTGCATAACTAATTGGCCATAAGTCAATTTTGCCATAAGATAAAAACACAAAAAATAGGAGAGAGAGAGATTCATTAAAAAGGACATATTAAACAGAAAAATGAATAACAAAATTAGAAAGGCTTTGTTGCAAAATACAAAATAATTTGTATTTAAATTGTGTGTAGATTCATCGATTCTGCATAAATAAATGATTCTATTTTGTGGATTGTACCTAAGCACTTGTCTTCAAAGTCTTTGGGTCATATTATTCTTTCTTTCTTTCTTTCTTTCTTTCTTCTTTCTTTCTTTCTTTCTTTCTTTCTTTCTTTCTTTCTTTCTTTCTTTCTTTCTTTCTTCCTTCCTTCCTTCCTTCCTTCCTTCCTTCCTTTCCTTCCTTCCTTCCTTCCTTCCTTCCTTCCTTCCTTCCTTTCTTTCTTTCTTTCTTTCTTTCTTTTTCTTTCTTTCTTTCTTTCTTTTTCTTCCTTTCTTTCTTCCTTCCTTCCTTCCTTCCTTTCTTTCTTTCTTTCTTTCTTTCTTTCTTTCTTTCTTTCTTTCTTTCTTTCTTTCTTTCTTTCTTTCTTCTTTGCTTGTTGATTCATCTCCCCATTTGGCATTGCACTTTTTCTTTTTTTGTTATATTTTCCTCCATAAGAAAGGTATCAGTTTCCAAATACCAGAATGCATATTTGTAACTGAGCTTTGTATTGTATTGTGAAAGCTTCTATACCATTGTTCGTTTTTGGCATATTGTCACATGTCTGTTGATAGATGTTCCAAGTTCTATGGGAAATGTGGGTTCAAATCTCTGTACCACTGTCTAGATCATTATGAGGGCTAAGATTTATTTAATATAAAAATGGGCCTGGGTGGGTCAGTTGGTTAAGCATCTGCCTTCAGTTCAGGTCATTATCCAGAGTCCTGGGATTGAGCCCTGCATTGGGCTCCCTGCTCAGCAAGGAGTGTGCTTCTCCTCTTCCTCTGCCCCTCCCCCCTGCTCATTTTTTCTCTCTCCCTCAATAAAAAAATAAAATCTTTTTTTAAAAAAATGGGAGTTACTGCATCAATGGAGAAATGAAACCAAACACTCAACCAGCTGGTTAAAACCAACAAGCTGTCAAACCAAATTGTCACCCAGCCATTTTTTTTACCTTTAATGGCAAAATTGCCTTATAATCAATTAGTTATGTGGCTAAAATCCTTGCCACAAAAATGCTTGCTGCAAAGATGTTTACTGTGAAACTACTAGAACTGATAAAACACTCTTCTTCTTGCCTTCTTCTGCTTTAGGAACTATAAAACCAACACTAATTTCCCAGGGTCCCTTACAGCTAGTAGTAACCAGTGATAAAATGATCACTAATGACCACTGAAATGTAAGCACATCAAGGTTCTAGGACACAAGGTGCCTGGGTGGCTTAGTCAGTTAAGTTTCTGCCTTGGGCTCAGGTCATGATCCCAGGGTCCTGGGATCAAGCCCTGCTTTGGGCTCCTGCTCAGTGGGGAGTTGCTTCTCCCTCTGCCCCTCCCCTGCTCATGCTCTTGTGCTCTCTCGCTCTTGCTGTCTTGCAAATAAATAAATAAAATCTTTTAAAAAGAGGTTTTAGGAACAAAAATTGTCCATTAAAGAAAGGATTCAGGCATGGCTAGCACAGGCTCCCGCCCAACCTCATTTTTTTCTGTCTAGAATGTAGATATTATATTTGGCAATTCAACAACCATCTTGTGTCCAGAAGGCAACAACTACAGGGGGGGAAAGCCAATAAACTTACTAAGGATGGCACAAAGAAAATGCAAAAAGAATCTGAGCTCCTAATGGTGATGTGGAGCAGATGACCCAACATCAGCAACTTCTTGTTACATGAGGAAATTAACCCCTATTTGTTTAAGACCCTCTAGCCTCATTCTGTCACAGGTGAAAGCATTCTTAGCTGGTACAGAGATGTACTGTGGTTTACTATAAAGCCTCTGATATAATATGGATGATTACAACAATTGTGGGTCAAGAATAGCAATTTGAATTGAAAGATATCAATAACAGAAATATCAATCAGTAATAAAGGTAATTAAAAGAGAGTAAAGTTAAACAAAAAAAAAGAGTAATGGTAAAAATGACTATAAAAGCTAAGAATTACCCTGGTGATTACTGTAATAACTACTGTAGGAGTGAATTAGGAACACGTTGAAAAGAATGCAACTGTTGGGGTTGGGAACATATATGCAGAATAGAGAAAACAACTAAATAAAATGTTTATCAGCAGAGGTATTTCACAAAATAAGATATCCAAATGCCCAACAAATATATGCAAGTCTTCTTATTTTTATTCATCAAGGATATGCAGATTAAAACCCCAGTGGGGATACTACTACATACCTACCACATGGCTAAGGTGAAAAGATAGACATATCAAATATTGAAGAAGATGTGGAGTAATTAGAACTCTCATACACTACTTACTGATGGGAATGTACTTTTGTACAACCATTTTGGAAAACTTTTTGGAAATATCTACTAAAACTAAACATATGCTCATCCTACAACCGAACAATTGTACTCCTGGGTATTTATACAGAGCAATATATATACATATATATATACATTATATATATATATATATATTCACCAAAAATAATGTATAAGAATGTTCTTGGCGCATTATTCATTATAGGCTAAACTGGAAATAATCCAAATGTTTAGTAGCAGGTGAATGGATAAATCAACTGTGGTATATCCATACAATGGAACAGTACACAGCAATGAAAATGAATAAACTAGACTCTATGCAATACAGGAATCTCACAAATATAATGCTCAATGAAGAAGCCCACCACAAAGTACATAATGCATGCTTTATTTGTATGAAAGTCAAAAAGGCAAAACCAACCTATGCTGTTAGAAGTCAGCACAGTGGTTACTTCTGGCACATGTTGAGAGGTAGTAAACAGAAGGAGGCACAAAATGTGTACCAGGGTAAAACTGATGTTCTGTTTCTCAATCTGGGTGCCAGTATTATAGTTATGTTCATTTTCTGAAAATTTCTTGGGCTATACACTTATGACTTGTAAAATAAAAAGTTTACCTAAAATGATTATCAGAGAACATTCCTCCAAAGACGGACTTGAACAAAATTTCACTCCAATTAGATGTTTCGAATAACAAGAAGACATATCCTTGACCCCCATTTGCCATCAAGAAATCCAAGATATTCCATTAAGAACAAATGTGCTACAACTAGATAGGGTGCACTAATCTCTACAGAAGAACCCCCAAATGATCAAATTCAGCACTGATAAAGCACCAACAATCTCTATAAGCAAGAGAAAAGCTCATTCATCTAAACCTTCAAGTATTTGTTTAGCACCTACCAAGAACCAGACACTGTCCTAGGAGCTAGAGATTCAACAATGAGTAAGATAGATACAAGTCTTGCCCTTATGCCTTAGCAACATATTTATAGATATGTCTCCTCAGGCAAGGGAAACAAAAGCAAAACTAAACTATTGGGACTACACCAAAATAAAAAACTTTTGCACAGCAATGAAAACCATCAACAAAGCAAAAAGGCAACTCACTGAATGGGAGAAGATATTTGCAAATGATTTATCTAATAAAGGTTTAATATCCAAAATATATAAGGAACTTATACAACTCAACACCAAAAAAATAAGTATCTGTTAAAAAATGAGTAGAGGACCTCAATAGATATTTTTCCAAAGAAAACATGGATTCCAACAGATACATGAAAAGATGCTTAACATCACTAATCATCAGGGAAATGCAAATCAAAACCACAGTGACATATCACTTTATACCTGTCAGAACAGCTAGATCAAAAAGACAAGAAATAACAAGTATTGGTGAGGAAGTGGAGAAAAGGGAACCCTCATGCACCCTTGGTAGGAATGTAAATTGGTGCAACCCCTATGGAAAATGGTATGCAGAGTCCTCAAAAAATTAAAAATAGAAATACCATATGATCTAATAATTCCATTACTGGGTATTTGCCCAAAGAAAACAAAAACAGTAATTCAAAAAGATGTCTGCACCACTATGTTTATTGCAACATTATTTACAATAGCCAAAATACAGAAGCAACTTGAACACTACAGAAGTGTTCAATGATAGCATGTCCAATGATACACACACAGACCCACATGCATACAAAACTATACAGCCATAAAAAAGGATGAGGTCATACCATTTTACAACAACATGGATGGACCTAAGAGGTATTAGGCCAAGTGAAATAGGTCAAACAGAAAAAGACAAATATCATATAATTTTACTTACATGTAGATTCTAAAACACAAAATAAACAAAACAGAAACAGACTCATAAATACGAACAAACTCGTGATTACCAAAGAGGAGGGGGGTGGGAAGATAAATGAAATAGGTAAAGGGGATTAAGAGCTACAAAATTCCAGTTATAAAACAAGTCACAGGGATGAAAAGTATAGCCTAGGGAATATAGTCAATAACATTGTGATAACCTTGTGTGGTAACAGATGTTACTGAGTAACACTGAGTACTGTATAGAATTGTCAAGTCAATATGTTGTGCACCTGAAACCAATATAACATTATATATCAGCCATATTTAAATAATAATTTTTTTCAAAAGTCTTACCCTTCTAGATCTTATCTTGCCCACCCTAAGTTCCTGAATAAAGAACACCTAGGAAATTCATTTGTTTATTCTGGAAGATTCTATCAAAAGTATGACTGAGACTATCTCCTTTTAACTCCTTGAATCAGTTTCATTTGGTAAGTCCACTAACCATAATTAATTATGAAGTGAATCTAAAAGTGTATAAGGGTGTGTGTTGTTTGTAAAAACAGACAGATTCAAACTATTTCCTAGAGTTTGTCAGTGAGGGCAGACCACACAGTGTGTGAGATTATCTAAGAGACAAAAATATGATTACATGAAGTGAATGAAGTGACTGTGGAACACTATAGGAGTGTGTATGAGTAAGGGTGTGTGTAACTAAGGCAGATACCTTGTGACTAACATAGACCTACTTCCATTAATAATTTTTTTCTTAAACTTCCTCATCGTTCCCCAAGATCTCGTGATGTAAAGGAAGTCAGTTGTTTCATGTGACATTACCACATCCAGGCTCCTGTGGTATGTTCTCAGGACTGGCACAGAAGCAATCTAATTCAGGCTCAAGGCTACATCAGAGTTATTCTCTATTCAAAGGATTAAACCCTCAAAACTGGTCCCTGATCCTTCCTGGAGCATCTCTTCCTCTCCCCACTGAGAATTGCTGAACACCATCTGTGCTAATAGGCTCTGTGACTCAAAACCCATCCACCTCCTAGGATGACTGTGGACACCTGTTCTCAAAAGGTCTTTAAAAATAGAAGAGATATTCTCTTCTGGGGGTATGGCTTAGGCAGAGCTCTAGCCAAAAAGATGATGGTCCTTTCATAAAGTCCTCTCAAGAACCATTTATCGGGGCTCCTGGGTGGCTCAGTTGTTAAGCATCTGCCTTCGGCTCACGTAATGATCCCAGGGTCCTGGGATCGAGCCCTGCGTCAGGCTCCCTGCTTAGCAGGGAGCCTACCTCTCCCTCTGCCTGCCGCTCCCCCTGCTCATGCTCTCTCTGTCAAATAAATAAATAAAATCTTTAAAAAAAAAAAGAACAATTTATCAACAGAATTATTGAGTTTGGAGATTAGGAGGGCTTGTTGCCTCCTGTTAAAGTCTATCCTTTGCATATAGCATAATTTTCCCTTTTAAGCAATGTTATTCCCTATCTTGTCTACCTGGCAGAGTCAGCCTCAGAGATCTAGTTTAAGTAGCATCTTCCCAGTCTAGAGTTGAATATACTTTCCTTTGACCCCTCCAAACTTATAAAGAATATTTTGGCTCACACATTTTTCAGTCCCTTAAGGAATATGAGGTTTTCAAGACAGAGACCATAACTGTCCATTGTCATGTCCAGTGGCAAGGAGGAGGCATGGCGTGCAGTAGGTATTCAGTAGCCATTGAGGAGGCATGGCGTGCAGTAGGTATTCAGTAGCCATTTATTGAATAAATGCCAGTGACCAGGTAATACTTACAAATGGAACTTGTGGAAAATAGTTTTCCCCCAAACACAACTTAGGAGCTGCCTTAATAAATGGGACAGAAATTAAGCCATTTACCTCATCTTTAAAAAAAAAAAAAAATCTCCTGTCTAGCTCTCTTGAGAAAACTCATTCCCTATGTGATAGACTCAGAGTATTTCTTTTTTTTTAATTTCTTTTTTTTTTTGAATCATTTATGAGCAAAAATGCAAACACTATACATTTCTTTCTTTTTTTTCATTCTTCGGTTCATTTATTTATTTTTAAATTATTATTATGTTATGTTAATCACCATACATTACATCCTTAGTTTTTGATGTAGTGTTCCATGATTCACTGTTTGCATATAACACCCAGTGCTCCATGCAATACGTGCCCCCCTTAATACCCATCACTAGGCTAACCCATCCCCCCACCCCCCTCCCCTCTAAAACCCTCAGTTTGTTTCTCAGAGTCCATAGTCTCTCATGGTTCGTCTCCCCCTCCGATCTCTTAAAGAGCTTAGGAGAGATGAGCAGAAAGTTGAATGTCATTAAAAATACTCTTGGGAATTTTCCCTCCAACTGATCAGGGAGATAAAGAGTAGAAAGGAGATTCAGGGTTAAATTGAAGGAGGGGAAAAAAAAAATAACTTCAAGAATCCAGGTGCATTGAATATAATAATTATCATTCTTTGGATAATAAGGAGAGCTGAGAAATAAAAAGGTTATTTGTTTGGATTCAAGACCTGTTATGATTGATATTTTGCTTAGCCAACAAATTGGACCTTTGTTAAGATGTTTTTGAAATAGAACAGCTTAATTTCAAGGTTTCACTCTGAGCACGAGGAGAGTAGCCCCTGATGTCTGGGAGCTGGCTTACTGGGCTGACTTAGTGCTATCAGCTAGATTTTGGTGTTACCAGCAGCTGGCCTGGCATGTACAGCTAGGTTTTAGTGTTCTGTCGAACAGAAGATATCTCACAGAACACTATTATAACACATGGCCACTATGTACCCATGATGGAGCAAGACAGAAACTAAACTGCTGCATAATTACCCTTGAACCAGACAAAAACATAAACACCGTCCTAACCACAAAAATGAGCCAACATTCCCCATCCCAGTAAAAATGAGTGACTGCTGCTTCTTTACTGACTATAGCTTTAGCCTTGGGCTATTCTTCCCTCTTCCCCTGTTAATGTACTCAGTTATAAAATTGCCCTAGCTCCCTGAAACCACTCAAACCAGAGGAAAGCTGTCCCTCCTTAAATACTCCTGAAAACACCTAGCAATAACCCAAATTCTAGAAGTCCTTTCTTTTTGTTAAGTTTTTTTTTAATTAATTTATTTTTTAGACAGGGAGACAGAGGGAGAAGCAGGCTCCGCACTGAGCAGGGAGCCCGAGGCGGGGCTCGATCCCAGGACCCTGGGATCATGACCGGAGCCGAAGACAGACGCTTAACAACTGAACCACCCAGGCGCCCCTAGAAGTCCTTTCTTAAACTCTCTTACTGAGATGCCTCACAGTTCCCCAAGGAGAGTGTTCTCCCTTGTGGCAATAAGCAATAATAAAGCAACTTGTTCAGCTTTAGATGTCTTACTAGTGGCTGGAGGTTATTTTTCCCTAACATATTTGTTCACTAAAGTACAAACCGACTTCTCCAGGATGCCTGAGTTTAACACTAAGATATTAAACACTCTAGATCAAATTTTATAATTCTATCATATTATCACAATTTATTGTTATTGATCCCACCTCAGTTAAATAGAGCATTTTAGAAACCCCCAGAAGAAATGATGATGGAATAAATTATTTTCAAGGAATGAGAAAAAGAGAATGAACAATTGTAGTTTCTTTTTTCTTGCTCTCCTTGTATAAGGAAGAGACACAGTCTTCCGTAACACAGAGCTCTGTGATTTAGTGGTCACATTTATCCCATGGAAGCCATGCATTTTCCTAAGATCCTCAGCTCATCACCATCATTTTTACCAGTTCTCTCTGCACAGAGATTTCTCCATGGAACTGTCACAATATTTTTCTTCCCACTTAGAATACCAGAGCGTTTTCTCTTCCCAAGTTCTTCTTGTGTTGTATAATGTGACAGGCTATTAAATCAATTTCTCTTCCTCTCTTTAAATAAAGCACAGAATCAAATTCAGTAATCATTCAGAATTAAAGGTGACAACCTGGAGATGTTTGGATTCATTCTTCAGTTCTAATACACACACATACACAACCCATATCTCTCTCATGCACCTTCTCACTCTCTTGCAAACTCACACATATACACTGTACAGTAATAAAAACATGTTAGTAATTAGTTGTTTTAATTATGTTAGTATTTTATTATTATATCAGTCATGTTATAGTAATAACTGCAATGCATATTAATATAAAGATAATTTTGGAAGGAGGACAGAAATGTGATTAGAATCACTTAAGTGAGCTCAAATGATGCCAAACCAAGGAAATACTCATTCTGTGACTGGGGCAAGATAGGATGACAAAGGTCTAGGGAGTCTTTATATTAAACTCTAAATATTTAAAATATTTTTTAAAGTTTTGCTTCCTTTGCATCTCACAGTTTGCTGGTAGGGACACATTGGTAGGATTATTCCAGATTAGCAATCGAGTAAGCCTAAAATATGTCTATGTCCTTTGACCCAAAACTTCCCCTAAGGAAACAATCATTAGTGTTCACAGAATTAAATTAATAACAACATTGATGGCTAACAGGTAATTCTAAGTGCTAGACACTGTTGTGTGTTAAATCTCCAAACAACCCTACAAAGTAGGTACTTTCATTGTTTCCATCACACAGATGGGAAAATGGAGGAAATTGACTTGTAGAAGATGTTATAACTGGTAAATGGAGCTGGGATTAAAATACAGACAGTCTGTAACCAGGGTCACACTGTACCAGTACCAGTATACTACACTGTCTTCCACCATTAGAAGCATGTTCATTACAGAATTATTGATGCAACCTGCTCATCCTCCAGTGCTGTCATAACCGACCCAGTTGCTCAGACCTTTGGGATCATTCTTGATTTCTCTTTTTCTCATACCCTATATCCAATCCGTCAGCAAATTTATAGCGTTTACTTTTTAAATACATCTCACTTCCAATCACTTCTCATCCTCTCCATGGTTACCACCTGATCTAAACTATTACATCTCTCACTTGGACAAATACAGTAGCTCCTGAGTCGTCTCCAGCATCTGTTCCTGTCTCTGTACACTGTCTGGCACAGCAAACAGTGTTATCTCTTAAAATGCAAATCACTTCCCTGCTCCAAGCCTTCCAATTCTGCCCCCTCCATCACATCATAAAAATCCAGGATCCCTACATGGCTTATCAGGCCCTACACATTCTGGTCCCTAGCTGCCTCTCCCACATCATTTCCTCTCTTTTGTCTTCATATCCCACTGCTCTTTAGCCTTCTTGCCTCCCTGCCATTCCTTAAATAGGGCAAGAAATGTCTGTGTCGTGGCCTCTGCTCATATTTCTATTAGAACACTCTTTCCCTATATCCAGATGGCTCACTCCCTTCCCTGTTCAAGGTTCTGTGCAATACTGCTTCCTCAGATAAGCCCTACCTAACCACGATTTTTAAACCATCATTCCCTACTCTCATCCCTGCTTCATTTTCCTTCATAGCAATTTCTACTACCTATCATAGATTATATACCCATAGGATGAACTTCTTTCTTGCCAGTAAATTATGGTGGAAATATGGGGCATCTGGGTAGCTCAGTCAGTTGGGTGCCTGCCTTTGGCTCGGGTAGTGATCTTGGGGTCCTGGGATTGAGTCCCTCGCTGAGCTCTCTGCTCAGCGGGGAGCCTGCTTCTCCCTCTTCCTCTGCCCTTTCCCCTGCTTGTTCTCTCTCTCTCTCTCTCTCTCAAATAAATGAATGAAATCTTTAAAAAATTGTTGTGGAAATAGGTATTTGTATTGGAAAATGTGGTTGGGCAAATTTCAAGGTAGCAGGTAGGGAGTGGGCAAGAGAAGGATTGAGTAGCAAGAAGATGAAGATGATCGTTTGGGCTTTGGTGGCTCCCACAGCCATGGGTGGGTACACTGCCTTCTACAAAGGGGCAGGACTTGTAATAATGGGCACCAGCAGGAGACGGCTCATGGTACAACCAAAGGATTTGAAATCTGAAGTCAGAAGATTTTAAAGGGCAGGTTCCACACATACTGAGCATATAATCTTGGAAATATTGGTATGACATCCCTGATTTCCAGTTCTCTCATCTGTAAATTGGCAATAAAAATAATAGCACTGAATTTAATAGCCTGCTGTGAGGAATCAGTGAAAGAAAATGTGGGAGGACTATGTATATAGCAGTGACTCTTATTTTTTTGTTCTTCTTCTGTGTTATATCTAGTGGTGGTAGCATATATACACATTATTCTTTAAATTGGTGTTCAAAATCAAGAGAGAGATTTCAATTTATACTTTCTCTCTGTTGTACTTCTTGAAGCTATGCATTTCCAAAGTTTAACACTCAGAGCAAAAAGTTGTTCCTTTTATAGGTTCTATATTTGCATCTTTCAAACTTCTAAGACAGTACCCTAAATGGGAATTAAGATGATAAATATGCCTACATTCCCCCTATCTACACCCTTTAGGGTAATCATAGGATCATGAAATAATAAGATGGGGCTCCTTAGTTAATCAATGTTTCCAGATATAGATTTTTTTTAACTGTGCGGCAAACATTCAACACGCTTCCTATGAAAAGGATGGGTTTCTGTCCTTGGCCAGAGACTGCCTACTCATGGAAGGCCACATGCCGATGCTCTAATCAGAAGTTCTAGCCTTCCATGAGAGTGAAGACACCTTCAGATGATTTGAAACCCCAGACTTAAAACACTCCCAGCCCTCCAGGCTTCTCCATGGACACCCTGGACGTTGTGGAACAGGGATAAGCCATCCCCACTGTGCCCTATCTGGGGTCTCAATGCACAGAATCCAGGAATCTAACAAAATGCTTGTTTTAAGATATTAAATTTGGGGCTAACTGTTATGCAAGAGTAGTCACTGGAACAAACTGGCTGAAGTAAATCTTCAATAGGGGCAAGCTTAAATAGGTTCCCCCACCATAAATCCATTTCTCAGAAGTTGTTTTGAAAATGCTAGAATTCACCAAAGGATGGTTAAAAGGGTATTTTATTTCTTGCTTTGACACACAGTTCTAAATCTGTAATCTTTCAACAAGAAGAACTAGTCTTCACATTCAAGAAGAAAATATCTAAGACTAAATTCTCAGATGAGAAGAAGCTCTTGAAAATTCAAGCGTTTGAAAACAGACTAGCTAAGATAGAAAGTTGAACATTTCTGAGCTTGAATCAAGATAAAATATTTAATTAGCCTATAAACTGACCCCGAGAACATCTGGAGTTTCCAGAAGGGAACATTTTTCTTCCCCGAGACTGCCAAATAGTGGGGGCTAGTGTTGGCACAGAAGTAAAGATGGAAAGGAAAGGTTATCAGCATGGCCTCTCTGATTCCCATCTACAGATTAGAGAGTGTGGACAAGTGGAATGAAGTCGCTCTGAGTCTATCCATCTTCTTCAAAATGCAGGGAATGCGGGAGATGAGGAGGCTCAGATAATTCCTGACCGGGGGGCCCAAACCAATTGATCAAAGTGGCTAGTCAGAGATTTGGCAGAAACTTAAAAAGACTTGCTCAACTTTCTCACTGAAAGTTCTCTTATTTTACACAGATGACTGGGACCAAGAATTCTTGTTGGGCTGGGCGGCAGACAAAAACCTTGTCGCTGACATTAAACACACCTTGAAGTAGGTATTACCTGATAATATCTTCCACATACTGAGCACTAAGTGATGTGCTAACCACATTAGTTTTGCACACATTATCTCCTTTAAACATTACAGCATTTAATATTTATTAAGCACTCACTATGACCCAGGTACTATGTTAAGCAACTCTTATGTATCATCTCATTTCATCCTTATAATAAACCCACAGAATAGGGTTTTGTTGTTTATGTCTCTGTGTTACAGATGTTGAAAACACAGGCCCAGGGGAGCTGAGGCATTTGCATGGGGTTATATGGATAACCCAAGTGGTCTGATTCCAGAGTGGGTAGCGTCTGCCACTTCACTGTCCTGCCAACCAATCGTTTCATCCCGACAACAACCATTTAGACACAAGGCAGTAGGAGAGGCTCAGAGATGTTAGGTGACTTTCTAAGGTCACATAGTTAACCTGTGCTGGACCTCAGACATGTTTCCAAACTGACTTCAGATCAAGCCTGGCTGCTATGGCAGCTTCCTAAGTTGTCAGCCACAGGGATTTCAGGTTGATGGGAAGCCTGGTGAGTCACAGCATAAATAATTTAGTTTGATTCTGAGCTAAACCAGCTCTGGGTCTATTTTTCTTCTTATGGTACTCTTTCTCTGACTTTTCAAATGCTTTTTAGCTATAGAACCATATTTTCCTCTTTTAAAAATCTTACACAGAACCCCAGTATACTTAACAGTTAAAGGTGAATTTTATTAGTATAAATATATTTTATAAGTTGAAATTTCTGTCACTTACTATCATGTCAATCAATGAGAACACAGTCTGAGAGTTAGTGGTTTCTGATGTGTTGAAACTTATCTATGTTGTTTCCAGTTATAGATTTTATTTTAAGATTTTATTTATTTATTTGAGAGACAGAGTGAGTGACAGAGAGCATGAGAGGGAAGAGGGTCAGAGGGAGAAGCAGACTCCCACTGAGCAGGGAGCCTGACGTGGGGCTCAATCCCAGGACCCTGGGATCATGACCTGAGCCAAAAGCAGACACTTAACTGACTGAGCCACCCAGGCATCCCCTATTATATATTTTAATTAACACATATTCTAGGAAATGTTCTATATCTTGATTGGGATAGGAATGGTGTATATATTTGTCAAAACTCATCCAACTACACATCCAAAATGGATGTTTTCGGTTGTATTGTATATGCAAATTGCCTCATCAAAGTTGAGAAGCAAAAAATTATATTTATATTTATATCTCAAACAAATGTTTGCAGTACCTCCAAAGTAGCTAGCCTCACCTCCACCCCGAACACTATAAGTTTTCAAAGCAAATGGTGTGGTGCCACAGAAGGGGGAAGTTGAGAATTATTTGTGCCCTAAGGTTCAAATAAAGACACTGAAGAACTTCAATCTCATTCCAGGAATTTCTATGGCCTTTAAAAAAAAACCATTTAATCCCTGGAAGCCAACAAGAAAAACTTGCTACCTCATCTACACTCAGGTTGCTTTTGAAGCAGACAGAGGAGAAAACTAGGTGGAAGGAAGCTGTGTTTTCACATAATTTACTCTGTTTCCCATAGTGTCGCCTCCAGGAGGAGGATAAATCCAGATGGAGCCTGTGGTGGAGAAGACAAAGGGAGACCCAGTCTCCAACACTAATCACAGCTACAGCTCTCCTTGCCCCTCTCCACTTCATTCTCCCCAGAGGAAGAAAAGGGAAGAGGAGAAAAGAAGAGGAACACAATGAAGTTTAAAACCAAAAAGATATAAGGAAGGAAACAGAGGCTAATAGAGCCTGGTTACAAACTAGTCCATGGTCCGCATCCCTGAGTAGCAGGAAATGTCCTTCAAGCATCATCTTGTGACTCCATTCAACACAGTTACAAATGCTGCCTGTACAATTTACATACAAACACATAAAGAAAATCCCTTTAAATCAAACTTCTTTCCTCAGGCACCAATAATCCTTTCTCCCTGTAAAAAGAATAAGCCTAATGGTGTAGGTGAGTTCTAACAAGCTGGGTTCTTATTCTCCTGAATGAGAACAGGATGCTCCTAAAAAATCCAAGGGTCTTTGGAGGTGAACATGGGGAAATGGACCATGGAAATGAAATCCCTCTACTTACTGAATGACAAGCATCTATTTTGTCAGGCATTGTGGTAGATACTAGGGATGCAAAATCAATAAAATGGTCACAACTTTAGTGTCCCAGAATTTACTTTTCCAGTAACCTCCAGATATGTCTCTACTGCTCTGCCTCTAGTCACAGGGCTCTTTTAATTGCATCAGTCCTCAGAAAACTTGAGGACCAAACAGCACATCTTTATTTAGAAAATAGTTCTCGAAAAATGACTAATGTTCCATAATCATAGCACTTATTGAGCACTAACTCTATTGTATAACTATTATAAGCATTCTACAAGCATTGAATCATTTAATCCTCATAATGGTAGGTAGGTACCACGAGGACCCATTTTATAGGTGAGGAAACTGAGGCACAAAAAGGTTTGGGTAATTTGCCCATTGGCACAGCTAACGATGGCTGGGCTAGGACTTCAATCTGGATAGTCTGCCTCAAAAGCCTGAGCTCAGGACCCCTATGCCATGCACCACTGGAAACCTTTAGGAAGTTAGGCTGAAACCATATAAATTGGGGGATGAGGAGGATGTTTCAAGTATTTACCAAAACAAACTTAATTTCTGTTTAAAAAAGATAAATGCAAACAGTTTTAAATGAATTTTTGGATTCTCTGAGGAGAGGAAAACATGTTCATTTTATCTTTTAAAGATTTTATTTATTTATTTATTTATTTATTTATTATTTATTATTTAGAGTGCACATGAGTCGGGGGAGGGGCTCAGGAAGAGGGAGAGTGAGAATCTCAAGCAGACTCCATGCTGAGCAAGGAGCCTAACACAGGGCTCAATCTCCGGACCCTGAGACCATGACCTGAGCCTTAACCAAGAGTCAGGCACTCAACCAACCAAGCCACCCAGGCACCCCAAACATGTTCACTTTAAATGCCTAGTCGTAGTATATGAAGTTACTCTACTTCCACAGAGGCCAGGATGAGAGAGGCACAGAGTCACGGCATGGGCACTGGAGACACAAAGACCTGGGTTCAAATCCTATAGCCACTTCTTCCTCTTCTCATGACCTTGGACATGTACTTTCCTATGTGTCAGTTTCCTTACCTGTAAAATGGGTAAGCACGGCCTCCATCTCCTAACACTGTCATGAGGATTATATGAATATGCATGTAAAGGCATGACACATGGCATACACTTGGAGAATGGCACTCATCATTCTCAGAGGAGGGCAATGAAGGATAGTGGCAGCATAGTTTCTGGAGTCAGACCGTCTGGGTTCAATTTGCTATGACTCCTCAACTTACACTTGGGTGCCCTGTGAGCAAATTACTTAATTCTTCGGTGCCTGTCTATAAATATACATGGGGCTCAAATTGTAAGGTTGTTTTGGTAATTATATATGATGACATATATAAAGTACTTAGGGGATTACCTGATACAGCATATAACTACTCCCAACATTTTAGGGTATTGTCATTAATAAACCACCATTACAGTTAATTAAAAAGAGTAAACGGATTGAAATTACAAAGGAAATATGATTTTCTTAAGGAGATGATTATCAGCAGTGAGTCTAGTTAAACATTAAAATAGGAATCCAGGAACCGTGTTGAAAATATCTCTTTGGAGATGCTGAAGGTGGTTTAAGCTAGAGGCAGAGGGCTATAAATCATAAATGCCTCCTGAAGCTCTTTCATTGAACTGCAACATCATCTTCCAAATACTCATCATGAGACTCAAGTTACCTTATAAAAAGCCATGGCGACCAGTGCTCCATCTGAATGTCCAGAGTGTGGCTCACCGGTTCTTCAAGCTAAGGAGGCAATGAAGCCCATGTCATGGCACTTTCCTCTCTTCAGGAGGCCAGACATTATTCTTCCAGCTGATAAATCATCTCCAAGGCACATAAGAGAATTACTAGTCAACATAAAATTTCAGTTCAAATTGTTTTTTCCTCATTTGCAGCCCCCAATTTCCCATCTTGTACAATTCCGCTCTCAGACACCATGACATTGACAATTTTGAACTGTCATTGATAAGAAAGCCACTTGGCATCTTATGAAATGCAGTTTCCTTCTTTCCCTTTACTCAAGTGCATCACTTACCCACAGTGCACATCAGGCAACTGCAGTCTCTGGTCAAAGGGATGTGACCACGGGTAGCAGGTCACATCAGAGGAAATTTTTTTTTGATTCTACTGTTTCATTTTGTTTTCTATTCAGTGCTTTGAGTAAGATTTCTAATACCACCTTTTTAAAGGAAAGAAATTATTCTTATTAAGGATGTGTTAAGGGGGAGGTAGAAAGCAGCATCAAAGTTTTCCCAAATGGGAGTTTGATGCAAAACCACAGTGAAAACTTTGTGAACAACTGAAGAAAACTGTTGTTTTTTATCATCTGTCATGCCAGGTGTTAGCCACCGAAACGCTGCAAGTCAGCAAAGTGTGAACAGAAAATCTTTTGAAAAAGGAGGCTGTTTGTGATATCCAGAGGGAATACTATAATTGACTTAATTTTTCATTTCTCAGCTCTTGTCTGTGTCCACAATTGAGAGGTTAACTGTGTTTCAGAGACCCAGCCGGGGCAGGTGCAGGAGTATAGTCTAAACTCAAATACCCACATGGGCCATGCTAGTAGGGTAAGTGAATAGGGCAGGCCAGCCAGCAGGAAGCACGAGGACAAACCCATATTCTGGAAATGGGCAGCTGCTACCCACGTCCAGCTCACTGCTACACGAGGACTATAGGTTCCACGTTGCAGTTTTCTGGTTACTTACAGAAACCAGAAATCTGGAGTGTTTAAGAAAAAATATCCCGATCTTTAGGTGTTGGTCAAACAATACAAACTTGCTTGAACACCATGAAGGGCAAACAAAATATGTGTAGGACTAGACAGAGGCCTCCAGCTTCAAGCTTGCAACCTCTGGTAAGGTAAAGAAAATATAGATTGATTCACCAGATTCCAGCTTTACTACTTATAGCTGTGTGACCTGGGGTGATTCATTAATTCTGCTCAGCCTCAGTTTCCTTACCTGGTTAGTAGAGTCTCCCTTGCAGGGTAGTTGTGAGGATTAGAAAGAATATATATGAAATGATGGATGTTCCTAGCTGGTATCAACATATATAGATGGCTACTTTATTTTGTCATCACACAAATGTTCATATTTGACCCATTTTATAAAATTCTAGCACTCTGGAGCAACAGAAAATTGATTATCTCTGTTACAGGTTACAGATAAAAACTACTGTTTTGGCTTCAGCTGCGTGCTCATACACAAAAGGGTGATGGCTCACTCCTGTCCCAAACGTGAAAGAGACTTGTTCCACAGAACTCGTCCAGTGAGCCCTCTAGCCAAAAGCGAATTGCTGAAAAAGTTCACATCCTATTTATTGGGAGTGGACAAGCTCACCACCACGGACTCATATTTCCCCTTGTATGCAATTAGTCAGATGTCAATCATATGGCAAACCACGACCCTATACCTGGGTGGGCTGGGAGTGGGGGAGAGAGGATGGAAAATAAGGAGCGATGAAAGAGCAATTTATTTTTACCCCCACTGCACATTATGGTAGCCTATGCACCCTTGAGATGGTCTGCTATAATATAAGCCCTGATGGTGTTTTGTTTTGTTTTTGTTTGTGGTAAGCAGGTACGGATTTAAGCTTCCATTGTTGAGGCTTTCAAAACCTTTTTTTTTTTTTAAGATTTTATTTTATTTATTTGACAGAGAGAGAGAGCACAAGCAGGGGGAGCTGAGCAGGAGTCAGACACGGGGCTCCATCCTGGGACCCTGGGATCATGACCTGAGTGGAAGGCAGCCGCTTAACCAACTGAGCCACCCAGAGCCTCTTGTTGAGGCTTTCAAAGAGGCATCCACTTCAAAGAGGGACTATCACAAATAAACACATAGCCAGCCACAGGACTTCATAAAGAGCCAGGCCACCTCCCCGTACTGATGCTTCTTTTGTTTCAGGAATCCTGATTGATTTTGAAAACTGACCATTTGGGCCCCTTGTTTTTCCCTTCCTGCACTTAAATTCCCGTTCCTACATTTAAATTCATCAATAATGAGTGAGCCTGCCAAACCCTAGGTCCCCACCCTCAACTCTCAATAAAAACAGAACCCTTGGCCTGTGTGCACCTTCCCTTTCTTCATTCTACCCAAGATCTCGCTGTGTGGCCCCAGGTATGCTATCTAATTTCCAGGTCCTGTAAGTAATAAACTTTTATTTTTTCAAAGTTTCCCTGATGGTTATTGTTGAAAGACATCTTGCAATCATAATAAGAACCACAGTGTGGGTCCACCCACAACATTGGTTTTAGATAGGCTGAAATGCCATAAAACATCTACCCACCACAGGTTCAGGGGAAAGGAAGAGTTAATTTAAGTCCCTACCTTGTTTTGAGCCTTCTTCCTAAAGGACTTATGACCATTTGAACCTAAGACCCGAGTTCTTCCAGGAGACTCTGAGGTCTTTGAGGTACAAACCATGTTCTTTCATGATACCCAATAGATGCTGGAGTTAATTTCAATGTCTGTAACATCTTTTCATGAAACTATTATAAGAAGCAAATGAAATAATATAGTAGATGGCCTTTGTGAATATAAATATATGGATATATATTATAAGTAATAATTAACCTCACATCGGAGTACACTGATAACACTTTGATAGGACCCACACTATTATTACTATCAATTACTGTTATTACCAACAATCTACCAAAGCACACGATTCATATAGGAGATGCTTTTCATATGGAATTGATCCAAAGGTAATTAGTTTTCAGAATTACTTAGAGCTTCCTATTGAGGAACTCAATAACTGTGTATTAAAATTAAATGTAAAAATGGAATTAAAAGGTGACTGGAGCAACATCCTTATAGTGTAGGAATAATTTGTCTTTTTCCCATGAAGACAAGTACATGCCATTTGTAGGATTTCTGCAAAGGGCCATGGCATTGTGGGCTTAGCTCTGCTTCATGGAGGAACACCCATGTGCCCAGGGGATGAACATACTCTCCAGGAAACTAAATAAAAGTCTTTAGTTCACAAGGGCCCTTGTCTTTGAATCCCTGAGAAGTGTTAATTTTTCCCACTTGGCTATGATGTTTTACTTCCAAAGTTAGTGAACACATCAGTACTCACCAGAAGGCAGGAGGAAATTATTTCCACTGTTCACTGGAAAATGAAATGTGGTCTATATACCATTACACTATACTGCACCATATACAACTGCCATCATGCAGGGGAAGATTTTTTTAAATGGGTATGATTCCAAATTAAGGAAATTAAATGTTAAGTCTAAAACTCTCAGTTTCGAATGCATTTCCAACCTACAAGTATTCTTTTTTTTTTAAGATTTCATTTATTCATTTGACAGCGAGAGAGGGAACACAAGCCCTGATGGTTGTTTTTGTTTTGGAGGAGGGGAGAAGCAGACTCCCCCGCTGAGCAGGGAGCCCGATGCGGGGCTCGATCCCAGGACCCTGGATCATGACCTGAACCGAAGGCAGATGCTTAACGACTGAGCCACCCAGGTGCCCCCCAATCTACAAGTATTCTTTTCCTTCCTTTGTGACAGTTTAAAATCATGGCCACTAAAGAAATACTGAAAGTTTCACCTCCATATTCCGGGAGAAAACAAAAGTATCTCTCCCTCTTCTCACTCCTCAGTTATTCATCCAAACTCTGCTGGTTTGCAAAGAGCAACAATTTCTTGTGTATTTCAGACCAACTGATTTCCAGTATTTCAAAGACATAGGTTTATCCTCATTGACCCTTAATACTATTAACAGCACAGAAGGTCAGACTGTAGGTCTTTTTGAGTCTAAAAATCAGGTTTACAGCTTCATGATCACTTTAGAGGCCAGATTCTGGAACCACGCTGGCTATTTACATTTACCCTTCAATTAATTGAAATTGAATATTTTAAAATTTCAGTTCCTTAGTTAGACTATCTACCTTTCAGGTGCTCGGTAGCCACATGTGCCTAGGGACTACCTCACTAGACAGCACAGATGGAGAACATTTCTATCATCACAGGGTGTTCCATTGGACAGTGCTGATCTAGAGAGAGTCTGTTCTGCCAAACTTCAAAATTCCCTCTGAAAGATAAGCTCACCCTGCTTTTCTCTCTCACCCCCACACAGCCCCCACCAACAATCTCTTTGTCATGCAAATTAGCTTAGCCTCTTTTTTTTTTCCCCTTCACTTAGGCAATTAACCAGATTTCCCCATAAAAAAGACATGGGCAGAGCCAACATGAATTCTCTTCTGCAAGGCTTTCTCTCAACTCTGTAACTGTGTACATGGAAATCTCTCTGTAAATCCAGACATGTTGTGAGGGGTAGACACAGGAAAATGCACGCATCAATAAATGTTATCCCAGTGCACTGTCCATGTTTGCTAGCCTTCACTGAACATAGATAGTAGTAGCCACATGGTTTAAATAGACTGTCAGATGTTTTTAACTTGTCACACAGTACGCTTCTAACTCCTAGCATAATACCACTTGCTGAATTTGTACTGAAAAGTAGGTGTTAGCAGTAAACAAATATGCATTACTTGCTGAGAGGGAGAATGATTATTCAAGTTACTGTGAGTTGTCAAAGGTTTATGTGCTGGTCATTTACCTCTTTGTTCTCAAGTACGTTCTATACCCTTTCCATGCAAACCTTGTAAACGGGCTTCCATCAAGATTTGATCAATGGAATGCACTAATGGGATACATGAGAGCGACAGGCAGGCAGATGCTGGGGTATCCTCCTCTCCCTTTCAGGCAGCATTTCCAGCACCATCTGCATCTCCTCTATTTTTTGCTCCTACCAGATTGGTGCCCCCTTCCATGGATCTAGCTTGTGCTAGATGGCTGTTTGGTTATGGTACTACCATCTCCTTCTTTGGCCCCTCTTGACCAGTGGTCTGCTGATATATGTGTAACGGTTGGCTCTGGGTGGGAGGTGAGCCCTGATTTAAAATGTTTGCCAATGTCTGTGGTGTGAATACCCACACCAAAATTGCTTGCAAAGTTTCGGAATACCGAGAGTCAGCTTTCACAAACCTATGCAAGCCGGCCTCAGCACTCTACTACCACACCCTAAGCAAAGTAACAGGCTCCTGCCATTAATGCCTGGGTTCCCACACTGCCCCTATTTAGTTCTCAGCATTTCCAACTCCTTTATTACTAATTCCCTGAATTAAATCCTTTATTAGTTACCTGGTATGGGCTCTGTTTTTCTAACTGTATCCTGAATGTATATTGTTAAAAGAGTGTAAAGTATATTACAGAAGTGTTTCTCAAAGTGCCAGGTTATAAATCAGCCTGTTGCTACATATGCTGAAAATTTAACTGACATTACTGTTTTTAAAGAGTAAGACTTTTTAAATGAAGGAAGCAGTGAATCAATTTACACTGGGACACAAGTTTCTTATCTGCGCACCGGTAACAAAGAGTTTGTGAGCTGGTAGCTGTGTGCAAACCATACTTTGAGCAACACTTAATAGAGCACTCTAGAAAAGCAACATGGCAATCTGTACGAAAAGCCCCCAAAGTCTCCTATCCTTTGTACCTGTTCTTCTACTTTGACAATGTCTCCTAGGAACTCATTCAGATAGTAGGGAAAAGCCTTATGCACAAAGATGTTCATTGAAATAGGGTATTTTTGGAAAGAACTTCAAAGTGAAAAAAAAGGAAAATTATTAAATAAATTCATGTGTTGGGATATTATGCATTTTAAAATTATAATTGTGAATATTACATCAATACACAAAAACATACTATTATTAGTGATAAAATGAGGAAAGAAAATTTTATATGTACGCTAAGAATCATATAAGAATATGAACGCCAGAGGAAAAGACATATATACAATAGTTGACTTAGGTAGAGGGGGCATTAGGAGATGAATTCTTTCTAATTTCTTTCCTCTAATTTTCAAGGAGTGATTTTTTCCTAATGCAGGCTGCCATTTCATTCTGTTAAATAAAAAATAAAAAACAATAAAACCCACCAACAAAGTCAATGAGACTATTTAGAAGGAAAAAGAAGATATTACACATTAAGATACCTGTGAATGCTGTTTTATGTTTACAGTATAAGCCCTGGATAAGTCTGAGGTTAAAGACCCCCAAATTGCTCATCTGTCCTGCATTCCCCCATGCAAGTCGCCTCCACCTGAATTTCATCGGCTCACCCACCAAACATGCTGCCTCTCGGGCCTTTGGAGCCTTCTTTCTTCCGTGGAATGGAAGATTTTACTCCCTAGAAGAGCGTCTTTCAGCTATTTGCAAACAGGTGGGAGAAGTATTGAAGACTTTGAGGAGCTTGCTGTAAGAGACCCAAAGCAAGTATCTGTCTACTATTGCTCTGCTCAGCATGGCTTCAAATCCCTTCTCCAAATTCCAGGGAGAGTACCTGGTGCCCTTTGAGATGATAATTACTTCTCCCTCTGCCTCACCCCCTGCTCCTCCCTATCCCATCATTCACCTCAGAACAGAGCTTTAAAGCATTGCTTACTCAGACCAGGTATCTAAAAGCAAACAAAAACAAAAAATGAAACAAAACAAAACATACAAAAACCGTCCTCATCCAACCTGTTTTGACTTTTAAATCAATGAACAAAAGCCAACTGCAAAATTCAAGCTGCAATATTGCCACACAAACCAAGACCACACACACTGGTGCCCACCCTAAGTATAAAATAGCAATACAGAGTTCAGGCTCTGGAGCCCAACAGCGTGGGTGTAAATGTTAGATTTTCCATTCACAAGCTGAATGATCTTGGCCAAATCCTTAACCTTTCTGTGTTTCCTCGTCTGTCTCTGCTCCTCAGAGGATGGTTGTGAGGACAAACTTAGTTATTTTACATAAAGTACTTAGAACGGTGCCTGACCCTTGATGAGCCCTCAGTAGAATATAGCTAATATTAAGTTCTCCCTCCCCAAAATAAATGTTGTGTGATGTGGCCTCTGAAAGGCAATCCTCCCTGCTCTTCCCCAGGGTCCCTAAATCCACAGTGAGCACACAGATTAAGGGTAAACGTCAAAATATCCAGGGCATTAAAACCGCCGCATCAGAACATCACTATACAAGCAGAAATGTGATCATATTCATTTCAAGAATTTTCCATCTCATCAAAAGAAACCACCGGAAGACAGGAAATACAAACACATTTTTGAACAGATCCCCCAGCCATGCTTCTGTCCACTTCCTTGGACACGCCTACCTCAAACCACTGCCCGTGGGACTGCATCTTGAGGACGACACAGGGGTCTGGTTTGGAAAGAGCATCTCTGTCAGAAATGCCTTTGCATGCCACACGCAGCTCAACTTTGGTCAGGCAAGGGCTGTTAAAGATTCCCAACGTATTGGCAGCTGACTCATAAATGTTGCTCATCTTCTTCATTCTGTTTTAGGCAAGAAAGAGAGGGAAAAAGGACACACCAATCACCATGCTATTTGTCAAAGGAGAAAGCCTTCCAATCACCTTTCAGGATATTGTTTAACAAACAATTTCAAACCCTGAATGTATTTATTATTTCACTTTCCACCCCAGTGGCCCAGTGCCAGCAAAATGAACAAACAAAACCAAAGAAACAACAAGAAATCCCAACAGGTGCTGGTGCGCTTGGTTAAGGTTATTTTTCTATACGATTTGCATAGTAAAATTTCTAGTTTGTGAAATAAAATTAATGAAAACGTGCAAACTGTAATCCAGCTCTATATTAAGTGCATTGGCTTGTGGGAAATCTTATAGATTTGTTGGCTAATCGATTTATTCACATTCCATGTTTCTAAGACTCCCTAAAAATCCAGTTCTCCTCTTCCTTTTGTGTGATGGCACAGAGAAGAATGTTGTTCTACCCGAAGACACTGTCCCAACTTCCCTTTCCTAACCCTGGCCTACCTTCTCGAGATGCCAACAGCCAGCCAGCTCCAGGAAAGAGGCCCAGAATCTGATTTTCTGCCCCAAGTGTGGAAGTCCATCCTCAGCTTTCCTCCCTCTTATCTGCCACATCAGAATTCAGAATCAAAAGGGGGGAAAGAGGGGCACCTGGGTGGCTCAGTGGGTTAAGCGTCTGCCTTCGGCTCAGGTCATGATCCCAGGGTCCTGGGATGGAGCCCCGTGTCAGGCTCCCTGCTCAGCGAGAAACCTGCTTCTCCCTCTCCCACTCCCCATGTTTGTGTTCCCTCTCTCGCTGTGTCTCTCTCTGTCAAATAAATAAATAAAATCTTCAAAAAAAGAGGGGGGGGCGAAGGAAAGGGGAGACTGTGTGAGAGGAAAGACAGCTTCTGATTCTGAACTCAACGGAAACAGTGGTCACGGTAAGCACTCAGGCCCCTTTCCCATCTCCTCGTGACCACATTTTGTATCATGCAGGCCTGGGCTATGGGCATCCCCCCAAGGCCACCAACAATCTTCTCCTTCTCTGAGGAGGACTGGACCTGTTAGGACATCGAAAGATTCTCTCAGGAATGAAATTCAATATCCTCCTCATGGAATTCTGTTTCCTTGTAGATTCCCTAGGAAAAGGACAATGGCTTCCTCCACTTCACACAGCATCAGGGCTGTAGAATGGAATTTCTTCGTCTATAAAGTGAGAGTAATCCCTCTCTTCCTTCTCTACTCAACAAACATTCAGTGGGTTTCCCCTTGGTACTCAGCACCACACTACGTTCAAGTACACAGTGCCACCTCTTTCACAAGGTGATGGGTGTGCCTCAGCATTACACACCCACACCCCAACTGGTCTGTCCAAACTTAGCTGCTAGGCTAGCTCCATGCCAAAGCCAAGCTTTTTCCGATTTGACAATGCCCCTCACTCATGGCAGATGTCATCCAACCTTCTCTCCCAATGCTCTTTCACAAAGCTCTCCACTCTTGCTCTCCATTCTTCTTCCACTTTCCTTCCTTCCTTCCTTCCTTCCTTCCTTCCTTCCTTCCCTTCTTCTCTATTTTCTCTCTCTTCTCCTCCTTCCCTCCCCCCTCCCTCTCTCTTTCTTTCCCATTCCAACTCTCCAATGCCTTATTTATCTAATTACTGTGAATATAGGTTTCTCTCTCTCTCTCTCTCTCTCTCTCTCTCTCTCTCTCTATATATATATATATATATATATATATATATATACTGAAGGGAAATTGCAATTGCACTGACTGCCACAAAGTTATGTCCTCAAACAGGAATGGACAAGCTATGTCCTCTGTGTCAAATCTGGCTCACCACCCATTTGTGTAAATAGAGTTTTATTGGAACACAGGCAAACTCATTCATTTATGTATTGTGTGTGGTTGCTTTCACTGCAACTGCAGAACTGAGTAGTTGCAACAGAGACTGCATGGCCTGCAAAGCCTAAAATATTTACCATCTGGCCTTCTTTAGAAAATGTTTTCCAAGCTCTGCTCTGAAATATCAGGTAACGGGGATTCGCAGTCGGGGAAGAGTTGCGATTCTATTTTAGTATCTGTTATGGAGTCAGTTTGAGGATGAGACTTGTTCTATGTTCAACCATACAGAACATTAACAGGAATTCGAGGACATTCTTTTTTACATATGAGAAAATTCAAGCTCAGAAAGAACTGGTACTTTACCCATACCACACAATTATTGTCATCACAGAGCTGGGGCCAGAATGCCAGTTTTCCAGCCCCTAGCCTAATGCTATTTTTATCACATGTAATACCTTTAGCCGGAGAATTGTTTGTATCTACCAAGGAACAGTGGATACAATATCCCTGACTTATTTCAGCCTCCATACAGAATCATACTTTCCTTATATTTTTGAGAAAATTTTATTCATATATAGAAAATATGCATTCATATATAGAAAATACGCAAATCATAAATGCAGAGCATAAATGCTCTGTCTTTATAGGTTGTAAGCAGACCAATTATTAGAGCACCATAGAAGGCAGAGTATATATGAAATGCAATTTATAAGAACAGTGAACAGAGAGAAGGAATAGACTAGTGGAACAAAGCTTTGTGTTCAGGCAGTGTTGGAAATGTGAGCACTTTATCAATTTTTTGATAAAAATAGCTTATTCTTCAATCAATGTCTTCCTGAATTCCACTTTTCCCAATGCATAAAATGACTCCTTGGAATCCACATTTCTCTTGTGCATTTCTGAGTGGTCTCTCGTATCTCTAGAGGCATTATCTTTTCTAACTGTCCCATCCTTATAGACTCATGCCTACATCCATCTCCTTTCTTTTTTTTTTCTTAAAGAATCTATTTTTTGGAGCAATTTTGTATTCACAGCAAAATTGAGAGGAAGATACAGGGATTTCCCATATGCCCCCTTTTCCCACACCTGCATATCCTCCGCATCATCTAAGTGCCCCACCAGAGTATATCTCTTATAATTGATGAACCTACACTGTTCATCCAAAGCCCATAGTTTACATTAGGGTTCACCCTTGGTGTACATTCTATGGGTTTAGACAAATATATAATGGCATGTATCTAACATTATAGTATTATACAGAGTAGTTTCATTGCCCTAAAAATCCTCTTTGCTCTGCCTATTCATCCCTCCTTCCCCATAACCCAGGGCAACCACTGATCTTTTTGCCGTCCCCACAGTTTTGCCTTTTCCCAGAATCTCATATAGTTGGAATCATAAAGTATATAGCCTTTTCAGATTGCCTCCTTTCATTTATCCACTTTCTTGATGCACTGACTCTTTCTATAGAACACGAGCTTATTCTTCAGAATGAGACATTTCTCTAAGGTCTAGTCTTAATTATGAGGTATAATGGAAGAAAGATTCCATTAAGGAGACAGAGTTCCTTCCCGTTTCAAATTCTGGCTTCTCTACTCACTAAGCATGTGACCATGAGCAGGGTACTTAACTTCTCTCATAGTTACACCTATCCTGAAGAGTTGCTATGATAAGCAGATGAAATAATATATGTAAAGTGATTAGCATAATGCCAGGTATATAGCAAGTGCTCCAAAAGTGGAGCTATTATTATTGTAATCTGATGGCTCTCAATATTAAAAAATTCATTTCCCCACTGCCAACTGGAACTCTTTTAGAATTCCCACTATTACTTTAAGATCAAAGTTCTACTAGACCCCTTAAATACATTCTGTCTTTGCAGCCCACACCTGCAATAAATAAATGAACTGGGACACATGTTCAGAGTTGTTTTTTTTTAACCAATGAGGTACATAATCCAGAAATTTTATGGATCATTCCTTTAGGCAATGGAAAACACTTGGAGGATTTAAAGCTGGGAAAATGGATATGATGAAATAAGCACTTGATAAAGATCAATCTGGTACCAATATGATGGTTGGACTGAAGGAGAGAAAAAAGTCTGTGATTGTCTAAAGGCTGCTATGCTGGTCATTATCCCTTCCTCACTGATTCTTCTCCCTTCTTCTCCTGCTTAGGGACCTAAGAAGCTGACTTTTTTACTGACTGCCAGCTCTTTGTTGGCTACTTTCCTGCTGTTATGGTCTGAAGGTTTGTGTCCCACCCCAAATTCATACACTGAAATCCTAACCTCCAAAGGTGGTAGTGTTAGTAGTTGGGAACATTGGGGTGATTAGGTCATGAGGGTGGAACCCTTATGAATGAGATTAGTGCTCTTATAAAAAAGATCCCATAGAGGTCCCTAGGACTTTCCACCATATGAGAATACAATGAGAAGTCTGCGACCCAGAAGAGGGCCCTCACCTGACCATGCTGATCTTGAAGGCCACCCTGATATTGAACTTCCAGACTCCAGAACTGTGAGAAATAAAGTTCTGTTGTTTATAATCCACTAAGTCTATGGTGATTTGTTATAGCAGCTCAGACAGATGAAGACAACCGTTGGGTTGAAGGGATGCAGACCCAGGGAAGGGAGGAGAGAGAAAAGAATATATTTCTTCCTAACTCCTACCCTGCTCCTTAGCAGTGGCAAGTCCCTACATGACCCTGGTCCTGTCAGGTAACTGTCTCCAAGGTTCTAACTATCACTGTGCTTTGGTAAAACTATTTCTTCCTTTGGCTCCATCACATTTATGGATAGTATTAGTTTCCTACCAGTCTTAAGTTGGGCATCATAGAGGCAGAGCCTGAAACAGGGATTCAGATGCATTTGATTAACTGAGTAGAGGATAGAAAGAAAGTGAAGGAAACAAGAAGGTAATCCCCAGAGGCCCAGCTTTAGCATGGTTCCAAGGGGGGCTCTCTAGCATGGATTGTACCATGGGTTTGTCCACCTTAAGGAAAGAGGTCTGGCCTCTTATAACCCCATGTCAGTCAGTCATGCTAGGGTTTTGTTTTGTTTTTTTTAAAGATTTTATTTATTTGACAGAGAGAGATAGCGAGAGCAGGAACACAAGCAGGGGGAGTGGGAGAGGGAGAAGCAGGCTTCCTGCGGAGCAGGGAGCCCGATGTGGGACTCGATCCCAGGACCCTGGGATCATGACCTGAGCCGAAGGCAGACGCTTAACGACGGAGCCACCCAGGGTAGAGAAAACATAACCTCTTAGTTTGGGTTCCTACCCCCACTAGCTGAGGGCAGTCAATTCTCCAGAAAAGGGACAGCTATGAGCCATTACCAGCCAACACTCACCACCACTGGGGGATGGATCCACTAAGTTGATAAAGGGATCTGGGCAGAGTTTCAACAGGGTCTATTTCACCACAGTAGTTAATCTCTGTTGTGCATATATATATATATATATATATATATACATATATACATATATATATATATATATATATATATATACTCCTTTAGGTCAGACACTCATATTTCATTGCATCCCCAGTAATGTTCATCTTGATAATATTTGTAGACTGGTGATGAAACCAACATAAACCTTCAATTTGGATGGGGCGTGGAGATAGAGTATAGGAAAGAAATGTGGAGATAGTGAAGATAAATCTCCTAACTTTTCACAATTATACCTAGGTCCTGGCTTACCTTCATGTACAAGCACAAATGAAAGCCCTGACCAGATATACTGGAATTCATAAGTTCTTCTGGCTGCCCACAGAGAACAGTAGTCCTGACCTTGACTTGGAGGTGGTACATAGGCCAATCAAGTCAAATTGTTTGGCTTTGGCCCAGATGAAGCTCACTGCTGAAAGGTGATCACAAAATATGGCTCTGTCAGTGAGTGATCAGCTACCTCCAGCCCCAGATAAGTGAAGTAAACAACGAATTTCACACTCTGTTAGAGAATGAACAGATTATCAATACATTTCCCGAGGCCTATTTAAATCCTCTTTGTTGCCTTTCATACAATACCCTGGTTTTACAGAGACTAATGTCTGCTGAGAATTATTTTGATGAAAGCTGACTTTTGGCCAATTTTAGAAGCAAATTATAATTGTCCTTTCACTCAGATAATTTAAGTTACATATATAAAAAAAAAAAATCCCACCACTTCAGCATATCTACTCTCTCTAACAGGACAAACTGATCCTGAAACTTAATTAGGTTCTGAATGAGTTGCAAACAATGCGAAGACAATAGAGAGCTCAAGAGAGAAGAGAATCAGCTTGAGTTCACAGGGGAACCAATTGAGCAGAGCTTGTCTTAAAACTGTGTTAAGAATAAGTGCATAATCACTGTTCTGCTTGCTTTGGCATTATTTGGCCTTTTTAAATGTCACAGCACATCCAGGGAAGGCTGGTGTGCTGGATGTCTCTATCACACTATCACACAACATTTCTATCTCGATTCTAAAACTATGTATGGAGTATCTGCTTTGCAGTGCCTTGCACTGTGCTGGAAGCTGGAGGTATTGAGCATTCATTCACTCAGCTGAAGATAAACCAAGTGTTATTCCACTAGGACTCATCAATTTATTTCCTATTCAACATTCCTTGATTTACTTTTAGTGGAGAATAATAGTTGGGGAGCTTGGCTGGCTCAGTCAGTAGAGCATTGCAACTCTTGATCTCGGGGTTGTAAGTTCAAGCCCCACTTTAGGTGTACAGATCACTTAAAAATAAAATCTTAAGAAAAGAAAGAATAAATCTACTTTTAGATGGCAAACACTGTGCTGAACAGTATAAAGGATGGAGACATAAATAAGACAGTCCATCTGCCTGAAGGTTCTTATTCTGGAGCAGTGCTTTTCTTTTCAGACTTTGATACGATCATGAATCACCTGGAGATCTTGTTAAAATGTAGTTCCTGTTTCAAGAGTCTGGGGTGGGGCCTCAGATTCTGTTCCTGGGTATCCCTGATCCTACTGGACTTTGGACCACACTTTGAGTAGCAAGGTGGTTGCATATAAACTAAGCATTTATAAAATAAGACAAACTGTTCCACAGGTTAAGACACTCACAAAAGAGATGCAGAAAGCCATAGAGGGCAAGAGTGTGGATGAAGCATGAGATAGTGTATTTGAGGCTAACCCAAGTACTATTCCCTTGTGGGACTATGAGCAAGTTACTTGAATCATCTATGCCTCAGTTTTCTCACGTGTAAAATGGGATAATAAAAGTCCCTATCTTGTAGAGTTGTCTTGAGAATTATATGAATTAATCCACATAAACTCCTCAGAAGAATGCCTCCTCTACAGTGAGCATTCAATAAATGCAAACTGTTATTGTCCTTTTTAGAAATTATACCAGTAGGTTCAGGTAACATTTATCAAGCTCTTCTATATCTGCCAAGCACTCAACAGTAAGTCATCCAATCTTCAGAAGAATCCTTCACCTGATCCCCCAGGAGAATCTCATGGTAGGTGCTGTAAGGATGCCCCTTTCCGAGGAGAGGGACCGCAGTTTTGAGAAGTGAAACAGTTGCACATGGCTATCTAGGCACAGAGGGGATTTGAAGCCAGAACTCCAGCTCCAGAATTTGGACCCTTACCACTCTGCTACACCTGCCTCCCTGTGGAACAGCTACGTAAGAAGACTCTCAAGAAAGCACAGGACATTTCCCCAAATTTTCTTGACCCGCCTGGTTCCCCTGAATGTCAGACTGCAGCTGCGCCTCTCTCCTTTTTGTCTACCCCACAAAACCTGCAGCACTCACTCTTCTCTCTCAGTCTTCTAGGCTTTTAGATCCTTTATTATTTTTTTCCTCCACAGCTAGTCTTTTATTTTGTAAATTAATCTGCCCTCTAGGTTTCTCGCTCTCACAACTTTAATCATTACTTACCCTGTCAGCTCCCCCTTTGGCAGTACAAACACTGAATCTTCCCTAGAGGGTGGGAAAGGGAGAAAAGGTATGGATATTTATACTTTCTACCCTCTTCAAGCATATCATTCTCTATAAATCTCTTTTAAAAATAACTTGCTTTCCTAGCCACTAATGCTAACTACACTAATAACCAACTACACATATACTGTTTCATTTCATCCTTAAGACAATCTCTTGAGATAGGAATTGTCAGTCCCATGCCATAGATATAAAAAATGAGATTCATGGTGGTTAAGTAATCTGCCCCAAAGTCATAGCTGGTAAGTGACAGAGCCAGGAATGAAGCTTGGGTCTAATGGACTCCCAAACCTGCATATTTGAGTATTTCTTACAATAATTTACATTCTTAATTTCCTTAACAATTACTTTCTTCTAGATGCAAAGGCAAACTTCAACCCTGTTCCAATCTTAACAAGTCTCTAGGGTGCACCGTGTGCATTAATGAGCTTGTGCTTTAGCAGTCTTTAAAAATTCACTTTTGTTTTTTTCCCTTACTCTCAGGTGGCCCAAATCATTTTTGCACTCTGCAACAGCAGCCTAACCCAGCAAGCTGGAGGGTCTGGGAACCCAGTGTCCCTACTCTGACATTTTCAAACACTGAGCATTTGCTGGGTTACGCATGCACCCAGCAAAACCAGAAGTAAAACCGTGTGAACCACAAAGGGCCATGGTTCTAATGAATAAGATTCAAAATTGACAATATGTGTACATGAATGTTTTTCTAGAATATACGATGCCAAATCACTCAAGTGCAGTAAATTATTACTTCAGTCATTTCCTGAGCTTTCTAATTTGAGACAACAGAGGGACTAAAAGAAAAAATCCAGCAGAGATGCTATTTCCTGAAAAACAGCTTTCCTGGGAAAATGTGCATAAGGAATCAGATATATTGATGTTCTAGGAACTTACAGGCTCACATTTTTGTCTCTAACAGTGAGTCATAAAGATGAGATTTTTCTAGAAAGCAATTATGTCCATTGCATCACATTCGTATTAATTTTATAGCACTCAAATGTCACCCACTTTTAGGAGAACTGGATGTATAAATTTCACTGGAAAATTATAAAGGCTGATAGAAACTTTTAGAAGTAAAACTTGAACAAAATATCAGAGGAAATCATATGAATGACTATCTCTTCCATGTCACAGTCCTCTTTTTCTTCTCATTCCAATTCTAGCTCCTGAAGGAGAAAGAAAGAGCAAATTCAGCGATGTTCTTTATTATTTTGGCACTGAAATAATTTCCTCCTGTTTCTCAGGCAACTAAATTTACCCAGTAGAAACATCAAATCCCAGTCTTATTTTGTTCGGTTATTTTCCCTTTTTAATATAATCATAGGTTCGATTCTTCCATTAATGTCATGTTAACAGGAAGCTGGGGGCTCATAAAATGGATTTTGGGCTTCTGGTCTCATACATGCAGCTAAATTTAAAAGAAAAAGGAGGTAAGATTATCTTTATATTCAACAGGAGAAACAGACAGCATATGAAGCCAGAAGCCAATTTCCTTGAGAAAGCATGATAACTGATCTACTTATGATCCCTTACCTGCTCCTACACCTTCTCATTTAAGACTTGCTTCCGTTTTCAATGACATCCTAGCCTTTACATGCTTTTGCTTAGTTGGTAGAGGACAACATGATGTGTTTTGGGAAAGAAGAAGGGATTGAGTAGATGACCAAGTGTAAAAAGAAAGACCTCTTAGGATACAGAACACAACCTGTAGTTTAGCTCTGCCCAACAGAAATATGTGTGATTATAGAAATGTTTTATATCTATGCTGTGCAATACAGCATACCTATTGAGCACTTCACCTGTGGTTAGTGCAGTTGAGGAAGTGAGTTTTTAATTTTATTTCATCTTAATTTAAAGTTAAAAAGCCACCTGTGGCTAGTGGCTATCGTAATTGATGTGTGCTAGACACACTGTATTAGACTATGGTTCATAGCCATTTTCTTTTCTTTTCTTTTCTTTTCTTTTTTCTTTTTCCTTTCCTTTCCTTTCTCCTTTCCTCTCCTTTCCTTTCCTTTTCTTTTTGTTTCTCCTAAAGACAAAAGCTAAATGGTGTTGCTCAAAAACACTCCCCAGTATAAATGCAATGTCTAGGACCTCACCTCAAAGTGATTCATTAAAACAGGACTCTTTTACAAGAGAAATCTAGCTGCCCACTATTTGGTGGAGACTGGATGCAGAAGTGCTGAAAGGACTTAACAGGTCCAAGCTTGGCTCAGAGGCTTCCTCCTGTGCCAGCCCAGCTGACTGGCAGGGACTACCTATGGTTCTGCATGGAAAGAATGCATGATTAATGATGGCTGCCGCCCACATGCATAGCAGGGGAAAGTGGCAGCCTGTGGGCTCTTCTGCTGGTACCAGGACAAACCTTAAGGAAAATACTGGGGATAAGAATCTCTTTACAACTTGTTTCTATCTTTTTGTGTCTTCCTCAATTTCTTTCATAAGTGTTCCGTAGTTTCTAGAGTATAGATCCTTTACGTCTTTGGTTGGGTTTATTCCGAGGTAGCTTATGGTTTTTGGTGCTATTGTAAATGGAATTGATTCCTTAATTTCTCTTTCTACAGTTACATTGTTAGTGTATAGGAAAGCAACTGATTTCTGTGCATTGATTTTGTATCCTGCCACATTGCTGAATTGCTGTATGAGTTCCAGTAATTTGGGGGTGGAGTCTCTTGGATTTTCCACATAAAGTATCACGTCATCTGCGAAAAGAGAGAGTTTGATTTCCTCTTTGCCAATTTGAATGCCTTTTATTTCTTTTTGTTGTCTTATTGCTGATGCTAGGACTTCTGGCACTATGTTGAACAATAGTGATGAGAGTGGGCATCCTTGTCATGTTCCTGATTTTAAGGGAAAAGCTTTCAGCTTTTCCCCATTGATAATGATATTCGCTGTGGGCTTTTCATAGATGGTCACTTATCAAAGAAATTAAGGAAGACACAAAAAGATGGAAAAACATTCCATGCTCATGGATTGGAAGAATAAACATTGTTAAAATGTCTATCCTGCCCAGAGCAATCTACACTTTCAATGCCATCCCTATTAAAATACCTTTGGCATTTTTCAAGGAGGTGGAACAAACAATCCTAAAATTTGTATGGAACCAGAAAAGACCCTGAATTGCCAAGGGAATGTTGAAAAAGAAAAATAAAGCTGGGGGCATCACGTTGCCTGACTTCAAGCTCTATTACAAAGCTGTAATCAAGATGGTATATTATTGGCACAAAAACAGACACAATGACTAATGGAAGAGAATAGAGACTCCAGAAATGGCCTCTCAACTCTATGGGCAACTAATCTTTGACAAATCAGGAAAAAATATCCAATGGAAAAAAGTCTCTTCAATAAATGGTGCTGGGAAAATTGGACAGCTACATACAGAAGAATGAAACTGGACCATTCTCTTACACCATACACAAAGATAAACTCAAAATGGATGAAAGACCTCAATGTGAGAGAGGAATCCATCAAAATCCTAGAGGAGAACATAGGCAGTAATCTCTTCGACATCGGTCACAGCAACTTCTTTCAAGATACATCTCCAAAGGCAAGGGAAACAAAAGCAAAAATGAACTTTTGGGACTTCATCAAGATAAAAGCTTTTGCACAGCAAAGGAAACAGTCAACAAAACTAAGAGGCAACCCATGGAGTGGGAGAAGATATTTGCAAATGACATTACAGATAAAGGTCTGGTATCCAAGATCTATAAAGAACTTCGCAAACTCAACACTCAAAAAACAAATAATCCAGTAAAAAAGTGGCCAGAAGACATGAACAGACACTTCTCCAAAGAAGACATACAAATGGCTAACAGACACAAAAAAATGCTCAACATCACTAGCCATCAGGGAAATACAAATCAAAACCACAATGAGATACCACCTTACACCAGTTAGAATGACAAAATTAACAAAAGAGGAAACAACAAATGTTGGTGAGGATGTGGAGAAAGGGGAATCCTCTTACACTGTTGTGTAAGGGAATGCAAGCTGGTGCAGCCACTTTGGAAAACAGTATGGAGGTTTCTCAAGATGTTAAAAATAGAGCTACCCTACAACCCAGCAATTGCACTACTAGGTATTTACCCCAAAGATACAGATGTAGTGAAAAGAAGGGGCACATGCACTCCAATGTTCATAGCAGCAATGTCCACAATAGCCAAACTGTGGAAGGAGCCGAGATGCCCTTCAACAGATGAATGGATAAAGAAGATGTGATATATATACACAATGGAATATTACTCAGCCATCAGAAAGGATGAATACCCACCATTTGCATCAACATGGATGGAACTGGAAGGGATTATGCTAAGTGAAATAAGTCATGCAGAGAAAGTCGATTATCATATGGCTTCACTCATATGTGGAACATAAGGAATAGCGTGGAGAACCATAGGGGAAGGGAGGGAAAACTGAAGAATGAGAAATCAGAGAGGGAGAAGAATCATGAGACTATGGACTCCAGGAAACAAACTGAGGGTTTTGAAGGTGGGGGGATGGGGTAGCTGGGTGATGGGTATTAAGGAGGGCATGTATTGTGATGAGCACTGGGTGTTATATGCAACTAATGAATCATTGAACACTACATCAAAAACTAATGATGTACTATACAGTGGCTAACTGAACATAAAAAAAAAAAGAACTTCTTTCTAATGTGGCATTACCTTTAAGTCTGATGTGTAATGTTTCTACTAAACATTTCAAAATGGCAGAACATAAGCTTTGTGGCAAATGGCCTTGTTAGAGCAGCTATGGATAAAAACAAAGGAGAGACAAGAATTCAGGTAGAAGTAGCATGTGAACTGGGTATGTTTTTGGGAGTGGAGAAGAACTGCTTGAAAGGGAGGACATTTGACAAATAGTATCATGTCTGTCTCAGAGATAGGTCATATGAGCAGCCCTCACGGACACATGAGGGATACTCTGGGGAAGAGGAAAGCCATAGCACATGTGGAAGGAGTGGTATCTGTATGTCAGCATTCACACATAGACACACTCACACACACACACACACACACACATTCTCTCTCTCTTTCTCAAATTTCCTGAGGACCATACTGCAAGGTGGGAGAGCTTTTGAGTAACAATATAAGAAATGTATATTCATTGGAATTATTTGAAAAGGAAAAAAATCTCTCTGCTAGCACAGAGAAACTAGGCGTCCTTTGGCAGCAGGAGGGGATGGTCAAATTGATCAAGTCTATGTACCTGGGCAAGGCTTTTGGGGAGACATTATTAGATGAGGAAGAAACTTGACAGATGCCATGTGTGTGGCAGCTGAGAGTTCTGTGGATTTCCAATCCTCACCAAATGTGAGAAGAATTTGAGCACAGGAAAATCTGCAGGCTCCAGTGTGGGCAGAGACAGACCAGAGAAACAAGTGCCACACATAAAATAATAACAGCCACAGTGATACCAATTATAGCAACTGTTCTTGAATACTTATGTGTCCAGCACTGTGCTCAATGCTTCTGGTTACACTATCACATTTAATGTTATTCAACGGTTATACGGCTTCAACGGTTATAAAAGGGAACTTGATATTATTTTTACAGTTGAAAAACTGAGATTCAGAAAATCTAAGTAAATTGCTAGATCACATTACCAAAAAATGGAAGAGGCAGGATTCAATCAGATTTTTTGAACCCCAACTCTAAAGTTCAGGATTTTTCTTCTGTAATGGTTGTTCTGCCCCCTGTACACCTTAAGATCTAAGTTTAGATTCTAGTTCTACTTGCGTCCCTCAATGCTGGCAGTCCCAGAGTGTTATATCTCATTCATTCATTCATAAAATATTTATTGAACACTTCAAGTATGTGCTGAAAACCATGCTGGGTACTGAGAGATACAAAGATGAAAAGACAGGATCACTACATTCAAGGAGCTCGCAGACAAATGGGGAAATAGATAAGCAGATATTTATAATGGATTAATTTGCTGTTATGCCTCTGCCATATTTCCATTAAGATAGGCGTGGAGAAACTTGGAAGCTCACAATAGCACTAGAAAGGAAAAAACATCCCGGTGAAATTTCCTCTGACTGTATTCTACAGAGCACTATGCTGTGGAACTATTGTTCTGACTCTGTGAGGTACTAAAAGATATTCACAAAAGAAGCAAGTGTAAGATTTTTATAACATAAAGCACGTTTCATTACAGCAGGAAGTTTCAGTCATTACTATGTGAATGTGCTCTGTGAATCTCCAAAAGGAGGTAGGTATGGGGTATAATGTTCCAAACTTATTTAGTCACAGAAAATTTTTCATGGAATACACTCAAAGATAAATTATTAGCAAAAAAGAAAAACCAAAACTTTGGGAAAATGAGGTTAAAGGGCAATAGAGGCATATTGCATTTAGTGATATTTTGTTTCGCATGGTAAGTACTGTAATTGGGGGCTGAGACAAGAAAGGAATCAGTGCAGTGTGGGAGGCACTGTCTTTCATGTACCACACTACACAGAAGAATGGACTCTGAGCTTTTGGCTGAGTCAGAGAGCTCTGGCCACAGTCTGGCCAACCTATTCCAGATAAATACCGACTGAGTTCACCAACTTTGGCCAGTACTAGATATCAAGGTGACCTTCAAATGAGAGGTAGAAGTTAGCACTGAGTGGATAGTGAGGAGGATTAATGACACTCTACTTAGCCTGCCTACTGGTAAATGCCAGGCTGGGAAGATTTTTTTTCCCAACCAATCCTGAATGAGTAAATAGAAAATAACATGTGACCTAAGAAAAGGATGTGGATAACTAAACTGTGGTCTATTTATGTGACAGAATGCCATTGTAGGGGCCAAGGGCAGAATGCCCCAAAAGGGCAAAAGAGGCTGTCCTATTTTGAGCTGAAGGCAACTGACACTCCTCAGACTCAAGAGAAACTTTTGCTCCTTAATCACATGGAAGGATCTGAATTGAGGGTCTCTTCCAGAATAAAGGTTGTTAGAAGAGATAAACTTTATCTGAATGACCCACCTGTATGGCAAGGCAAACATCTGCTCTTCTTATTGCCCTGAGAATCGCATTCTCTCCCTCCAAAGTCCCACACCCCTAACCTTTCCCTCCTTAGTTCAGAATGACATATACCTCACTTTGCCTGTTTTTGGAATTTTCATGTCTGTATGGATTCCCTCTATGTACAAAATTAAATTTGACTTTCTCCTGTTAATCTGTCTCACGTCTATTTGATTCTCAGTCCAGCTAGAAGGACCTTTGAAGGGAACAGGAAATTCTTGCTCCCCAACACCACATAGTAACAAAAATGAAGGATCTCTTTTGATACATATCAGCATGGATGAATCTCCTAGACACAATGTTGAAAAAAATATGCTAGATACAAAAGAGTATATGCTGTCTGGTCCCAATTATATCAAGTTCAAAAAGAGGCCCAAATTCATTATAATTGATAGAAATCAGAATAATGGTTACCCTTTGTGGAGGCTATGATGAGATACAAAAGAGGCTTCCAGGATGCAGAAATATTCTATATCTTGATTTGGGAGTGTTTGTAAAAATTCATGGAGCTGTATACTTAGGATGTGAATTCTCTGTATGCTTGTTGCACTTGGATAGAATTTTACTTAAAAAAATAACAGATGGGGGCACCTAGGTGGCTCAATCATTAAGCGTCTGCCTTTGGCCCAGGTCATGATCCCAGGGTCCTGGGATCGAGCCCCACATCAGGCTCCCTGCTAAGTGGGAAGCCTGCTTCTCCCTCTCCCACTCCCCCTGCTTGTGTTCCCTCTCTCGCTGTGTCTCTCTCTGTCAAATTAATAAATTAAAAAATAATAATAATAACAGATGGTATACATAAGGCCAACATATTTAATATGTTAGTAGTCATAAAGAAGTTAAACTACCCTTACTAAAGGACTGAGAACCTTAGATTATCTTTAAAATCTAATTAAATGATACAGACAAAGCAAACTACACCAAGTAAATGAATAGGCAAACAAGTGAATGAGTGAATGTATAGATAATAAAGAAAAATAGACAAACTTCAATTTAAAAAAATTGGGGTTGGTAACAGTAATATGAGACAAAAAAGAATCTAAGGAAACAAACCTTAAGTGAGACAAAAAGAATCATTTCTCTCATTTCCCCTAATCTAGATTCAATTTAATTTATTCCTCATTGCAATCAGCAACTACTAGGTTTTCAGGGGTGTTTGCCAAATTGTTAAACCCAAATTTGGTCAGTCCCCTGCCCAACATCCTTCTGTGGTACATAAATTCTGTAGGCCAAAGTCCACATTTCTCATCTTAGAATCACTAACTGACTTTTTCTACCTTTGCCCATCAGACATACCATTTACTCTCCAGGCACTTTATTTCTTTTTAATTTAAATTCAATTAGACAACATATAATACATCATTAGTTTTTGATGTAATGTTCAGTGATTCATTAGTTGCATATAAAACCCAGTGTTCATCACGTCACGTGCCCTCCTTAATGCCCATCCCCCTACCCACCTCCCTTTCCACAACTCTCAGTTTGTTTCCAGGAGTCAAGAGTCTCTCATGGTTTGTCTCCCTCTCTGATTTCTTCCCGTTCAGTTTTCCCTCCCTTCACCTATTGTCCGCTGCACTCTTCCTTATATTCCAGACACTTCTCCAAAGAAGACAAACAAATGGCTAACAGACACATGAAAAAATGATCCACATCACTTGCTATTGGGGAAATACAAATCAAAACCACAATGAGATACCACCTCACACCAGTCAGAATGGCTAAAATTAACAAGACAGGGAACAACAAATGTTGGCGAGGATGTGGAGAAAGGGGAACCCTCTTACACTGTTGGTAGGAATGCAAGCTGGTGCAGCCACTCTGGAAAACAGTATGGAGATTTCTCCAGTCACTTTAAACTGCTCTATTATCACTACTCTTTATCACTCATTCAAGTCTTTTTGTCCCTTTACTGGAATGCCCATTGAATTATACAATTTTTATCACATGAAAAAGTCCTGCTCACTTAGACCTCCTTCATGGCCCCATTTTAATCCCCTGATAAAATTTTCATGACTACCACCATACCCATTAGACACTCCTTAATTTGTGTTCCTATGGTCCCCTCACATCAATTATCACACACATGTTAAAACAATAAGTTTTCGTGGTCCTGGTGGGTAGGAACCAAGGACTGTTCAACGAAAGTTGAAAGGAGGATCGACTGGGAATGAAGCCTCCTACACCGACTGATGACAGGCTGAAGCTCCTGGGTATTTAAAATGCGCGGCTCCACCAGCTGATAAAGATATCTCTAGAATCAGAAATAGGGACTGAGGTAGCCAGTCAGACCCTCAAAATGGCAGGTGACTAAGAAATGTAACAAGTATGATCTACTCTGTCATCTTAGAACCAAATATTACATCAATGTGAGATTCCAAAGCATCCTATCCAAGAAGACACTTTGCTTCCATTCTCCTTCCCTCTCTCTCCCTGCATTAAGCTTCTCACTAACACAGCCTGAAACACAGATTTACACAGTACAGGGCTGAAACAAAAGAAAAACATGGAGCGTTTGAAATGCATAGGTTCAGTTGGACTGGATAACTGTGAGTAACCCAACAATCACAACAAAGGTTTTTTGCTTATGCCTGAGGGAGTGACATCACTGTACCCACACAGTTGACACTCACAGGGGTGCACCAAAGGGCAATAATTTTAATACTAACACTTTTGCCTCTGCATCTCAGAAATCCAATTCTCTAAGAAGAAATTATGTTACTTCTGGGTAGAATTCAATTTATCCCCACCCAATTCATTTCTACTTCCACCACCGACTGGACTAGAACAATTAAGCACATTCCCTAACCTTTAGATCCCTCAGGCTCTAGTCTTTGTGTTTGTCTATTTCACTGGAGCAAAAAGCCTAGGAAGCAAGCAAGACATATTCGTATAATCCTGGACCACTGGGAAGAGATGCTCATAATCAGGGATACTCTCCTTTCACCCCCAGGATCCCTAAAATTCAACCTGACAAATAATTATTGTGCCTAATACTCTATTACATTCTATGAGGGGCACTGAAATACTAAGATGTGGTCACTGCCTTTGAAGAACTGTCAGTGTGACTAAGTAGATGAAATATTTTTTCATGGAAGGCACTATAGCATGATATTTAAATATGTACACTTTTTAGTCAGACAGCCTGGCTTGAATCCTGAATCTACAATTTATTAACTCTATTAACTGTAGGCAAGATGTACTTTGGTTTCTTCATCTGCAAAATGGAACTAATAGGAGGATCTACCTTAGCATTGTTGTGAAGATTCAAGGAGTAACAATGTAGATATAGAGCACAGATTAAGAGCTAAATAATTGTTATGGTACCAATGTTAATGTGAAAAATATTTCTGCAAGTACCATATGATGAATTGCTAAAGTAATTAGCAAGGACAAGACGAGTGATGATTAAACCCAGAAAAGATAGAGACATTTTTTTCCAAAGTGTAGCAAAGAAAGATGAAAGGCAATATTCATCAAATAACCTTCTTTATGCCAAGGTTCACCAAACCATTAATACATCATCTATAAAATGGAAGAGACAGGTCTAAAGCTAAACCCAAAAGCCTGGTCTGAATTCGGAGAGCCTTAGAAAAGAAGAAGGGAAATGCCAATTTATATGTCCAGTCATCAAAAAATGGCAAAAACACAGAAGTAGCATGCTGTGTCTGGAGGTCATGAGATGCTCAAATGGATAAGAATATCAACTGTGTGGTGCATGATAGAGTTGGAAATGTTAGGAACCCAAAGACTTGAATCTGTGTCTTGGCTCTGACATTTCCTAGTTGTAACATAACTTTTCTGAGCCTTAGCATTCTCATTCTGAGAAAGAAGATAAATATAGCTACCTCCAAGGGCTATCATGGAGATTAGAGCAGATATAGACATAAAAGAACGAAGCATAATAACCAACAGAGTAGACTCCCTAAGAGTGTTCTTTCTGGTTCCATTTCTCCGGTCTTATGGTCCAGAATATAGCAAATGCCCAAATGCTCTCCATACTCAAGTGTCAGATTATTGGAGAGACCTATGATTTAAAAATCAATCATTATTATAATTCAAGACTCCAAACTAAAAGCTCATGGTCATTCATATATTTTGGTTTGGGTCAAAAACTTAGAACAAATAGGTTCAATTGTAATTTATACTTGTTCATCAGACATGTGAAATTTTTTGGCAAGTTCTGTAAAATAATTAGCTTTGGGGGAGGGTTAAAAATTAGCTAACTTCATTCTTACTTGGAAGTCAAAGTTTAGTTTAATTTAAAAGTCTGCTATAAGTAACCTTGCTATGTCATAGCCCTCTTTTGTCCTAATAGTAGGACTGAAGAAGCATAGGCAAAAAGGTTATGTGTGTGTGTTGGGGGGTGGTATAAAAATCTTCTCGCCCAATATTGCACCTGTTCCTTTAGCACTCTTGCAGTTAGGCAGAACGATGTGACTAGTTTTGAGTAGCATTTTGCTTTAAGAAGTGTAGAAGAGTCAGTGCGTGTCCTTTAGCTGTTCTTCCCCTTGCCATGTTGATCAAAAAAGCCTTTTAGTGAGATACTGGAGTGACAATATCAAAGCATCTGGAGTCACTGAGTCAACACTAAAAGACAGTAGCCATAGAGAAATACCTGGACTTAAAAAGGACTTTATGTAAGTAAGAAATAAACCTTTGGTGTGTTAGGCATTGACATTTGGGCTTCTTACTGCAACATAAACCTAATCTATCCTGATCAATGCAATATCCATATCAATTTCCTTTCTTGACTCAAACAAAATGTATGTGTATAGTGGGGTATAAATAAAAGAGATTGAAAGAAAAAGTATGTGAGAATGTATACACTGTCAGAGAAAAGCATCACTCTGTGAGAATGCAGACATGATTTACTGACTCTGATTGCCAGACCCATCTCCTAGACTCAGTTAAGGGTCTTCTGGAGTAAGTCATCTATAATGACAATCTATAATGACAACTGAATGTTCCACCAGTGCCTATTCCTAGAATGGCTTTGAGGTAGAAGAGTCTCTTGAAATTCAATTCTTACTTTTCATTAATCCATCCCTCAAATTCCTCTCTAATCACTCATGGTTTTCTCTATAACCAGCCACTAAGTACCTGTTATTCCAGCATTTCAGGGACACTGTCCATTATTTATGACTTCTCCAGGAAGAATTAATTTTCTGTCCATGGGTTTTATCTCTTGTGCCTTACATAAATCATCAAATATTTCTTAAAAGACAATTTACATTTTTCTTTTATATAACATTTTTCAGAAATTAAAGAAATTCAAGTTCATGGTTTAAATATTAAGAATGCATAAAGGAACAAAAACCATTTGTAATTTCACCACCCAGACTTTAAAAACTATTATTATTTTGGCATATTTTATTACAGCCTTTTTATGTTCATGAATTTTAAACAGAATCAGAATCTGTACTAGTTTTTTGTCCTGCCTTTTTTTAATATAGTGATTCAATAATTCTGTATATCAACCTGTGCTCATCACAAGAAGTGGTCTCCTTAATCCCCATTACCCATTTAGCCCATCCCCTCACGCCCTCCTCTCTAATAATTTTTTGTACTGCTTTTTAACCTAAAGATATATTAAAGAGTATATCCCACTGTCATAAGTTTTTCTAAACATTGGTTTTAATAACTAATATTCCATTATATTGACATGTTAAATTTATTTAAAAACTTCAGAACAAACAGGTTCAATTATAATTTAGACTGGTTCACTGGACATGTGGGATTTTGTTCCCAGTGTGTCGTTCTTTAAAGATACTCTAACAGACTTACATATATATATCAGTGTCACAAAGCCCAGGTTTACTCCAGACATCAACTTCATAAAATTATATGGTATCATTCCTTAAAGCAATCTGATACTTTTGCTTTTTGATCACCGAAGTGAAATCAGGGCCATCTGGCTTGTGAGAAGCTGAAGGAAATGCAGAGAGCCCAATAGGACCAGAGAGGGGTCTAGTAAAAAGATATCTTAAGTAGATAAGTGGCTTGTGCCAGCTAAGCCTCAGGCCCTAAAGAAAATGACTCTCATATTTCTCCAAGCTTTTCTTTCTAATTCTCCTCTCTACACCAAGAGTAAGACCCAGAGGCAGAGGACAAAAGCACCAAGGGGCCAGATGGCTGCTTCTATTCTTCTCTCAATCTAAATAACCAAAGGGACCCTCCTGACTCTCACGTGGTTCAGCTCAATTCAACAGAGCAGGAGACTAGATAGGGATTTGGGTCAATGGTCCACCTGGTGATAGGATTGATTTGCAATGTCCTCCACATATTACATGTTCCCTGGGGACTGGCCAAGGACACTGAAAAAACAAAGGTCCTGAACCCATCTCATCAGAGCACAATTAATAAAAATAGCCACATGACATGTCCTATTTCCCTTTCATCTGTTAAATCCTCATTTGTCCTCCCCCCTGAATAACCATTCATCTCCACCCTCCACCCCAACTTCCAAGCCCTCTCTCTGTCTCTCTCTCTGTCTCTCTCTCTCATAACTTTGCAACTTCCTTTTCTTGGAATGTCCTGCCACTCTCCCAACACACACATCACAATTTCAGTTGAAAAATCACCTACTCTGGGAAGTCAACCAGAGACAGTGCTAGGTAAGTTGGTTGCCCCTCCTCACAGCTCCCATAATACCTTGGGTTCATCACTGCACCAGCAGTTAGCTCATTTGATTAAAGCCACTGATTAATCTGCCTGCTTTCTGCACAAAACTGTAAACTCCATGAAGGCACAGACCCTCCATATTTCCATCTGAATCCCCATCAATTGGCACATGACATAAAAAATAAATTTACTATTTACACAAAAAAGTTCTGCTTGAGAGAAAAAAAAGATTTTTTTACCCTTCTACTTGAATGGCAAAATACATCTTTGGGGATTGGGGGTGGGGCAGAAAAAAATGGGAATAAAAAGAAGAGAAAATATATTCTTATAATGTGCCCAATGCTATTCAAAAGTACATATGTATGTAAGTGGGGCTCTTAAATCAACCATCCAAAGGATGTACTAAGACACTCCCAGTGTATAGAATGTAAGGTCTTGGACTATTTGGGCAGTTTCCCCAGGATCACACAACAAATGAGCACTTGAGCTAAAAGACAAGCATAGGCATTCGGACTTTTGGTGATTAATCACCATGTTATCCTGCATTTATTCATAATTTCAGGGCATCTAGGGACATTTGACATGTTTTCCACCTGCTGGTCAGGAAAGTGAAGAAGTCAGAAATAGGATGATTCTTTTATACCTGCAGATGGAATAAAGAAGAGACTAGTAGAAGTAATAGTCATCAGATTGTAGGAAATTTCATCTCTAAGTGATATCCCAGTGCTAAGATTTGCTCAGTTCTGATGGGTTTCAATAGCAAGTAAGCTATTTAATGAAAGAGAAAATAATTAGGTATCACAGCAGTTAATGATTAGTAGAAAAAAATTCTATGATCTAGCTAATTGGATTTTTAAAAATACATACATACACACACAACCTTTACAACTTATTGTATCCAAATTAATTTTTTAAGTGCAATTTTTTAAGGTAAATAAGGAGATAGCTAACTAGCCTGAACTGCAGGTTGTCTCCACTAGAATCTAAATCAACATTGAGAATCTATAGAAATAAGAGGCAGGTATGGATTAGAGGCATTACTTTTAAAAATTTTGAGAAACCCCAAGGGGAAGGACAGGATGGAGAAAAACTAAAGTGTTTTGTCTGCTTCTCCCCCAAGTTAGCATGTGACAAACACTGCAAAGAAAGACAATTAGCTAATAAACATTTGTTGATTTGAAGCAGAACTACCAGAATAGATGTACCAAGAATTTTAAATGAGTAATAATAATGATACTTATAACAAATATATTTAAAAGATATGAATAATAATAAAAAAGAATTATAATGAGAAGAAACAAGTGGGGTTGTTGGAGGATAATAGAAAACAAAACCATGAATAAAACAGGAGAGGGTTTTTGAGGAGGGGTCTGAAGAGAAGAAACCAGAGAAGGAAGCTGATATTCCTGGGTCAGGTACCCATGGACCTTCCCTTGGAGAAGCACACCTTGATTGTAGGTATAGCTATTTTAAGCAAGAATAATCTAGTTTAAGGTTTGTATCTATAAATCTCACTAGACAAAATGCCTGAGACTGTTAATCCTATTCTTTTAAACTCAGTCTCCCAATTTTGAATGTGAAATTGTCCATTTCTTTTGTGTTGTCTAAAATTCCTTTAATACTCTAGAGAAGGGTGGGACTTGAGGATGGGTCTTAAAGCACACAAGAGGGAGAGGAAACAGCACACCAGGAAAACGGAACAGGTTGGGCAAAGGAATGGAGGTCTGAGGTTGAGGTGGTGGGAGGCTAGAGTACAGCATTGAATGATCCATGTGATTAGATGTGGTGGAAAGGAGAGTGCAGCAATCAAGAGGAGGCTGAACTGAAGGACAGGGCATGCCTTGCTACTAACAAGAGCTAGGGTCATTAACAATGCATATATTACATTTATTAGGTTTCAGCGATTTTGCCTCACAACTTACTTTCTGTCTCATTTAAATATTTTTTTTCTTATTTAAACCTCACAACAACCTTACAGGCAGTTATTATTCCTATTTTAGAGATGGGGAAACTGAAGCTCAGAGAATCTTGTTTATTTGCTTGCTTGTTTAGTTGTATTTGCTTTTCAAAAGATCCTGGAGCTGTCTGATTTCAAATCTTGTTTGCTTCCAATTGTGCTGGCCAAAATATAAAAGTGATCATTTAACTCCCCTCTCTATAATCTTTTAGTGGACTCCAGCACTTTCAGGATTAAGAACAAACTCCACAGAGCCCTTTTCCTACCATATCTCCACAAGTGTCTTTCCCTCCATCCACTGCAAATGACTTGTTATTTGACACGTATTCATGGGGCTCAGTCGGAACTCAAGACACCTCATTGTCATTGGTGAATTATTCATCTGGTTCCCACCCCAGACTGGGTGCTCTCTGAGGTCAAGGGTGTGTTGTATTTGTATTTTTATCCCATTGCCAAGTACAATGCCTAATTCAAAACGAGGGCTCAATCAATGTTTGTTGAATGGATGAATGAATGAGTGAATGAATCACTCAATCAAATCATCTCTGTGTTCCCCTATGCAAAGCAATCCTCAAAATATATTCAGCAGGATAGTTTACCCTCTGATCTGGACATTAACCAGAGTTTCATTTTTCTCTGCCTGTCCTCACTCCCTGCCTCCCCAATATGGTTTTCTTACTTTGTCTTTGTAGCAGGAGGTGGAGGTAGGTAGTTAGGTTATGTTTGAGAGAACACTCATTCAAGAACAACCTTGCAAACAGGCAAGAAAAATAATTCCCTTTTCTTTTGTTTGCATTCTTGATACCATTTAGCTTTATGTAAAAATATGTAACAACCACTCAAACACATATTAGACGCATGCATAGGATAAAAGCCTAGGAAGAAAATACACTACAATGTTAATATTAATTTCTTTCAGAGTCATGGGATTACAGGTGATTTTAATCTTCAGTGCTGTACATTTTGGAATTTTCTAAATTGTAGATAACAATTCATATATTACTTTTGTAACAAAAACACAATAAGGATTATATTTTAAAGCACTAAGCAAACTCTGTAGACATGAGTTCCTGTAGTATAATATTGATGTTCAAAATCTACAATAAGCATGTATTAAATATACATATCAGTGAATTAAAGTATAGATAACTTAAAACCTAGTCTGCTTTTGTAAAAAAAATTGTTTGCAGATAAAATATGAATTGTATTTAACACAAAAGTTTAGTGATTCATACTTTAAAATATACTTGGCTATGAAACCTAAGGGCATTTCATCATGAAAGCAGTCCAAACCTATTCAAAGGAACAAGCCTTTCAAGCCAGTGACCCCCCCACAGCCATTTTTCCTTTGCCATTCAACAATCTGAGTTGCCCGTCCGTTATAGAGAGGGTCTTAAAGGGCCAACAGCATCCTAGCAGCGACTGTCCACAGCAAGCATTCCAAAGCCCACCTCAAGACCCGAAGCTGTGTCCAAGCAGGTGCACCTGAGGCGTGATCACCATGAGGAAACAGAAGCTGTGTCCTGTCCATGCCTGCATTTGGCCATGCTTGTTAAGGCAAACATCCTGGAGTGATTACTTGGCTGTCCACACTCACTCCAGGCCAGATTGAAACAGATGGAAGAGCCAGAGGAAGCTGTCATTTGAGAAGCTTTTGTTTCCCTGACAGTCATGTCAGGATGTGGAGAACGAAGAGAATGAGCAGCAGCTGGCTGCTCCAGCATCGAAGCTTGGCTTCGGGTATTGACAGTGAGTAACAAGGCTCTGGATGCAGTCCAGTGGAGACAGCCAATCCTAGCAATAGCTGAGGAAAAGCAGAGCTAGAGAGTCTTCCAAATGATGGCTGCAAAGAAAGTCATTCTGATTTCTAATGTCCATCAAATGAGCATTGAGGAGACAGAAGACTCCCTCCGCCTCTGGGATGGTTAAGATTTTTAAGCTCAGCCAGACTTATATGTCATACATCTTGCCACCCTCTCATTTCTTTACCAATCACCAGCACCCAACTTGTCCTCACACACTATAAAGAGATTTGCTATGTTCTGGAAGACACCAGTGAGTTGATGGCTGCATTTACTCACTCTTCATTCATTTGTGCCTGATAAGATGCACAGGTATCACCTTAGTACAAACACTAAGCCCACCAGGGACCAGCAGTCCTAGTATAGACTAAGATTTGAATGACTTTTGGTACCATCTAGGTCTCTGTGTTCCTTTACATCATCATTGCATCAGTCCAAAGGTGTTGACTGATAATTACGTAAAAGAGATAAAGTCTCTGACCTCATGGAGTTTTAGAGCACCAACCTCAATTAGTAAAGTAACTGATCTTGAGTCTGTTGTTTAATGCATTATCATTGGTCAGCATCAGCAGGAAGCCAACCTTGACAGTATTCCAAACAAATTTAAATTTCCCATCTCCCTCCTCTCTTCCTTCTCCATAGACAATGAACATGTTGACTCTGTCCTTGATATAGCACATGCCCTCCTGTACTGTAACTATCTGTTCACCAACCTGTCTCCTCCACTCTCAAGTGAACTGAGCCAGAGACTATGATTGTTCTCTATTATAGACCCAACACCTCTTTCAGCAGTTCGCATGTTGTAGACACTCAAAACATATTTGTTGAATGGGTGAATGAATGACAAAGGCGACCCAAAAATATACTTCTGAGTTATACAATCTGGATCAGTTCCAGCCAAACTTGAGTGGGTAAGGTTTTCCTAACTGTTAATAATGCTCCAGATTCCCTCTCTTTCTGCATACTAGCAACAATAACCATGAAGGCCAACAAAGAGTGAGGCCTTAGTATGTACCAGGACTTTACTTGAATTAATGTATTTCTCACAGCACACCTTAAGGTATGTATCATCATCATCATCATTATTTTAATTATAGATGAGGCAACTGAAGCTCAATCAGGTAATGCAATTTAGCCAAAGCCACATGATTACTAAATATCAGAGTCTGAATATCAGAGCTTGTTCTTAACCACTGGCCTTTCTTTCATGGCCCTTTCTACTCCACTGCACACCACCTCTCTCCTTCCATTCTATCTAAGGTATTCCTATTAAAACCAAGGCTGTGGAAGGTGGGACAAAGATGGCACTGATATAGTCTCCAGTAGTTTCTTGGTAGCTCCTACCATAACCCTGGGCCTAATTTAAAGGGTAAACAACTAAAGAATGGGTGTGCCCCTCCAAAAGCTTGCCAATCTCCTGTTCTTGTGATCTCTTTCATGAAAATCCCTTCCAGTTTGTGGACTCATGATAACTTGTTTTGAATTTCTCTTCAGATGGAAAATAAATAGGAAATCAGAGTGACTCTTTAGGATGAGGTGGAAGGACTAAACCTAAGCCTGAAAGATGCTTTGCCAGAGATCTACAATGACATCATCCAAGACCTGCAAGAGAAAAACCTGTAAGGTAGTTAGAGACTTTAGCCTTGTCCCATGTCTCATTTCTATCCCTTCTTTTTGCCCTCACATCTCCTGTTACGTAGGGCCCTTGGCCTCCTAGAACTTCCTCACAGTACCAAACCACCTGCACAAACCTGCCCCCTTGGCAAAGTTCCAAATGCTGCTCTGCACATTCTCCCCCCTTTATCAAAATTGACCCTTTTTGTGTCCCATTCTCTTCTGCCTAGTTATCTTGTTGTAAAGTTCTTAAACCAATGAGCCATTCTGTCAAAAATGTGTACTACTGATAAGATTTTTGTTTTGTTTTAATCTTTAACTGAACTCCTAGAGATGTAAAACCTTAGTGCTACTGAAGGAATCTGCATTAATGGCACTGGCTGCCTGACAAGTTTCTGGGAGCAGAAAGACCCTTTCCACAGGAAGTACTATTCTAGTGTCTCTTAATCAACAATCACTCGAGTACCATCTATAAGATGTACATGCAGAGCAGGTCCGCTTGGCTACAAGTGCTACTGTAAATGCGCTGTGGAGATTTTGCAAGTAGGCACCTAACATGCACCATCCTGAAAGGTCTTGCCAGTGACTCCACTTAACTCAATAGATAGTCGTGTTAAAGTATTGGTACTTTTCAGTGGGTATTAACAAGAGGTATTGGAAAAGACCTTAACTTTCTAGTTAGACTTCATCTTGAAATCTAGCCTGTATTAGTCAGGATCCCTACAGGAAATAAATGCACACTCAAATTAGGGACACAGCCAGCCCAGAGAGATCTTGTAGGAAGGAGCCAAGGAATGCATACCCTGACCTCATCCTTTCTTCTGATCTCCTGCTGCGGCTCCCAATTAAAAAAAAAAAAATAGAAGCCAAAGGATTTACTTATTGGTGTGATTACTTATGGGGCAGTTGTAGTAACTGTGATAATAGACCTAAGGATATCTCATTGCACAACTTTTGGTGGTAAAATTTACAGAGTGCAATGTGAATGGTGTCCCCTGGTATCAAGCAATATGGCAGCCCTATTAAACACAGTACAGTGCCTGGCAGGTAATAAGTACTCAGTGAATATTAACTCCTTTACTGCTTTCAATTGAGACAGACTAAATTTAAAGTTGCCAATTATATTTAGATCTCTTTGGGTCCTCACTTATCAGAACTTAAGGAACAGAGCTGCCACCCTTCAGTTCACCTCTTTCCTTTAGTTATCAAAGAACTTACTTTCAAACCTGTCTCCTGCGATCATAAAATTTTCAGAAACAGGTTTTCAAACTTCCTGCTTCCTCTCTTGTGCCTTTGCCTTTCTCACAGGGTGAGGTAAGGCAGATGAACAGATGCGAGGTGAGAAAGAATGAGCTCACACACAGGAATCTAAGGGTGTTGATTAGAAATATTTCCAATCAACGCATAGGCCAATACATCATACAGGAAATATCACTACCTGATATTTTAGCAAAGGTGACTTACACTTACTCATTCCTCATAAATTTCACAGCAGTTTCAGTCATGGCAGAAAGTACAGCCAATGAAACTTGCTCTACCAAACAGACTGATAGGATCTTTTGCGATATGCTCCCGAAACCCACACACCACTGAACAAAATCCTCAGCATATGAGTAGTGAAAAATGTCTCAGGAAAGGATATGAAAATCATTTCAGTAGAGGAGAAACTGGTGGACCAATTTAATTAAAAGGTCAGGGAAGAACTGAAGTCTCCTCAAGTAGGAGAGTAACCTTATCTTGACCAACAGCACTCTTTCGCAAAGGAACAATAGTCAGAGTAAACTCTGTCCCTAATTACCTCAATGTTGCATATCATACCCTTGGCTATAGCAACTGTGTTTGTAGGACCTGCCCCAGTGTTTATGGTATATATGACTTCTGAGGTCCTCTTCAACTCTGAGTATTTCCCCTCTAACCACAGAGACTGTTTTAGTCCCCATTCCCATTTCATCCCTAACTTCATTTTGTTCTAACCTTTTTACAACTCAGGAAAAATTCCAAGAAAACTGATTTAAAGTCGGCATGCACGTAGTTTAGTTACTAACATAAAGTAACATAAAGTAACAGTTTCATGACAAAGGGATCATGAAACTGTGACATTAGAGAAATTACTTCTCTGGCCTTCAAATTCCTTACCTGTATAACAGAGACTTAGATTAGAGATATAATGTATTTTCTCCTAATCCAAGATAGGGGAAACAATCCCCTCTTGAAGTCCATTGCCTTTCACAATGCTACTTCTTTTTTCTACTTCTAGTTTGGTACCGAGTGAGCACCAATCAGATACCGCTGCAGCTACCATAATACAAAGGCAACATTCTGAACGGACATAGTAGTCAGAAGACAGGAAGGTTCAAGACACTTCCTGAATGACGTGGCTGTGAATATCAGAGACACCTCACGTTTAAGTTAATGGGTTTGGACAGGAGGATAGGAGGTCTTGGAACCAAAGGTCAACAGTGTAAACAGAAGTATACAGAGCTGACAATTTGAAAGGCCTCATTATCATAAAATCAGCTAGTTTGGTTTCAAGGTCACCAATAGAACACTGAAGGGAAATCTAGATATCCAAAACATGAAAGATTAGGCCACTAAATACCTCTGTCTCAAAGGAAGACCTAGCCTAGATCCCCTCCCAATCATCTAGTGAATGTTATCAATTGAGTTCCTGCTTTGTGTCATGTCCTATGCTAGGTGCTGGTGATTAAGTGACCAAAACTGACCTGAACTCCACCATCATGGAAAAGACCGACATTAAACAAGTAAGTATATAAATATATATCTACATGCTTGGTTACGGACCATGAAGAAAGGATAGTGTGATGAGATATTATAAGAGGGGTACTTTTTGGTGTCAGAGAAGGATTTTCTGAGGTAAGAGCATTTAAGTTGAATCTGATGGATGAGTAAGAATCAGCTAAGGAAAAAGTTGATAGAGGAACTTTCCAGTATATTCAAAGTCTCCAAGCTTGTCTGTATTTGAAGTTAGTCAATGTGGCTGAGACAACAGAAGGAAAACGATACTGAGAGGCAATCAAGGGTCAGAACACACCTTGTAGACCACATTGAAGATTTGAAATTTTAAATGTAGTGGTAAGTGACACGACCTATGTAATCTCATAAAGGATCACTCTGGAGCAGTGTGAAGAATGGATTGGAGAATAGCAAAAATGGAAGTAAGGAGAACAGCTAGATGGTCATTATAGCTGTGAAGTCAGAAAATGCCAGAAGCTTGGCCTGAAGCAGTGGCAGAGGAGGAGAGAGATGGGCAGATTTTAGAATTATCTTGGGAGAAAAACTGACAGGTCCTATGCAAACTGGAATATGTGAATAGAAGATTAAGAAGATGACAGAATGACACCTGCCTATATTCATGGTGTGACCAACAGCATATTTGGAGGTACACGTCATATTCTGAAAAGGGAGACACTGGGAAAGGAAGAAATATGGGAACCAGAGATGGAAATCAAGAGTTATGTTTTGATAGAACTATGTTATTTTTTTTCCTTATTGAGACAACATCTTTATTTATTTATATATATATTTTTGGCTTTTTAAGTTTTTATTTCAATTCCAGTTAGTTAACATACAGTATTACATTAGTTTCAGGTGTACAATACAGTGATTCAATAATTCCATACATCACCCAGTGCTCATCACAAGAAGTACACTCCTTAATCCTCAATAATAAACTATGTTAAATGCTTCTGTGACGCCATTGAAGATAAGGACCTAAAAATGACCATTTAGATTTAGGAAAGCCATTGTTGACTTTAACAAGATAAGTTTAAGTAGAGTAATAGCTGCAAATCTAGATTGGGATAAATCAAAAAGTGAATGGGTGGTAAGGAAGTGGAAGAAGCATGATGTATACCAAGGTATTTTGGGAAGTCTGTTGTAAAATGTCATGGAGAGATGTAATAGTAAGGAAAAGTATTTTAAAGATAAAGTATACCAATGTCATGGATGCAGGCTGCTAAGGAAGAGCCAGTTAGAGAATAGAGATTAAAGTTGCAGGAGCTCTAAGGAATACCTAGTAAAGTAAGGCCATGGGAATATAAGAAGGGATGATGCCTGGAGAATCTGCAGAGGCACTGGCTGCTGATTAGAAGAAGGATGTTTCTTCCCTCAAGCAGAAAGGAAGGAAATGCAGATAAATCTGTGGACCTCAAGGTGGTAAGAAGGAAAGTTCTCACTTGATGGCTTCTATTTCTTCTGTGAACAGAAAGACATCATTTAACAAAGGTTGGGGGGAAGGAATTTAGAATTAAGGAGATATGAAATAAGTTTAGTGATGAAGAAAAAGGTCAGTAAATTAATCTAAATAAGATATTTTGGCAATGTCAAGGACCCAGATGAGGGTGGATGCTCATGAATTGACACTAATACCATCCTTTCTCTATGTACAATTTTTTCCAGAGGCCTCCAGCTAGCTCTTTGGATGTGGGCATATGGTTTCGTGCAGTTGGGCTGAGTTCAGTTGCAATGATGGAGAGTAGGGTAAGGAAGTTGAAGGTATTTGCATTAGAGAGATTAAAATGAAGGCTAATGGAATATAATCTGGAATAGGACAGAAATAAAACAAGAGGAGGCAGATTTAAAAAATTGGAGGAAATAGTAGATTAGCCATCTCAGTGAGGTCTCAGAATCATTGTGTAGAGATAGTTGAGTGAGCTGAAAAGTGGGATGATTGAATTAACAATATTGGCAGTGGGCACTTTGTATTGATGACCAAAGTAAAAAATGAGAAACAGGATAGGTAGAGTAGAGGAGAGCAAAAGATCATTGGAGATCAGAAGGTCTCAGTTCTTTTGGGGATATTCAAATATGTCAGAATCAAGGATGTCAAGTTTTCTAGGACAATAGCAGAAAGTACAGAGCTGAGGAAGACTGAGCCAGGTCTTCAGTGATTGAAAAAGTGTGACCAGGAGTAAGGACAGAAGACAGCATGGCTTGATAGTGTGGCTTTGAAAAATATACTCTGCCTGAGAAGGCTACAGGGAGAGTGGTACCTTAGGGGTTCAACCAGATATCAACCTAGGCGAAATGAGGATGAAATGTTTGCAATGGAAGTAAAAAGATTTGGTGAAGTGCATTGTTTGGAGAATTCCAGGAAACACCACCTGGAAATGGGTTTTGGAGGGAGGAAACAGTGTTTGAGGTCTGTGAGGAATATGTATGGATTGTAGAGGGCTATGAATTTCCCTTTATGCATTAAGAAAACTCAGGAGTAATTTTAAGGCTGGGACAGTGAGCGTTCAGTCCAAGAATGTGAGCCTCCTATTTTGTTTTGCTTTGTTTTATTTTGTTTTTATTTTCTGTATGTGTGGGGTTTTTTTTGTTTTTGCACAAATAGCATTCAGAACTTCTGACATGATAATGGCTGCATAAGTCAGAACTTGTACTCTTTTCCAAATAAAAAGCATATAAAAGTAATAAAGAGAGTATAAAGAAAACTTTCAAGTGCCATTTTTAGTGAGAACTAGAAACAGATTTAATCCACAGAGCCTCAAAACACATAAAAGGGCTGCCAAAAGCCTCTGAGCCGAAGCAGAAGCTTCCTTGGAGGGGAATATATGAACAAACAGATAAGAGAACTCAATACTGAAAGATTCCAGAAAGGACCAGCAACACTCACTTAAAGGTAAGGGCTTTACCTGAAGTGAAAAAGTGTATCTCTGTTTTGCCATGTTAGGCATGGGTTGGGTAAGCATGACTGACTGGTAGCAGAAGCCCTGATGTACTAAGTCTGGTGCAGAGAAAATGAGAGGGGATTACACAAGAAACACTAGGATGAGTTTTGTCTGTGTGCAGCAAAAAAGAAGAGAATCCTTGGGCTGGGATGCTTTTAAGTTTATTCTAGATCCTTACCATCTCAAAGAGAAACTTACTACTATTATTAGTCCCTAGTCCCTAGTTCAGGGAAATCCAACTTGCTCACTTAAGAGCAATAAAAAGTGAATTGGCAAAGACCTGATACAAAGAAAATATAAGAAAAGTGTGCAAAACAGGAGGAAAAAACTTACAGACAAAAAATAGATATTAGAAAATTTCATGTACACATGAAAATCGTGATAAAAAATTTTACCACAAATTTTTAAAATTTAATGAAACAATTCCTTCTATTAAGGAAGACCATAGAGCAGTAATAATAAGAACTCAGAAAAGAGACAGAAAAACAAGAGAAGAAGAAATGAATTAGCAGAACCTAGTAAACAAGTGCAAAGAAAAAAAATCAGACATAAATATGAAACCTCAAATAATATTAGAAGAGTAGACATCAAAGATAGTACAATAAGGGACATGTAGACTAGGAGTAAGAAAACAATAAACCAAAGACAGGCACATAAATGAGTTAGCGATTAGACAATGAAACATATGAGAAAAGCAGGCACCTGGGTGGCTCAGTCAGTTAAGCATCCAACTCTTTGGCTCAGGTCATGATCTCAGAGTCCTGAGATCAAGCCCTGTATCATCAGACTCCATGCCAGGCGTGGACCCTGCTTGGGATTCTCTCTCTCCCTCTCCTTCTGCTTCTCCCCTCACCCCTACTGACTCACACTCTCTCTTAAAAAAAAAAAAAAAAAAATATGAGAAAAGCAAAGATCCAACCTATGAATAATCAGAGCTCCCCAAACCTAAACTAAACAAAAACTACACAAAAGAACAGAATAACTAATTAAAATATAATCAAGAAAACTTACCTGTAATGAAAGCTTTGAATATACTTATTGAAAGGGTATTATATGCACCAGGAAATTTACATAAAAATAGTCAATATAGAGACATAGCCCAAATTATCACATTTTATTTTTATTTTTTAAAATTCAATTTATTTAAACTAAAAAAAAAATTTCATCCATTTCTCCCATCCCCCACCCCCTGCCTCTGGCAACCACCAATCTGTTCTCTGTACCTATGAGCTTGATTTTTATTTATTTTTAGATTACACACATAAGAGACATCACACAGTGTTTAACTTTCTCTGACTTACTTCACTTAGCATAATGCCCTCGAGGTTCATCCATTTTATTGCAAACAGCAAGACTTCATTCTTTTTTACGGCTGAATAAAATTCTAGTGTGTGTGTGTGTGTGTGTGTGTGTGTGTGTGTGTGTGTGTGTGTGTATAAAGAAATTGTGATGTATATATAATTTCTTTATTCATCCATCAATGAACACTTAACATTATTTCCATATCTCAGCTATTATACATAATGCTTCAATGAACAAGGGCTGCATATATCTTTTCAAGTTAGTGTTTTCATTTTCTTTGGATAAATACCCAGAAGTGTAATTCCTGGATGATATGGCAGTTCTATTTTTAATTTTTTGAGGAACAGCCATACTGTTTTCCATAGTGGCTGCACCAATTTATATTCCCACCAACAGTGCATGAGGGTTCCACTTTTTCACATCCTTGCCAACACTTGTTATTTCTTGTCTTTTTGATAATGGCCATTCTAACAGGTGTGAAGTGATATATCATTGTGGTTTTGCTTTGCATTACCCTGATGATTAATGATGTAGAGCATCTTGTACCTGTTGACCTTTTTGTAAAAATGTCTCTCCAGATCTTCTACCCATTTTTAAATTGAATTGTTTGTATTTTTCGCTATTGAGGTGTATGAGTTCTTTATATATTTGGGATATTAGTCCCTTATCAGATATTATAATTTGCAAATATCTTCTCCCATTCTGTAGGTTGTCTTTCACTTTCTTGATGATTTCCTTAGTTATGCAGAGCTTTTTCATTTGAGGTAGTCTCACTTGTTTATTTTTGCTTTTGTTGCTTTTGCTTTTGGTGCCAGATTCAAAAAATTATCACCAGGACCTATGTCAAGGATATAACTGCCTATGTTTTATTCTAGGAGTTTTATGGTTTCAGGTCTTATGTTCAAATCTTTAATCCATTTTGAGCTAATTTTTATATATGGTTTAAGATAGTGGTCTGTTTTCATTCTTTTGCAAGTGGCTGTCCAATTTTCCTACCATTTATTGAAGAGACTCTCTTTTCCCTGTTGTATATTCTCCTCCACAATTTTTTTTAAGATTTTATTTATCCATTCATGGAAGAGAGAGAGAGAGGCAGAGGGAAAAGCAGGCTCCCAAGGAGCAGGGAGCCCCACGTGGGACTCGATCCCAGGACCCTGGGATCATGACCTGAGCCGAAGGCAGACGCTTAACCATCTGAGCCACCCAGGTGCCCTCTCCTCCACATTTTAAATAATTATTTGGGCAAGCATGCAAAACTATGGAGGAAAAATCAGGCTGGTGTAAGATTTCTCCACAGAGAAATTCTATACCAGAAGACAATGCAGCAACACTTAATAAGGTTTTCAAAGAATGAAGTGATGAGTCAAGGATTTTAAATACAGCCAAACTGTCCTTCAGGTGTAAAGTCCACTGACTAGCATTTTTGAACTTGTTAGGTTTAAGACTGTTGTACTTATAAAATCTTTTGAGAAAATACTAGAAGATAAACTTAAGCCAATTACAAGATGACTGATGAAATGATGGCAAAAGGAATAATGCATTGAATATATTTAACTCTCCAATGAAGACAAAAACAAATGTTAAGTATTAAGATGCCAAAACAGAATGTATATATTAACATCTTGACCATATAAACATATGTAAATAACAGGAATATAGGGGAGAAATGAGGAAAGTTTGTAGATAAAATAAGATTGCTATTTCCTATATATAATATCTGACAAGAAAACTGTATCATTTAAAGCTGATAAATCAAAAACAAAAAATATAGTCATATTTGATAGTACAAAGTTGATCAATAGAAAAGACATTATTGACTAAATCAAGGGGGTAAAAAAGAGAAACCAGAAGGAGCGAAAAGGGCCAATATGTTTACTTGTCACTAACTAATTTTGGTGAAGGAAATAAGGGCTGACCAAGATGATGACATATGAGGCTCCTGACCTCCCCTCTTCCCACAAATGCAGTAAATATACAGCTACATATGGATCAATTCCCTCTGAGAGAAATCCAGAAACGAGTTGAATGACTCTTACACACTGGGTGACTGAGAAAATACCCAAATTGAAATGGGTAGGACGGGCTGAGACACATTCTCAACATAAACCCTATATCCAGCAGTGCCTTACATTTGATAGGGACCTCCTAACTCCCAGCTTCTCCATGAGGAGCAAAGGGTTTGGACCACACATGTAGTGCTCCAGCTTATAAAGCTGACACCTCAAGAACAGACCCCAACATCACCTAGCTCTGAGAGCCAATGGAGTTTGAATTCACAAGTCCCACAGGACAATAGCAAACAAAGAAGCAACTGTCAGTAGGCACACAAGCACTCACTGTGCTATCCCCTCTAGGGCTCAGTGTAGAAGGAGCAGGCAAAAATGCCCATCTCCCAGTCTCTCCCTGAAAGGGGTTTGACTACATGCTTTCCTAGTTGCTGCCTAAGATTCTGGCTTCTAATGAGCTTGAATGTGGGTACAGACTGGGATCCTCCTGGGAGCCTGAAAGAGCTGGTGGGCACATCACCTGCTGTCTCTCCTCATTCACTCCAGCTATAAAACCAAATGGCCAGCTTTTCCCTGGAAGTAGCTTGTCCACACATGTAGCACCCTAACTATTATGGCTGTCACTGAGGAACTGACTCTCCAATTGCCTAGCTCTGGGAGATGATGGGGCTCAGAATTCATGAGTTCCCCACCATGTAAAATAAAGAGGTGGTTCTGCACACAAGCACTCTCTATTTCCTCTGGCTCTACATGGAGTGAGTAGTCAAAAACACTCAGCTCTCAGTTCCTTCCTGATAGGGGCATATCTAAGGTCCTGGCTTTCCCAGCTGCTGTCTTAAGGACAGGCTTTCAATTAAATAATTATTTGATATTGGTTTAATTAATTTAATTAATTAAATTTTATTTATTTTTTTAATTTTTTTTTAGTGAGAACTGGAAACAGATTTAATCCACAGAGCCTCAAAACACATAAAAGGGCTGCCAAAAGCCTCTGAGCAGAAGCAGAAGCTTCCTTGGAGGGGAATATATGAATAACCAGATAAGAGAACTCAATACTGACAGATTCCCAAAAGGACCAGCAACACTCACTTAAAGGTAAGGGCTTTACCTGAAGTGCAAAAAGTGTATCTCTGTTTTGCCATGTTAGGTTTAAATTTAAATTTAAATTCTAGGAGTCAGAAAGCTGAAGGGTCAGGCAATTAGCAGTCTTCTCAGAACCTGAACAGGCATATGATCATTCCCCATACCTCTGTGACATTGACAGGTCTTGGCACACCATCATCTACTGGGAAGCACTAAAACAAAGACAGCAACTTAGACAATCATAAAGGTTTGCAAGGCAGCCAGGAGCTCAGGCTGGGCTGATTGATGTGGTTCATGGCCTATATAGGCCAGTTACTCAAGATTGTGAGAGGTGGCTGTTTTATCTAATAAACAGAAACCAACTCAGAGAGTCAAGGAAAATGAAGAAACAAGGGAGTATGTTCCAAACAAAAGAATAAGATAAATCTCCAGAAATCAACTTTAATGAAATGGAGGTAAGTGATTTATTCAATAAAGAGTTCAAAATAAAGTCATAAAGATTCTCACCATGTTCAGGAGAACAGTGCATGAACAAAGGTGAGAATTTCAACAATGAGAGAGAAAACATTTAAAAGTACCAAACAGAAATCATAATGCTGAGGAGTACAATAATTGAACTGAAAATTCAACATCAAGCATGATCCAGCAGAAGAATCAGTGAACTCAAAGACAGAGCAGTGGAAATCATCCAATCAGAGGAGCAAAAAAGGAAAGAAAAAGAATGAAGATAGTTTAAGGGACTTGTGGGACATCATCAAAAGGACCAATATATGAATATATGCATTATATGGGTCCCAGAAGGAGAAGAGAGACAGAAAGGGGCAGAAAGCTTACTCAAATAAATAATGGCTGAAAACTTCCCTAACCTGGAAAGACATACAGATCCAAGAAGTGTAAAGAAAATAATACCAAATAAAATGAATCCAAAAGGACTACACTGAGACACATCATAATCAGGTTATCAAAAGTTAAAGATAAAGAGTCTTAAGAGCAGCAAGAGAAAAGCAACTTGTTATGTATAAGGAAACTCTTATAATACATTTGGGAGATTTTTCAGCAGAAATCTTACAGGACAAAAAGAAGTGGGATGATGTATTCAAAGTGCGAAAGGGAAAAAACAAAACAAAACTACCAACCTAGAATACACTACCCAGCAAAGCTGTGTTTCAGAATTGAAAGAGAGTTAAAAAGTTTTCAAGACAAAAGCTGAGGAAGTAAACCAGTAGGCTGGCCTTAGAAGAAACTTGAAGGGAGTTCTTCAAGCTGAAATGAAAGGATACTAATCAGCAGTAACAGGAAAACATATGAAAGTATAAACTCACCGGTAAAGGTAAATATATAGTTTATTTCATAATACTCTAATATGGCAATGGTAGTGGGTAAATCACTTATAACTAGTATTAAGGTTAAAATACAAAAGTATTAAAAAATAGTTGCAACTACAATAATTTGTTAGTGGCTACACAACAGAAAAAGATGTAAACTGTGACATCAAAAACATAAAAGGGAGGGATTGTAAAAATGTAGAACTTCTGTATGTGTTTGAAGTTAAGTCGTCATCAGCTTAAAATAGACTGTAAGCTTTTGTAAGCTTCAAGGTAACTAAAAACAAAAACCTATAGTAGATACACAAAACATAAAGAGAAAGAAATCAAATCATACCACCATAGAAAATCATCAATCATCAAAGGAAGAGAGCAAAAAAAAAAAAAAAAGGGACTGAAAAACAGCCAGAAAACAACAAAATGGCAATAAGTAGATCTATACCTATCAATAATTTCTTGAAATGTAAGTGGACTAAATTGCCCAATCAAAAGACACAGAGTGGTTAAATGGATAAAAAACAAGACCAAACGATATGCTGCCTACAAGAGACTCACTTCAGCTTAACAACACATATAGACTATAAGTAAAGGGATGGAAAAACATATTCCAATGCAAGTAGAAACCAAAAGAAGGTCGGGGCAGCTATACTTATATTAGACAAGGTAGATTTTAAGCCAAAAACTGTAATAAGAGACAAAGAAGGTCATTATATGACAAAGAGTTCAATTCACTAAGAGGATTTAATAATTCTACATATGTACACACTCAACACCAGAGCAATTAAATATATAAAGCAAATATTTAAAAATCTGAAGACAGAAAGAAAACAGAAAGAAACAGCAACACTATAATAGTGGTGGACTTTACTATCCTACTTTTACAATAGATAAATCATCCAGACAGAAAACCGATAAAAAAAAAATGGACTTAAACTACATGCTAGACCAGATGGATTTAACAGGCATTTATAGAACATTCCATCCAACAGCACAAAAATATATTCTTATGCATACATGAAACATTCTCATATGTTGGGTCACAAGGCGAGCTTTAACAAAAGTAAGATTGAAATCATATCAAGCATATTTTTGGATCACAGTGGGATGAAACTAGAAATCAATTATTAGAGGAAAACTTGAAAATTCACAAATATGTGGAAATTAAGCAACATGCTCCTGAACAAGCAATGGATCAAAAAGAGAAACCAAAAGGGAAGTCAAATAACATCTTGAGGCAATGATATATCAAAATTTATGGGATGCAACAAAAGCAGTTCTAAGATGGAAGTTTACAGTGATAAATGCCTACACTGAGGGGGAAAAAACTAAACAAGCCTAAAGTTACTAGGAAGAAGGAAATAACAAAGATCACAGCGAAAATGAATCAAGTGAGATAAGACTCAAGTAAATACAATCAGAAATGAAAGAGAAGACATTACAACTGATAACACAAACTAAGGATCATAAGAAACTATTATGACAATTATAAGGCAACAAATTAGATAACCTAGAAGAAATGGGTAAATTCCTGGAAACCTACAACTTATCAAGATTGAATCATGAAAAAATAGAAAATCTGAACAGATCATTTACTAGTAAGGAAACTGCATCAGTAATCACAAGGTCCCCAATGAAGAAAAATCCAGGACCAGATGGCTTCACTGTTAAATTTTACCAAACATTTAAGGAAGAATTAAAACAAACTCTTCTCCAACTCTTCCAAAAAACTGAAGAGGAAACACTTCCAAATTCATTTTATAAGGCCAGCATTACACTAACACCAAAACCAGACAAGAACACTACAAGAAAAAAGAAATTACAGGCCAATATCCCTAATAAATACTGATGTAAAAATCTTCAACCAAATTTCAGCAAGCTGTGATAAACAATACATTAAAAGGCTAATACAGCATGATCAATTAAGATTTATTCCTGGGATGCAAGGATGGTTCAACATCTAAATCAAAAATATGTGATATACTACATTAACAAAATTGAGGACAGAAATCATATGATCATGTCAACAGATGCAGAAAAGAGCACTTGACAAAACCCAACATCCTTTCATGATAAAAATTCTCAACACATTTGATATAGAAGGAATGTTCTTCAACATAATAAAGGCTATATATGAGAAGCCCACAGCTAGCATTATGAACAATAAAAAGCTGAAAGCTTTTCCTCTAAGATCAGAAAGAAGACAAGGATGCCCACTCTCACCACTTCTATTCCACATAGGACTGGAATGCCTAGTGAGAGCAATTAGTCAAAAAATTAAAATTAAAATTAAAAAATCAGACAAGAACATGTAAAATTATCTTTGCAGATGACAGGATCTTATACATAGAAAATCCTAAAGACTCCAGCAAGAAACTGTTAGAACTAATAGATTCAGTAAAGTTGCACTATATAAAATCAATACACAAAAATCAGTTGTGTTTCTATATACTAAGAATGAGCTGTCAAAAAAGAGAAATTAAGAAAACTATTGACAATAGCATCAAAAAGAATAAAGTACCTGGGAATAAATTTAACCAAGGAAGTGAAAGACCTGTATACTGAAAACTAAAGACACTGATGAAAGAAACTGAAGGCACAAATAAAAGGAAAAGTATTCAGTGTTCATGGGATGGAAAAAATAATTTTGTTAAAATGCTCTTACTACTCAATGTGCTTTACAGTGACATTTTTCACAAAAATAGAAGAAAAAAAATAAAATTAGCATGGTACCAGAAAAGACTGCAGATAGCCAAATCAATCTGAGAAAGAAGAGCAAAGCTAGAAGCATCATACTTCCTGCTTTCAAACTATATAACAAAACTACAGTAATCAAAAAGTATGGTATTGGCCTAAAGACAGACACATAAACCCATGGAACAGAATAAAGAGGCCAGATATAAACCCATGAATGTAGGGTCAATTAATTTTCAACTAAGGTACCAAGAATACACAATTAGGAAAGGATAGTCTCTTCAGTAAATGGTGATGGGAAAAACTTTCACATGTACAAGAGTAAAACTGGTGATTACCTTATACCATACACAAAAATCAACTCAATATGGATTAAACACTTGAACCTAAGACCTAAAACCATACACTTCTAGAAGAAAACATATAGGGTAAGCTCCTTAATACTGGTCTTAGCCACGATTCTTTTGGAATTGACATTAATAGCATAGGCAATAAACGAAAAAAATAAACAAGTAGGACAACATCAAAGTAAGGAAAACATTAACAAAATGAAAAGGCAACATATTGCATGGGAGAAAATATTTGCAAACCACATATCCAATAAAGGGTGAATATCCAAAATATATAAGGAACTCCTACAACTGAATAGCAAAAAAACAAAACAAATAATTGATTTAAAAATGCACAAAGGACCTGCACAGACATTTTCCAAAGAAGACATACAAATGGCCAACAGGAATGTGAAAAGATGCTCAGTATCACTAATCATCAGGGAAATGCAAATCAGACACACAAAGAGATACCACCTCACGCCTGCTAAGTAATATATATTACCAAAAAGACAAGTGATAAGAAATGCTGGTAAGGATGTGGAGAAAAGGGAACCCTTGTACACCGTTGGTAAGAATATAAACTGTAAAGCCACTATGGAAATTGTGGAGCTTCCTCAAAATTAAAACTAGAACTAACATATGATATAGCAATTCTATCTCTGGGTATATATCAAAAAGAAATCACCATCCCAAAGAGTCATCTGTACTCCCATGTTACTGTAGAATCACTCACAATAGGCAAAGTATGGAAACAACCTAAAAGTGCATTGATGGATGAATACATAAAGAAAAGGTAATATTCAGATAGATATCAATATTTCATTATATTCATGATAGATATATACATATGAAATATATCATGAATATGATGAAATATATGTGCATATATATGTTTCATATATACTATATATATGAAATATACCATACACACACACACACACACACACACACACACATATGGAATATTATCCAGCCTTTAAAAAGAAAGAAACCACCTGCAACAACATGGATGAACCTGGAGGGTATTATGCTAAGTAAAGAAAGCCAGGTAGAGAAAGATAAACACTGCATGATATCACTTATACATAGAAAAGAAAGAAAGAAAGAAAGAAGGAAGGGAAGAAAGAAAGAAAGAAGGAAGGGAAGAAAGAAAGAAAGAAAGAAAGAAAGAAAGAAAGAAAGAAAGAAAGAAAGAAAGAAAGAGAAAGAAAGAAAGAAAGAAAGAAAGAAAGAAAGAAAGAAAGAAAGAAAGAAAGAGAAAGGAAGGAAGGAAGGAAGGAAGGAAGGAAGGAAAGGAAGGAAGGAAGGAAGGAAGGAAGGAAGGAAGGAAGGAAGGAAAGAAAGGAAAGAAAGGAAAGAAAGGAAAGAAAGGAAAGGAAAGGAAAGGAAAGGAAAGGAAAGGAAAAAGGAAAGGAAAAGAAGGAAAGAAGGGGAAACAAATAATGAAGGGCGAAGTATGTTACATAAATCTATAATATCAGGAATTTTTTAAATATCAAATGGTAAGAAAAAAAGGGAAATGTTACATTGTAAAAGTTTTTTTAAAAAAGTTGGTAAAGCATGATAGGAGTATATGTATATGTAACACCAATAACAAAAACATCTCAGCTCCAAAGACAGTGTTAGATTTAATGGGCAAACTCATAGGTCATTTCACTGAAGTCAGGAATAAGACGGATAGTTACCATCATGACTACTCTTTAGCATATTATGAAATTCATACTACTAGTGCTAAAATATTATTAAATTGCCAAAAACAAAAATAAAAGTTTGCCAAAATACTGCTGTCAATGTCCCGGGGAAACGGGCACTCTCACACACCGCTAATGCAAACTGGTACACAGCTCATTCTAGGAAACTTAGCAGTACTGTTCAAAATGTTCAAAATTATGAAAGCATGTACCCTTTTGACCCAGCCACTCCACTTCTCCACACACATACACAAAGTTATTCATTATAGCATTATATGAAATAGCTAAATATTGCAAATAATCTAACAATTCAACAATAGAGAATCAGTTAAGTAATGGAATACCATGCAGCTATCAAAAAAAAAGTAGGAATGGATGTCCATGTTCATAAGGAATGATCTCCAGAATATATTATAAATTTTAAAAATGAAACTACAAACAGTGTCTAGAAAATGTTGCCCTAGGGGCATCTGGGTGGCTCAGTCGGTTAAGCGTCCAACTCTTGATTTCAGCTCAGGTCGTGATCTTCAGAGTCATGAGATCGAGCCCCACATCAGTCTCCATGCTGGGCGTGGAGCCTGCCTAAGATTCTCTCTCTCCTTCTCCGCTCCCCCACTGCGCACATGTGCATGCTCTCTCTCTCTCAAAAAAGAAAAAAAAAATGCAGTTCTTTGTATAAAAAGGAAGAAAATAAGAAAACACATGTATGTCTATTTGTGTATTTATAAAGAAACTGGAAAATATTTAAGAAACTATTAACAAATACAAGTTTTGGGAAGGGTTTTGGAGAACATGGTGGATAGATAGAGTGGACTACACGTCTTAGTTTGTTTAGAATTATCCTGATACGACCTTGACCGTCTTGATTTACACCTGTTGTTCCAGTCTATTTATTAGTAATGCCTCTTTTCACTCTCAAAATTCAATTCAGATGATAAATTATAGGTTACCATTAACTTGTACTGGTAGCCAATGATCACAAACACTTATGTAGCACTTATACTGTTTGAGGCACCGTTTTAAAAACTTCATATTGAATCTTCCCAGCTCTCTCTGTGCCACTGCTGCTGTATGTAGTCAGTGTCTCATTCTCATCCTGGGTTCATGCTGGCAGGACTGGGCCAGTCAGGAACAAAAGTAACAGTAGCAATCTTTCGTAGAGCATTTACCATACCCTAAGCACTTTATATGCATTCCGTCATCATCTAATCTGGTTAACAGCGCTTCCAGGCAGGTATTAACACCATTCTCATTACACATGTGATGAAACCTGAGGCCACAAAGAGTTGAAGTAACTTGCCCAAAGTCACACAGCCAGGCAATAACATAACTGGAGTTTGCACCCAGATTTGCCTGTCTCCAAAACTTGTGTGTGTGTGTGTGTGTGTGTGTGTGTGTGTGTGTATGCGTTCAAACCTCATCCCTGAAGCTTAATATAAGTAATCATATCGTTTGGAATTGAAAAGTTTAATTTCTTATAACTCAATCATGATATTAAGGTATTATGATGGTTTGCATAGGAAGGAAAAACAGATAAGTTTAGGCTTTTGATGAAACTTGTTTCCAACAATGCTCATCTATAATATATGAATATTCTACATTCATCATGGCGCTCGACAGGTGTCCATGCCGAATACTAAACTTCATATGTAGTATGATCCCAATTATATAATTCACACAAACAGGAAAAAACAAGAAATTCGCCAAAAAATAACAATGGCTCTCTCTGAGTTGCAGAATTATGAGTAATTTTTTCATCTTTATATTTTTCAGTATTACTTCATGTTTTCTTATACTGAGTATGTTTTATCTACTGTATTTTGAAAAGCATAATCTATTTATAAAGGAAAATATATAGGCTCTAATACACACAGACTTCTAAATCATGTGGCTTACAGTCAAAAATAAATAAAACAAAAAATGACTACATCAAAATTAATGAAGTACATATTTTTCCAATATAGGGAGGGAAACATCTCCCAGAACTCTCATCCAAAGCTGAATAAAGCCACAGGTTAATTCTCTGAAAGATCACTCTTGCTGGTTGGTTCTGGGGTGAGGGGAATGAGTAACTATTGAGCCAGGGAAAAGGGGGCAGTGAATTCGAGACATGCAGGTTTTGTGAGTAGGAACAAATGTTTACAGGGAGACATAAGGACGCCAATGCCTTTCTCCCTCATATCTAACCTCTCAGAGGACTGAGAGAAAGTGAATCGTGCTAAATTTTCCTGAATATTCTGAATAATGCATCAATCTAATTTGTCTTTGGAGATGGTGTTAAAACTAGAGATGTTGTCAGAGACTCCAAAGAGGAGAATGGGGCTTAATAAAACATAAAGCAAGAGAAGAGAAAATTAAGATTTATGGAGGACCCAAGATGTTTCAAGGCACAATTAGGCAGTTTTAAAATTAATGATTTCCTTTTAATCTTCCTAACACCTAGTGAGTGGTATGCTGGAGCTGGCTTGCACTGGCTCCAAGAGCCAACTGCTAAATTTTCAGGAGTTTTGCAAGCTGGTTGTTAAACACAGCCATTATTAAAAATTAAATCGTATAAACTTCATATTTAAAACAAAGGTAATAAATACTGAAAACTCATTCTTTCCTAATTATTTGACTATATTTCTGTATTTTACTATTATCTATATTCTTAAGGTTATTTACAACTACTACATATGTAGTAAGGGAGGAAAGACTATATAATGATTCTTTGATGTTACCAAAGTAGCTTGAAATCAGCAACAGTGGGAATATTTACACCACAGAACTTAGGAAACACTATAAATCAGAGCTCTTCTTCCCCTCTGTTCCTTCTTTTTACAGGCTATTTGTTAAACATTTACCAGCACACCACTGGTCATACCTCTATAAAATCGATCTTAGATATAAAATAGATCCCCAACTATGTATGAGAAAACCAAGGTCCAAAGAGAGGTTATATTTGAAAAAATCATACAGTATATCTGATGCTATTTACTGTTTCTTTAAGGGAAAATATTATAAAGATGATTTGATGAAAGGTTAAGTAAGGTTAAAACTTCCAGTTAGAAGATACATACTTTATTTTTTTTTTAAGATTTTATTTATTTCTTTCTTTGAGAGAGAGAGAGAGCATGAGAGAGAGCATGAGAGAGAGTGAGGCACAAGCAGAGGGGAGGGATAGAGAGAGAAGCAGACTCCCTGTCAAGGCAGGGAGCCCGATGTGGAACTGGATCCCAGGAGCCTGGGATCATGACCTGAGCCAAAGGCAGATGCTTAACTGACTGAGCCACCCAGGCACCTGAAGATATGTACTTTAAAATCCAAGATCAGGCCTGCCACTTTACTAGAGTCCTCTGATAATCTTAGCACAAATCAGGTGCTAAAAAAAAAAAAATTGCCTCCTGTGTTTTACAGATGTATTACTGTTTACTCTTAATATGTATAAGTGTCATAATAATATCTTGTTGGACACAAGAAGACTTTTGCTCTCTTACTAAAACCTAATATAAATAAAATTAGTAATTTATATATAAATAAATAATTTAATAAGGTTTAAAAGACTGCCTAAATTCTCTAATGTTATCAGAAGTTCATTACATTAAGTATTGCTTTTTTTAAGATTTATTTATTTTAGAGAGAGTGTGCGTGCACAAGCAGGCACACGGTGGGGGGAAGGGCAGAGGAAAGACTCTTCAAACAGGCTCCCTGCTGAGTTCTGAGCCAGAGTCAGATGCTTAACCAGCTGAGCCACCCAGGCACTCCAAGTATTGCTTTATCTTTACCAAACATTATAACCCGGAAATCTTTTGATTCCTTTTAAAAGGCGTTATTGCAATAAAATAGACCAGTATAGCTTTAAAACACTGAAAAACACTTAGAAAACATGAAATAATTCCAAGTAGCTAACAAAAATTCTACTTTTAAATTTTCCAGTATTCATGGGGCATTAGCAAGTAGGATACGAAAGTAGTCTATCAATTGAAAATATGAAGTATTTACTGAAAGTAGTATTTATTTACAAGGCACTTCCTGCTTTCTCTCTCCCACTATACATGATTTGTAACAAAAAAAATTAAAAGTATATTTTCTAATTATAGTAAAATGTGACAATTGTGAAAAATCTGGAAAGCTTTAATAATTAAAACCAAAATCAAATATAATCTTGTCACCCAAAGTTCACCACTGTTAACATCTTGACAGGGTTCATCCCAATTTATGTGTGTGGGTCCTGTGTGTGTGTGCACCTGTGCATGTGCATGTATGTGCATGTGTGCATGGGCACACCATTATTTTATTTTAGTGAGTTAAAAAGTGAGGACCAGAACCTTATCCCAATTCCTTTAATCTGGAGCTCTACAACCTTAGGCAACTATTATATTTCACCTCTACCTGAGAAATCTTCCCAAACTGTCAACCAACTCTAGCCCCAGAAACATTCTCCATCATCCTGAGGGTTTTTTTTCCCCAAATGATTTAATTTGAGTAACTTTGGTAAAGAAACACTTCCACTCTTCTGATGCCTATAAAGCAAGATATTATCTTGCTCAGAAGCTAGTTTATTTTTAATTTTTTAAAAGATTTATCCATTTACTTTATTTTATTTTATTATTTTTTTTAGAAGCAACTATCCATTTACTCTAAAGGAAGAGAGAGCATTAGCAGGGGGAGGGGCAGAGAGAGGGAGATAAGGAGACTCCCCACTGAGTGGGGAGCCCAACAAGGGGCTCAATCCCAGGACCCTGAGATCATGACCTGAGCAGAAACCAAGAGTCAGATGCTTAACTGACTGAGCAACCCAGGCCCCCTTATAGAAGGTAGTTTAAAAGAAACACATCAGTTGCCTCATCCATAAAATGACCTCTGAGATTTCTTTATGCCCCACCTAAGAAGACGGTGCAGAAACAAGAGTTCAGAGTGCAGGCTCTGGAGTCCAAAAATGCTGGGTCTCCATCCCAATTCTGCCATTACCTAGCTGTGTACCCTTGAACAAATTACTTCACCTCTCTGTGCCTTCATGTCCACAGCTGTAAGTGGTGACTATTGGTCCACAATCCCTTATCCGAAATCCTTGGGGTCAGATGTGTTAAGGAAATCAGGAAGCTTTGGAATTTACAAAGGTAATAAAGTGGATATAAAGTATAATTTGTAATGCCCACAGAGGGCATTACATCATCTATTGTATATTTGGTAACATCCCCAGAAGGGTCTGGGGCAGCACTCTGTACAATCAAACACATTCATATTCCCGTGGCAGAACATGTGGCCATCTGTACTAGGTAACAATTGGTAACATCCCCAGAAGGGTCTGGGGCAGCACTCTGTACAATCAAACACATTCATATTCCCGTGGCAGAACATGTGGCCATCTGTACTAGGTAACAAATAAAACCCACCTATCATTTCAGGTCAGACTTTTCCAAGTGAGTTCAAAAGTCTAGCCAAGTTTTATTGCCAATGAATTTGGAAAAACTTTTTGTCTGGGGCACTTTAGAAATTTTACAATCATGGGTAAGGATTTGTAGCCCTTTAATAACTCATAGCGTTAGTGTAAACATAAAGAGACCTTACCTATCACAGGACCCGGTGGAGATATAAGGACTCAAAAAATGTTACTACAGCAACAACTTACTGTCACCATTACGGTTACTATCTCTTATCCAAAGGCTCTCTCATGTCTGCCCCTTCTTTCCATTGCCACTCTCATTGGCATTAAGTCTGATCTTCGTCTTTTCTCTCCTGGACTTCTCTATCAGCTACCAACTCTCTCACCCTTCAGTCTCCGCCTGTGCCCTCATCCTCCCCTATAAGCACAGGATCATTCTAATGTGACCACACATCTTCCCTACTTACCAGACTCACTGGGGTCCTGTCACTGACGCCAGTAAGTCTAAGTCATTTAGTATGATCTACCACATCAGTTCTTGCTCTGGTTTCTTCTTCCTCTCTTACTATATCTCTCCTTGTGCTTCACACACTAGCAGGACCTCTTTAAATCCCCTCAAACACACCATGCCTTTGCACAGGCTTTTCTTTCTGCCTGTGATGCTTATCTCTGTTAGCCACCTGATGTCCCTTTTGGGCAGCACCTCCTCCTGGCAGCCTTTCCTGATGCACTCAGACACCCCCCCTACACACCCCTCAAATCACTATCCTCCCTGTTGTTGCTCTGCCACATTTCTAACTTCATTCTACCACCACATTTATTACAGGTGATTGGAATGGTTTGTTCCTATGTCTCCCTCTTTGAAGACAGGGCCTATCTTTTTCAACTCCCAAATTTCTAGCACCTAGACATGGTCAGCATTAAAAATGTTTCAAAACTGGGTCACCTGGGTGGTGCAGTCAGTTAAGCATCCAACTTGGTTTCGGCTCAGGTCTGTTCTCAAGGTCGTAAAATTGAGCCCCGCGAAGGGTTCCACATTCAGCACTATGTCTGCTTAAGGCTCTCTCTGTCTTTCTCCCTCTGCCCCACCCCCGCTCTCGCGCTCACTCGCTCTCTCTCTTTCTCAAATAAATAAATAAAAATTTTAAAAATGTTTACAAAACTGAATCCCAGGACTAGCACTGTGTTATAAGGTTAACCAGGCACCAAACGTTTATCTCCTAAACATAATGAAGCTGACCCTATTTCTCTCTTTTGGCCAGGGAATAATCTGTGCAGGGAAAGCCCAAAGGAGTCCATTTGGTGCCATCTTTTCTGCAGTGGAAGCTGACAAATGACTTTGTGATATAGGCAATTTGAGGGAGGGACGGATGGGCTGCCGTGTGTTCTTGAGTAACACCAGAAAAGCATACGAAGTAAAGACAAAGGGCAGAGAAACCACAGGTCCCTGACCACAAGTTGCTCCTGGCTAACAGGATGGTCAATACTTACTTTTTTTTTTTAAGATTTTATTTACTTATTTGACAGGGAGAGACACAGCGAGAGAGGGAACACAAGCAGGGGGAGTGGGAGAGGGAGAAGCAGGCTTCCCGCGGAGCAGGGAGCCCAATGTGGCGCTCGGCCCCAGGACCCTGAGATCATGACCTGAGCTGAAGGCAGACGCTTAATGACTGAGCCACCCAGGTGCCCCAATACTTACTTTTAACAACGTAATAGTGGCAGGGGAAATGAGCAGAGCTCAAGTCACCCTCAACTGGCTACCCCCATGACTCGGAAGCCCCGGACGAGGAGCAGCTGCGATCCATCTCCCTCTTCAAAGATGACATGGAGAAAGGGAGCCATTTCCAGTGTTGCTGTGTCACCTTGGTGGCGTTGTGTGATGGAAGTGGTGAGATTTAAATGAAACCAATTTACATCTTAAGTTCTTTCCTCCTAAGATAGTGTGTATCAGTGATGAATATTTAAGGGCTGGAACTGTTACCTTCCAAAAACACCAAATGCTAATATGCATCTAATGACAACAGAAGATGCTTGGCACTTCTCTGTGATGTGCCAGTGGAGTGGAAAGTAAGACACGAGGAAATGAAGTAAAAGCTACATATGTGCAACCCCAGGCCTGGCAGATATTTCTTCACAGACAGCTTTATAGAATACAGAGAGTACCCATGCAGTCCCTAGTTCCAGGTACTGGGAATAAAATCTTAGATAAATATGTGCTTGAATGGAATATGTATAGAATGTGAGGTGAGCCTGGGTTTTAATCTTAAATCTGTTACTTACTGGCTATGTGGCCCTCGGGAAGGTAGTTTTCTCTCTCTGAGTCCAAGTTTGCTCCTATGCATAATGGTTTAACCACTTACATTCATTCCAGCTACCATGCCAGATACTCATATTACTTATTTAGTCCTTCTAAACCTGGTGATGGAGATGACATTAACTCTATTTTGCAAATGAGGTTCAGAGAGAATATGGGACGTGTCCAGTATCACACTGATGACCACGGAGGTGTACTGCTCAGATCGTCCTTCAAGAGAACCTGCTGCAAATGGGGAGTTGGCAAACATCTTCTGGCTGCCATACCTTTGAATCCACAGCAGCATCCGTCCTGGAGGCTACGTTCACCCAGGGTTCCTCCCAGCTGATGACAGAGAATGACTCAGGTATAAGAGATGAGTCATTCCAGCCCAAAGCTGATGCCTCTGATGGGTGATCTTTGCTCTGGGGATCTGCATTGCCTGGTTGAGTCTGGAGGGTCTTCCTACCCAATCCTGGAGACACTGGAGTCTGAGGGTCTTCCTACCCAATCCTCCTGCCTTCTTGCTCTCTTTCCACAGGTATCAGACTCGCCCAGTAACCTGGAAGCTCTTCCCACCTACTGTGTTCTCTTCTCTTAAAGATAAAAATGCAGGGTCTTTACAGTAATACAATGTTTAACTTTTTGAGGAATTGCCAAATTGTTTTCCCATAGTGCCTGAACCATTTTACATTCCTACCAACAATGTAGAAGGGCTCCAATTTCTCCATACGCTCAGTGTAGCCACTCTGGAAAACAGTATGGAGATGCTTCAAAAAGTTAAAAATAGAACTACCTTACAATCCAGCAATTGCACTACTAGGTACTTACCCAAAGGAAACAAAAATACTGATTCAAAGAGACACATGCACCCCAATATTCATAGCAGCATTATCAACAATAACGAAATTATAGAAAGAGCCCAAATGTCCATCAACTGATGAATGGATAAAGAAGATGTGATATATACACACAATGGAATATTACTCAGCCACAAAAAAAACAAATGAGATCTTTCCATCTGCAATGATATGGATGGAGCTAGAGTGTATTATGCTAAGCAAAATAAGTCAGAGAAACAAATACCATTTGATTTCACTCATATGTGGAATTTAAGAAACAAAACAGATGAACAGGGGGCGGGGGAAAGAAAAAGGCAACCATAAAACAGACTCTTAACTACAGAGAACAAACTGAGGTTTGCGGGAAGGGAGGTGGGCAAGGCAATGGGTTAAACAGGTGATGGGTATTAAGGAAGGCATTTGTTATGATGAGCACTGGGTGTTGTATGGAAGTGATGAGTCACTAAATCCTACTCCTGAAACTAATATTACAATGTATGTTAACTAACTGGAATTTAAATAAATACTTGAAACTACAAAAAATAATTTTTCTATATACCCCCTGAAACTTGTTATTTTCCATTTTTTAAATTATAGCCATCCTAGTAGGTATGAAGTGGTACCTCATTGTGGCTTTGATTTACATTTCCTTAATGACTAATAATGTTGAGCATATTTACATGCACTTCTTGGTCATTTGCATATAATCTTTGGAGAAATGCCTATTCAAGTCCATTGTACATGTTAAAATTTCGTGGTTTATCTTTGTTGCTGAGTTGTAAGGTTCTTTATATATTCTGACCTTTATCAGATATATATTTGGCAAACATTTTCTCCTATTCTGCAGGTTCTTTTCACTTTCTTGTTAATGTCCTATGATAAACAAAAGTTTTTAACTTTGATAAAGTCTATTTTTTTAAGTTGACCATGTTTTTGGTGTCATATCTAAGAATTCATTGCCAAAGTCATGAAGATTTATCCTTATGTTTTCTCCTAAGAGTTTTACAGTTTTAGCTCTTACAATTAGGTCTTTGATCCATTTTGAGTAAATTTTTGTGTGTGGTGTGAGGTAAGGGTCTCAACTTCATTCTTTTGCATATAAATATCCACTTGTCTTAGTACCATTTGTTTCCCCTCTTGAAAAATCTTGGCACCTGTGTCAAAAATCAATGGGCCATAGATACATGGGCTTATATCTGGACTCTCAGTTCTGTTCCACTGGTCTGTATGTTCATCCTTGTGCCAGTACCACACTGTTTTGATTACTGCAGCTTTGTAGTAAATGTTGAGGTTTAGAAGTTGTTTTTTTAAAGATTGTTTTGGCCATTCAGAGGACTTTGCAGTTCCATGTGAACTTGAGTATCAGCTTTTCCTTTTCTACCAAAAAAAAAAAAAAGACCATTGAAAATTTGATAGGGTTACAATTGCATATGTAGGTTACTGTGGATAGGACTGATATCTTAATATTAAGTCTTCCATTCCATAAGTCCAGGATGTTTTTCCATTTATTTCCATTTCTTTAATTTTTTCAACAATGTTTAATAATTTTTTGTGAAAAGTCTTTCATATTTTTGGTTAAATGTATTCCTAGGCATTTTACTCTTTTGGGTGCTATTATAAATGGAATTGTTTTCTTAATTTCCTTTTCAGATTGCTTATTGTTAGTGTATAAAAACACAACTAATTTTCATGTGTTGATCTTGTATACTACAACTTTGGTGAATTTGTCTACCCTATAACTTTTTTGTGGGTTCCTTGGTATTATCTATATATGGGATCATGTCATCTGTGAATAGATATCATTTCACTTCTTCCTTTACAATTTCAAAGCCTTTTACTTTTCTTTTTCTCATCTAATTGCTCTGGCTAGAACTTCAAGTACAATGTTGAATATCAGTGGTAAAAAGCAGGCATCTTTGTTTTGTTCCTGATCATAAGGGGAAAACTTTTCGATCTTTCATCACTAAATATAATGTTATTTGTGTGTTTTTCATAGATGTCTTTTATCATACTGAGTATGTCATATCTTTTTGCAAAGCACTGAAAACAACTGATGTAGGTTGGGAAGATGGTGGCAGAGTAGGAAGACCCTAGGCTTGCCTCATCCCATCAATACTAGATAACTATCAAATCATACTAAATACCCCAGAAATTGACCTGAAGACTGGCAGAACAAACTCCACAACTAAAGGCAGAAAAGAGGGCACATAGAAGAGGGAATATGTATTATCACAAGGGCTGGAGACAAGCTATGTCCCTAGCAAGCTAGAAAAAGGCCAAACCTTTAAAGGCAAACCCTGGAAACAAGGTACATCAGAAACTTGGCAATGAATCAATGCAATTCCTGAAGCTGTAAAGGAACTACATCCATTCCATGAGAAATAATCCAGGTTGCAGCTTCTGAAGGAAACTCATTCTCTCTCGCCATCAAGCAATCTCTGTGAAGCTGATCAGAATCAGAAATTGTCAAGGATGATTTTTTTTTCACTAGTTTCTTTGAAATCACAAAGTTGACTGCATTTCCAGCCTACATTGATTATACTGGGCTGTGGCCATGCAACTGTATTCTAATCATTGGAATGTAAGTGGAATGTGTACTATTGCCATATCTAGCTCATGAAAACCTCCCTCGTGAGATCTAACATGTTCCTTTACCCTTCTGGAATGGAAATAGTTCCTAGGAAACTTGGACACCAAAGACTGCAGATAGCAGAACCACAAGATGATAGGAGACTGAATCTTTGAATCAATGCTTGGAGAAAAAACATCTGACAATCAGGATCATCCATTTTGCAGTGTATATGAATAAGAAATAAACTCTATAAGTGTTGAGTCATTAAAAAAAGAAAAAAAGAACAAAACATGTAGGAGCTCACTAAGTATTTTTATTAAATTGGAAACAATAAGTGGTTTCCTCTATCTGCTGATATGCTTTGGCATGTAGATGCTGAGTATAAAATGTAATATAAGCAAAAGTAAACAAAAATAAATAGGCCATTACCAACACACTGATTATGACTATGGGAACCAGTACCATTATATGAAGAAAAGAACATAGGTTTTGGTGTCAGGCCAACTGGGTTGGAATGCCAGCTCTGCTATGATTTAGGTTGTGTGACATTGAGAGATTGCATAACCTCTTTGAAATGGTTTTCTTTTCTGTAAAGATGATAACAAACTTCAAGGGTTCTGTTATGATTTCATATAAATGACTACACTCTGTACCTACAACATAATAGTTGCTGAACAAACACTAGCTAAGCCCATTCCTACCATCTGTAGAGCCTGGGGCAACAGAACAACAACAACAAAAATGCCTAGTTGCCAAATATCTGCTTACTTGAAAATTACAAATCAAAGTAAAAATGGTACTCCCTTCACCTCTCAAATTAAAAAATTATTGAGCATGAATTCGTGCCAGGTACAATACTTTAAATTAAAATGTTAATCATAAAACTCTAGATAAGAATGAAGGAAAGCCAAGATATCTAAAATACTTCTTCCAGTCTTCCAGCTGAAATACTCAATAAGACACACACAAGAATGCAAGTTCCTAGAGCACCCAAATGGGGAATTATTGGACAATAGCCAAAATCATATGTAAAGGTGAAACATCAGAGGCACTCATTTTGTAAACATTTATTCATCATCTACTAGTTGCTAGATTCTGAGTAAGGAATAAAATAAGAACATCTGCTATTACAATTACTATTTAATACATTTTAGAAGCTCTACCTTATGAATAGAAAGAGAAGATCAAATTATTATTATTTGCACCTTTGCAGGGAGGCATTCCCTAACCACCCTATTTAATATTTCACAGCACCCCACACCCCAAGATTTACTTGCTATCTCCTTTTTCTTCCTTATTTTTCTCCATAGCATTTGCTACACCTTTTAACATAGTATATATTTTACATAGGTATTTTTTATTCCATGTCTTTCCACTAAAATGCTAGTACCATGAATATTCCATTGTATAAATAAAACACAATATATTCATCCATTCCTCACGTGAAACATTAGGATTGTATCTCCATTTTCACCATTACAAGCAAAAAATATTCATATACGTCTTCTTGTGCATGTGTGAGAGTTTCTCTATGACATACACAGTTGATTCTTGTAACTTGTAGTAGCTGTGTTCTATAAAGTCACTGCAAATACTGAATTAGCAGATACTGAACTCCTAAAGGAAATACAGAGTTAGGTCCCTGCAAGCCTCTGGTCACAACATTTTTGTTAACTAATCAATATATAACCTTGTTTAATGTTAGTTTTGGCTTTAAAACACCTTATTTAATATACATTGTTGATTAATTAACATTGAACTCACAGCCAATAGCACTTGTTATAATTATAACTCATACCTGAATGAAGTTTATCTAAATGCATGCTTTTCTTTGTAAAGCACATCACAGCTTTCTTGAATTTAGGGACACCAGACAGCACTTAAGCACTATTCTTGGGGGGTGTTTTAAGTAGTGAAATCACCAACAAAAAGCACAAAAATGCAAATGACATGGCACTAAGTAGACCATGAAAAGGACACTTGTTTACAGTATGAGAACTAAAACAAGAAGGCATTGTCTTGTTCAACCTCAGTTGAGACTGTGCACATTGTGACTCAAATTTTTTTGCTATTTTGCACATGTCTGCAAATAACTGTGAAAACACAGTATTGAATATTGATTTGAGGGTTACAAATAAATTTTAGCAAATAGGCAAATTTGCAAATATAGAATCTATGAGTAATGAGGATTCGCTAGAAGTAGTATTCCTAGATATTAAAGTACAGCCATCTTTACATTTATTAGATGTTGGCACATTGTTGCTCAAAATGTGTCTACCTATTTCATTTTCATCCTGTTTAATTCCATCCAAGTGTTTCCTACATCCTTTTCAACCCTTGGTATTGTTACTATTTTTAACTTCTGTAGCTCCAAGGCACAGAAAATGGCAACTTGTGTTTGTTTAAATGTGGATTTATCACAAAACTACAATGAGATATCACCTCACACTTGTCAGAATGGCTAAATCAAAAACGTAAGAAACAACAAGCATTGGAGACAATGTGGCGAAATAGGAACCCTCATGCACTGTTGGTGGGAATGCAAACTGGTACAGTTACTATGGAGCTTCCTCAAAAAGTTAAAGACAGAACTACTCTATGATCCAGTAATTGCACTATTGGGTATTTACCCAAAGAATACAAAAACACTAATCTGAAGGGATACATGAACCCCTATGTTTATTGCAGCATTATTTACAATAGCCAAATTATGGAAGCAGCCCAAGTGTCCGGTGATAGATGAATGGATAAAGAAGAAGTGGCATATATATACAATGTAATATTATTCAAACATAAAAAGAAGGAAATCTTGCCATTTGCAACAACATGGATGGACCTAGAGAGTATAACGCTAAATGAAATAAGTCAGAGAAAGATAAATACCATATGATTTCACCCATTTGTGGATTTTAAGAAACAAACAAAAACAAAGGAAAAATAGATAAATCAAAAAACAGACTCTTAACTATAGAGAACAAACAGATGGTTACCAGAGGGGAGGAGGTGGGGCGATGGGCTAAATAGGTGATGGGGATTAAGAATACACTTATCTTGATGGAAGACTGAATAATGTATAGAATTATTGAATCACTATATTGTACACCTGAAACTAATATAACACTGTATGTTAACTATACCAGAATTAAAAAACAATAAAAAATAATTTGGATTTATCAAATTACTAGTAAGATTAAGAATATCTTTTATATGTTTGGTCCTTTATGAATTGCCTGTTAATGCTCTTTACCCACTTTCCTGGCTGCTATAAATAATGCTGCAATGAATATAGGGATGCAGATACCTCTTCAACATTGTGATTTCATTTCCTTTGGATATATACCCAGAAATGAAATTGCTGAATCATATGGTAATTCTATTTTTAATTTTTTGAGGAACCCTCATATTGTTTTCCATAGTGGCTGCACCAATTTACATTACCACTCTACTGAAATTTTTACATAATGTTTTATCTGGAAACACTATCTCTTGTTAGTTTTAATTATTTTCTATAGATTCTGTCGAGGTTTTTACATACACATGTGATAGAAAATACTAATTATAGTCCGGCATCCATTCACCATATTTTCATTTTGATAAAGAACCTACTCCCCAATACACATACCAGTTTTAGAAGAGCACATGGCCACCCACTAGAAATTGTGTATCCTACTCTCCCTTGTAATCATGTGGTTAATTTCTGGGGTTTTGTGGGGGTTTTTTTGGGGGGGTGGTTTTGTTTTGTTTTGTTTTGTTCAAGTGGTAAGGGCTAGGATTTCCAGTACAAGGTGGAATAGGTAGTAGTGAAAGTGAGCATCCTTGTCTTGTACAACTTAATGGAACTATCTCTAAACTTCTATCAATATGAAAATCACCATAGCTTTTGGATAAGTATAGTTAACTATGTTATATAATTTCCTTTTACTTCATAAGGGCTTTTCTGTTTTTTTTTATCATAAATATTACATCACATCCAATGCTTTTCCTTAGTTGTATTGCATGTACGTTCTTTTGTGTGCCTTTTATGTTTCCCTCAAGCCGCCTCCTTCTTTTCTCTCTTGGTTGGCACTCCAACGCGTTGAATCTCCTCTCTGCCTCCGGATTTGGATGAAATGCTACACAATAGGTTTTAGGATCTGGCTTCTTTAGCAGTTGCTCTGTTGCAGAGTGTATGGGAGTGTTAGTTCTCTGTAGGAGGAAACTTGACCAATGGGAAACAAGAGTCAGGAGGAAACCAGACTGATAAATTTCCCCTCCTTTTGCCCCTCTCTGACTGCTCCATGGTGTACTTTCCTCTTGCCAACCTTTTGGAAAAGTTCCCATGAGCTGAGGAAATATGCCTTGATGTCTTTGCAAGGTGTTTGGAAATTGTGGTCAGTATAGCAACACAATTGCTTCACATCTTTCCTTGCCTAACATTACCTATCTTCCTCACTGTCACTGCTAAAACCTGTACCTCTCCAAGTGTCAACCTTGTAATCCATACCCCAGGCTCTGCTTTCCAGCAGATCTAGCCTAGGGTACTCAGGCTAAAACTTACTGCATATATTGAGCAATGTTAACATTTCTTTCTTTTAATTTCCTTCAGATTGAATATGGTGAAATATTGATATAAAAATTAATACAGATTCATCCTTTACCCCCAAAATAAATTCTTCTTGGTTATGATATACTTTAAAAATACTGGGTTTTATATGCTAATATTTTATTCAGAATTATTCATTTCTGATCCTAACTGAGATTAGTCTATAGTATTCTTTTACTGTCCATATCTAATTTTAGTATCAAAGTAATATTTGTCTATAAAATGGGTTTGGTAGCTTTTTTCTTCTTTTTGTGTTCTCTGAATTACGCATAAGATGGGGATTACCAGTTTGTTGAGGTTTGATGAAATGTGTTCAAATTTTATTGGCCTGATATATTTCTTATATTTGAGAGATATAGGACTGATGGAACATATTTTTAATCACCAAGACTACTTCTTTAAGAGTGGATATTGGCTCACTGAGGTTTTCTATGTCTCTATCAGTCAATAGAATCTTAAGTATTAAAATGGTTTGCATAAAAAAATGTAGTTTGAAATTTCTGGAACAGCAAAACACGCTTATGCCCTATGATCCAGTACGAGTTCTTTTGCTGAAATCATAAACTTACATAAAATTTATATGTAGGGATGGAAGTTCAATATAGCATTTATTAATACCAATAATTTTAGAAACAAACAAATATTAAAAAAATGAGAATGCTTTAAATAATATGTTAAATCCACCCAATTGAATACCATATAGCTATTAAGTTAGATTCTTGAAGAGCATTTAGAGGTTATGAGAAAATACTTTGGGTTAGCAGGTGAGAAAAAGCTGTATGTTCTATTATTTAATTTTGTTTGCAAACAGTAAGGGAGAGAGAGAAAAAGAAAGAATAAAAGATTAGTAGGATATATCCCAAAGTTTAATCTTGTTATGTTCTTCATTAAAACTTTATATATTTTATTATGAACATGATGATACTTTTGTCATCAGGAAGAAAACATGTTATAAAATATTTTCAAAAGTCACTCTTGCTTCCTAGCCACACTTATCCAGGATGGAGTGTTAGATCATCCTGCATGCGAGGCATTCTCTCCTAGTTCAATGCCATGTCCTACTTAGACTGAGTTGGGATGCAACATCACCCCACAGTGGAACTCAGTGAGAAATTGCTGACAACTATAACTGCTATCACAGCACATACCCATTAGAGCCTTACCCTTGTCAGGATACATCTAGGGCATCCTCCGAACTAAAAAAAAAATGCAACCCTTACCAAAGAAAAATAATGTCTCCATGCCTGTCAGCCTGATCCTGGCACAAATATAGCTTCTTGAAGTGAGTCATGGAGATTTTAAAAAAGACAAGACTCCATAGTGTATACTAGCCTTCCCTGTGTTCCATTCTTCACCCAGAAACATGGGAATGGGACCCTTATTCTAAAACAAGCTAAAGAAGAGCATTCACAGAGCCTTTGGTTATCAGCATTGTTATCAAACTGCTGAATAAGAAATCATTTGACCTGAAGGATGTGCAGATGTAGCAGAAAAGACATGCATTCAAAAAAATTTTTAATCCAAATTCAAGACTTTCATTGAGGAAACAAAACCCAAATCAGGGAAAGAATCTGCTCCAGGTAACAAAAATTCTTCTAACCTCAGGCCTTCCAGCTCCCTCAGTCATTCACCACATATTTATTAGGGTCCTGCTAACTGTGGGAGGCATTGCAGAGGATCAAAGATTTGTTGCATATAGCCCCCGTCTTCAAGGAACTTATTCTAGAAGGAGAGTTCTGAAATTAAGTGATCTACTACATCTTCGTGCCTCGTATCTTCGACGTAGATAAGCAGAGAAGAGCTGGAAATGAAGTTGGGTGGACAAATTTTAAAGCCAGAGGGTTGCAAACTTTATCCTACCCATGTGGATGTGGAAGCTTCTAAATACCACATTTTTGGCTGGAGGGAGAAAGATGTGAGCTAAGGGCAATACTTGTTGATGAGGGAGAGAAAGAATACCTCAGAATTTGATAGAAAACAATACAGATGTGATAAGCAAATAATGGGACTTCAAGAAAACAAAACATATGATGTCTCAGAGCATGAGACTCACTAGCAGAGTCCTGGCAGTGTGATTTAGTAAGAATGAGAACAAGAGGTAACCTTACAGAATGACTCCTGGATTCCAGGTACTCTATTAAGCCTTTTTTTTTTTTTTTTTTATTGTTATGTTAATCACCATATATTACATCATTAGTTTTTGGTGCAGTGTTCCATGATTCATTGTTTGTTCATAACACCCAGTGCTCCATGCAGAACGTGCCCTCCTCAATGCCCATCACCAGGCTAACCCATCCCCCCACCCCCTCCCCTCTAGAACCCTCATGCTCTACTTCATGTTATCCTCACCGCAAGTCTCTGAGGAAGGTATAGATGAACAGTAAGTAACTGAGACCAAGTGATATTCCCCAGTTCTTGCCCTTAGTAATGGAGCCAGGATTTGAATCTAGGCAGACTGAATCTAGAAATCCATTTCTGACCACTACATCAGGGGTTCTCAGTGCAGTCCTTAGACCAGTTGCATCAGCATCACACGGGAACTTGCTATAAATGCAAATTTCCAGGTCCCCTCCTCTAACTTGCTGATTCAAAAACTGGGGCTAGGTTCCAGGAAACTGTTTTAGCAAGCCCTCCAGGGGATTCTGATGCACTCCATGCCTGAGAACCACTGCTCTATCCCAGACTCTTTGGAATCAGAGATTTGAAGCGAAATTCCTGCTCTCCTTTGGCAATCTATGTACTTTTCTAAGCTTCAGTTCTCCCGTATCTAAATTGGTGTTCATAATAAGTACTCCTGCATTCCCCAATCCTGGAGAGTTTTATAATGAATAAAATGAGATGAATGCAAGCAAAGTGTTTAGAGCAGCGAAGTCTCCATAAATGACACCCACAGCCCAATTTCCTGGCTACAAACTGGCCACAGGCCGTGAATCAGGCAAGAGTCCTCTAACTGAAACCAAAAGACCAGTAAGTTAGAAAAGAAGACTGGAGAGACTGGGAGTAATGAGTGCAGAGGTCCAGAGGAACTGGACATTACTGGGCCCTGAAGACATAAAAAAACATTAAATAATTGGGAAAAAACCCAATGAAATATTGCAAGATCCAAGCAGTCACGGGACTGGGGGGGGGGGGGGGAGAGAAAAGACAGGCTGTTTCTAATCAAAACCCATGAGACAAAAATCACAAACTCAATTTGTTCTGAAAGAACAGTGTTTATCAATCACGGAAACTGATATGCTTGAGCCAGACAGAGTCTTACAGGTGGCACCAAGGCACAGATACCAGCTTCCTAGACCCTCATCCCAAGATCACTGTGTAACTGTCGAACACACCGTCAGACTATAGGAAGGTGAAACTGAAACACCCAACTAAAAAAAAAAATCTCTCCTCCACCCAGTCTAGCTTACTTGTGTTAACTGCTTATAACACTGAAGCATGATGGTGCCCCCTGAAAAATAATGGAAGCTCACAAAGAATGTTTTCTACTCCCAGGTGCAATTTAGGGTGATCTCATTTGCTCCCCTTTACCACACACCCCCACCCACTCACCTGCAGAGCCACCTAAATTATACAGTCCTAGAGTGCCCTGAATTACAACAACAGTGACCTATGAATTTGAATGCCTAACAGAGCCTTCTTTCTTTTGAATGACTAGCCCCATTATTTTAAGAACTATTATCTCTGAATACTAAAATGCAATAGCAAATTCAAGCAATATGTCATAGTATGTGGTGCCTCTAAAGATTCGGGTCATTAAGATGACTCAAAAGCAGCCTTGAAAAGAAAACAATTGTGAGGCATATGAGAGAGACACACACACAGAGAGAGAGAGAGCCATCATGCTGAATAGCATAAGATACAATCATATTACTTCAGGAACCCTTATGGCTTTGAAAATGCTGATAATATCTTCTGACAGTGTTTATTTTCATTTGATACTTGATTTGCCTTCCAACCTAGAATGGATTTCAAACAGTTTAGTCTCATTACCATAATTTATATCAGAACAAGCAACATAGCTTATATCTAGTCAAAACTTTAGGGTACAGATAAGACAACCTCAGAGAGATGCCACAGGAAACGGGTCCAGAAACGTTCAAGGAACTACTCTAAGGCCACAGAGGTAGGTAGTCAGCAGCAGAAGCAGCAGAACTCGGGAGTAAAATCTTCATCACCTGAATCTTTGTCCAGGGTACTCTCTTCCATGCTTTTGTAGAGAGAGAATAACAACAAAAAACCTCTGAAGAATAACTGTGACTCATAGACTGATTTCTTTTTTTAAAGGATTGAGTTTCAGTATACTCTTCCGCAACCCCAGTCGAGTAACTTAATCACTCTGAGCCTCAGCTTTATCACTAGTTAAACAATGGGAATTCTGGTTGACTCTCAGTATTGCTATGAGGAACAAACCTGCGTGGTACAGCTTGACACAAGAACCCATCCAAAGTAGTGGTCAGCAAATACGCATTATCACAAGGCCAAAGGAAATGGAGTCAGGCTACTTACACAGTGAGTGTGCTAAAGTAATAGCCTTTTCAATGACTCAGCTGAAAGGAAACTGCCATTAAAATATGCATTTGATATACTACCCCATTACAAGCAAGCATGCCATGTTACTCCAAAAGTATTCTCCTCTCCCTGTTGCTTATTTCTGACTCTCAAGACCCAAACCTAGAAGACTGAAGGCAGAATATGTAGAATCAAAGGAGGCTTATGGTCCCTTATTACTGTCCTTAAACCATGCCCTTAAAGAAAGACCAGCAGGCCAAAGAGTAGAGGCCATGGGGACAACACCACCAGGAATCATACAAACTAGATATCGCAAAGCAACTTCCATTTCTCTCTCGCTCTCTCCCTTCTGTCTATGGAGACACAGGTCTGCCACTGTATACACTTCACCAAGTCCTGCCCATTCCACTTCCAAAGTGTTTCTCATTCATTAACTTATCTCCATTCCAACTGGCCAAATCTAGATTGTCTCAGTTATTCATCATTCATTCATTCACCCAACAAATTCACCTCCTACATTCTAGGCTTTGTAAGGAGTATTCACTGAATACTCATTGAAGAATATTCTTGGCCCCGGGGATATCCTCTCTTTGATTACCACCTAACAGGTCTCCTGGCTTCCTGTCTTTCTTTTTTTTTTTTCCAAGTTTGTTTGTTTAAGTAATCTCTACACCCAATGTGGGACTCAAACTCAGGACCCCCGAGATCAAGAGTCAGCCAGGCACCCCATTTCTTACCACTGTAATCCATCCTGTATGAAAGGCCATTATCATCTTCCTATTCACCCCCCCCCCGAAAAAAGCACTGGATTTCTTGAAGTTCTCAGAATTCCATGCATATACAAACGTCCATGCCTTTGCTGTCACCTTTTGATTAGACTCCCCTTTTAACCTGGCAAATTCCTTGTGACTTATGAATATATATATATGTATATATATACATACATATATTGTATATATATGTGTGTGTGTGTGTGTGTGTGTGTGTGTGTATATATTCCTCCACTTCCTGGCTCACAGCTCCCAAAACCTTTGGAATTTCCTAGCCTTGAGAGTGATAAATGTATCTTTTTTTATGTTAATGAGGTGACTTTCTGAAACCACCTAAGGATGGGGACTACTTGCCAGTGGAGACAACCATGTGATTTCAGGGTTGAAACTTTCATTCCTAACCCTTGACCTGGGGGAAGGGACAGGGGCTGGAGATGGAGTTGAATCACCAATGGTCAGTGATTTAATCAATTATCCTTATGTAATGAAGCCTCCATAAAACCCAAAGGGACAGGGTTAGGAGAGCTTCCAGGCTGGTGAACACACAGAGATCTGGGGAAGAGTAGCATGCCTGGATAGGGCATAGAATCTCTGCCCTTTCCTCATACCTTGCCCTATACATCTCTTCCATTTGGCTGTTCCTGAGTTATATCCTCGTGATATAACTCAGTTATATAAACTGGTGATCTAGTAAGTAAAATGTTTCTCTAAGTTCTGTGAGCCACTTCAGCAAACTGATCAAACCCAAAGAAGGAGAAGGTCATAGAGGACCCCTGATTTATTTTGTCAGAAATACAGATAATAACCTGGGGTTTCAACTGGTATCTGAGGTGGGAGAGGAGGCAGTCTTGTAGCACTGAGCCCCCAACCTGTGGAATTTGATGCTGTCTCCTGGTAGATAGTGTCAGAGTTGGGCTGAATTCTCAGACATCCTACTAGTGCCTGAGAATGGCTTGTTGCTGTGGGGAAGCCTGCCCTTTCCCCTAACCCCACACAAACACATGTTAGAATTGAGTCCAATTCTGGTCACTGTTCAAGGCCCTACCTTTTTTCTTAGCTTCCACAGCAAGTTGCTCATGCTTCCATAATGACTATTCTCAAAGTGCATTATGGGTGGTTGTTTCCTTCTGTTTGATCCATTAGATTAAGGTCCTCCCAAGATCAGAATTTTCCCTTTAATTTCTTTTTCCCCAGTATCTACCCAACAAGGGCTTGGTAATTAACAGGTGCTCAGTCAAGGGTGAATGATGAGACATCTTTCTCTTTCCCTTGGAATTTGTTACATGTTTCAACAACCAACTGTCAGGGCCAATTCTGACAGTTATAATCAGTGCATTGCTTTATTTTGATTCAGTGTTTGGTCTTCTCTCAGTTCCTCTGGGCCCAATTCTCATGCTATGAGCAACAACAACAAAAAATGTGCTCAGATGCCCCAGAGCAAAATACAAACCATCCTTCTGAGTGACAGCACACACAAAAAAGAACAAGTATTAGAGCTATATATCAAATATTCCTTCCTTCTTTCTATTCACTTACTCACCAGCATTTAATGAACACCTGATATTGGAAGGTGCTATCTAGGAACTTAAACATTTATAATTGAATATTTATCTAAACCATGGAGTCTTAAGCAAATGGATAAGCTTCTGGTAAGGAATGCATCTGTGGAGCCCCTGAAACTAAAAAACTTTGCAAATGTGTAAATACATTTTCCTAGGAGCGAGACTAGCTTTCAACAGATACTCAAAAGAGTTCCTGATTCAAAAAATTTAAGAACCATTTTCTAAACTCTGCTTGGAACAGCATACATTTATACCAGAACAAGTTCTAAGACTTTGATATTTGCATATAAAAGGAAGCCTTATTCTTTTATAAAATACCTTGTTCAAGCTCCAAGAGATGCAACATGTATTAATTTACAAGTGGGCCCTTTAAGTGTCCATAAACCTTATTTTAAAGGATATCTATTCTTCCTGTAGTATAACAAACTCTACAAGGATACTGGAGACTGTGTCTTGATTTTTTCTTTTTCCTTGAAGATCAAGAACAGTGCTCTGAACTTGAGAGCATAAGTCTAAGGGGGAGCACAGTGCCTTATTAAGATGAAAGTGGCCCCAAAATACAAATACAATTATTAAATTTTCCTCAATTCCTTTTGCCCTTTCTAGTTCTTAAATAATACAAATATGCTTGAAAAGCATCATGTCAAAAAAAAAAGCATGACCTTTGGAATCAGATCTAAGGACCTGGGTTCCAAGCTTTCCTCTCCCACTACTAGCTATGACCACGGGCAAGTTGTTTGACTTCCACAGGCCTGTTTTCTACTTATAAAATAAAATTTTAGGGGCACCCGGGTGGCTCAGTCATTAAGCGTCTGCCTTGGGCTCAGGTCATGATGTCAGGGTCCTGGGATCGAGCCCCAAATCGGGGTCCCTGCTCAGCAGGAAGCCTTCTTCTCTCTCTCCCATTCCCCCTGCATGTGTTCCCTCTCTTGCTGTGTCTCTCTCTGTCAAATAAATAAATAAAATCTTTAAAAAATATAAAATAAAATAAAATAAAATTTTGTTAGAATTCAGTGAGACATGCCTACTAAAGTATCTGCTTCATAATAGAGACTGATGAACATAATTATTGCTGATCACCAAGGGTTTCTGGTTCTTCCTTTTTTTCCAGGCACACTTCCCTGCCCTCTTCAAGTTGAGTGGATCACATGACTTCCTTTGGCAAGTGAAATGGGAATGGAAGTTTCCTGTTGCACTCTGAATGAAGTTTTAAGAATCAGTGTGTGAGCTGCCAGTTCCCTTTCCAATGCTCTGGAGATGGTAAAAGCAAAAGTTGAGGTGATACCTCAGTTATCCTGTGTCCCTGAGTAACAACATACATTTATACCTGAACAAGTTCTAAGACTTCGCTATTTGTATATAAAAAGAATCCTTATATTTTATAAAATACCTTGTTCAAGCTTCAAGAGATGCAGCATGTATTAATTTACAAGAGGGCCCTTCAAATGTCTGTAAACCTTTTTTTAAAGGATGTCTCTTTTTCTAAGATTCCACGGCTTAGATAAAATACTCAATTATAAATGTTTAAGTTCCTAGATAGCATCTTCCAATATTGGTGTTCATTAAATGCTGTTGAGTGAGTGAATAGAAAGAAGGAAGGAATATTTGACATATAGCTCTAATACATGCGTTTTTTTGTGTGGCTGTCACTCAGAAGGATGGTCTGTATTTTGCTCTGGGGCATCTGAGCACATTTTTTTGTTGTTGCTCATAGCATGAATACAAACCGAACCAACCTCAGTTGGGACTATAGTACAAGCAAGAAATAAACTTCTCCTGTATTAATTCACTGACAGTTGGGGCTTGTAACAGTAGCATAATCCAGTATATTCTGACCAACACTGTGCTTAATAAATATTAGTTCCTTTTCCTGATTAAGTCTCATTAGCTGCACATTTCCTTGTTGCATTTTGTTCTTAGAAATTAGTCTAGAAGGAGTCCAAGATGGCAAAGGAGTAGGAGACCTCAGTTTTGTCTGGCCCCAGGAATTCAGCTAGATAGTTATTAAATTAATCTGAATACCTGTGAACTCAACCAGAGATCTAAGAAAAGAATAGCCGACACTCTACAAATAGAAAAGCGACCACTTTCTAAGAGAATGACAGGACAGAAAAACTCACCTCAAAAAAGAGAACAGGAGGCAGTACTGATTGTGAGGGACCTAGTCAGCATGGATATAAATAAGATATCAGAACTAGAGTTCAGAATAACAATTATAAAGATACTAGCTGGGCTTGAAAAAAGCATAGAAGACACTAGAGAATCCCTTTCTGGAGAAATAAATGAACTAAAATCTAATCAAGTAGAAATAAAAAAGTCTATTAATAAGATGCAATCAAAAATGGAGGTTTTAACTGTTAGGATAAATGAGGCAGAAGAATTGCTGATATAGAAGACAAAATGATGAGAGAATAAAGAAGCTGAGAAAAAGAGAGATAAATAACTACTGGATCATGAGGGGAGAATTCGAGAGATAACTGACACCATAAAGTGAAACAATATTAGAATAATTGGGATCCCATAAGAAGAAAGAGACTGAGGGGCAGAAGGTATATTGGAGCAAACTGTGGCTGAGAACTTCCCTAATTTGGGGAAGGAAACAGGCATTCAAGTCCAGAAGGCAGAAAACCTCACTCAAAATCAATAAACATAGGTCAACACCTCGACACATAATAGTGAAAGTTGCAAATCTCAGAGACAAAGAGAAAATCCTGAAAGCAGCTTGGGACAAGAGGTCCATAACCTACAAGGGTGGAAACATTAGATTGGCAGCAGACCTATCCACAGAGATCTGGCAGGCCAGAAAGGACTGCTAAATGAGAATTCAGGATGCTAAATGAGAAAAATATGCAGCCAAGAATACTTTATCCAGCAAGGATGTCATTCAAAATAGAAGGAGAGATAAAAAGCTTCCAGGACAAATAGAAACTAAAGGAATTTTTGATGCAAGAAATATTGAAGGGGCTTCTTTAAGCAAAGAGAGTGCCCAAAAGTAACATAGACCAGAAAGGAACAGAGACAATATCCAGTAACAGTCACCCTACAGGTAATACAAAGGCACTAAATTCATATCTTTCAATAGTTACTCTGAATGTAAATGGGCTAATTGCCTCAACAAAAGACACAGGGTATCAGATTGGATAAAAAAGCAAGACCCATAGATATGCTGGCTGCAAGAGACTCATTTTAGACCCAAAGACACATCCAGATTGAAAGTAAGGGGGTAGAGGGCGCCTGGGTGGCTAAGTCGGTTAAACATCTGCCTTTGGCTCAGGTCCTGATCTCAGGGTCCTGGGATCGAGCCCCACATCAGGCTCCTTGCTCGGTGGGAAGCCTGCTTCTCCCTCTCCCACTCTGCCTGCTTATGTTCCCTTTCTCGCTGTCAAATAAATAAATAAAATCTTTAAAAAAAAAAAGTAAGAGGGTAGAAAACAATTTATCATGCTAATGGACATCAAATGAAAGCTGAGGTGGCAATCCTTACATCAGACAAATTAGATTTTAAACAAAAGACTGTAATAAAAGATGAGGAAGGACACTATCATAATTAAAGGAATTATCCAACAAGAAGATCTAACAATTGTAAATATTTATGCCCCTAACATGGGAGCAGCCAATTAGATAAACCAATTAATAACCAAATTAAAGAAAAACATCTATAATAATACAATAATAGTAGGGGACATTAACACCCCACTCACTGCAATGGACAGATCATCTAAGCAAAAGATCAACAAAGAAACGAAGGCTTTGAATGACACACTGGAACATATGGGACTTCACAGACATATTCAAAGCATTCCATCTTAAAGCAACAGAATACACATTCTTCTCAAATGCACATGGAACATTCTCCAGAATAGATCACATACTGGGTCACAAATCAGGTATCAACCAGTACCAAAAGACTGGGATCATTCCTGCATATTTTCAGAACACAATTGTGAAACTGGAACTCAATCACAAGAGGAAAGTTGGAAAGAACTCAAATACATGGAGGCTAAAGAGCATCCTACTAAAAAATGAATGGGTCAACCAGGAAATTAAAGAAGAATTTTAAAAAATTCATGGAAACAAATGAAAATGAAAACACACTGCTCAAAACCTTTGGGATGCAGCAAAGGCAGTCCTAAGAGGGAAGTATATAGCAATATAAGCCTTTCTCAAAAAACGAGAAAGGTCTCAAATACACAACCTAACCTTACACCTAAAGGAGCTAGAGAAAGAACAGCAAATAAAATCTAAACCCAGCAGAAGAAGAGAAATAATAAAGATTAGAGCAGAAATCAATGAAATAGAAACCAAAAGAAGAGTAGAACAGATCGACAAAACTAGGAGCTGGTTCTTTCAAAGAATTAATAAGAACAATAAATCCCTGGTCAGACTTATCAAAAAGAAAAGAGAAAAGGCCCAAATAAATAAAATTATGAATGAAAGAGGAGAGATCACAACCAACACGGAAGAAATACAAACAATTATAAAAACATATTATGAGCAATATATGCCAACAAATTAGGCAATCTGGAAGAAAAAGATGCATTCCTGGAAAGTATAAACTACCAAAACTGAACCAGGAAGAAATAGAAAACCTGAACAGACCCATAACCAGCAAGGAAATTGAAGCAATAATCAAAAATCTCCCAAAAACAAGAGTCCAGGGCTAGATGGCTTCCCAGGGAATTCTACCAAACATTTAAAGAAGAATTAGTACCTATTCTTCTGAAGCCATTTCAAAAAATAGAAATGGAAGGAAAACTTCCAAACTCTTTTTACGAGGCCAGCATTACTTTGATCCCAAAACCAGACAAAGACCCCACCAAAAAGTAGAATTACAGACCAATATCCCTGATGAACATGGATGCAAAAATTTGACTAATAGGATCCAACAGTACATTAAAAAGATTATTCACCATGACCAAGTGGGATTTATTCCTGGGCTGCAAGGGTGGTTCAACATCACAAATCAATGTGATATACTACATAAATGAAAGAAAGGACAAGAACCACATGATCTTCTCAACAGATGCAAAAAAAAAAAAAAAACTGACAAAGGACAGCATCCTTTCTTGATTAAAACTCTTCACAGTGTAGGGATAGAGGAAACATACCTCAATATCATAAAAGCTATATACAAAAAACCCACAGTGAATATCATTCTCAATGGGGTAAAACTGAGGGCTTTTCCCCTTAGGTCAGGAACACAGCAGGGATGTTCACTATCACCACTGTTGTTCAACATAGTACTAGAAGTCTTAGCCTCAGCAATCAGACAATAAAAAGAAATAAAAGGCATCTGAATCAGCAAAGAAGAAGTAAACTCTCACTCTTTGCAGATGACATGATACTCTATGTGGAAAACCCAAAAGGACTTCACCCCACAATTGCTAGAACTCATACAGAAATTCAGCAAAGTGGCAGGATACAAAATCAATGCACAGGGCACCTGGATGGTTCAGCTGGTTAAGCGCCTGCCTTCGGCTCAGGTCATGATCTCAGGGTCCTGGGATCAGGTCCCACATCAGGCTCCCTGCTCAGCAGGGGGTGGGCTTCTTTCTCTGCCCTTCCCCCTGTTCATGATGTGTCATGCTCTCCTCTTCTCAAAATAAATAAATCAACACACAGAAATCAGTCACATTTCTATACACTAACAATGAGACAGAAGAAAGAGAAATTAGGAACCAACCCCAATTACCAATTGCACCAAAAACCATAAGATACTCCAGGAATAAACCTAACCAAAGAGGCAAAGGATCTGTACTCAGAAAACTATAGAACACTCATGAAAGAAACTGAGGAAGACACAAAGAGATAGAAAAACATTCTATACTCATAGACTCGAAGAACAAATATTGTTAAAATGTCTGCTACCTAGAGCAATCTACAAATTCAATGCATTCCCTACCAAAACAACATCAACCTTTTTCACAGAACTGGAACAAACAATCCTAAAATTTGTATGGAACTAGAAAAGACCCTCAATAGCCAAAGGAATGTGAAAAAGAAAACCAAAACTGGTGGCACCACAATTCCAGACTTCAAGCTCTATTACAAAGCTTTACAGCTTTGTCATCAAGACAGTATGGTACTGGCACAAAAACAGACACACAGATCAATGGAACAGAATAGAGAGCCCAGAAATGGACCCTCAACTCTATGGTCAACTAATCTTCGACAAAGCAGGAAAGAATATCCAATGGAAAAAAGACAGTCTCCTCAACAAATAGTGTTGGGAAAATCAGACAGCCACATGCAGAAGAATGAAACTGGACCATTTTCTTACACCACAGACAAAAATAGACTCAAAATGGATAAAGACCTACATGTGAGACAGTAATCCATCAAAATCCTAGAGGAGAACACAGGGCAGCAACCTCTTCGACCTCAGGTTCAGCAACTTCTTGCTAGACATGCCTCCAAAGGAAAGGAAAACAAAGACAAAAATGAACTTTTGGGACTTCATAAAGATAAAAAGCTTTTGCACAGCAAAAGAAACAGTCAACAAAACTAAAAGACAACTGACAGAATGGGAGAAGATATTTGCAAATGACATATCAGATAAAGGGCTACTTTCCAAAGTCTATAAAGAACTTATCAAACTCAACACCCAGATAACAAATAATCCAATCAAGAAATGGGCAAAAGCATGAACAGATATTTCTCCAAAGAAGACATACAAATGGCCAACAGACACATGAAAAAATGCTCAACATCACTTGCCATCAGGGAAACACAAATCAAAACCACAATGAGATACCACCTCACACTGGTCAGAATGGCTAAAATTAACATGACAGGAAACAACAGATGTTGTTGAGGATGTGGAGAAAGGGGAAACCTCTTACACTGTTGGTGGGAATGCAAGCTGGTGCAGCCACTCTGGAAAACAGTATGGAGGTTCCTCAAAAAGTTGAAATTAGACTACCCTACAACCCAGTGATTGCACTCCTGGATATTTACCCCAAAGATACAAATGTTGTGATCCAAAAGAGCACCTGCACCACAATGTTTATAGCAGCAATGTCCACAATAGTCAAACTATGGAAAGAGCCCAGATGTCCATCGACAGATGAATGAATAAAGATGTGTTTTATATATATGTGTGTGTGTGTGTGTGTGTGTGTGTGTGTGCGTGTGTGTGTGTGTGTGTGCGTTATATACACATACATATACAATGGACTACTACTCAGCCATCAAAAAATGAAATCTTGCCATTTGCAATGACATGGATGGAATTAGAAGGTATTATGCTAAGCAAAATAAGTCAATCAGAATAAGACAATTTTCATATGGTTTTACTCACATGTGGAATCTAAGAAACAAAACAGAGATCATAGGGGAAGAGAGGGAAAAATAAAACAAGACAAAATCAGAGAGGGAAACAAACCATAAGAGACTCTTAATCATAGGAAACAAACTGAGGGTTGCTGGAGGGAAGGGGGGTAGGGGGTTGGAGTAACTGGGTGATGGGTATTCAGGAGGGCATGTGCTGTAATGAGCACTGGGTGTTATATAAGACTGATTAATCACTGAACTCTACATCTGAAACTAATAATACATTATATGTTAATTAATTGAATTTAAATTAAGAAATAATTTTTTTAAAAAGATCATGGGTAATGATCTTAGGGTCATGAGATCAGGCTCTGTGTCAGGCTCTGGACTCAGCACCAAGTCTGCTTGAGATTCTCTCCTTCCTCTGCCCCTCCCTGTCACTCATGCACACTCTCTTTCTCTCTTTCAAATAAATAAACGAATTTTTTTTAAAAAATTAATCTAATGAGGGGCACCTGGGTGGCTCAGTCATTAGGCATCCGTCTTCAGCTCAGGTCATGATCCCAGGGTCCTGGCATCGAGCCCCACATCAGGATCCCTGCTCAGCAGGGAGTCTGCTTCTCCCTCTCCCACTCCCCCTGTTTGTGTTCCCTCTCTTGCTGTCTCTCTCTCTCTGTCAAATAAATAAAAAATAAACAAAAAATTAGTCTAATGAAAAAGTTCCCTCTGACATGAATAAAATGTTTGTTTCCTTGATGGAGAATCTGGGCAAGAAGCATAAAATTTACTATGGTTTCTTAAAATGAAACTTTTATTTAAAGACAACTCAAGGTGATGAGGGTGATCATCTTTCCCATGCTGCACTTTCTAGGATATTTGGTGGTGCTGCTCTTTACTGCTTCTCCATTTCAGAAACCAAAATCTATCCAGAATTCAACAGCTTCACATTAGAGTCAATTATCGGGCTAGATCTCTTACCACGGAACTGTAAAGCTGTATGAGTTAGCATATGTGTGTATAGGGGTTAATGGAGGGCTACTGTTATCTCTCAATACTAATGTGAATATGAATTAATTAAAATCATCAGTTTAAGAGGCTTCCTGATTATCTATTGCCCCAAAACTTAGGGGGTTAAAACAAAAACTATTTTATTGTATCTCACAGGTTTTGTAGGCCAGGAATTTGGGGAGGGTTCTGCTGGGTGATTCTTCTGTTCCATGTGGTATAGATGAGGACACTCTGTGGTGTTATCTGGTGGCTAGGTGTGTCTAGAGAGTCCAAGATGGCTTCGCTCACATACCTGGCACTTTGGTGGGATAACTAGAAGGTGGGGGCTCATCTGGGTCTGTTAACGGGGGTGCCTGCTAGAACATGGTAGACTCAAGGTAAATGGATTTCTTACATGGCAAATCGAGGTACCCAGAAAGTGTTCCAAGGCTTCTTAGGACCTAGCCATGGAAATCCCAGAAATCACTTCCTTTTTTTTTTTTTTTTTTAGATTTTATTTATTTATTTGACAGAGAGATAGAGGCAGAGAGCACAAGCAGAGGGAATGGCAGAGGGAGAGGGAGAAGCAGGCTCTGAACTGAGCAGGGAGCCCGATGCGGGACTCAATCCCAGGACCCTGAGATCATGACCTGAGCCGAAGGCAGACACTGAACAGTCTGAGCCACCCAGGCACCCTAGAAATCACTTCTGCTGAAATATATTGGCCAAAAAAGACCAATTAGGCTATATGCAGCTCATAGGGAGGGGGATTAGGTTCCGTCTCAGTGGGAGGAGGGCTTAACAAAAACATTTGGAAACATCTTTATTACACCATGAAACAGAACCTCTTAATTGCTCCTCAAATTCCCTAAGAAATCTCTGGATCCAAAAACCCGAGTGGACTTTGCTTTGATGAGCAAAAAGTAATTCCCTTTTGAATCTAAATGCCTTCCTTTTAGTCCTAGAGGGTTTACTTGGATTCATTTACAAAAACTCCACTGTCCCTTCAGGCCTAGGAGTGATAGCAGCTTTAAGAGAAATAAAAATAAAATGCATTCAGGTTTCATTAAAACAATTTAAAATTAAATCTATTTGAGGCCTCTTTGAGAGCAGTGTTGAGTAAAAATTATATTCTTAGATTTTTTTGTGTATGTTCACATCAAAATATTTTTTAATGAGAAATCAATGAGGAGACTACTATTGAATTCATTTCTTAAACTGACCCTATGTCAAAAAGCAACAATGACAAAAATACCTCTAAAAAGTTGATCATCAATAGACCAGAAGATTTGAAATATTTCCTCACTTGGACTAGAAGATATGAAATATTCTCTCAGACTACAGACCTGAAATACCTTACCAATTAGTCTCCAAATTTCAATTTTGACTATTTGATTCACTTGAATTTTCCAAGCATTTATGAAGCATTATCTGCTATTGAGCACACAAATGGAACCACTTACTTACCTCTCTCCCACTAGCCTGTTGACTTTTCATGGTCCAGGGTGGGCTCTTGGTTGCCTTTGCGTCCCTTCATTTAGCTCTTTGCCTGGCACTTGGTAGATGTTTAACGAATGTTTGTAGAATGAATGGATAGACGAAGGAATGAATGAGAGACTGGCCAAGCATATATACTTAAGAGAAGAAAATGCACATGACAACCAAAAGTAAGAATTGGGATTAATGAGACTTCCTATCATCCTATCCTAGGAAGAATAAAAAGAAAAAATAAGCCAGAAAGAAATGCCTATTGTCTCAGAAGAAAATAAATACTGTTCTCTCAAAATCTTTGAAGTCAATGAAAAGACTAAGGATTAAATGTCAATATTCCCTTGGCACACAAAGATGTCACTGCCACCATTAAGTATACAATCCAGTATGACCAAAAAAAAAAGCTTACAGCTCCTGCTGCGTGAATTCCTCAAGTTAAGTTGAACAACTCCAAGCCTCATCATAGCATTTAGAATCAGAGTTTCCTTGTCTGAGATAAAGTGAATACACAGAACTAGAACAAATGCCAGTCCCCAGTGACTTCTGGTTCCCTTTTAAATAAATAGATGACATTCCTGGGGATACAGAACGCTGGTCTTTCCCGTCGGAATTCCACAGGAGGAACACTGCATCCCACAGGCAGCTGCTGTTCTCATGGAACAAAGGATGTCCCTCACCTCTGCGAAGAATCCTCTAATAGTGTCAAGCATCATTCCTACACCCCAGACTAGGACCTGGAAGAGTATGACAATGTGGAGGAGGCCAAATGCTCCAGGGGACTCAACCCACGAACATCTTTACTTCTGAAAGTTAGCCCTGCACTGAACCTCGGTTCTCATGCCACTCCTGTCCTTCCACCACCCAGATTATCTTGGACAAGCCACTCATGTTTCTAGTCTTCTGCTTCTTCCTCCCATAAATGAGAGGGTTGGACTGGATGTTCCTAATGGACTTATCCCAGATCTACCATTCTAAGACTGCAGGTTTCAAGGAAAGCCTAGCAACAAAGCACTAACATATAAAAAGAGAATTAAAGCATAACAAAAGTCTGCAATTTAGGTTATGTCCCATCTTTTTCCCCATCACATGGGCACACTCCCTAACTCATCTCCTGGCTCCAAAACTCCAGCTGGCTGTAATAGCAGAGTGTGATTTAGCACAAACTCCAAGTGCCTTTGGTTACTTGGAGAAAAGTCATTTTATACAACTCATTAGTGGTATCAGAGCTACCTTAAAAGCTACCAAAACCTCAGTTTACAAGATAGGGTGGAGATTTTCAAATGTGTTCACAGATTTTCACGTGATCTTGAAAGAATGTCTGTGATTTCAAGTTTCAGCCTCCGTTCTCTGGACTTTATTGTTTTCTTCATCTCCCCAGAGTTCACTGAAGTGTGGAATGGGGAAAAAAAAAAGTCAGTTTTCCCCATCAAGAATTCAATGTAATAATAATAGAAAAAAGTAATGAGGAGGAGGAGGTGGAGAAGGAGGTGGAGGAGGAGGAAGAGATCACACATTCATATAGCCCCTAGTATGGAACAGGCCTGGATTCTAAGTGCTTCCTATATATTAATTTATTCTTGAGTACAACCCTGAATGATAGAGAATATATCATCCCACTGGCAGACAAGAAAACTGAGGATCAGAACATTTAAGTAATTTTCTCAAGATTTCCCACCTAGTAAGTGGCAGACTTGGGATTCAAACCCAGGCAATTTGATCCCAGAGTCAATGCTTTCAACCCACTATGTTGAATAGCTTTTCCCCACATGGGAATCTATTCCAAAGAAATCTGGAAGGAATATTTTGAATAGTTACAACAGTGGAGAAATGAGTGTAATGCTTATCTCTAAGGTCAGTTTAATCTGTGTTATCTATTTAACAATTACCTGGGAAGAGTAGAGATGTCAAAAGCACTTACCTTGTCATAAGAAATTGGTTCACCAAGCACAGCATTGATTTTTTTTTTTTTACCCTAAAAATTCAGCACAGCTTAGCAAGGTACCAAGCCACAAAATGTGCATTCTCTGGGCTCTTTACCTTGACTATTTGAAATATGTTATCCCAAACTACAGGGCCAGACCAGTTGCTTTAAATCACCATGGCAACCAGAGTCAGTGGAGATGCCCCCATGTAAACAGACAGGAGAAGGGCTGTCATTAAAATCCTGTTTGTGATAGGAAGGGGGTATTTGGAGAGAATCTGTCCTGTGGGAGATCTTTCACTTTAGGAAAAAAAACACCCTTGCTTTTGTCAGAACTTTCTGTTCTCAGATCTTCTTAATATAGTTGTTTGTTCTTTTTCTCCCTGGAAGAGGTTTAAGAGAGCCCTTCTCGGGGGGGAAATCGGAAGGGGAGATGAACCATGAGAGTCTATGGACTCTGAGAAACAAACTGAGGGTTTTAGAGAGGAGGGGGCTGGGGAGATGGGTTAGCCTGGTGATGGGTATTAAAGAGGGCACGTATTGAATGGAGCACTGGGTGTTATACGCAAACAATGAATCATGGAACACTACATCAAAAACTAATGATGTAATGCATGGTGATTAACATAACATAATAACATTTAAAAAAAAGAGAGAGAGCCCTTCTCCTCTGCTTCCCTTTGCAGCTATACATTGTAAAATCTATTTGGTGTATATGTATGTGCCTATGCCCACATTTATACATAAATACATACATGTGCATGTGTGTATATACACAGGTACAGAAAGTGTGCATTACCTACACACATAATGTGCCGATTCATACACATCTAACACCTACATACACACATATACTGACTTCCCAACTTCTCCTCACCATGGCCTTCTCGGCTCATGATTCTGACAGATGACCTGTTCCTCCGGAAGTGACTCAGCTGAAAAAAAAGGTCGTCAAGCAGCATCTTCTCTCCCCTGCCTCTAAGGAGAAAAGGGCCAACTTGGATGTCATCTGACTCGGTAAGATTGCCACTGGCAGAAAAAAGTCTCTGCTTACTTGCTATTTCCCTCCTCCATGCTGTATCAACAGCACCAGGCTTGTCTGCCCATTGTCTCCCCTGTCACCTCAGCCTGTTCAAAAGTGATGCAAGTAAGAGAACCATCCATTTTTTTTTCCAATTTATATCATTAATTTCTAGTAGTGGTTTTGAAACCACCAACAACTTGAGATTGGGGCTCAGAGAAGTTGGCAAATGTCAAATTTTAACTAGGTTCTGGAAGTTGAATGAGATGGTGTCTAAATGCCCCTTTCAACTCTAAATTAAGTCAAGAGATCCTAGTCAAGGTCATGAGGAGAAATAAGAAACAGCAGAAGAGTCAGCCTGCAGGGAATACAGGGACAAAAGTGCAGGTTTCCATGGTATAGTACAAAAGCCCTGAGTGGCAAGATAGGAGGCTCTGCTCCTCACCAGAGTAGGTGACTCAGGCATGAGACTGACTTTCCCTAGATGCCCAGTCCCTTCACTTTGAGAATGAGGGGCTGGATTCAATTTCCTTGTCATCTCTCCCACTGCTCCAGCCTAGGCTTCTGAGTTATGACAAGCCTGGATACTGCTGGCTCCAACCTCTTCAGCCTTGTTCATCTCCTATCCAGGGAAATCTGCTCACGCTGCCTCTGCAGACCCTGATTGCCTACACTGCAGAAATAAACACTCTGACGTTTACATCTATGGAGGGGAAATGCAAGGTGAGCCTGAAAAGAATGAGGTGGCTCTGTACCTGTTGATATCCCAAGGTACTGCGCAAAGTAAGGAAATCAGGATGCAAACTCCAGGTGCTAAATGTTTCCATTGTGTATACAAGTAGCTATAAACATATACCTGAATGCATAGACATTTACGTCTAGTATGCATGGAATTTACTCAACAAATATATACATCAAGTTATGAAGAAATGATGTACAAATAAATATAATCATTACAGCATGGCTTGTAACAGCCAAAATGAATGAATGAATGGGATAATGGAAATGGCCACTGATAAATGGCAGGTAAAACAGATTATAACTTTTCCACACTAGGCAGCTGTGACAAAGAATGAAACAGACCTGAGAATATTAATATAAAAAGACCTCTAAAAATACACTGTAAAAAGAAACATGAATAATCTGTCACTAGTATTCTTTTTTAAAAAGAGAATGCTCTCTCATCCTCTCTCTCTCCCCTGTCCTCTCTCCTGTATAACATTTAATCCTGGGAATATAGAAATACTCTATAGCAGAAAAAAGCTTCTTAAGGTTCAAAATATGCAGGAAATTTTTGGAATTCCAAAAGTCTTCCACCTAGAAATTTACCCAGTTAAAGTTTGTTCAGGAATTCAAAACCAATACCATGTATACAAGTGGAACTGGATTTAGAAAGTGGGAGGCCTGGTGAGGGCATAGACACCTTCCACACCACCACATCTGACATGGTCGTTCCCTGGATGTGAGAACCAGGAGGAATGAAGTTATTCAGGCACTTGGCATGGATTCTTTTCCTTCATGTCTGAGGAGACCAGGAAAAGTTCCAGGATCTCAGAGACACTGACATCAACACTGCCTTCCAGGAGACACTCAGCAAAGCAGGTGGAGCCACACCCCCGAATGAGACAAGGGCTGCTCGGAATGTGTCTCACATGCCTCGAGACAATCACTGTGTCTTTAGGTCAAAAATTATTTTATTTAGAAAATTACTGAATTTAGAAATTTACTAACTTGCAAAACAAAAATCATGAGGCAGTTGAAGATACTAGGAAGTAATTGTCTCATCGTTTTCTCCTTTATGAAGGTTTTGTTTGTTCAAATCAGCACGACCTATCACTTCAGCAAGAGCATCTGGGTAAGAAGGCTGGGGTCAGGAGTCTGGGGTGGGAGGGAGATTTACTTTTATAAGGTTTAAAATCTTTTTATACTTTGACCATGGTTTACTTTCCTAATCAAAAAAGCTTGGTTCATTATAAAAACAAGCAAATAAATGACAACGCAGTAACGAGAACAGAAAAATTTAATAAAGTTTGCCTAAGCTATTTTTCCTTTAAGAGATCAGCCAGTATGTGACAATCTGGGTCTGAGATGCTGTAAGAGAAAGTTTATTAGTTGGGTTTTTTAAAATTTGTTTTTGTTTTTTGTTTACTAAAGAAAGGGGAGGGGCGTCTGGGTGGCTCAGTTGGTTGGGCGACTGCCTTTGGCTCAGCTCATGATCCTGGAGTCCCAGGATTGAGTCCCACGTTGGGCTCCCTGCTCAGCAGGGAGTCTGCTTCTCCCTCTGACCCTCTTCCCTCTCGCGCTCTCTATCTCTCAATCTCTCTCTCTCAAATAAATGAATAAATAAATCTTTTAAAAAATGTTAAAAAAATAATAAAGAAAATAAAAAGAAAAAAGAAAAAAAAAGAAAGGGGAGGAGGGAAAGTAGGGGAGGAGAAGAAGAGAAGGAAAAAAAGAGAAAAGCCTTCCCCTGAAGTAGTCTCTTAAAATGAATATCAGAAAATTATGTCTACGGGCGCCTGGGTGATCAGTTGGTTAAGCATCTACCTTCAGCTCAAGTCATGATCTCGGGGTCCTGGGATCGAGCTCCATGTCAGGCTCCCCACTCAGGAAGGAGTCTGCTTCTCCCTCTCCACTTGCCCCCCCACCCCACTCATGTGTGTTCTCTCTCTCAAATAAATAAATAAAATCTTAAAAAAAAAAGAAAAGAAAATTAAGTCTAGCATCAAGCTGCACAATACCCAAGAGGAAAAGTAATTAAAGGAAGCTGGAGGGGTCGGGGGTGGGGGGGCATGGGGAGGGATAGGAATCATAAAAATGATCAAGGAAATTACTTCTGAGTTAGAGCCAAAGGAGATGACCTGGTTGTGTAATGGCTGGCAAAGGATTTGGCAGTCAGATTCTAAATATCTGAAAGAAATAAAACGTCCAACCCTAAAAAATGAGTAAGTGATAAAGGAAAAACATTTCCATTCTTGATAAACCCACTTTTGGTGAACCTACTTTATTCTTTCCCCCAACAATCTTTGTAAAGGTGCAAATGAAGTATGAACTAATTCTGTGCAGTAACAATGTTCAGGTATCCTGGAGTTAAAGGGGTAAAGTGAAGGAGACACAGCAAGAGAGGGACAAAGACCAGTCTCCTGTTATATACAAGAAACTGACAGCAGCAGAGACAGGTAAAAAGTGCGAGCTTCCCCCCGCAAGTTGCACTTCAATTGTTTAATAAGTAAACCAAACCACTGGGAAAAAATTTTTACTACATGGGTGATAATCAGTTCAAGCAAGACAGCATTTTGTTGTTACAGTAATAAGTCAGATACAGTAATAATTAGCCATCACAACACCTTCTCTCATGGCTGTGAAAAGTAGCACAAGAAAAACTCACACTTCAACCAAGACCTGCAACTGAAGTGGTATCATCTGCAAAAAATCCAGTAAATTCATATTAGGCAATAAATCACCCAAGGAAGAAACTACCTCCCCCAAACCTGCCACACCAGCGCCCCCCCCCCACACACATACACACACTACTGCTATGCTATTAGTTTCAGGCATCTCCTCCAAAGATGGTTCTTTAAAATGTCCATCATATGATCACTGAAACCTCTAGAAACTTGTTACATCTATATCCCTTAGCTTCATTTACCAATGTAATCTATGAGATAAATTCTCTTACCACAAAGACTTTATCCATTCAGATCTCTTAACAGATGAACCATTTTAAACTAGTGAAAAGTCTTAAGTCTATAATGTAATTTAGCAAAAACAGCTGCAGAAACATAAATTGTCATGGAGATAAGTTAATGAAAATACCAGAATTCATAGGAGTCCAGTCAACCTGCAATTATTTTTTTTAACCTGCAATTATTAATTGCACACCTATGCACAGGAGGCAAACATATGTAGGTCCTTCAAAACGAAGTGCTAGATTTAGAAACTGAAGTCACACAAAAGGAGTAACTGATTTCTCAAATATAATTATTATATGTTGATTTATTATAAACAGCCTATCCTTTTTACCATGATTAGAGTTTATGGTTCAAGGAAGATCATAACTTCCACTTTATTTGTGTGTTCTATTGCCAGGATCACTGGTGGTATATTATTGGTACATGCTTATGAGAGTTTTCTGTTTGTTAACATACTAAAAAATTCATATTGATAGGAAAAAAGAGAAAGGACCAAGATTTATTTTCATATATATTGTGCATATATATATAATATTCAGTAAACTTTGATGTGGCTTATAATGAAACTATCTAAAAATATTTTGTCTGCATTATCTTCATGAATGCCCTGAAATTTGTGCTTATGTTTAAGTGATAGATAGTACTGATTTGAGCAAACAAAAGCTTCTTAAAGGAGAAAAAGATGAGACAATTATTTACTGGTAACTTTGTCTCATCATTTTTATTTTCCAAATCATTTCACCAAATTTTTTTTCTAAAAATTGAAATTAGAAAATACTGTAACCACACTAATATTGAATGATACTTTTGGTCAGTTTTAGATTTTCTGATTAAAAAACACTAACCTATAAATACCTAGATTTTCAGATACTTGAGTTTAGGGTCTTGGGAATTAACTCTAGTTAACTCTTTTTTTTTTTAAGATTTTACTTATTTATTTATTTGAGAGAGAGAGAATGAGAGATAGACAGCACGAGAGGGAAGAGGGTCACAGGGAGAAGCAGACTCCCTGCTGAGCAGGGAGCCCGATGTGGGACTCAATCCCGGGACTCCAGGATCATGACCTGAGCCGAAGGCAGTCGCTTAACCAACTGAGCCACCCAGGCGCCCTAGTTAACTCTTGTTAATTCCATATTTGGCTAAATTTATTTTTTAAAAGAAAAGAGATATTTAGAGCTATTTTTCTCTAAGAGTAGGTTCATCTTCAAAATGTATATAATTTTGCACTGCAATTTAAAATACAGAAGGTGACAGGACTAATTTACATTTACATCATACTGAGATTGTTTAATTGCTAGAATGCCACATTGCATCTTTAAAATATGTACATATTATAAATTCCTTGCCTCCATGTGGAGCAACAAGAAAAGAATTATATTGGATAACCTAATTTATAGAAAAAGAGCTCTTTAAAGTTAAAATAATGCAGTAAATTCTTAGACTTCCAACGTCTTCCACCTAAATATTTACCCAGTTATAACTTGTTCAGTAATTCAAAACCAATACCATGTATATAAGTGGAACTGGATTTAGAAAGTGGGAGGCCTGGTGAGGGCATAGACACCTTCCACACCACCACATCTGACATGGTCGTTCCCTGGATGTGAGAACCAGGAGGAATGAAGTTATTCAGGCACTTGGCATGGATTCTTTTCCTTCATGTCTGAGGAGACCAGGAAAAGTTCCAGGATCTCAGAGACACTGACATCAACACTGCCTTCCAGGAGACACTCAGCAAAGCAGGTGGAGCCACACCCTCGACTGAAGACAAGGGCTGCTCGGAATCCTTGGAGCCAGCTGATACACATTAATGTGTCTCATGTGCCTCTCAACAATCACTGTGTCTTTAAGCCAAACATTACGGCAGTGCTGTGGATACAGGAGAAGCGTGAGGTAATCACCAAGCCCTACAGGGAATTTAGGAATCTTGCCAAAAGAAATCAGAAGCCCCTTGCTTTGGTGGCTGATGGAAGACTTAGCTACTCCTACGTTGACCTTTGCATCTGAGACAACCCCTTTTTAAAGAACTATTCCATGGGCTCCTTACTGCAACAAATTGACCAGACAGGTAATTTTTCCCTTTCGTGAAGACTTGGGGAGATTTTGCTCCTTTCAAAGCCCACACAGATGGTAACTGACTGAGCCAAGCTTCCACAAAGATCTCCAAACTCCCCATTCTGAGGTCCTTCCACTGAGCCACATTGCCTCCAGGCAAATGCATGTTTTATCATAGTAGCATTGAATGGCTACAACAGTACTATTCCTCATCACCACAGGATGAAAAGTAAAACTACATAAGGGTGTGTGTGTGTGATTTTAATCCAACAGCAGCAATGTTTGTGCATATACAAAGAAATATGCTGTGAGACATTTATGAAAATTGGAGCTGCAACAAGCCTTAGGGGATGAACTAATGCTCCTTTGACCATACCATCCTGCCTCTCTCACAATAATTGATCAGTAAACAAACTTGGGGTGTGAGAAAATCTCCCATATATAGCAACACTAATGAGTTATGGAACTACCATAGAGGTCAGCACTTATGAGTCTTGTCCTTTTTTGCCCTGAACTATGTCTATGCATGTCAGTCCAACTTCCTACTGCCACTGTCTACATCTCTTTGCTTGAGGGCTTTCTCTGGTCCCTGGATTCTGTTCTGCTCATATACATGGCAGGTTGCAGTGCCAAGGAATTCAGAACCAATGACTGATGGGAATTAATGGATTCATGCATCAACTTCCTCTATCTTCAGAGTTCCCTAGTAGGATTAAATTCCAATTGCTCACAGTGCAAATATGCTCAATAATGCACCCTTTATTGGCTTTCATCTCTTCCTGTCTCACTTCCCCATGCCCCACCAGTATTTCCTGAGATCATCTTCCAAATCTGACATGATCACTCCTTGGATTTGAGAACAAGGAAGAATGAGTTTCACCATGGTGGGTTTGAAGCTTAGTGCATTGCCTGTTTTATCTTACTTTATCCTCACAACAATCCAACAAAGTATTTCTTATACTCTTCTTACAGATGAGAAACATGAAACTTACAGCAATTTGCCTATGGTCACCCAGCTAGGAGAAGAGCCATGATTCAAATGCAGGTCTATCTGATTCCAAAGTCTTGTTTTCAGCCAAGAATCAACAGTCCTTTGTCATGGTAGCCCCACAGGTTTACATGCCAAAAGTTTGCAAAATATCTTGAGTCACTTTGTAATCAGTGGCATTCAATGATCAATAGAGATCAAATAAGTCATACAGCCATTAATTCCCAGAGAACAATAGATTCAATGAAAAAATCTTAAGGGGAGATGCAGTAATGAATGCTACCAATGATTTCTGCTATGTTGTCCAAGTACTGAGCAGAACACTGTGCATAATGGCCTAAGTAAGACCAGACCATAGTGATTCCAAGGATTTCCAACCAAGCTGGATGGAAAAAACATAATACGCATGCCCATCTTTTTATATGTCCAAAGGAATGGTTACATTGCCAACATTATTTAACATAAACATATTATTAATTGCCAAATGATGTTAGGCTTGGCAAAAGTGAAAGCTCGAGCAGACAACTGGACTTTACAACTAATTTGGCTAGATTAAGCCCACCTCCTTAGTAGTATTTACCAATAGGGAAGCATGTGGTAGCAAACCAGCTCTCCAGGAGATGGGCGAAGAATCAGAACGTGATTGGTAGTGTTTACCGATTTCTGTGGTGTAAATACTCCTACCATGGCCAATTTCAAGCTACCAACGTGTTGTCACTGAATGCATAATTGGAAAGAGAAACACAAAATCTGCCTTCACAAGCCAATATGAGCCAGCTCCAGCATACCACTGCTCCCGTGGGATGATGATAACAGAAACCAAAGGCTTAAATATGTCTTCTTTAGGTTCTAGGGAAGGTGGGAGAAGAGAAAAGCAGTAAACTGAGAAAGCAGGCAAAATCTGCTCTAGGCAAGCTCTGCTTCATTCAGAGAGGTAAGCACTGTTCTTTCTCAGCACGGATCAGAGAGACAGGAGGAGATGTACAATGCAGAACTTAGGAGATACAGAGCAGTGGTGTTCGACGTTGGCTGCATATTAGAATCCCCTGAGGTCTGTGTAAAAATCCTGCTGCCCAGGCCTCCTCCAAGGCCAATTAAGCTAGAACCTCTGGGAGTGGCACCAGCCATCAGCTGTTATGGATGACAGGCAGGGGTGAGAATGACTGCTCCATGTCAACACTTCTCAGACTTGAATGTGCATACCACTTACCTGGGTATTTTGTGAAAATGCAGGTTCTGAAAATATGAAGTAAAAAATTGTGGTACTTTATAAGTTCAGGAGCAGGAAAAGCTAATAAGCTAATTAATAGTGAGAGAAGTAAGATTAGTGGTTACCTCTGAGAGAGTATTGACTGGAAAGAGGAAAAAGGAAACCCTCTTGGGTGCTGGAAATGTTTTACATTTGTTCTGAAAGGTAGAACACAGGTAACACATTAAATTGTACCCTTAAGTTGACTACATTTTATACATTTTACTGCATATATGGTATATCTCAACAATAAAATAGTGGTACTAAGGGGGAGGGGGAAATGCAGAATCTGATTTAGTAGTCTGGGTGGGTCCTGAGATTCTAGATTTCTAACAAGCTCCCAAGCAATGCTGATGCCATTGGTCTGACCACACTTTGAGTCTCAAGGCTCTAGACTAGAGCCAGGGGTGATTTAGAAGTCAACTTGCTAGAAATATTTCCCAGTGCCTACAATGTGCCAGGCAGAGGGCTAGACCCAGCTGATGCAGAACGTGAAGCCCACAAATAAGCCTCAGGCACGTACCCTGAGGAAGTCCATCTGCTGAGGTCAAACAATTAGTGTAACAAACTCATTCATTGATTAAAACTACCTCAGTGAGTCTCGGCCGTGTGCTAGAAGCAAGTGACATAGATATGAACACGTCAGGGAAGGTGCCTGTTCCCCATCCTCCAGAGTTTATAGATGACAGACCAGAAAGTGCACACATATTCACTCATCCCAACTGAGATAAATGCTATAAGAGCATGGTGAAATTGAGTTGCTGAAAGGAGGCCAATATGCCTGGAGGGTAAGGAGGGATGGTAAGTGGTAAGCAGAGTTTGCTGATCCAGGCAGGGGCCAGAGAAAACAGGGCCTTGAAAGCCACATTAAGGATTCTGGTCTTTATCTTAAGAGCAATGGGAAGCCTTTGAAAAGTTTTAAGTAGGGGGGTGGCATAATCAGATTTGCATTTTTAAAAAGATCACTCTAACTGCAGTGTGTAGGACTGATTAGAGGGGGGCCAGAAAGAAGGCTAGTCCAGCAGACCAAAGGAGAGATGCTATTAGCTTGGACAAGGGTGATAGCTATACAGTGTAGAACATGATTTCCAGAGACTTATGGGGGAACATGGACAGGTCTTGATGATAACCTGACTATGGGGGGGTATCAAAGGTGACTCTGCGTCTTCTCATTTGCACAACTATAAAAATGGGGAGTGTCATTCACAAAACTGGGAACGCTGTCCTTATTGTTTCCGTATTTTCCAGGCTTACCAAAAATATCCCAGTTTCATGCAAGTTTCCCAGTTAAGACTTTTCCTAGAAATAAATCCACAAATTAAAAAAAAAAAAAAAAGGTTTGACAAGAACTCGATCTCTTTCCCAATGGTCAGCATAGACTCACACAGCCATGGAACACTCTTAATGCCAGGTCCACTCAGGTTTCATTGTGAACATAAAGCCCCAAAACTCAAAAATTGAATCCAAATCACCTTTCTCTTCACGTTTCCCTTCCTTCTCCCCTTTAGTGCTCAAAGACTACTATATATGGATACACATGCTTAGGAAATTGCTTATAATTGTGTGTTCTGCTGGCTTGCAGTGTGTTGAATTTACTTCCCAGAGTAATATATTTTTTCATGTGAAACAGTGGGGTTCTTCTCCAGCTTCACTGAGGTATACTTGACAAATAAAAATTACATTTATTTAAGCATACACCATACATTTTAAAAGTACATTCAGAGCCCGCCTGCCTAAATTGACTGCAGGCATCTCACAAAGGGTGGTAAATGATAAACACAAATTCGAGGAGACAACCTGCACATGTGGATACATTACTGTACATCTAGAGGAAATGAAACCTTTTGGTGGCTATGGAGATCAGATTCAACACCAACACATGGGAGTTTGGAGTTGACTGTGGTCTCCGTAGGTTAACTAAATGCCCCTAAAAGCACTCAGGCTTGTTTCAGGCATAAAATGCTGCTCTGGAATATAAAATGTTGAGTTTCTGACCATCACTGTGGGTGGGTCACCAGAGGCTTTGGCTACAAATGCACTTATTTTTAAAAAAATACATCTTGAGGGGCGCCTGGGCGGCTCAGTCGGTTAAGTGTCCAACTGTTGGTTTCAGCTCAGGTTGTGATCTCACAGTCATGGGATTGAGCCCCATGTCAGGCTCCGCGCTCAGTGCAGAGTCTGCTTCCGATTCTCACTCTCCCTCCCTCTCTCTCAAATAAATAAAAAAAAATAAATCTTTAAAAAACTACATCTTGAGCACTAACAATGGTCAAAATGGAATACAAGTTTGGTGACCCATAAACCAAGTTCTACCCTCATGGAACTGTAATTTACCAGGGAGACAGAGCAAAAGAAAATCCAAATAGTACGAAATTGGTGCTGAGAAGAGAGAGGGGCAAGTTTTGTGAAAGATAGAGGAACAATATATTTTCTCTTACTGGGGAGACAGGAAAGGCATTATAAAGACATTGAAATTTGAGGTGGTGCTGGATGGGAAATAAATAAAATTTCAACAGACAGAAAAGCCTGCCCAGCCCAAGACGACTCAGCCTTCAAACCAAGAAACTTTTTTGTGAAAAAAAAAAAAAGAAGCCCTATATTGTGTCCAAAACATCAAGAAGCAAAATTGCACTTGGATTTTAGGAAACGGCAGTCTGGTGTGAAGTTTGGTGGCTTTGGAGTAGGTAGGATCGGAAATGAGCACGGAGGGCACAGAATCCTGTGCTAAAGAGGCTGAAATGGGAAGCTATTGAAGGTTATAGAACAGAAGGATTGTGGGGTGATGAGACCAAAGTAAATATCAAAGTATTATTAATTTTTAGTCAAAACTCATATTCTCTACCGTTGAATTGTGATGCTCAAGGTTTCACTGACAACTCTGTACATCAAAGAGACATTTAAAATTGCTTATCTTCATTTATTATTTTCTGTTTATCATTTAAGTCTCTGTAGTCTTATATGACCACACCTCCGAGATAAAAATTTATCTATATTCAAGTTTCTTAAAGAAAAGACATAGCCAGTAAGGGGCGGGGGTGGTTTGTAAAAGAATAATTTCACTATCTAAATTCTGAGTGTGCATACTATAGGGTTTTTTTTTTTTTCCCCCTGAAAATGTCTTAGTTTGAAGGCTGAGTTGAGTTTTGAGTTTTAACTAACTTTTTAGTGACTAAGTCCAAATGGCCATTGTTGAACAAAGGTGGAATGAGTGTCTTGTATGTGGAATAAATGTTGTTCTTTATCTCTTTAACATCCCCCAGCAAACACAAAGCAATTGTACAAAGCTTTCCAAGGACATATTCAATAAAATATATAACAGAGGGGCACCTGGGTGACTTAGTCGGTTAAGCATCTGCCTTCGGCTCAGGTCATGATCCCAGGGTTCTGGGATCAAGCCCCAAATTGGGCTCCTGCTTGGTGGGGAGCCTGCTTCTCCCTCTTCCCCTGCTCGTGCTCTCTCTCTTGCTATCTCTCTCAAATAAATAAAATCTTAAAATATATATATATGTATATATATATATATATATATAAAACAGAAATGTTATTGTCTCTAGAACAGCATGATGCAAGTATAGAATGAAATATGGGAAGATCTGGACTTCCTTAATTTCTTTGATCTTTTACAGTAAAATAAGATATCTGATTTGGAAATGTATACTTCAAAATGAAAATACTCATTGGTGTTCCTTTCTCTTTCTGTTCCAGTGTGGTTTATTTGTCCAGGATATCCCACTGATAATGACAGAGAAAGGGGATAATGGAATTTGAAAGGTTATGGAGGATAAGGCATATGGCAGAGCTGGAAGAGGTCCCTTGGCAACGGACCTAGAGAGGTATAAGGAACTGTAATAAGGAAGCGGGTCCACACAAAAATGTTCTGTTCTCTTTCTCCTCACTGATATGAAAGAATCATGGATGGTGCTAAAGTGCTAAAGGAAGAACACTTCTGTTGTTCCCTTTGCTATGTGAAGCTATGTTGATTGATAATTGCTACCCAGGTCTGGGACCTTTCTCAAAGGGCACAGATAACTTACAATTTTTATGTCATGCTCAGCATCCTTTTGAAAAAGCAAAAGATGGTCATAGAGAAATACTGTTAGTGATGGCTATTCAAGTGCGGGCTGCCTGGGCAGAAAACACTCCTGCGTTATGCACAGGAATGGTAAGAGATAGCATTGCTTAGGTAGTGGTAAGCTCAAGTTCTGGGAATCACTAGCATTCTGGGATTGACTTGAGTGGTAAGCTCAAGTTCTGGGAGTCGCTAATCATGACTTTGCAAAGTGGGGCTGTCTGGGTCAACTCCAACATCCTAAAGTGAAGCAGAAATAGAAACAAAACCCTTGGGTAGAGGATGAGCTCTAGAGGGTTAGAAACCCACAGAGAAGATTCTCTCTTTGAAGCACAGTAACTATGAAAAAATGCCTGAGAGTATGTTAATAGGCAATGGCCTCTCAGTTTAAGACACCACACTTAAATTTGCCTTAATTGTTGCTTGAAATAATATTCCTAGCTTTAAAAGAACCACTAAAGCACTCCTATTCAAAATCATACTAAAGATCTTTGTTAGTGCAAAAACACAAGAAGAAAAACAAAGAGCATACATGTTAGAAAGGAAAAAATCACACTGCCTCTATCCTCAGACAAAGTGATTATCTACATAGAAAATTCCAAGAGTCTACAAAATCGCTATTTGAACTAACAGCAAACTTAGCAAAGTTGCAGGATAAAAAGACAATATTCAAAAATCAACAGCATATCAATATACTGCCCATGGAATGAAAAATTAACATTTTTTAAAAGTACTATTCACAGTGGCACCAAAAACATGAAATCTAAATCTAGATGAGATCTAAATTTAGATGATGGTCTAAATTTAGCAAGATATGCCTGAGATCTATATGCTGAAAATTATCAGATATTAAAGAGCAAAATCAAAGAAGACCTAAATAAATGGCAATGGCAATGTCCATTTGGTGGATTGGAAGACCTGATATCATTGTGTAGATTCAACTGGGTACCAATCAAAATATCAGTAAAGTGAGTTTTGTGGTTATGTTTTGTAAAATGTGTTACCTTATATAAGAAAAAGTTGAAGAGAACTCCAAGCTTCGAGTGTGATGGAATTAGTTTGAAATGCCAGTTCCTTGCTTCTCAGAGTGTGGTTCCTGCACCAGCAGTAGCAGTTGCACCATCTGGCAACTGTCGAACCAGAATCTGCATTTTTAACAAGATTCCCAGGCAATTCCATTTGTATGCACGTTCCAGTCTGAGAAGTTAGTGTGATTTTCACCTCCAGCCCTTCCCCCAAATAAATCACTGTTATCCAAAGACTCTTCTCTTATTTAGGCAGCAAAGTACAGGTAAAGGAAATTAATTAAATTCTTTCAAAAGTTTGTTTCTTTGGGAGAGCCTCCTATGCTGGGCCCCTAAAGTTATCTCTGAGGTCTGAATGAGTTAAAGCAACTAGTTAGCTTTATTAACACCTACCGCTCTCTAAGGACCTAAACTTTTAGAGTAGCATATATACTGGAGGACAGACAGACACACAGTTGAAAAATATATATATTTTCTATAACAAAACTGGCATTTGTAGGGAAAAACAGTTAATGTTAAAAGAGAAGAAGGATTTTAACCAAAAGCACGATGCCAAATAATTTTTTAATAAAAACATAAGTGCACTGCCATCCGTATTATTCAAGTTCTAAGATGCCATTCTTCACTCCTACCTCACAGAGTAATTTCTTCTAACGTAGCTTTAATTTTATTTTATCTGTTCTCAAAGCAGAATTCACACACACACACACACACACACACACATTCTTTTAAGGGAGCTGCAACACTCGGCTATTTCAGGGGTTGAGCCAGGTCTTAGATATTTTTGTGAAATTACCAATACTTTCTTTAAGTTTGTGTGTATGTTTTATTTCTAAATCAAGGACCCAGACCCTTTCTCCTCATGGGTCTATGAATGCTACACTTCCCTCAGGATTCTGTAGAGGACTTTGCCTCCCATATAAAGGTCCCGGAGTTGAACATGCTTCTTCTCTTTCCTTCAGAAAGCCCATTCACAGAGCAGCAGAACAGGCTCTGGCATCTTGGATCCTGATACCTACACTTTCCTGGCCTTGACATAAGCAAGATGTCTCAGGGTGAGAGAAGATACCATGAAACGAGACCTCTCTGGAAGGAACTGGCCAGTCTTTGGAGAGCCTGAAAAGAACCTGTAAAATGAGGGAAGCCAGTGAGAACCATTTGGCTCAGAAATGGCCCAAGAGCCCGGCATCATTGGAATCTTCCCAACCTCCTTCATGGCCTATCCATTCCTGAGACATTATCTACACACAGCACGATGACTGCTTTCTAAGCACTTACTATTAAATAGTTTCGTATAGCCATCACCTCAACATGGTCTCTAAGAGAAGCTCAACTTCCTACTTCACCAAACAGATTATTTCTAACAAATGAATTGCTATTGTGGCACATTTAGCAAGTAGCAGCTCAGAATTTGTGGTATTTGATGATGTAAAAGAAACATTACAGAGAAACATTATGTAGAAACCACCGGTCAGTAAACTCTGTCAGCACCGCGTGTGTTGGAGCAAGGACTCCGTAGACCTCATGCTGCTGAATTTGGGAGAAGTGGCGTTCCCGTCCAGTATCTGATGTTCTTCAGCATGCTCCATTTTTGTAATATGATGTTGATCAAGCTAAACCTCAGTTTTTCCCCCTCTTGAAGTAATTGGCTGTGACTCATCCATTTGCACAGGATACCATGAAATGCTGTGTTTTGAAGAAATTAAGTGCCTGACTTAATCCACGTGTCTTCCTTTGGAGTTTTAATTATTCATTTCTCCATGAGAGCAAAAGGTTGGATACTTTGGGTTATTTATAGTTGGGGGATTGTGGAAGAACACAGAGAGTAGGAGGAGAGAGAAGAACCAAAGGAGAAATTCTATTAAAAATAAAGTGAACTCAGGCAGGAAGGCAGAAAGGCTGGAGATGAAAAAGTCAATAAGTGGGAGAGGAAGGAATCCATGCACATGGTGAAGGCAGAAAAAGAGGAGCCCTAGAAGGAGAGACTCAATAATGTCAGAGTGAGATGGAAAGAGTCATAAAGGAAGGAAAGAGAGAGAGCCCAGAGATGAGCACATAAGAAAATCCTCACACCAGCAGTGAGGGTTTTTACTACAGTCTGGTACTTTGATCATTGCCTCTCAACTCTGCCATTGTCAGACTGCAGCGCCAGATGTGATCTGATCAGACTGGTCTGATGGTTCTGTATGACAGCAGAGTTCAACAGGTTTGGAATCCCCAGCTTCCTGGGAATGCATTGTCACAGCCCTACAAGCCATGATCTGTTGTGTTTTGTTTTGTTTTGTTTTGTTTTTAGTTAGGAGGGGATAATGAAGGCATGGCCCCATGTCTTTGGAAAAGTATCTTCTTGTCCAGAAATAAAGCAACCCGAATTTTAGGAGGTCTGGAAAGTTTGTACCAGCATTTTTGAAACATGTCCAAAGCATCTGCTTAAAAAATCGTGGGACCCTACCTGCTGATGATGAGAATGGCTGGGTCATACCAAGAACTCTTACATGGAAATAATAATACAGGGATAAGTCTAGGGTGAAGGGGCTATCATAAGTGCTGACACTAGTATTATTACTGGAAGTGCCTAAAGAGTCCCTCAATCCACCATGGTTTTCATGTAACCTATTTTCATATAAGGTCTTTGGATTTCTAGCAACCCTTCAACTGTCTAATTCACCTGCCTGAAAAAATAGTTCCCAGGATATGAAAAGTCTGTTTTTAACCAACGGTGGAAAGGGCAGACCACTCAGGAATGAAATTTTCAGATATTGTAACAGCTACTGTTATCCTGAACATGAAAACAAATTTGACAGATCAGATTCTGCCCAAACAGTCCTCCTCCTCCCTGCTGCACAGACAGGACCTCAGAGCTGAATATGCTACAAGCAGCAACAGGCAACAGGGCTCCTGAGAAATGGTCTACTTGAGGATGCAGCATCTAATATCCATTTAATTTTCCTCAGTCTGGAAGCAATGGGACCTCAATAAAGCTCTAAATTCTATCTTATTTTTCTTTACTTATATGAATAAAATGAAAGGTCTTACCTAGAAGAGAGAAAAGGTACATATTTTATAGATGAGAAGACTGGAGCGCTAAAGACCCATAGCTAGTGTTAGTGGAACCAACACACAGCCCAATATCTTTGATTTCAAGCACAGAGCTGGAGCTTCTTTTATTATGTACAATATGGAGAACATTTTTATTGGTAGAGGGAAGCCATTTTAGGTGGAATGTCCAATATATTGACAGGTATGAATATTAAAAAAATTAGGTTAGTAACAATAAAGTGGTCAGATTTGACAGGCACTTAAATGTGAGGCCAAAGTGTTAGCAAACAAGATCTTGCAAGCAGCAGAAAAAGGTTTTTGAGGAGGAAAGTGGCATAATGAGAATGCTATTTCATGAAAAGCAATTTGCGTTTCCAGAGCAATGGTGACATCAGTGACAGAAATAGGGACATCAGGAAAACAGCCAGTTTGGAAATAATAAGGTAAGTTTGATTTGCTGTCTGTTGAGTTTGAAAAGTGAGTACACCATACAAAGAGAAACATTTCTTAGGAAACTTGAGATATTGAAAGCAGAGGAAAAGATCATGCCTACAAATATCAATTTGGTAATCATATGAGAACATGTCATTATTGAAACTAAGAGGCTAGTTAGTCTTTTAATCAGCCAGGATCCTTCAGTTGTAAGCAACAGAAACCCACAAGGCCACTTAACAAAGACATGTATTGGAAGGATATGAAGTAAATCACAGAAATAAAGGATTTCCTCCCTCCAACATGACTGAAAGACTTATTAGACTGGAAATAAGATCTAGATTCTTATCTTGGCTTTTCCACTCATTACCTGTGAAGTTCTGATTAAGTTACTTGATATTCCTTAGTTTCCTGGTCTTTACAAAGAAAGCGGTAGAACAAGGTAATACAAAAGATCCATCTTAAGTCTGGTATTCTCAAATATTTCTGTTCTCAAGAACTATTTTCTGAGATATTGGGAAAGGGTTTTCCCAAGAAGGAAGAGTGAGGTCTGGGAGAATTAAAGGTCTTTTCCTGTAACAACAAGGGATTATCAGTGGGAGTGCCTACTAGTCTTCTGAATTCTGTCTCACTAAAGCAATTAGCATTTCTAAGTCATGTAGTCAAACTAAAAATAATCTCTTTTCAGAAAGTTCAACATTAGACATAAAAATCCAAACTTTCCACAGATGTTATTTCTACCATGCCCTAGCTTCTAGAGTTATAGATGAGAAGTCTGATGCCAATCTGATTTCTTTTTTCTCTTGCCATTAACTTCTTTATAACTGGAAACTTTTGATAGTTTCATCTATATTTGAGGGAAAGCCAGGAGCTCTAAAAGCATACGCCAAATTTGTGTCCTTTTTATTTTTTTTAAATTAAGACTGCTCAGAACTCAGAACCTTCAATTTATAGACTCAAGTTTTTCTTCAAAGTAAGGAAATTTTCCCTTACTATTTTTTTTAAATAACTGCCTTTTTCCATTTGTTCTTTTGTGGACCTCCTGGAAAACCTATGTTAGAGTCCTCAGAATGTCATCTGGGTCTTTTAGTATTCCTCATTATTTTAATATCTTTGTACCCTTGCTTTGTGCTTTGAAATATTTCTTCCCATTCATCTTCCAAGGCACTCTTTTAGTTCTTAATAGCAATTATTTTCTCTTTCAGTTGAACTATCACATTTTTAACATAAAAAATAACTTTTAAATTCCAATAACTCTTTTTTAGGCTGTAAACAAATCTTCCTAAACACTCTTTTATTATCACTGGTCATCTTGCATCCCTAATAGCTCAATTTCTGTAGGTGACACCTGTCTAGATATTCCATTGGGCCCTCTTCCCTAGGGCTGCACAATTATTTCCTTTGATTAATCACAACTGAAAACCTTCCATATTCCTCCTACCCTCCAGCAAATAGTGGAATATGCGGCAGTCACTGTGGGCCAGAGGAGTACTGGTCAGTAACTGCCCATCTTTTATTCATTCGCCTAGGGGAAGCTTCTCTGCACCCAGACCTTCTGAATTGTAAGAGTTAGTAGTCTCCTGGACTCAAGGATTTGAAGGATTTCATCCTGTCCCCTTAACTTCCTGGGAGTCACTCAGGGTCCAGGAAGATCCATTAGGCTTATCAAAAACCACACTTGAGGGGCACCTGGGTGGCTCAGTGGTAAAGCTGCTGCCTTTGGCTCAGGTCATGATCCCAGGGTCCTGGGATTGAGCCCCACATCGGGCTCCCTGCTCGGCAGGAAGCCTGCTTCTCCCTCTCCCTCTGCCTGCCTCTCTGCCTACTTGTGCTCTCTCTATCTTTCTGTCAAATAAGTAAATAAAATCTTTAAAAAAAAACACACACACTTGAACTCCTTATTTAAGAAAGTACATCAACATAGCCATTTTTTGGCTATCTTGGCGCTTTTTTTTTTTTTCTTTTTGCCCCTGGCCTCTCAGCATTCAGATTTCCTAGAACTTGTCTGGCCCAAAGGGAAATAATGTTCTGACCTTGTTCTTTTATCCAGAAGTTCCAGGGAAAGTAGCCTCAATTATACTTCCAGTGTCTGCCAGCTTGTCAATCCCAAATGCCACTTGGCTCAGTAGAAGTAAATGGGAGTTGAGAGGAAATTATATGAAGGATACACATTCAGGCTGCCATCTTCCCATAATCCTCTCTCTTAAGGTAGCCCTTAAACTCAAAACTTTTTAAGATACAATTGAATAGGGGCACCTGGGTGGCACAGTCGGTTAAGCATCTGACTCTTGGTTTAGGCTCAGATCCTGATCTCAGGGTTGTGAGAGCAAGCCCTGCATTGGGCTCCACACTAAGCACAGAGTCTGCTTGAAATTCTCTCTCCCTCTTCCTCTGCCCCTCCCGCTTGTGTGCACACTCTCTCTTTCTCTCTTTCTCTCTAAAATAAATAAGTCTTTAAAAAAAATAAAATACAATTGAATAGATCAAAGTCTAAGTCTCTAAAGGACATAATGCAGGGTGATTATTCACATTACGGTATGAACTCTACTTCACAAAATATTACAGTACAGAGTAGCTGGCACTTCATTTGAATTACAATAGCCTGATTTAAACAAAACAAAACAAAACAAAAACCTCCATGGGTGCTTGGTTTTTCATGGTATGCCTACTGCAGAAAGAGAAATCCAGATAAGTTTCCCCTCATCCCTCATCAAGCTGCCTAGATTGTCTTAATACTATCAATTTACCTTTTCCTCAAACCAAGGAATTTACCAGACATGGTTTGATTCAAATTACACACTGAGCAGTTCCTATTGAGAGAGGAGGAGCAAGTGCTGAGTTAATAATAGTGAAAGGCACAATGGAAGATGGCTGCTTGAGTTAGGTCTCCAAATAGGTGGATTCTCCACTGGGCACTGTGGCATCAGACTAGGACTGATGGGGGTAGCATTAGTTTGGGGTCTATGTACAAATTCAATCGTAACTTGCCTCTTTTCATACCTCTGTTTATAATATTCAGGACACATGCATACCCGGGGCCAATGCAAAGAGAAGCTGATACGGGGAAGATTCTATTCCAACGTCCCCATTGGTTGTCCATTTCTTCCATGGAGTATAAAATTCAGGGATTCTCTTCTCAATTCATATGATGAACAGGTCCAGTTCTCTGCTCCTACATAGTACAAGGTCAGCTAGATTGAGAAAGGGAAGACTTGGAGGTAGATATCACCAGGCATTTTTTCTCTCTTGTCCTTCTCTGCCACTCCAGGAACTCCAAGAGCATAGAAATGCTGATTTTTCCTGTCTTTGAACTTCAAAGATCCCCTGTTGCTGTGGCTACAGGCATTCTAGATAACAATCCATGAGCAAGACAAGAAAACCATGTCCAATGGCTAACCCCACCGTGTGTAGTAATTACCCTGTAAGGTAAGTGCTTCTTCCTCCACCCTTACCCCCTTATTTAGGATGGCTACAAGGAACTATATTGGGAGAAATATATTTTAGCAGTACTAAACATTAGATGAGCCAATCTGGTCACGTGACAGCTTACAAGTGTGTTTTCCAATTTGCCACCAACAATTTCTCCCTAGATATCAAGGCACATAGGGCAAATGCCTCACATCTCCAGCTGTGACCCATTTTTATCCAGGTTTTGAATATGTTTAAAAAATTGAATTAAGTTCCTTCATCTGACAATGGCAGGAAAGAAGACATCTTCCAGAGTGGCATTTTCTTAAGAGTTTCTGATCCACTAAGAAACGGTTCCCATATATTCATCCATCAAATACACAGTGTGCGCTTGCTATGTATTGGGTACTGAGGCTAACACAGTAAGTAAGATAGATGGAGTTGTAGCAATTAGGAATTTAATTACTCATTCCTGTATGCACTTCTTCATCAAATGTTTACTGAGTGCTTACTACATATCATGCCAAATTCGACCACAGAATAGTCTAAACCTATTAAAACTAAACAATTGTCAACCAATTTGGATTATGGAATGAGAGTAGTAGAACAGATAGGCCCTATCCCTAGCTTATGTTATAATGGAAGAAAATTATCAGATTATAAGAAATGCTATGCAGAGTATTAAAATAGAGTCATGTGCTAAAGATGGACTATGTGATTATATAGGATGGGTGGTCAGGGAAGGCTATGATCTGAGTGATACAAAAGAGACAGTTACATGATGATAAGGGACAAAGGTATTTTATACACAGAGAACAGCATTCCTGACAAAGGAAAGAACTAGCATAGAGGTTTTATAGCAGGAAAAACCTTAGTGTGTTTGAGGACAAATAAGAAAGACAATGTACCCTATGACCCAGAAATCTCAATCCTAGATATTTATATAGGGTGAAAAAGATAGTTTTGCACACAAATGTACATGAACAGCAGCCTTATTGATAATATCCAGCAACTGGTACAAGGACAAAGTGTGTACAGCCATGCAGTGGAATATTAGTCAGCAATTCAAAAGAATGGGCTTGTAAGGACATGGATAAATCTCAGGAACACTGTGTTTAGTGAATAAGCCTCATATAAATGTCTCCATTTATATGAAGTCCCAAAGAGGAAAAAGAAATCTATGCTAGAAAAAATCAGAATGGTGTTTGCAACATTGGATTCTAGTTGATATAATTAGAAGAAAATGTACTGATGTCTGCAATTTACTCTGAAATGCACCAAATATAAGCTGGATTAATAGAAGAGTAAACTAATGGATAGATATGTTATCTATTCAACTAAAATTGTAACAGTAGAACCTAACTGGTGGGTACACAGGTGTTTACTGTAAAATACTTTCAACTTTTCTGATATTTCCATTTTTTCATAATAAAAGTTTGGGAAAGAAAAGAAGGTCAGTACAACTTGAGCACCCTAACGTGATGATGACCAGTATTGATTAAATCATCTACACAAGTAAAAGTATTTCACTATTGTGTTTTTTGGCTGAAAATAATACTTCTTTTCTTCCATTCAATTGGTTTCATGGTTTCTAGTTGATAAATGATAAATTCGGTAGTCATATAGCATTTCCTCAGTGCAGCTGATTCAGCAACAATGTCCAGTGAATACTCACTATGCCCTGGCACTATGCTGAAAGAACTAGGAAAAAAATAGGCGTTATTTATCCCTGCTAAAAAGAAGCTTGCAAAAATAGTTGGGGAGATTGGGCCAACTTGTATGAAATCATTAGAGAATAACCTGGAAGAGATAAAATAATAATGCTACCATAGAAATGGGATTTAAAGAAGAAAGTGATTGGCAAAGAGGAACCTCTGAGTGGGCCCACAAAGACAGATAACCTGGATTCAGCTGCAGAATGTAAATAATAAGTGGAGAAAAGGCAGTGTGAGTTCTCCTAGTCACAATGCAATGTTTATTAAGTACTTACTATGTGTTGAGCTGTGCTAAGAACATTACATTAATTTAATTTAAGAAATACTTATCCTCAAGTGCTAGGGACAAAACAGGGCACCATTTTTGGTCTTTTGGTTTTTAATTTAATGGACCTTACATTCTAATTAGTTTGGGGGGAAAGTAACAGTCAATAAACAATATAAATAAAATATCCAGTTTATTAGTGATAAGAGCCAAGACAAAGTATGAAGCAGGGAAGAAGGATATAAAATGTTAAAGTGGAGGTAAACATTTTAGATAAGGGAAATCTCATTGAAAAGAGAATTCTTGAGTAAAAACATAAAGGATTAGAGAGCTGATGATTAGGGTTTCAGAGGAAGAACATTCCAGGCAGATAGAACAAACCATAAGCGCAAATGTCCAGAAGCAGACTCCACGCTGAGTGCAGAGCCCCACCTGGGGCTGGATCTCATGACCGTGAGGTCATGACGTGAGCCAAACCAAGAGTGGCAGCTTAAACAACTGAGCCACCGAGGTTCCCCTCCATTTTTTGATGTTTAACATATTTGAAATGCTCCTGCTTCTGCCTCTTTCTCTCTGCCCTTCTCCCCATTCTCGCTCTCTAATCTTTTACATAAAAGATTGTATTTATTTATTTGAAAAGAGAGAGCGAAAGAGAACACAAGCTGGGGTGGGGAGAGGGAGAAGCAGGCTCCCCGCTGAGCAGGGAGCCTGACATGGGGCTCAATCCCAGGACCCCGGGATCATGACCTGAGCCGAAGACAGACGCTTAACCGACTGAGCCCCCCCAGGTGCCCCAAAAATAAATAAAATCTTTTTAAAAAATGGACATTATCTCATGTAATCCCACAGCGGTCAGCCCTATGAGCTGTGTCCTATTATCATCCACATTTTACAGGTGAGAAAACTAAGGCACAGAAATGTTAAGACAGCCTCAACTCAAAACAAAACCTCAGTAAAATTAGGCATGACCATGTCAGAACAAAGTGGCTTTAATGTACAAGCATAGTCTTTCTGATCTTCGCTTTGTATTGCAAGTGTTACCAGGAGAGAAAAGGCTAAGCTTCTTAATATTAAAACCCGAGCAAGAAAGCAAAGCAAATTCAACTAAATCCTGATTACCAAATGATTTATTTGGCTGGCTAGAGAACAAGAAGGTCAACTAGGTTGACCAAAAGATAACTTGATTTGAGTAGATGAGGATTGTGATTAATCTTAATGCCGAAGAACCAAAATAAAATACTTTCCTAAAGGGGCAGGGGGAGAGTCTTATCCAGGTGTGATGAGTAGATAATGCCAGCAATGTGGTTGCTTTAATCAATATACCACAGATGAAATGATAAAGGCAATCTGTCTGCAAATGAAAACTATAAATACATCACAAACATGATGTAGCAACTGTTACAAACAGAAACTCAAAGCCTACTGACCTGGTCCAGAGGAAATAGCTGGAGCCATGTAGTTCTCAGCATTTAAAAAAAAAAAAAAAATCCATCCATACTGAGTATGTGATTCCAAGCAATGATTCTTAAAAACAGCTCCATGCCTATATGAAGAGATGGAACATGGGCCTTCAGCCTTTCTCTCTCCATGCATTCCACAGATGAAAAGAATATCCAGAGACTCAAGGGACAAATCCAGGCTAAACCCCACATCTATAGGTCACACCACCGAGCCTCTCCAAATTATAGAAGGTTATTTAAGGCTTGCTCAGTGCAAAAAATCATTGGATGTTAACTCTGGTAGCCCATATGCAACTAAGCTCATTTTTCTAACTTCCCTAGATCGGCTCCTGCTGAATAAGATTGTTTTCCCATTTGTGATCCTTTTCAAACATTTTTATTTTCCTTAACAAGGTTATGCTGTTCCCAGTGAGTCCTGGGCTCCTTTCCGAAGGATGATATCACTGCAGACACAGCAGCACCAGCTACTAAAAATCTGTTAGGCTGCCAATCTTGTCGTCACCTCTGGCACCCACCTCCGCTGTGGCAACAGCCTCCCATGGCCGCTTTCTTGACTCCTCTTATTTGCCCCATCAGTCATCTCAATAGCACACCATGGCGTTCAGAATAGGATCTCAGAAGGCCAATGACCAATTACTGCAGAGATGGAGATATTAAATTAAACCCATGCCTCAGCAGAAAGCTTCAGAGGGACCCAGGAAGAAAAGGCGAGTGACACAGATCAAAGTGCTCATTAATGTGTAGCTGACTTGTCACTTTTATGGGAGTCTTTGTAAGGAGTTGAACTCTGATTTAAACAGGAATACAAGGCAATGATATTCCAGAGAAATTTAATTTTTCTTGCCACTTTTAACCCAAATACCTAAGCCTTTTTAATTATTTTTATTTTTTGCCAAGTTAGATCACATTCGAAAAATGTGAAATATGACAAGAAAGTCTTTATTAGGTACCTCTCTGCATGAAGCATTGGCCTTTGTTCTCCAGAAGCTTACAGTTTAGGAAATTGGGGATGCAGGTTTGAGGTGAGGAGGTATGCCTCTGTCGGGCCTGCAAAAAAAATCAATCAATGATGTCCATTTAGCAACTTAAAAAAAGAAAAAAACCCAACCATGAATCAATCCCTTTAAGAGTTATTTGCATCTCAAAGGCCATATTAAAACAATAATCCTGGGGGCGCAGTCCGTTAAGTGTCTAACTCTTGGTTTCAGCTCCGGTTGTGATCCCAGGGTGGTGAGATGGAGCCCTGCATCAGGCTCTGCACTCAGCGTGGCATCTGCTGGAGATTCTCTCTCCCTTTCCCTCTGCCCCTCCCACTCGTGCTCTCTCTCTCTCTCAAAAAAATAAATAAATCTTAAAAAAAAATCACCCTTTATAATAAAAATTTAAATAGAGGAATGTACCAAGCAACACCCATCTGATAGGCCAATATCCCCAAGAAGACAAGAGCTGTCCATTAATTAAACCCTCATCACTCAAAGTCTGGTCCTGCAATCAGCAGTCTCAGCATCTCCTAGAAACTTGCTGAAATGCAGAATCTCAGGCCCACTCCAGAGCCACTGATGCAGAATGTGCATCAGTGATCGGTATGCACACTGGGACTCAGGAAGCACTGAGTTCAATGAATAACCTCTGTGAGTCCTGAAAGGACCTCGTGGTCATAGACACACTCTGCTCATTTACTCATCGTTGGCAGCTGCAAGCCGTGACTGTACTCACTATACTGTAAGCCTGTGGGCCACACAGACGACATCATGGCTGCCACGTGAGGGACTGCAGTTAAGAGGTATGTGAGGGAATAGTGGGGCCATCTATCAAGAGGCAACTTCTCCATCTATTTGGGGTAATTCTCTGTAGTCAGGAGGCTTTGAGCTATTAGTCTGATGAGCCTCTTCACAAAGCCCCTGCTAGTCAGCTCACACTCCGCAGACCCTAGCACCTTGCCTTGCTTATTTGTTCCTGGGGAACAGGCAAGTGGAGCTCAAATCCCCCTCCTCTCATGACTAGGACAACAGGCGTACGATGACTCAAAAGCTGCACGCCCATCTCTCTCCTACTTCCAAAGGAAGCCATCCTCACATCATGCTTCTGGGTGGTAGGCCTCAGGCTCACCCTGAGTGCTCCATATGGGGTGATGAGTCAGTGGGGATCAGACCCCGGTAGATACATCATCCTTGCATTAGTATGAAGCATCCTAGTGGCATCTTTTTAGCATATATCCTGAGAGACAAGTGATTAAATTAAAATTCAACTAATATCTCTCTTCTCCATCCAAGTTTATTGGAATCTGGGAAAATAAGAAGTTACTTGATGGAAGAGAGTCATACAAGTCCTGATTAAAAAGACAAGGCTGCTGACAGTGAAGGGCCATGGAAGCTGAGCTGCTGAAACTTGCCAGCACCAGCATTTTAATTGCAAGATGACATTCATCAGAAGATACCGAATTAACTAACCTGGAAGAGCAGAAGGGGACTGTGATGTGGGGACTGGCTGACCCTAATTAAATTGGAATTTGTGATGAAAATGATGGTCCCGTCATCTCTGAACAGCATCTCTCTCCCTTCCTGCTCTCCGCATACTTCTCTCAACACCATCTATAAGTTCTAAATGACTTCAAAAAGAAAACAGAGCAAGAGAATAATTCCGTTCTGTGAAACAGAATTGCAAAAATACACACATAACTTTTAAGTATTCATTCTATATCTAAAATGTATCTTTTCTGCTTATTACATATCTAAACAAAACAAATAATGTTAATTTTTAGAAGTTGAATTTCAGCATAAAACTTCAGTAAAATTCAGAAAAGCATAGAAAACAAACTAACCATCAAGTTCAGAGATCACAGCTGTGAATATTTTGATGTATGGATTTTCAGTATGGGGGCAGGTGTGTGTGTAGAGAGAGAGACAGACAGACATAGAAATTGTCAGAGAGACAGAAACACAGAAATTTGGGATCATAATGCATATAGTTTTATATTCTATTAAGTTCCCTTAGCATCATTTTATGAAGGATTTTAACAATCTGATAGAAAATATTTTTACACTGACATAAAAAAAAAACCCAAGAACTCCAGGTAAGTCATCCCTTGAAACGGTATCAAGAAAATAGAACAATTTCTCAGAACAAAACATTCTTGATGGTTTAGAAGAAATATTCTTTTTTAAAAATCGCACCTACTGGTATAGCCAACAATACAGAAACTTCAAATAGCCAAATCTGGACTTGAGTCACTGTGGTTAAGCAAATGAAATTAAAATTAACATCACATGCCTAATGGAAGTGTAAGTCCATGAAACCACTCTGAAGAAATATCTTGGTATTATAGCTGTTACCTTTAATCCTTTCCATGAGTCAGTAGTAGAAAAAAAATAACCAATACCACTGAGGTAGAGTCTTGTGGAGCTCACTTTTATCTAGGTTTCCTCTCCTTCTGAGCACAAGGGAGAATTCCTCTTCTCCACCTTCTTAGCAGTCTGAGAGCATATGACCAAGTTCAGCAAATAGGATGTGACCAGAAGCAATGTGTGTCTCTTCAGTGACCACTGCAAGACAGTGCCAGCACCCAGCTGCCCTGCTGTGGTGACTATGAAGGAGGCCGTGTATTGAAATGGCAGAGCCAGAGATCAAGACAGTGCCTTGGACCACTGCTAATGGGGAACAACTGCTCTAGAGAGCTTTTCAGTAGTACTAAGCCATTGGGGTTATTTGTTAAGTTAGCATAATCTATCTTACACTAATATAGTCACACACACGCAAAAAAAGAATGAAATGTTCCATTCCAATCATATGTCCTATCATATATACATGATAGCTGTAGGCTTTACAGAAGAGAAGGAAGGCAACAATCTGTTAAGGCATTCTTCTTCCCCACCTGTCCACCTGATAAAACAAGTTTGGTCAGAAGGTGTGAAGGAACCAAAAGCAGGGATCTGGGAGAGCAGACCTCAGGGTCAGTTGACATTGACCTACTATGTCTAGTAGGCACCTACTATGTCTAGTCTAGTCTAGTAGTCACCTACTATGAGAAAAACCACTCTGCAGGGGCTTCTAGGAATAAAGAGGCTAATCAGGGATAGTCCCTGCCTTCTAGAAATGTAAAGTCTAACAGAGAAGAAAACCATAAGAGTACAAAGATAGGGCGCTTCCAACAGCTGTGTGACTTTGGGGAGGTCATTTATCTCGCTGAGCCTCAGCTTCATCATCTGTCGAATGGGGATTAAAAACAGTACTTTCCTCACTGAAGTGGTGTGAGAATAGAAGATCTAGCATAATGCCTAACACAGAGTATTTACTCATTAAATACCTACTACTGTTGTTTTTTATTTACCTTTTAATTACCTGGAATATTATTATTAACACAGAATTGTTTCTCCTTCTATTCAAGGAAAGTAGTCCCTTCCTCCCTCCCGAGTGTTAAAATATCCAATATTGTAGAAAGAGCACGGAATATGCAGCAGACAGTCCAAATGTGAAAAACTTCAACCCATACCCTGGGTCATGTGACTTCTGAAGCCCTCAGTTCTATCATCAATAAAACTGAGGTAACAATATCTTCCTTTCAGGACTCTTAGAAGGAATTGTGGAAATCAAGTGCATAACTCAGAAATACAAATTTCTTCCTCACTCCTCCCCATCTTTAAAAAAGATAACAAGAATAAAAGATGTAAAGTCTATTTACAACAGTAAGTAGATTATCCCTAAGTATCCTTCTGCAAAGCAATAAATATATACTGCAATTCCCCTTCCAAAGTCCTATAACTCACAACCCTCCATTTACTGAAACTTTAAAATTGTATTCGTTACCCACATTTTTTTAACCAGACATAAATTTTTCTTTTACCTTGGTAGTTCTGTGTGTTGAGCTGTTATATTAAAGAGGTGATTGAGAAATAAATTGTCTTTACCAGCAGCAAGCCATCAGGAGCAGTTAATCCCACCTCCTATGGATTTCTGTCTCACAGTCAATTGCTCATGTGTCAATTACTCAATACACCCACCATATTGCTGTATCCTACTATTTCTGTTCATCGCTACATCCTGCTTCCCTAAGCACCCAGCACAGAGCATGGCACAAAGTCTGTTCACAACAGATATCTCTGATGGTGAATGATATACATCTTTCCTAAAGGCATGTCTGAAGCAGACTTGGCATGAAAACTACCAGCGAGCAAAGGTCTTTGTCTCCATTTTCATTTTGAACCCCCAGCCCCTGGATTGGTGTCTGACACATAATAAGCATTTAATAAATGTTAATGGAATTAATGAAAAGCTTGCGACCTTAGAAATGTTAAGTAGAAATAATTAGGAGTCCTGAAAGATGACTTATCATTCCTTATCAAATAAGGATTGAAAGAAAGTTATTTTGGAATGGAAAACACCCATATTGAGTTCCAAGTGTGACACAGAGTATCAGGTATAACAGCCTAATGACTGAAGAGTAGTCCAAGAAAATCAGCCCTCTCCCAGACTTGGTATCTGTTTTTCTTAATGGTTCATAAATTGATACTGTGATAATAATAATCCTATTTATCAAATGCCTTCTATGCTTTGCAACTTCAAATACATTAGAACCAACCTTTACAACCATGCCATAATATACATACCATTATTCCTTTTTTAAGGACAAGGAAACAGGCTCAGAGACGTTAAGTAACTCATCCATGCCTTATGTGCAGGAAATGACTGAACTGGAATTTAAAACAGGCTCATCTGATCTTTCCATATGGAGAAATCAGTATATGTACACATGTGTGCACAGGGACATGAAGGTACAGGCATGGGTACACCTCACACTGTCGCTACAGTTCAGGATATGCCCATAAACCCTTTCATGAAGAAGAGTTCACTGAACTGAATTTCTAAAGATTTTTACAGTAACTTTCTTTAGCTCCAAAAAAATTACATCCTTAAAAAAATGCCTATTTAAAAAGCACATTATCAAGCCCCATGATGATATTACCCAGGAGAAAGACATCTCACTCTACACAGGATTATGAAAATTCACAAGCAGTCCACTTGTCTGGCAAACTATTCCAATGACCTCCCTAACCTTTTGCATCCTGGGATTATTAAACTGGGTTGCTGAACAGTGCAGATACCTGCTCTGTGACCAATACCCCAGGCTGTTTATTGACCTAAAACTCTCTGGAGGCTGTGCACTCAGAAAGCAGTGGGTCACTGCTGAGCTGCTCATGTCCTCTTACCTAATAGAAGGCATAGCTCAACAGGATGCCTGCTTGGAGCCAGAGGTAAGGGCTGGTGCTGGGCCACATGGCTGCTCTGGGTCTTTCTCTGTGGCAGATGTCAAGGTCTGCAGGGTGTTTTATTAAAGGAACAAAATGCAATGGCTTCAAGATACCAGCCCTCTTCCCCATAAAGCCTTGGCCTGTGTGGAGTCAAGATCCCCAAGGAACCCCAGCTCAGCTGCTCTTGGGGGTTGGGGCTGTCTGTTCTATAAGCTTCCGGAGCTCAACACAGCCTGTCCCCTTCCCTCCATGCTTGTTAGACACCCAGCATGGTTTTCAGAGGCCATGTTGATGCCATATGTTCATGCCACTGAAGCATTTTACTGCCTGAGCAGAGGCACTTAGCACAAGGAAGAGCACATTGTTTTCATAGCTGGTTGGCTCTTAATACTTCCCCAGGAGACTCCAGGCTCAAAGAGAGGGTGTCTGGGGAGTTTGGGAAGATGCCAACAAGGTAAAATGTTCCTAGTGACACAGTTCAGAATGTCAGCCAGGCAGAGAGAAAGGCCCAAGTCATTAATAACAGAATTTTGGTGCAAAAGAAAAAAATTAAGGAAAACAATAAAGAAATTACATATGCAGAGATTTTTTTTCTTTAATGGCAAATTAACATTACTTTATGTCAGTGATTCTCACTTGACCAGGGTCAATTTTGTCTCCCAGGGGATACTGAGCAAAGTCTGGAAATATTTTGGGTTGTCACAATGGGGCAGAAATGAGAGTGCTACTGGCACCTAGTGGGTAGAGACCAGGGATGAGGCGCAACATCCTACAGTGCACAGGACAGTCCCCAACAACAGAATTCTCTGGCCACAAATGTCAATAGTGTTGAGGTTGAGAAACACTGGGGTATATTAACACTGAACAGATAAGAAAGCTCCCTCTTCCCCTGCAACCTCATTGCACTAACAATTAAATTAGCCACATTCAGGGCGTGTAGGGAGGCATCAGGGCATAGAGTTTAAAAGTAGTATCATCTAAGTGTAAGATCTAGATTTAAATTTTAGGTGCTGAACTTTCTAGCTCTGCAACCTTGGACAGGTTAACTTTGGTGAGCCTCAGTTTCCTCTTCTGCCAAACACAGGCAGAACTGGCCACCCCCTAACTGGACAAAGTTTAAATTACATGAGATGATGATAAGAATGTATTTAGCACCATGTCAACACACAGCTACCAATACCTGAGTGATGATTCTTAAGGCTCAACAAAGTGAGGGCAAACAGAACAACACAGGGTTTTAAGAGAAATTTACCAAGTACCTTGGTAATTTGAGGGAATTTGAGTTTGAAAGATCTCAGGGATGCTCAGACCTGTTGCCTCTTTCCTTAGAGGGCTCTTTGGCTCCAGTGAGTCTCACCACTGTGTACTAACACCCCACAGGCCACCTTGTTGGCCTTCCTTAACTATTACTGTTCCATTGCTCAGCCCAGGTTATCTGGTCATTCTTCTGTCTAGATCTCCATTACCACAGGCCAAGCCTGACCCCAGTGATGATCTGGTCACAGAGAAGAAACTATTGATACCTGATACTCAGGCATGTATTTTCCTTCTGCATGGAGCCAGAGGGGCTCTGGTCTTTCTCTGCTGTTCCAATACTGAGCAGAATCAGGCCAGACTTAGCCACATCTGCCTTTGGTCCAACACCCCTCTGACCTCTCATAGCCAACATTTGCCTCAACATTGTTACCTCCAGTCTTCAGAGCCCTGTCCTCAGAGCAACCCTGAAGCTCTCCTCTCCTCAAGCCCCATTTCCTGGTGCGTGGTTTTCCCTGCTGGCTTCAAAGGCACCCCAGGCAGGGGAGCACCACAGAGCATGAGGAGAAGTGCTTAGCCAGCCACACAGACTGCCTCAAAAGGCCTTCAAATCAAAGAGTTCAGAGATACTTTGGAAACCATCTAGCATAGTTTCCCCTTGCTGGTAAAACTGAAGCTCAGAAAGAAGGGACCAGGAACTGCCACTAGCCCATGAGGTCCCTTTGTGCAAATTAGAAATGGCACCCATCTGGATGGAGGCATTCCTGAGCCAAGGTGAATACACAGCCTGACAAGTGCAAGAGGCCCAGATCTTGGGCCAAGACAGGTCTCACTGTCCACTGAACAATCCCCTACAAAAGCTCTTGGAAGGAGTTTGCCCAAAATCACAAAAATGAGTTGTCACAGAGCTGAGATAAGACAACTTCTTAGTAGAGTCAGTTATTTATGGAAAATGAGTGGCTCCTGAATTCTCTGTTGTCCTTGCAAAACAAGACTTATTGGTCAAAAAGTGGATTCACAATTCATCTTCCTTGTGGTCCCTTTAATGACAGAAAGGGGAAAGGCAGACAACTTGCCATGGTGTGGGCTCCTTGAGGATACTTCAGACAGAGCTGGTGGCCCAGAAAAACTCAACACATTCAAAGGAGTAAGGGGGCTCCAGTAGCTGGGGAAAGGGAACCCAATCACCCAGTTCAGAGTCAACAGTTGAATATGCAAGGTCAACTCCCAAAGGAGAGTTTTGTTTTGAAATTGTAACAGCCAGCATGGCATAGCTATGAAAACAGGAAATCTCTTCAGAGAAGCCCATTAAATTTCCCACCTCCTGAGTATTTCATTTGATTTTTGTGATGAGAAAAACATGGCATATTATTAGGGGCACCTTCAGTTGGAAATAGATGAGTGACTATATACTATAGCTTAAGCAACATCTGTTTTCCTGAATGGGAACCAGTTGCTGATGTCAACTTCCTTATATTGCCTCGGGACAAAAACTTCCCCCTCTTCCTCTGTCTAATCTATAGGTCAAGGGTCAGCAGACATTTGATATAAAGGGCCACATTTCTTCAGTTCTGTAGGCCATATGGTCTCTGTCACAACTACTCAACTCTGCCATTGTAGCACAAAACCAGCCACAGACAGATAATATGCAAACTCATGATTGTGGCTGTGTTCCAATAAAGCTTTATTTATAAAAACTGGTGGTTAGTTAGATTGGACTCATGGGTCACAGTCTGCTATCCCCTGCTCTAGATGGTACTGAGCATGAGGTGGGCAGAACCTTAGCCCCTGCTCATTGACAGGTTTTAAAGCCACCAAGATGGGATGTTCCTAGACAAACAGAAATGAGAACCCAACATGGCAAGGGTGGGAAAACCTTACTCTGATTCTATCCTTGATTATCATGGAGTTGGGAAGAAGATTAAACAGAGGAGACTGGTATCATGTAGTAAGAGAAGGGACTTATCTGGAGCATGGATGCTTCATTCTAAGATATGCCCCAAATGCTAGTTCCCATGGCATCTGTCTGGGCATCATGTTAATAAATTAGTATAAGATTCTGAAAACCAGACTGGTCTCTCCTCTACATTTTCTCAGGACACCAAAGGGGTACAACCACCAAAAAGAAGGCCTTGGTAGCAGGAGCATATTTAAGAATTCATGTATGTTGTATTTCTTTAGCCAATTATATGGCTGTATCACCAAAGCAAAGAGGATTTCTCAGAGGCCTAAAATCTGGAAGCCATTAACATTACTACAGGCTTTACCTTTTCTTAGGAAACAGGGAGTTCTGCTCCATGTTTGCCAGACCATGAGGGAGAAGGCTAGTGTACACCCCCAGGCATAACAACTCATTCTTTACTAGAGAGCAGAACACAAGACCAATTCCTTCTTCACGAGTAAAAAAATATTGTTTTCCAGATTATGCCATAATCCCTCCAGGACAGGGACCATATTTTGTACTTCTCAGTATTATTATACCCTTGCCCAGTGTCCCCACAGGTCAAATAATAATTGCTAACATCTAAGGAACAATTGTTCTACGTCAGGCATTATTCAGAGTGCTTTAAGGCCCTTCTCATTTAGTAACCTCACAACAACCTATGACTCAGGGCCCACTATTTTTATTATTCCACACTGACAAATAATGGAACTGGGACACAAAGAGATTGAGTAATTTGCCCAAAATCATGCAGCTGCAAGTGATGGAGTCCAGATTTGAACCCTGGTATCCCAGTTCCAGAGCCAGTGCTCTTAACTTCTGTGTAATACTGCTTCTAATAATGCAACCAATATAGGTGATCAATAAATGTTTGGGGCCAATGACAGTAGTCACTCTGAGAGATGAGAAACAAAAACCAAGGTCTGGATTGAAGCTAAGCCAAATTGTGCATGATTGTCAGTAGACTCATTCTGAGCCACTCTCTCCTGAGGTGGGCAACACTGTACTGTCTTGTCCCCTCTCAGAGGGAGCTGAGTTCTAAGAGTGGTGGATGCCATTGAAAGGGCTATAAGGAGACAGGTCTGCAGCTCTGTTTAAGAAAGCCCATTTTCAATAGCATCAGGCTGGAATGCCCTGGAAATAAGCCAACAGCTGGAAATGATGCTCTCTCTAGGTAGGTTCAGAACCTTCCCTAAGGGGACAGGGTAGAGAAAATGGCCCCAGGGCAAACATCCACTCCCACCTCCCGGTCTCTCCAAGATCCCGCTTCTGGGGAATGCAGGGGTCAAGCATTCTGAATTTCCCAGTGATTGGGACGAAGACTAGAGGTAGCTGAGGAGGAAGTGGAGGAGAAGCTCTACTTAGCAGGGGTTAGAAATGATGGCCTTCTTCATTACAACACTTGGATTTTCCTTCCTCAATATCCAGATTATTTTGTTTTTTTCTTTTCCTTTTTTTTTAATGTTTTTGATTCAGAAGCTATTTTAATCTGTTTTTCTTGTCTAACATTGGCACTTGGGAGTAGGAAATGTAGTCTAATTATAGTTTTGATTACATCCCATGGTATATAGGGAGGGTCACACTTCTATTGTCTTTTAATATATTGTGTTTTTGGCTTCTGTCTTTCACAAAACAGTACTTAATAGTTTCGAGCAATTGGATAGCTTTTAATTAGCTCAGTATTCTATACCTCCAAAGTCATTATATCATGTTATGAGAGAGTGTGCAATAAGTCTGACTGCTTTTTTTAACTGACAATATTTTTCAAACAGACCCTATCTATCTTTGTGAAAGACCTCTATATTCTTGAAAAATATTTTATCCTCCATTTTAAAAATCTTTCTTCAAAATTCTGTTAAATCACTCCTACTGAAATGTAAAACAAAACTATTTGATTTACTCTGTTGATCAAATATTTAATTTCCTTATCATTGCTTTTTTTGTCTAACATATTTTGGTATTAGGGTATAAAAATTCTGTGTATCAAATGATTTCCAAGAGTCAGAGAATCTTTATTCAGATTCTGGTTTTTCTTTAACCTGCTAAAGAGCTGGTCCAAATCACTTTGGCCCAAATCATTACATTTCTCTGTACCTACGTTTCCCTCATTTATAACATGGAATTGAACAAAACATTTCAAAATTGGGCACCTGGGTGGCCCAGTCAGTTAAGCAACTGCCTTCAGCTCAGGTCACAGTCCCGGAGTCTTGGGATTGAGCCCCGTGTCAGGCCCCCTGCTCAGTGGGAAGTCTGCTTCTTCCTCTCCTCCTGCTTATGCTCTCTCTCTGTCCCTCTCTTTCAAGTAAATAAATAAAATCTTTTTAAAAAAATTTCAAAATTGCCCTTTGACAATACCATTCTAGGATAGCTTATAGTGAGGCTTCCATTTACCACCAGGACCATCTTGCCTCTTTCTTTCTGCTACAAGATAACCCTTTTAACCAGATTTCATCTGATGAAGGAAGGAGGAAAAAAATCGAATAGACCCTAAGCATCACCACACTGTCCTTGGAAGGAAAAAGAATTCTTTGTTCTAACTCCCAGACACACACACACACACACACACACACACACACACACACACACACACGACATATATGACACCTGAATATGAACTTTCCAATAATCAGTTGTAATATACCAATGAGAAAATATATTTTTTGAGCAGCCAGAAAATATTTGACAAAGGGATTATTTCCTTAAGGGCAAAAATCAAAAGGACAAGGTGAGGGGATTCCAGCCATCCTATATCTCCTAAGGAATGCTGCCAATGAGGGTAAACTGTTAAATGCATCACATGGAACAATCACAGAGAAATGCCAGCCTCAGCTGGAACAAATTTAGAATCTTGAACTTCACCAGAGTGTATCAGTCAGATTTCATTCAAGTCACTGCCAGGAAAGAGCCAGACATCAGTCTAGGATCAGGGCTCATCAGGCACCTGAAAATAAAATACTCCTTCATGGACTGGAGATACTGGAAATAAATACTATGAATTGGTTTCAACTTGTAAGACATACATTTACTATGGAAACATCCAAGAACACAGGTTAAATGTACATATCAAGGAGCAAGAAAAACAGGAGAGTTTCCTGACCTATAAGATTGAACAGTGTAAAAGTCAAGACAATCTCTAAGATCCTAGTAACCCGGAGCCGCTGCAATAAAAAGCAAACAAGAATCTAACAACATGCCAAGCACTGCATCCTGGATTGGACTCTACCATACTGGATCAGCCACACCAGGAATTCCAACTGAGATCTTTGACTTCCTGGCTCTCTGAGATCTCCAGCACATCAGACATTCACCCTAAGAGTGGCACTTTGGCTCACCCAACAGCTGCCAAAAGTTAAAGACTAGGATTTCAACCACAGCTGGGAAATACACCTCAAATGCTCTCTCCTCAATTCAGACTTCCATTCCAAGTGGCTCTTCACATGCAGCATAAACTGACCAATCTACTGATCAAGGCAGGATCTGAGATAAACTGAATGATTTCCCTGAGCCCATTGCCAGCTGAAGAGAAGTGGCACCTGGGGGGAAAAATGGAAACTAGATGGGAGAAGGCAGTGTGGTCAGGAGAGGAGAAGCCAAAGGAGTTGGAAGAGAGGAAAACAGCTACCCCTGGAACTTGCCCTTGGAAAAGGAAGATGGGGGTCGGGGGGAGGGGATGCTGAGCTTTTACTTACATCAGTCTCCCTTCCTGGACTGAAATTTTCTCCTCTTTAAATATTAAAATCCTCTTTGAAACCCCAGTTTACATTACTTTGCTCTAAGACTTCCCCAAACCCATCCACCCCACAAAAAATGCTCCATTCCCTGAACTCAGAATGTCTCTCATTCCACTCACCTAGCAATGATGCTCTGACATCTGACATCAGACAATGATGCAGTAACACTGTCTCACATCATCTCACATTCTTGTTTTGTGACATCATATAACTGTTACACTATTATTTGGCTTCTCACATACACACGCCTTGATTCCTAACTTTGATCTTAACACTCTTGAAAGGGAAGTCCATAATTATTTTAGCGTTTTTCTCTAAGGCAGTAAACTGCACATGGCAGGTGTTCAACATACGCTAATGATTAAGGAAGACGAAAAAGGAAGGTAAGAGTAGCGGAGAGGTAACACAGAACAAAAATGGGCCCCACGGTAGCATGAGGGAGGGAATCAGAATTCCACGCAAGCTAAGAACCAACAGCACCCTGGAGACACTGGATACATCTATTGATTTAAAGAAAGGATGTCAGGAAAGGAAGAATGGACGGAAGAAAAGGATGATAAAAAGGGAAGAAAATATGAAGGGTTAGGATGGAGAAGAGCAGAACGAAAGAAAGGAAGGATGGAAAGAAAAATGGAAAAGCAGAAGAAAGGGTGGGAGGAAGGAGGGTAGAATAAAAGAAAAGGAAGGGGCAGAGGACAAGTCTTACCCTTGAACTTCTGGATCTTCCATTTTTATATTATTTCTTCTTCCGAAATATTCTTTGGTGCCTTACAGGCACCCAGCACCTAGTCCCAGGCTTGTCGGTGCTCCTTCATAAAGCTGTGTGTAAACCACCTCCAACATCCATTTGCTTCACTGGCCAGCACCCACCATCTCCTGCAGGTACAGTGCCACTGATCTTGGGAAGTCAGCCCCAGGAAGGCTGCATTTCATGGCCCAGGGCTTATAGCTCTGGAGGATGTCCGGGCAGAAGCCTGAGGCACTACTGGCTGGCCACCAGAAGTTGCAGTAGGAGGTCTTCTCCTCTTATTTGTGCCAAGGTGTCACATGACACACTCAGTCCACTGGCTCCCTGGGCAGCCCATCGGGGAATCAGGGCTCTGAGGCTCCACGGGGTGGGGGCAGGGGAGTGCCTCTGAGGATACTCACTGGGATCCAGCCATGCCTCCTTCACCACCAACCCCCTGAGGCGCTGCCATTGCGCCTCCTCCATCTGCCCCTGAAGACCCAGACACTCAATCTGGACTGTGCCCTGGACAATGCAGGAAGGCTAGAGTCTACATCCTGACAAATGCACAGCTCTTTGTGGTAACCCAAAAAAAGATCCCAGGCAGCTCTGGGCTTCCCAAGATGTCTCCAGCCCTACTGTTCCCTTTTCCCTCTAACAGAAATGCCACAACATTATAAATGTTCATGTACATACTTTTTTAAAAAGAAATTTGCCATGAGAAACATATCCACTGAGGAGACAATGAAGGGGTTGTTGATGGGAAAGGGAGAAGGTCTATATCCGTAAACCCCTGAAATTAGCAGCAGACTTGGGTACAAATAGGTGTGTTTGCTTTTTAAGGGAGAAAGTCCATGGCTTTCAGTAGATTCTCCAAGGGAACGGTGACCTAAACAAGATTAAAACTATCACCCTATATAAGGCAAATTGCTGGGGACTCATCAATCAGGAAAAGCATGCCTGGTTAGTTTGCCAAAGACAACTGAATTTCATGAGGAATTAACTATTTCACTAAAATGACAACTGAATTTTAAAATAAGAGCTTTCCTCCCCTTCTACCCTGAATCTCAGAGGTGAACAGTCTTTGTGCCTGTCCGTACCCACCAGCCCTGCAGCCTGTGTCTGCTGGCGATGGCAGGGGAAGGCCATTTAAACTTGTGACACTTCATTAAGCCCATGCCCACTGCCATCACAACTCTAAATTAAAGTAAACCAATTCCAAATGAGCAAGCCTTGAAATGCTCTCCCTTCTGTCCATCCAAACACACTCTATAGAAATAAAATGAGCAGTTTTAGAGGAGGTTACGGTTGTAATACATCACATCGTCTTGAAACTTAAAATATCACTGGAAGTATAACCAGAGATATATGTGAAATATTTCACTAAGCCCTAAATTAGCACCGCAGGGACATGAAGGGTGATTCAATTGCTACAGAATAAAATGAAGCCGAGAAAAATCAGGGCGATGCACTTGAGCAAGCACTGAAACGCAAAATAATGGGAAAATCTGCTTTATCACTTTATTTTTAAAAAGGCGTTAGCAGACTCTGCAGCTGTTAATCACTGCTCACATATGGCATGGCTGTCACCTTTATGAATCATGTTTTATCTTGAAAAGATTGTCCTTTATTACCTTTCCTTTTGCACGTTCCTAAGGAGATGTGAAACAAGAAAATAGGAAAAGCTCTGAGGTTCTCCATGCCAGGATCAACATCTACAAATAAAGCAAGCAGGGAAGTATGTTAAAGTTTTAAATTACGTCCAATTTTGTGAAGCTGAATATTAGCATCTTCATTTCCAAGCTGCAGAAACAGTGCCATCTCTTACCCAAAGGAACTTCTAACTCTTAAGACTTTGCCTTGATAGCACATGAAATCTAAGCCCTAGGTAGCGAGTAGCAGAAATACTCAGATAGCTCTTGTTTTAGATGCAGGATCTGAATAAATTTGATTCAAAATAAAAGACATGGTATTGCATCAGTCTGTAACCTTACCTCTGAAAAATAAATTTAATGAATGAAGGTAAATATACAGTAACTGGGACCTATAAAGATACACATATAAAAGAATAAGAAATGTTTACAATCATATGCATATGATTTATCCACTTTATTTTTTTAAAGATTGTATTTATTTATTTGAGAGAGAGAGAGAGAGAGAGCACGAGCACAAGCAGGGGGAGGAGCAGAAGGAGGAGCAGATTCCCCACTGAGCAGGGAGCCTGACTCAGGGCTGGATCCTGAGACTCCAGGAGCTGAAGGCAGACACTTACCTGACTGCGCCACCCAGGTGCCCCTGCCCACTTACTTTAAAAAAACAGAATGAGAGGCAACCAGTATGAAACTCAAGGCTCAGGAAATGTGCCTCAATGCTCTCTCTTGACACAACCCTGCCACTTTAACTGAGCGGCTACATTTGCCATACTTCGGCAGACCAAAAAACAGTCACTCTGCGTCCAGTCCTGAGACTAATGGCTCTCAGAACTTCTAAGAATTAGGAGCTCTTGGAAACTAACATCCTAGAAAGGAACAAATTCTGCTCTTCAGCCGGAAGGACCAGAAGGCAGTCTTTCCAGGCAACACACCTTTACCCATGGAGCTCCGGGGTGCCAGAGTCAGAAGGTGGTACAAACAGCATGGTGCCGGTGTCAGCTCTGTCTGGTCCTCCTCCCCTCTTCTTTCTGAATGGGAAGTGGTCTGGGTCCTGCCTGTGAAAGCCAAGAGCTTGTGGGCCGGCTTTCCCGCCTCAGCCCCAGGGCTGCTCACGATATTGCTTGCTCTCAGATCCTGCTTGCTCTCAGCTGTCGGACCTGCCAGTGAGGAAGCCACTTACTTACCATGAGGGGAGGCAGGCAGGGCTGCTCCATCTGTACCCAGTGCTCTGGATGCTGGAGTGCCCGAAAGGAAACCCGGGCGCCGCCTGGGATGTGGATGCAGAGGCTGAGGCTCTGCTCGCATCTCAGCAAAGGCAGCATGACACCCTCCCAAATGAACGAATTAATAAATGATAACCCCTTGGTCAAATCTGTGGAACTGAGCACATGGAAACCCTGTCCCCAGGAAAGGGGACAGCGGGAACTCCAGTCCCAAAAGAGGGGCACAATGTATGCTTTGAAGCAGGAGTTGGCTACCCAAACACACCACAGAGCATGAGCCTTTCTCCCAGGATGACACATCTCTTATTCCCCTCTCCCCAGAGGTGGAGGACAGTAAGAACCAGGAGATTACCATCACCTCTCCCTCCTCCATCCCCCACCAAGTAGGCAATCAATAGCTCTCTATCCCCCTGTATGGCAATTTTGGAAACCAGAGGGAGTGTGATTTCCACCTATGATTTTGGTGCATGAGCAGAGGGACATCAAGCACATCTGGTATGTGCCCAAGATTATACCAAGAGCTGCTCAACGTGAACAATAAACATGTTCTTCAAGCCCATCTCCATAAACTGACTCAGAAAAAATATTTAGCCTGATTTTGATGCTCTCAACTGTTAAACTGCATGTCTCTCTCCATGTAGGACACCTGATAATACTGTGATAGTGGGCCGTCATGCTTTTTGACCCTGAGTAATAATTCCAGCTGATGCTAAATTAATATGACTGAGGGTGACTCAAGAAGCTGTGGCTGTCACTTTGGCAGACTGGGGTGCAAGGCACTGAGGGTGTCTTGCCTCCTCTCTCTCTCTCTAATATGTAAAATAGTCCTGCAAGAAGAACCCTTGGAGATCAAATCAGATACTTTGGTTTTATAAATGGGGAAATGGAACCCAGACCATAAACCATTCATCTAGAAACTCCCCATCATTCATCCTACAAGCACCTACTATTTACAAGATCTTCACAATGCATAACAACAAAATTCTATCATTTAGATATTTGGTCTATAGGTCAAATTTCTGAGTAATGCTCCCTTGGTTTTTAAGTCTATGTACGTTTCCCATCTGGGGATGGCCAAATAGAAATACGTCCCAAGCACAGGAACTGGCAAACTTTTTCTACAAAGAGCAAGACAGTAGGCTGTGTGGGCTATAGGGTCTGTCACAACTACCCGGTTCTGGCATTGTAGTATGTAAGTAACTATTGGCAATTAACAGGTGTGACTGTGTTCCAATAAAACTTTATTTACAAAAAAAAAGTCTGCATGCTGGATTTGGCCCACAGGCTGTATTTTTCTGACACTTGCCCTTAGTGGGTCTCATTTGACAATGACCTTTTGGGGCTGCAGATCTTAAGTTTGCCTTAATCAGGTCATATTCAATCTCAAACCTCCCTTAGATTCATAAAAGTTATAAAGTATATATAGGAAAAATCACAGAACAAGAGTTTTAGAGAATGAACCTATAACCAGCTATTATAACTATCCACAAAACACAGGGAAGGAAGAGGAATCATAAATAGAACTGCTCCTGCCCATCCAAGCAAAGAGGGACAGAAGTTTTCAACTAAGTAACCAAGCACCGAGCCTTCCTGACTGGATTTCATCTCTTCTCCCCAGTTTAGGAAAGATGATATTCCTAGGATATCAGGCAGATTCCCATCATTCTGTCCCCATGGACAATAACTCCCATCCATTCCTGCTGGAGGCAAGTCTAAGCTGGGCTGCTTAGCTTGGTTGGCAGGGCAGACTCAAAGGGTCAGTAAGCAGGTCTGATCTTCCCTGAGTTCATTCCCCTGGGCAGGGGGTCGGGTAGGGGGGTGAGTGAGGAGAAAGGGGCCAGCATCCTTCCCTGTTTGTGTCTGCTTTAGAGAAAGGTGATCTCAAAAGTGGCCCCAGCAACCTGCAAAACCAACAGGGTTCATCACTGAGAGTGAGCGTGTGTTGCTCACCCAAACCCAAGGAGTCTGAATTTGAGAATTTGGGGCAAAAAGCTCACAACTTAAAAACAGCATCAAAAACTTGGCTGAAAGGGTTCCCAGGAGATGGTCCTCGTGGAACATATCACACAGACTCCCGTTCGATGTAAGTGAAGAGAAGACACGACTGGCAAGTACGCTCATGTATGCCCTAGACCCTCCTCCAACTGCCGCTTTCCAGAAAGGGAACTCCTTTACAAAGTTATAATTACCCAGCAGAATGTGCCCTTTATACAGAGAAACCATGTGAAGGAATCCATGCTGCCTCTGGTCAACTCATAGAAATGCTTCATGTCAAATTTCGGCTTTTAAGGAAGATGACAAATGAGCACCTCGCATCACATTTTTCCATTTGTTTGTTTTGGCTGTGGGACGTGCCTCTGTGACACCAAACATCTGGATAAACATTTTTAAAGTGTCTCTGTGAACCAGTGATCCAGGTGTTTACTGTTAAAAAGACCAAACAGTCAAAGGACTGAAAGATTTACCCTCTTTCCAACTTCTCATCCAAGGATCTGCTACATCTCAATCACCACCCTGACCCTGCTGCAGCATCGCCCTTAGTTCATTGGCTTCTATGAAAATAAAAAGAGATTTGAATTCATTCATTGATCATCGGTTGAGAACCACATTGAGTTATGTCAGCTCTGATTTGGTTGATTTTACTCAGTAAAACTTAACGATGCCATAAAGCATTAAGAGTCAGCCAGCGCATCAGTGTCTGAACAACCACGGACCATTACACACCAAAGGAAAGTATCTACTAGGACTTCTCATTCCCGTTAGATAATGAATAAAAGTGATGGCAAGGGGCAGTATTTCGGTCATTAGCCCACAGTTAAACACAACTCAGCTGCCAACATGACACAAAGGCCACAGCTCTGGAGTCTAATCGTTCATCTCTTCCACAGTAATGAGGTAGCAGGAGAGAGCCCTCAACTTCGTCCTTGGGCTTTCCTTTCAGTGGCAAGTGCCCTGGGGAACCCTGAAGGTAACACATGTCACAAACGTGCATGAACTGGATCTTTCTAAATGCCCTCGGCTGGGATAGAGATCCTTCAATGAGTAATAAAGCCATCACATCTCAGTTTGGTCTGAAATAGACAGTTTAACTGTCACTCTTCCTTATCATGAATGTGCATACACGTTCATACTGACACACATAAAATGTAAGAAAGCAATTCCAAAGCAGGTCAGCCTTTTCTTTAGGAAGTTCCCATCACTAGAAATATAGGCTAAGGCTTCAGAGAGGCTCTCATATTAAAAAAAAAAAAAAAAAGTTTAGGAGGAGATGAGACATCTTTGCTGGCTACAAAAGTCATTGAAACAAATTAGGGTTGAGAATCTAGGAAAAATGGTACTATTGGCATCATGGTTTAGTGCAACAGTTCTCAAGAGGTGAACCACTTTAATTTCCAATACAGTAAACGTAGACAGATTTAACCTAAACAAACAAAAGCTCTTCCAGGGTCTTTAATAATTTTTGAGAGTGGAAAGGGACCCTAAGACCAAAAAGTCTAAGAACTTCTGATTTAGTGGAAGGAGCATGCATTTTGGAGTAAGGTGGTTTTCAAGTTTGTTTTTGTCTCCTCTGTCTCCCATTAGCTGTGTAACCTTAGCTGAGTTACTCAGCTTTTCTGGACTTCCATTTTCTATGGATCAGACTAATTACCCTTATAAATTTCTGCTCAAGCAAGTTTCCCTGCTGAAACATGATATCCACAAGGTCAGGATTATGTCTATATGTTCCCTCCAGATCCCCTGAGCCTAACACAGCACATGGCATGATACATGATAGGGTCTCAATAAATAATTATGAATTGATTATGAATCAATAAATAATTAAGAACTATCCACGATAGGCTGGACAGTTGCGAGGATTAAATAAGATAATATGCATAAAGTGACCGGTGAGGTGCCGGGCATATCGCAAATGTCCACAGTGGCTCAGAAAATATCAGAGCCCTTTCTTTACCACTAATGCTGTTCTCAGTTGTACCACACAGGATAGAAAATGCACAGCTTGTCTATAGGAAGTGAATATTTAAGACTTAGTTCTCAAAGGGTGGTCCCCAAACCAGCAGCATCAGCCTCACCTGGGAAATTGTCAGAGATACAAATGAATTGGCTCCAGCGCTAGACCGACCAAATCAGAACCTGGCAGGGGCCAGGAAACATCTATTTGTGTTGTAACAAGTTTTCCAGGAGATTCTGATTTCGTCCTCAAGTGTGAGAACCACAGCTTTGAGACCTGCATTGGTCTCTCTGAAAAGAGTATTTTATGGCTAGTAGCATTTTGGACTTTGATAGCAGATAGAGTACCCAGTATGTCTATTGCTGGCTTCCTGGAATCTTTTTTGAACAAAGGTAGATGATACATAAAGTCAACTATAATAAATGTCCGTTGCTGGGCCTTGCAGGGCAGTGTGATTGATTTTGCATTCTGCCTGTATATCTGGGGGCCAGCACTAAACACACTTTGCATCTGAAATAAAGCTGGAACCAGCAGGGACAGAGGAAGTTTTATTTTAGAGAAACCCCAGCATAACCCCTGAGTCATCTTTGTGGCTCGTCATACAATTTGTGGGTGGGAACAGAGAACGGGGAGGGGAGAAAGGTAAATGGTTGTGTCGGTAACCATGGGGAGCATACATTTTATTGCTGATTTCTATCAGACCTTCAAAAACACACTCCTAGTCTTCGCAACTCCCTTGTAAGTATAGCAAACCACTACCATTAGGGTAATCACTCACAAGCTCTAAACTTTGAGGGGTGCCACCAGCCAGTACTAGTTGCAATTTGAGTAATTTCCATGTGCCTGCAATCGGATGGGCACTTGGGACACTACAGATATGCACTGTATCCTTCAAGGCTCACCGCTACCCTAGTCTATGGGCACTGTCATTACTCATTTTACATCTGCGGAAATTGAACTTCAAGACATGAAGCAGAGCTGGGATTCAAATCCACCAATGCCTGACTAAAAATTTATGCTTTTCACTAAAAGTTCTACCTACCTATATACGGCACAGAGTATAGCCTTGTAAGTATAATGGAGCACATTTTAGGGGATATGATTCAATGAATGAAGTAAAACTCACCCAGAGTCAAAATAATTCTCCCCCCAAAAAATCCCATAAATTGTTCATCAAGTGCAATATATATTACATTACATATGCAATGTCTACGGTAATATATCTATACCACTTCGAACATTAATTTAGAATATAATCAAAATATAAATGAGATTATTAATTTAGAATAATCAAAATACAGTGAGAAGATGTTTAATAAATGAGAGAGGGTGTAGAGTTGATTTTGAGTAAGTTCAATGTATACTGTAGGCACCCACCGACCTGGCCTCACGCAGGATACGTGCTAAGGGAGTGGGCACGCAGACTGGGTGACAGAGAGTCATCTATGTTCCAGAAGGTTCTAGGCACTCAGGAGTTATCGCAAGAAGCGCACTATACAACTGCTACCCAGAAAAGCTTGTGATATGCCAGGGGAGTGGACACAGCCATGCCTGGTGATATGACAGGGCAGGGGCTAGAGCCCAGGCAGGCCGTGGGAGCGTGTGAAAAAGGGGATCTGAGCCTTCGCGAGAGAAGCAGCTGTCGAAGGATGGGTAAGAGACAAAGATCATAGGAAACAGGCATTTGAACAAAACACCCTAGCTTTGGAATTGGGGTGGGGACGCCCTAGATTTGAGTCCTCCCCTATTGCTAGTGCTTCAGCATTGACCCAATTATTTATAATAGGGGACTAATGATATCTAACCCACAGAATATGTATTTGTAGTGATTATATATGTGTTTATGTTTATACAGTGGAATAATTTTATTTTTTATGCAAGATAAATGGGTATTATCTGAAATTAAAATCACTTTTGAAAAGGTACTGTGTCCTCCTTTAAATCTTCTCTGGGAACAATGGCGAGAGGAGGAGTGGAGGCTAAGAAAAAAGTAACACTTAGTGCACATCTATGATGCAGGTCCTCTGCTTTATCCCCATTTTTACAAACAAGGAAATAAGGCTCAGAGAGATTTGGTAATTTTCCCAAAGCCAAACAGCTATTGAGTGGCAAAGCCAGAATTTGAACAAAGTCTGTTTACCTTCAAAGCTGAAGCCCACATCCTAACAAAACTCGGGCAAATATCTGTCTTTATCTCTGTCTTTACCAAATTGCATCGCAACCTAGTGATTTCTTGGCACACTCCTAAATAAGATTGAGGAAGAAGGAAGTAACATTGTCCATGCAACCAAAACTTTTTGAACAGTGGCTGGATGGTCCTGTTTGGGGTCCAGCAGTGACCAAGACAGGGAGAGTCCCGCTCCTGTGAAGCGCGAAGCGGGAAGGAAAGATGCATGCAGCAAGGGGCCAGGGCAAAGGGTGCGGAATCCTCTGTCTTGCCCTAAGTCAACTAACAGCCTGCCTGAGTGATTTCACCCTGCTGGGCCTCAGTTTTTTCATTTGAAAAACAGGAAAGGGCTATACCTAATTTGATAGGATTGTCAGGCTCTCACATTCTCTGATTCCATAAGAAGCATTTACTTTCCTGTCTCTATAAAATTCAAATCGGGCCATGAGCTTTGATGAATGTTATTCACCCACCCCTCCTGTACCAAACCAGCTATTTCTACCCTTTTCCTCTTATCAGGACTTTCCTCTAACATGACAGACAATCCGTCAAGTCACAGAATTCCAACCATGGACTCTAGGAACTCTGCAGTCTACCTAGTCAGAGAAAATTAACATATGAGGTCCAAGGTGCCCACCCCTGGTGTCACATCCACAAGATCTCATAGACAAACCTCCTTGACTTCTCCATTTTGTCACTGGAATTTTTGTCTCTAAGTTACTTGTTGAAACAACTGTACAAAATATAACAAAGACATCAAATCAGGTACCCTGTGCCCCAGGGTCTCCAAATAACTTAAAAGCTTTTCTGCCACTTGAAGGATAATGATAAAACATTTCTTTTAACCATTCTACTACGACCCTTATTATTTTTCATTTTTATTGGCATGTATATTGAATAAACCTTTCAATACTTTAAAAACAGAATCCTTATTTAGATTGTTCCAGACCCACCCCTTAGTGATGAGTTCCTTGTTGTGTTGTTATACTTTTCATGATTCCTTTAAAAATCATTTTCCTGTTTAAATGGATTAAGTCAATTATATAGGCATTTATCTTATGATACAGATGAAGCTAAAATACACAGGGTGGTGGCACAAGCTGACTGCATTTAAGAACCTCCATCAGCACTGCTAAACATACACGCAAACTTAAGTGCACACTGAGTGAGATTTCCCCCCACCCCGGTCCTTCCTCTCCCTCAGAATCACCCTCCCCTGACCAGGTTCCTTAATATCCAGGGAGAAGCAAAAACAGCTGAGTATAAAGGACTTGAGGGACCATTTCCCAGGTTCTCTGAGGCAAAGCAAATGATTCCCTTGTCTCTCAACCCACATAACTTCCTCATTTCTCTCCTCACACTTAACCTCCACGGGTTTCAATGTCTGTTCTCATGCACCTGTCTACCCCTCAAGCCTGCCATTTCCAAAGATATGAACATCACGTTTATCCCCAGTGCCTAACATAAAGGCTGTGATCCATTATTATGCAACAGATGGATAAATAAGACCCTTCTGCTGAGGGGGTGGGGGTGTGGAGAGGGGAGAAAGAAGCTCAGATGGAAAGGAAAGGATGAAGTTTTGGAGGAACTCTTAAGAGAAGGAACACAGGAGCTAGCATTTGCCTGCCCACTAAAATACTGGACGCTTTTAAACATTCCACATTCACAAACACTACCAGCCCCATTTTCTGGACGCTAACACTCATGCAGGTGAAGTAATTTACTCTGTCTGCAGCTTGAAAACTGTAAGCCCCAAATTCAAACCAGGTATTTTTGCATCCAGAGTTCTTCCACTGGTAAGAGGCCCCACTGTCAGGAAACAGAGGGCAGTCAGACTCAGGACAGTCGTCATGCTGAATCCTAAGAGCAGGCAGGCTGTCCAGCTACTGGGCAACCCAAGCAGGCACTGGAAGCGCCCCCACCGGATTCTAAAGGCAACATCTTTTGTCTTCTCTCTGTAGCGAGGCAATTTGGACTGCAGAGTAAGAGGCGCCGGGAAAACCAATACTTCATAGCTGAGCACATCTGGGTTCAGTCAAACCCCATTGCTGAGCCTAGAAGTCAGGTTCATGGTCCCGGGAGGTGGGCTCTGCCGGTGCTCCGGCGCCCTCTAGCGACCGTCCGCTCTAAAGCCAACTCTCTCCAGCCCTTCCCCCTTGCCTCAACAGCTACCAGGGGCGGGCCCTCACCTTGGACCCCTGCTAGCCTAATTTTGTTCCTCCTCTCCCTCACAGCGCAATGAATTGTCCTGCAGAGGTTTGAAATCTCTTGGATAAGGAAGGTCTTTTAGTCAATACACCTTAAACCTGAGAAGGTTTCTAGGTTTAACCTGAAATACTGTATTTTTCCCCTGATGTTTCCAAGGAGAAATGTTTCTAGTTTTTTAAGTAATACAAAATACAAAGTTAGAAATACTATGTTTTGAGCCAAAGATGGAAAAACAACATTTTGGAGTTTGTTCTTTCTGAATGGACCTTTAATTTAAAACAGAATAAAAGATTCCCTTGTGAGTTCCTGGAAGTGTAAACACTCATAAAATCTCTTTGTTTATTTTATTGATTCAATTATGACATTTAAAATAGAAAACCAAGATTGTGCATGAACAATTCTTCACAAAACATGCACATTAACAGAGATGGCTACAGACAATGATTTTGTACAAATTTAATCACATCTACTGGGTAAATATTGCATTGGCTCCAAGAGAGAGCAAAGTTGTTAAGTCCCAAGCCTGCTCCCCAAAACACTCCAATGGAGGCAGGAGCCGCCCACCCCACTATCCTCAACTCAGTAAAAATTATCAGTGCCCGCGGCACCAGAGACTGGCACCACCACGGTAATTACCTCCAGGGAACTTGAGTCTCTATAAAGAGAAAAGAGTCATCAGGGGGATTGTTGAGTGAATCCCCTGATCTTGAGCAAGTCACCTCTCTGAGGTTTCGTTTCCACATCTGTCAAATTAAACAGCTGGTCTCAACAGACAATCCCCAAGCTCTCTTCCAGTTCGGAGAGTCACAGATTCAAAGCAATAATGTTGCTGCTCACAGTTTAAAAATGAGCGCACCACAGGCCAACTCTAAGTTGGCTCCCCCACCCCCAGGAGTGTACTAAAATCAGAGAACTGGAATAAACCTTCCCAAATAAGGCATCCTTACCACTTTCTTCCATTTTTCAAAACTGTCCTTCAACCCTTCAATATTTACTGATCTAAAAATCTAGTGGTCGTCAAGAGGCTTCCAAAGAATACGAGAGCCAAAGAAAGGACTTTCCGGGCTTTGCCAACTTAGGAAAAACATACTATATCATATATATTTAGTAATTCATAGACTAAACAGAAAGCTCCCACATAAATGAGATTCTTAGTGCAGAAAAGACGGAAAGTAGATGTAGGCACTATGATGTCTTTATTATACAGTCACACGTGGTAGCAGATACCCACTCAGTGAATTCAGTACTAATTGAGGCTTTACTATCTATCGTCTACTTCCAATATTATACAAAAGACAGCACATCATGCCTGATCCATTTATTGAGCTTGATTTTGGACTTCCACCAACCTCCACATAAACACCTTATCCAAAGAATGGATTTTTAACTCCAACCCACTTATTTATATTACATGCTTCTCTCAAAAGAAAAACCATTATAGAATTTTTAGGACATCCTAAAAAAAATTAAAGTCCTATAATCTGTTCTTTATCATCTATATTCAATCAGGAGAAAGGCAGAGTCAGATGCAACTCTATTATTACTGTAGGATGGTCTTGAACCATGTGACATTTTTATTTTAAATGCATTTCCTGTCTTGATATTTTGTGACTCTGTGTACTGGCTACCGTTGCCAAGGCAATATGACTTTGGGTGACTGTATGGATCCAAAGGGGTTTTTGTTTTGTTTTAAAATATTAACAAGACAAAAATGGAAAGATCAAATATAGAGAACAAATTTAGCCTTTTTCTTCTTCAAAATGAATGACATACAGATCTTCTGGCCATATATCTGGTTAAAAAATACAAAGATTCATGAAGTGACTTTCCCAATTAGTGTAGAGCCTTTTTCCCAATCTGTCAGGTTGATGCCATCAAAGTGTTCTTCTCACTCTTTGTTCTGGATTCAGATCCCCCTGAAAGTATGTGTCATTAATGCCACATAATATCAACTGTTCACCTCCAACATGTTTGCCTCCAAAAGGAAAAATCCTTTATGTGAATAAAGGTGGTCATAATGATCCAGAGTGTTATATTTCAGGGTACATAAAAAGACTTGGTGCAAACCATATGAAAACATTCAGTTGGGTTCCAAAAGATTCAAACACAAATGAGAATAAAGATTCCACTATTGACCTACTTTTTTCTCTGTAGTTATTTTTTATAGTCACTATAATCTTAAGGTTTTTAGTCATGGTGGACTCAAAAAATCTGATGATAGGAAGAATCAAAGCTTCTAGTTTTTGGAATACTACATAAAACTTCTTTGGAAACAGATAACAGCTTTTTTCCTACTAACTGGAATGAGGTATGTTTTAATCAGAAGACCTTTCAATTAAAAACTCTAAAAGCAGGATTACCCTAAAAAAAATCAATGATTCAAGCAAAATGCCATGTTGCTACCAGAGACCTGGAGATAAACAGGAAGTCTTTTAAGTACAATTAAAAAACAATGCACAAACCTCAGAGCTACTGTTTTTAAAGAAATACTTAGAAGCTCTAGTGAAGTGGTTGTCTCATTCTGGGAAACTCAAACTGGACCCCATCTGTGCCTGTTTCCAATAAATTATACTAGGAATGTGTCTGGAAGGATAAAAATGAGGCTGACCACTCACGGGACAGGAGTTAGGTTTGGTGGCCAAGAGAGTTTTCACATGGTAACACATGAGTAGACCTTTGGTTCCATTATAGGCAAGCTCTCTTCACCCAACCATTCAAAACTGCCCAGGATTCAACACCCACTCCTGCTATGGACTGATATTTCCTTTTATGTAATGTAATGTTCAGGGGATATCACCTAGTTTTGATGTGATTTGAGTTTGATCTTGTGAAGCTGTCAGAATCTTCCCATCAGAGATAAATGAGAAGATTCTGGCCTTCATTAATATGCACATTAACACAGGTGTCCTATCTGTATTTGCCAACCTTCCTATTTTGATCCACTTCCCTACATGTGAGTACCTTTGACCTACTCTGAGCTCAGACACCTGATCTGCTAGAGCAACTCTGTCAGTCTCTCTTTAAAAATAGACAAGCCAATAAAATGAATTTAACCTAGAAATGGCAGCTCAGTAAGGGAAATGAAAACATCGGAAGTTATCTAATCACAGCAATAGCCATCCTGAGCGCTGTCTTATCTGCTGAGTAATAAAAAGTGGGACCTTCCTAAACTTGAAGGGCATCAAATAAGTAAAATTCTTGCTTGCCCCTGGCTCTTGAGGGGATGTGCTAATGCAGTTTAACCAGTGTGTACAAACTACAAAACACTGACATGGATTCAAAACATCTATGCTCTAGGAAAGTTGGTTTTTCTGGGGGAAGGGGTTCTTTTGACGTAAAGCCAAAAAAAAAAAAAAAAAAAACCCTTACAAGCATCTTTGAGAATAGGGATTGTTAAGAGGGCAGTCGAAGTAAGGAATGGGGAGAAAAGAATATTTCATTTGAAGTTAAGAGGATTTTTCCTTAAGACTGCTAGGCTTTAGTCCCAGTTTAAGAACAAGTAAAATACCTTGGACCGCTCAAAAATGCTGTTTAGGAAAACGAAAACCACGTGAGCCAAGAACAATCAGAGAAGTGCTTTAAAAATCCCTGGCAAAGCAACAAGAGGAAACAAGAGAATGAGGGTTGATATTGCATAGTTTTGAACACAGGGGCAGAGGAACGGAGAAATCTCCTCCCAAAAGGCACTGAAACACTACAGCATCAGTGGATCAATATGTGTGATGGGGGGGCGGGGAGTAGGGGTGTTCTCTCCAGATATTTCTCTTGCAAAGTTTCCAAGGACACTCACCCTCCCTACCTCACCCATCCCCACTACTCTGCTCTTCTTTCCTCCCTCCACCTTCGGAATCCCTAGGACACGCATTTCCTAAACTCGTGCCCCAGGGATCACCTCTGCAGTCTGTGCTATTTCCTGGAGCCTCCCAAGTTCTGGGACTGGAAGCCAGTCTTGCAAGGACGACGCGGGGCGCGGTCGGATCTGGAGGGCAGGATGGGAACTGGAGACTTAAAGCCCACCCACTTCTTGGAAGGGGAAGGAGTGCATCTTCCTAAGAGTATTTCAGCCAGCTCCCCACTGGATGATCATCAACACTTAGACTTGGCATGGATCGCCTCTGAATTGTCTCCCTGGATTCCGCCCTAACGATCCACGAGCTTCTGTGATCCCACAAGGGGTCCCGATCTCTTTAACTGGCCGTGGCTAGCGCTTCGGTCGTCCCACCAGTCCCACCCCTGGCCCACTTTCCCTCATGGCTACTTTGTCTAACAGAAGGAGCGTTGAGGGACTTGGCTGAATCAAGGGACTTACATTACAAACTGATCAGTTTTAAGCCCGAGAGCCCCGGTCACAATTACATACCATTGGGACCTATTGTAATTGGGGTGGAGGAAGGAGGTTGGGAGGCTAACTCCAACAGCAGCGAGGTCAAGCCACTGGCCACCGCTACAATCTCCCACAGCTTTCTCAACTGTCAGAAGGGAAGCTGCAACTTCAGCCAGGACTCTGCTCCCATCCCCCTCCCCGATTTCTAAAACAGCAATGCCCTCCCCCCTCCACCACTTGCAGGACCGGCTCCCCCGCGGGCGAGCTGCGGTCCCTCCGCAGGCTTGCTCCCCACCCCGCGCGCCCCACCCCACCCGGGCGGGTTGGGCGGACAGCGGAAGACGAGATGCATGAGATGAAAGTTCCCTCGGATTAAAGACTGTGCTCGTAGCTGCTTCTTTAAAACAACAACAGCAATGATAAGCAAGCAAATCTGAGCGAAACCCAGCGCATCTCAAAAGTTGGTCTTGCTACGCAGCAGCCCCAAAGGACTTTGCCATCGTAGCGCCCCAAGAACACAGGAATGCAGAGTTGGCATCTACTTACCTGGAGGTGCCAACCTCGAAGAGTAGGAAGAGAATCGAACCTGGGACGAGGTCTGTCCTACCGCTAGGGATGCAGAATCCGGCTTTGGAGTGGAGGTGGTTGGTGGTGTAGTTGGTGGTGGTGTGAGGGAGTTGGACGCCCTCCCCCCTGGTCCTCTCAGGCCAGTTTAGCAACAGCGGACGGGAAAGATGCTGAGAGGGGAGTTTGGTCTCTCCGTAAACCCGGACTCCATCCTTGGAGGTGGGGGCTGGGGAAAGGGTGAAAATGTTGGAGGTGGAAGCTGAGCTCTCAGTAAACTCAGAGTAAGTGGAACGTACGGGGAGGAAGCGGGAGGGAACGGAGAGGAGACCGGAGGAAGGAAGGGAGGAAGAGACGGGGACGCGAGGGTGGCGGGGAGATGGCAGCTTCTCAGAGAGATTTCCACCTTCTGACGAAACCCATGCTCCCGGCAACCGGCCAGATACCAGTTGGGAAACCTCGGCGCGAGCGCCCCCTGGGGGGGTTCCGGCGGAGGCGAGCACTGCCCCGGGAACGCGAGTCCGCGGCCCCGCCCAGCGCTGGCACTGGAGGCGGGGGGGGGGGGGGGGGCGTGCTGCCGCTGGGCTCCGTCGCTCACGCCCGGGTCCTGGGGACCGTAACTGAGTTCTCCAAGTGCTTAGACCTCATCTCCACTTCAGAATAAAGCGGTAATATCTGGGAGGGGGTGGGAGTGATACTTCTTTTTGCACGCATTCAAGGAAACTTCTTGGATGGAAGCTCAACTGCCACCAAAGATGAAGATATGGTATTGCCCACTTCTGTATCTTCAGGGTCGCACAAAAGTGCCTGGCATATGGTAGGAGCCGAATATTTATTTTTTTTAGTAAGTAAATGCATGAATAATTGAATGGAGGAGGCTTTTCTTCATCACACGTGTTCCTGAATACATACATCTCACAAATAAGTGTAAGATAAATAAATTAACTTAGAGAGTACTATGTTTAAAAATAGTTAGAAACATGCTGTCTTATGTAAGGGGTAACCGCTTTCACATGTTATGAAGCACTTTAGGAAGCAAGTATGGCTTTCCTGTTCCAAAACTTATTCAAAGTCAAATTCAGATAAATGAGCAATAGAAGGACATACTGTGCATTGTGTCTGACTGTTTCTGCAACAGCAGATAAACTAGACAACTATTCTGTCAGCATATTACCACACCATATCTCTCAGGTATTGTCAGAATCACATATTGGCTGTCTCTGACATTGGGATGACATGGAGGATGTTACAATATAACATAGACAGGAATGCAGGGAGGTAGGCGGCTCTTCCTCCCCAACCTCTTAACAAGACCACTCTTCATGTGAAGAGGTTATCAGCCAAGAATATTTCACCAACCACTGAGTTCTCAATTTCAAAGCGCAGAGATGGAGAAATAATGCAATAAGGAGCAGGTGCCCCACTAATGGTTCTATAGAGGCAATTAGGAAGATGTTTGAGATGCAGGGCAAGAGCCTTCA